>NC_141345.1:7345833-8009166 GCF_057382095.1 Aulonocara sp. 'chitande type north' Nkhata Bay
CACCACAGCGACAACACAAGCAGCTGACATCCAAACCAGCAGGCTGAGGAGAGGAGGACGGGGAGGGGCCCTCTAGCATCAGCAGCAGAAAGTCATTAATTTCAGCAGAGCTCCTTCAGGCAAACTATCTGCACAGAGAGAGACAGAGAGGCACATACAGTACACACACACACACACACACACACACGGGCCTGAGGCGCAGGCAGAATATCAATAGTGTGTGAAGCGGTGGCGTCGAAGGTGAAACACGCCTTGGATGAGTTGAGCTTTCAGTGAAAACAAGCCGCTGGCTGGTTGTGAACAAGCTTTGGAGCTCGTGTCAGGAGTCGAACCGCAGGAGCAAACTCTACGAGGCGCACACATGTCCGGCGGCGGCGCCACTGCACATTGATCCATAACGCATCATCGACGGACCGATGGCTCGCCGGAGGTCAAACCTGGCTTCGATTCACAGCAGCGCAGAGCACCTGCACGCAGACCGCCGCTGTTTGATGGTTTTACTGGATGATGTGAAAACAGTTGCAGGCCAGGCTGCCGTGAATATTTTAATAACCCACTGACCTCCCCTCTAGCGCACAAGTAAGTGTGAAACTTGCACCTGACCAACACTTTTATCTGTAAAAATAAACACTGATTCAAAAAAAGGAACTTCGTAAGGAAGTTTCTGAAAATCCTCGTTCTCGCTGACAAACTGACCTTTCCTCCAGCGCCAGCGCTCGGTAAAGAAGAACAAACTCCTTTGTAAATTCCTGATCGCGTTCCTGGTCCCATGAGAATGAACCCCGGAGAGGCGGAGTCACCCTCAGGTGCATCTTTAGCTTTAGTGTGTGCATTTGCTGTGAACATGCAGGATGCACTTCCATACACACATTCATGAGCTGCTTTGAATTCGAATTTACAGTCTATGGTTGAACGATCTGGGGAACATTCGCATTTTCATGTTTAATGACTCCCAGCACAAAAAATACAAACAGCTTGAGATGTCTCAGGACAGCTTCAAACAATACGTCTCAGCTTGCCCACAATCAGCGAGTCTACAATCATTACACGTGCTTTACACTTCACAAATAAAATTCAGGAGTTTGCCTTAGAACTGACCCAGAAGCAGATAAGAGTTTTAAGCATCAGTTTCCCATCAGTGATGCAACATAATCAAAGTTTGACTACGTGTCCCAGCAGCTTGAAGTTATTCTGCAAATAAAAATGTGCTGCAAAGCATGAACAAGCGAGCATGAATGTGTAAATAATAAGAGCAAATAATGCACTGCATGAAATATAGAAGTGGGACACAGTGTGGGCTTTAGTCTTGTTTATTATGACATGTTGTCTTTTCATTGATTTAAAGATCGCGTCTGCTTTCGGTCTCTAGTGAGAAATTCGCTTTAATGGCGCTCTCGTGCTAGAAATGCGAACGGCATTCTGGGAAACGAGTCAGCAAAAGCTCATTCGACACCTGCACACGTACGAACACACGCCTGGGCCCCGCAGGCCTAATAGGCTCCGAGCGATATTAACATTTGTGTTTTGGGATCTTAATTACTCGTTGGTGTGTGTGTGTGCGAGAGAGAGAGAGAGCGCGCGCACAATTTATAACGAGCTCCCGGCAGCTCCACTTTCCTCGGTGAGCTTTCACTAAATTGGACGATTACTCACTCGGGCGGGTAAACATGACATGCAATAATTGGTGCTTGCAGATTTTACTTATTAGTATGATGTATCGATCCGTCTGGCCGTGCAAACACCGGCCATGGCTGAAATCTATAAGCACTGTTTTCTGTTTGCTATCAGTGGCAAAAGGTCAAACATAGACGGGGGGAGGGCGAGGGCTGGAGGCTGCAGGTCAGGTCAGATTTTCATTTGTTTATAACGTTTCATCCTGAAACAGAACAACCAGCTTCTTCTTGCAGTTTGTCTTTTTTTGGTGACTTCCAAAGCTCACAGGTAGAAGTTAAAGACATCCTCCAGGTAATGCGGTGTTAACTTGTGGCCACCAGTTGGCGGAAAAAAGGTCAGAGGAGTTGTGTTCTTTTATTGCTCTCCAGTGGATCTGATTTAGTGACCTTTTCCAGAGCTAACATTTGGACGGGTCCTAGGAAAAGCTCAGGTGGAACTAACAACACCGATGCCGGCTCAGTTCCAGCGATTAGGCCCTAGGGACACTCACCTGCTTACCTCACCTGTGCCTGGCAGTCATGGAGCCTCATGACTCACAAGTCATTTTCATTTTTGGTTTGGGGCCTTGTTAACAGGAGAGTCTGAGTCTAACTACATTACTTCAATGGATCCTGATTTTTATGCACAAGGTGTAAAAGACTAAAGATCTGCTGAGTCATAATGACATCGCAGTGGCACCATTAGAGATTACAGATCATTAAATACAAACAGTGTCTGTAATAATTTAAATCAGGGCACTACACATTTACTTTTTTCTTTTACATTTCTTTAGTTGTTCAGAGTCAGAGAACTTTTATTCGCCACATGCAGTAAACTGCAGTTCTTTTCCGTCTGCACAGTGAGGGCTCACTTGTATAAAAATGTCTACTTTGTGTTCTGTATGAACAAAAGAAAAAATCTTGGTTGTTTTTATGCTATATGTAGCTGAGATATGCCAAATGCAGGAGAATAACTCAGTGAAAGGAAACAACAAAAGGCAGACGTGTTCCTGGTCTGCAGCAGTCAGTGTCTTTCAAAAAGCCCAAGGAAGGAACAGGGTCATGGGCGGCTCGCTGATGCACGTGGGGTGCGAAGGCTGGCCCGGGTGGTCTGATCCAACAGAGGAGCTGCAGAAACTACAGAAAAAGTTCAAGCTGGTTCTGATAGAAAGGTGTCAGAAGACAGAGCGTGGAGTTTGTGCCTCGATTTACACCTGACACCAGGATGCATTATGGGAAGAAGGAGGGGACAGTGTGATGCTTTGGACATCCATGTGCATGTTACTTTGATACGTACCACCTACCTAAGCATTGTTGCAGACCATGCACACCCTTGCATGATTACAGTAATCCCTGATGGCTGCGGCCTCTTTCAGCACGACAGTGCTCCGTGCCACAAAACAAAATTAGTTCAGGGATGGTTTGAGGAGCAAAACATGACCTCTAAATTCCCAGATCTCAGTCAAATCAAGCATTCGTGGGATGTGCTGGACAAACAAGTCAGATCCATGAAAGTGTCTTACAACAAGAATCTGTTGCTAACATCTTGGTGCAGATACCATTGCACACCTTCAGGAGTCTATACCATGAGGTGAGGGCTGTTTTGACAGCATCAACACAATATTAGTCGGGTGGTGGCCTGATTAGTGCGCGATATACGCCCCTGTTTATTTACACCCACGAGTTTGGTGCTGAGAGACAGGCGTGAGATACGAGTCAAGCAGGAAGTAACCAAAACCAAATAACTGACTCTGAGATACGAAGACCTCTTTCTCATTTCCCACATTACACATCCTCAAATCCTCCCCTCCCACCAGAGATGTGACTAAGGAGATGTGAGAGGAGAGGAGATAAGAGGGGAGTCGAGGCAACAGGCGTTTAGAAAAATGGCACATCTTCACTTTAGAGCTTCATTTTAAAGCGGTGCCAATTATACATGAAGTGCGGCACAGCTGCATCATAAATTGTTTCCTTGTGGCTTTCTGCGACTCACAGATGTTATGTTGACGATGCTGTGTTTTTCAGTTTTTATATTTAGGGTCACTTTTATTTAAATTCACAACATGGCACATGTGATAAGAATAAAACAGACATGGCACAGACAACGTCCTCATCCTGCTGTGTTTGCATGTTCCAGTTTAAAGATAAAACACTATACTTGGCTCCTCCTGCAGAGTCATCTCTCAGGATCATTTTAGAATCTGAGGCACTGCAGGACAAAGTCTGAGGACAAGGAAATGACGAGTCACAGAACAAAACCAAAAAATATACTGGTACTTCCTGGTACTGCCCCTTGAGCTCACTGCACCACTCCTCCCCTGCAGCTAAGCCAGGGACCACACCTCCGCATCAATCTTCAAAGTTTTACTTGTACAGCACCAACGTGGTTAACGGCACAGAGAAAGCTTTTTTTTTTGTCAGTGAGGTCGTGATATAGCGCTCTGCACAGACTCGCTCTACTGGGAATGAGACAATGAGTTTGGACAAGTTTCGGTGAGCAGCAACACCATGATTGACTGGTATTAAGGCGCCTAAAAGGTGCCAGTACATCATTCTCCACACCATAACGACGCCCATCCTCTGCAAGAACAGTCATCAGGTGGGGGAGAGTCATAGGAGAGTTGGAGAATAAACGTAACCTGGGTGTCTACTGTCTTGTGCAGTCTGGGAGCTGATTGAATGTTAGGGTGGGTACAGTTTCCTCTGCGGTGGGGTCGGGTGGGCTGGCCCGGGTCCTGTGGGGCTGGGCGGTCCTGCTGCCGTAGGCCCCGATCTGGATGGGCCTGGGCTCCCTTGCCTTGGTGGGTGCCGAAGGACGGGGGTTCCTACTGGGGTCAACGGGGGAGCTGGCCCCAGGGAAGGGCATCTTGCTCCTCCCTTCTTTTCCTTTCCATCCCCGGCTGCCTCCCTCTTCCCACTCCAACACACCCACCCACACAAGTAGGGCCTTGGGGTGCGGGTGTGTCACCAGGGTGCAGGGGAGGCATCCCCCCCGTCCCCTTCTGGCCACCAGTGCCTCAATTTTATTCCACAACTTAGACATCCACATTACTCACACTCTCATAACACATACATATATTGGGCCTTGAGGGTGGGCACGTTAACTGTGTCCAGTGGATGGTCTGTGTATTCAACCCCACCTCTTGCGCCGGTGCCCACCTCTCAATTTTAAATCCATGTAGACATTGAGGGTTCTCGGGAGGGGCCGTGCTAACACCTGCTGCTCTCTGGCAGCAGCACCATGCTCTCCCGTGTTTTAAATGCACCTTAGAACAACATGCAGCAACACTACACATGAGCGAGAGGAGGGAGGTTTGGTGTCTTCACACACCCCTGTTCTCTGCTGGCCATCGGGGTGGAGGGGCTGGGAGGAGGTGTTGGCCATCCGATTGGGATCTGGGATGCGGGGCCTCCCTGCTGCTGCGGAGCCTGGGGCGGTCTGCTTGCCTCCACCCCAGGGGAAAGGGTAACATCTCCTGGGTCTAGGTGCCATTTCCCCCTCCAGGGGCGAGGGTATACCTGGACCTGGGGTATAGAGTTTGTTTGGGGAGTGTGATTGTGTGTACAGTGTCCATGTATGTCTATCCCTACGTTGGGTGAGTGTTAAGTATTTGTATATGCACTGTAAAATCTAATTAGTTCCCAGAACTCAAAAAAATTGAGGAAACTCGTTGCCTCAAAAAAATTGAGTAAAGCTTAGCTAAAAATGACTAAATTGGGACAACTTATTTATTTTGAGTACTCTGTACAAGCTCATTTGTTCCCAGAACTCAAGAAAATTGGATCAAGTTTACGTAAGATGATCAAGTTAGGGCAACTTACTCATTTTGAGTACACTGTACAGCCTTGTTAGTTCCCACAACTCAAAAAAATTGAGGAAACTCGTTGCCTCAAAAAAACTAAGTAAAGCTTACTTAAGATGACTGTTAGGACAACTTACACATTGCAAGTCTGCAGTATTAAGAATAACTTGATATTTCTGTACAATTTTAATTGTTTACCTACTGATAAACATTTCAAGTTCAACTAAATGAAAAAACTATTCGTGGTAACCTGAATATGATTAGAAATAATTAACAACACTTTTTGTAATGATGTTAAAATCAGCCCAACTTTTATTTTCAAACACAACAAAGTATAACAGCCAACATACTGGACACTGTTCTGCTGAACAACAAACAATTATATTGCCATCACTGTAATAATCTTACAATGAAACAAAGTCTCAGATGTAATTATTCTGAAAATAAGTTTAGGCCTACCACAACTTTGTTTTGTACTTATATTACTTATATAATCAAAATAAAATATATTTATTGTTCTGTCACAAGTGCAGTCTCTGATTTAAACAACACATTTGTTTTTCATTCCAACACAGGAGCTGGAATGTTGTAATGTTTTAAGGATGCTTGTTTCCAGTCCAGGCATTACTGCCTGAATGACTATCATGGATCAAGGTGATCCAAATGTAGGTGCAGAAGAAAGTCTTTAACTTCCCTTAAGTACAGTGGCAGTGGATGTGGGTTGGATATGCAATGAGCTTGAACCTGCAGGCGACCATCTTCACTGACCACACCATCTGTGACGGAGGACTCATCTCTCCTGGTGTCCTGCAAGCAAACAATCATATTTTTTTGGAACATGAACTTAATTGCTTTCTTAAAATATTTTTTTCTGCATTTGTTATAAAACAGACTCCAATTTGGACAATCTCAGGCTCCCTCCCCACCGGAGAGGTGACATTCAATGTCCCACTGTCAGTCTGGATAGCCCTGACCCTCACCCAACACACAATAATGTCATGAAAGCATCATTTTAAAAAGGGCTATGCAAACATGGCCAATAACTTTCATTCTAATGATGTGCAAAATGATTTGGGAACAAATTTTGCTGTTAGAAAACTTGCAGACTTCACTATATACAGTGTAGACCCTCTAAACTAAGTTTGGGGGATGTGATCTTTGAATAAATGCAGACCAAACTGTTGTTGTTTGTTTACTTACACAGCATGTCTTGTAGAATTAACTGGAGTCACCAGCAACAGCATAGTGCAGTCATATCTCAAGTCTAATAACAGAAGACAGGAACAGATCAGTAAAGAAACAACTTCCCCAAACCAAAGAACAAATAAAACAATAAGTAAAACAGGCTGATCTAAAGTATGATTAAAGTTCAGCCTGATTAATATAAATGTCACTGACAGTTGTTAATATATTGGAAAACCAAAATACTTACCACTGAGTTGATGTCTTTCTGTCCAACAACACGAGTGCTGGTCCCGAGCCTCAAAGATAGTAAGAAGCAAGCAGAGGGAGAAAAAACAGAACATTTTTCAGAAACTGATTTGATCATTAATGGCTGTGCAATTATTGTAACATAGAGTTTGCTTATGTTGTTAAATAAAGGCTAGATTTGACATTAATAGATGCCACAGATGTTCAAAAGCTGCAAAGCATGAAAAAAAATGGACGTCTCCGAAAACTTCGGAGAATTTTTGCAAATATGTGATGTCTTGATAAATCGAGCAGATACTTTAACTTTACACAGCTACATTCTCGCCTGAAAATATCTTAAAAGTTTATTTTGTGGCCCAGAAAAAGTAATAAGTTTTTTAGCCGAGCTCCTCTGCCATTGCCGCGACAAATGCGATCCTCCTTTTCCCCAGACTACCCTTTCTGGGTCACAAAATAACCTTTTAAGAAATTTTCAGGCGAGAATGTAGCTGTGAAATGCTCAAATATCTACTTAATTTATCAAAATATCACATATTTGCAAAAGTGCTTCCACGTTTTTGGAGAGCTCTGTTATCCACCAGCGCAATAGCTGACCGGGAGGTCAAGGCTCAATACAGTCCAGGAGCACAGCTAACTCCTGGCGTATTCTTTTTAACCCCCCTGCACTCTTTTGCTACTCAGGTTAAACATGATATATATATATATATATATATATATATATATATATATATATATCGCAAGTTCGATTCCTGCCTGGGGCGCCCGGATCAACAAGGTCCGCGTCAGGTGTTGAGGAACCAGGGCACCCTGACGAAAAGTGGGCTACTGGAACAAGAAGGCATCGGTGGGCAAGAGACGAGAACAGGGCGTTGTTGGAATGCTACCACCAAGGCTGGAGACGGAGCAATACTGGAAGAGCATATGGGAACAGGGTCCAGTAACCATCACAGTGGCAGATATCCAAGAAAGGGTCTCCAGTATGAAGAGTTGGACAGCACCAGGGCCCGACATGGTTCACGCCTACTGGCTGAAGAAGCTGACTGCACTCCACGAGCGTCTGGCAGCACAAATGAACCAGCTGCTAGTTAACGAGAGACACCCGGAATGGCTAACTGAAGGCCGGACGGTCCTGATCCCCAAGGACCCCAAGAAGGGACCGGTCCCCTCCAACTACCGACCAATAACCTGCCTCAGTACTACATGGAAGCTCCTGTCAGGCATCATATCGGCTAAGATGAACAGGCACATGGGTCAATACATGAGCGGGACACAGAAAGGAATTGGCAAGAATACCAGAGGCGCAAAACACCAGCTACTGGTAGACAGAACAATCAGCCGAGACTGCAAGACCAGACTGACCAACCTGTGCACTGCCTGGATTGATTACAAGAGGGCCTATGACTCAATGCCCCACAGCTGGATACTGGAATGCCTAGAATTGTACAAGATCAATGGGACCCTAAGAGGGTCAGGAACTCAATGGGGATGTGGCGTACAACACTAGAGGCCAACTCCAAGCCCATAGCACAAGTCACCATCAAGTGCGGGATCTACCAAGGAGATGCTCTGTCCCCACTGCTGTTCTGCATAGGCCTGAACCCCCTCAGTGAGATCATTAACAAGACTGGCTACGGATACCGACTACGGAACGGAGCAGTTGTCAGCCACCTCCTGTACATGGATGACATCAAGCTGTATGCCAAGAGTGAATGAGACATCGAGACCAGGCAAGTCCTGAGGAGTCAGCTGAATGGTAAGAACAAGATCCGGGCCATCAACACGTACGCCCTGCCCGTGATCAGGTACCCTGCTGGGGTAATAGGCTGGCCAAAGGAGGAGATAGAAGCCACTGACATAAAGACAAGAAAGCTCCTTACCATGCATGGAGGGTTTCACCCCAAGTCCAGCACCCTGAGGCTGTACGCTAAGCGGAAGGAAGGGGGCCGGGGACTGGTGAGTGTCAGCACCACAGTCCAGGATGAGACAACGAACATCCAAGAATACATTGGGAAGATGGCCCCAACTGACCGAGTGCTCAGTGAATACCTCAGGCAGCAGAAACCCAAGAAAGAGGAGGGAGACGAGGAACCATCATGGAAGGACAGGCCCCTGCACGGTATGTACCACCGGCAGATAGAGGAGGTGGCTGATATCCAGAAATCCTACCAGTGGCTGGACAAAGCTGGACTGAAAGACAGCACAGAGGCACTAATCATGGCAGCACAAGAACAAGCTCTGAGCACAAGATCCATAGAGCCTGGGGTCTATCACACCAGGCAAGACCCCAGGTGCAGGCTGTGTAAAGATGCCCCAGAGACAATCCAGCACATAACAGCAGGGTGCAAGATGCTAGCAGGCAAGGCATACATGCAACGCCATAACCAAGTGGCCGGCATAGTGTACAGGAACATCTGTGCCGAGTATAACCTGGAAGTACCGAGGTCAAAATGGGAGATGCCCCCAAGGGTGGTGGAGAATGACCGAGCTAAGATCCTGTGGGACTTCCAGATACAGACGGACAAAATGGTGGTGGCTAACCAACCGGACATAGTGGTGGTAGACAAACAGAAGAAGACGGCCGTAGTGATCGATGTAGCGGTTCCGAATGACAGCAATATCAGGAAGAAGGAACACGAGAAGCTGGAGAAATACCAAGGGCTCAGAGAAGAGCTCGAGAGGATGTGGAGGGTGAAGGTAACGGTGGTCCCCGTGGTAATCGGAGCACTAGGTGTGGTGACTCCCAAGCTAGGCGAGTGGCTCCAGCAGATCCCGGGAACAACATCGGAGATCTCTGTCCAGAAGAGCGCAGTCCTGGGAACAGCTAAGATACTGCGCAGGACCCTCAAGCTCCCAGACCTCTGGTAGAGGACCCGAGCTTGAAGGATAAACCGCCTGCAGGGGCGTGCTGGGTGTTTGTTTTATATATATATATATATATATATATATATATATATATATAGTTAGTTAAGGCTATGGATTGAAAATACCCCCCACACCCCACCCCTAACGGCTGCACCTCCTGAAGAATTTTGTCTGGGCTCTTATCTCACTTTTTTATTTCAACAATCAACAGAAAATTTCACAGACATAGTTTTCTGTAAGGTTTTTAAGGCTGTGGTGTTAATTTTTAAGTAACATGAGCCCAGCGGCAGCAGCAACGCTAGGCTAACACTAACTAGCTAGCAAGATTATAAACCTGGTGCTAAACTAAGAGAAGCCACAAAATCAGTTTGAATAAGAGTAAACATTTACTCACCAAGTCAGTGTATCAGGTAAAGATCCACAGCAATGACAATAATCTCTTGAGCTGAGCTTCTCCAGGTTTGCTCAACATATTCCATAAAAAATGCTGGCACCATGAACTGATCCGAGAGGGAGGAGGACGGTAGTGACGTGGCATTTTCAAAACACATCTTTCATCCTTCCGCCCCGAGAGGAAAAACTTCCATCTTACTTAGTTTTTCTAAGTTAAGACAACACAAATAAATTGAGTTTATCAGCATTTTTTTGCATAAAAAGTACTGGTAACTTATTTAAATCAAGTTCTAATAACAAATTGTTAAAAATTGAGTTTAGCCTATTTAATATTTTTAATTAAACACAATATTACATTTTACAGTGTGTGTGCATGAGGGTTGGAATGCATGTTTGTGTCGGTGTGTGCCTGTTTGTCTGTGTTTATATGTCAGGTCGGGTCTTACACTCCACCTCTCTGGGAACTCCCAGGCCCTCCAAGGCCTATCTCCCCTCACCACACTCCCTGCCGGTAACTGACGCCCTCAGGGGTCGGTGCGTTGGTGGTTCTTGGTGTCCGGGGCTGGGCGCTCAGGTATGTACCAGCTCACTCCCGGTGACTACTTGGCGGGGCCTGGTGCCTGTTGCTCGGTCAGGCCTCTTCCGGGGCAAAGGGGAGCCTGGATCTCCTCCATGCCTGCTTCATGCCCTGGGGGACAGGGCTATCCGGTTGTTCAGTGATGACGCGACGAATCCTACTTCCGGGTCTAAAGTAGTCTGCGTTTAATATGGCTTTTGTGTTGTTAACATGTTTAATGTCTTGTATTTTCTTCTATTTGATCTCAAAAAGCTCCTAAAACAGTCAGTGATCCCTGTTGACCTCCCTCGGCTTTTATTACCACTAATCATTTATTTAAGCTCAGTTTTTAAAACCTTAGGATGTAACTACAGCCTAGCCCATGCAGCAGTACATGAATGACTAACCTCGTATTGTGGATGGATTATCTCAGTTGTCTGTGAAGGTTCTCAGTCATCCAGGTCATCGTAGTCAAAGGAGCTTGCAAAGAAAAGCATCTGGACTTCTTTAAGTTGCTTAAAGACGTTTCACCTCTCATCCGAGAAGCTTCTTCAGTTCTAAGGTCAAATGGTGGAGAGTCCCTACAAACGTCACTGCTGTTTAGTTTTCTGTCTTCATTTATGCTGGAAGTGATAACAGAGCTGTACGTTTTAATTTGTTTCCAAAACCCTGCAGTCAGGACATGCTATATTGTATTTAGATAGAAGCTAGCGAGCTAACTCCCTGCTAACTTCTAACTCCGTTAAATGTCATAAATTCCATTTTCATGGATGCCTGGATGTTAAACTCAATTGTTACACCTGGTAGAGCAGAACGCTGATCATTTTATTAAAGATGAACAACTTTAGACAGTTTTTCAACTCTCAGTAATGCCATAGTGATCGTTTGATATATGGACCTGCAGCGGAGTTTAGACCCAGACACGGCTAGTGACGTCAGACTGAACAACCGGATAGCTCTCTACATCCTCTAGCAGACCATTACATGGGGAAACCTTTTGAATACAAGCACACTGATCCACTCAGGTGTGCACACGGGTGTTCACTGGTCATAGACATAAACTACACCTTTATTGGCTGCTATTTCCAAGCACATTGTGCGCTGTCGGTCCTACGTGCTGCACAACAACATTCAATATTTCGTATTTACTGCTGTTTATACTTAACTCGATTAATGCAATGCTGTTGTGTTCAGTATGTTGCTCTGGTTTTTTTTTGCTTGTTTTCTCTTCTTTTTCTCTCAACAGGTGATCCAGGAGATTTTTTTTTCTCTTCTTTCTCTTTTTAAGTGCCCTTTCTCACTGTCCCTCTTCCCTTCTGTTTTTCTTTTCCTTCATCTTTCTTTCTCCCTTTCCTATCCCTCAGTCATGTCTGTCCCGTCTATAACAACTGAAAATAATATAAAATAAATAATAACAACAAAGGTCGATCAAATGGACCAATACGGCAAGGTCGTGATGATCCATTTGGCAAAGTAAATCCATTGGGTATCCTTGTTGGTCTTCAGACAACAATTCTGACGGCTAAAGAACCAAATGGGACAGGCAAAAAAAAGAAAAAAAAAAAAAAAGAACAGTCATCAGACCAGGCTACATTTTCCAGCTTCTACTATTTGGCTTTTGAAAGCCTGAGTGCAATTGAGCCTCAGAATGGTGAAAAATTAAAGAAGAATCAGAGAAAAGACATGCTTGTTAGGCTAATTGGTGTAGTGTGATGTGAGAATGTGGAATTGCTGGGGAAGCTGCATGAACAGATGAGAGAGATGGATGGATGGATCTATGAGACTCAAATCTTACTGCTATCGTGCTGCCTGGTGTCTGTAGCTGTGTGACTTTTGCTCCTTGCATCTATTTCTGTCAAATTAGCAGAACTGGGCCAACAAAAACGTTATTGTTCATCAAGATTAATCGTCTGGGGTCTGGGTTAATTGCATTAATGTTAACCAATTTTCTATGCATTTTGTCCTTAATACCTATTAAACTGCCCTCGTCCCACACGTGTGGCATTGTTTCCCTCAATTGTAAGTTTGACTTATTATAATTTAAACTGAACCTTTTCTGTTTGTTTCCAGCTCCATATTTTTATTCTTGGACTTTGTTAAGGTTGCTTTGCATGATAAAAACCTTATAACAATCCTTGATATTGGTGTAGACCACGGGTGTCAAACTCAAATACACAGTGGGCCAAAATTCAAAACTGGAACAAAGTTGTGGGCTAACATTAATATTTATTGAAAAAAAATCTTCCTCCAGATATAAGAATGAATCTTTTCTTATGGACTCAAATAAGTTTTGCTGGAAAACTGAATATGGAACAAGCAAAGCTTAATACTAAACAATATATATATTAGCTGTATAATACCAGTAGGCCAGCTCTAATAGTAATTTGGTATGGCTTCGCGGGCCAAATGTAATTAGGCTGCAGGCCAAATTTGGCCCGCGGGCCAGAGTTTGACACCTATGGTGTAGACAATCAGATGATCCACTAACTAAAGTAAAGTGTTTAGTTCCCCCCCCCCTTTAAAGAAGTTTTCTCCTGATTGGCTGCCTCTCTTAAACAGGAGCTCTGAATGTCAGGTGTGTGACGCTTCTTTGTCAAATGCTGTATTTTTTAAATGTACTATATAAATAAAAACCATATTAGGACTGATAAAACAAATTATATTTACTCATAAATTATTAACTAGACGGTAAATAAATCAGATCTTTGGATTCAACTCTGCTTCACCTGAAGAGAGAGAAAAGTGAGACATCGTATCATCAGGTGTTCAAATTTTACTTCCAGCTGTGACTGCTTGAGACGTGGGAGTGAGGAGGATGATGTGGATGGACCGCGATCATCTCCTCCTGATGGATGGGGCTCACAGCGTAGTGTTTTGGCAGGTAGACTGATACTCCTGCTTAGTGCTGCTACACCTGATCACCACAAACCATCACAGGGGATGAAGCTCCTGTTTTTTCTGCCCCCCTCCTCCTCCTCCCCCTCTGCTCTTCCTCGACTACTCCAGCTCTGAGAGACGGATGAAAGGGAAGGCAGGAAGCGGTGCTGGGAGTCAGGACAGGTGGCAGCTTCGATTAAATGTAAAATGATGAAGAGGGGGTGATGCTCAAGCAGCAGGGACAGCTCACCTGTCACGGCCCCTGCCGCCCCCGCTGTCATCGCCAGGAACGCCAGAAGGACCGCCGGACAGGCTGATTCATGACCCGGCTGGCACGAGGCTCTCAAAACAATTTAGGGATAAAGAATCGTCATCTTTAAAGCCCCCCATTGCTCCGCTCTCCCCGTTTAATGTCTTGACACCACATTTTTTCTCAGCTCCACTCTGCTCTTCTTCTGTGGTTAAGGGCTTCCTGCGCTGGGCGATGCCGGGGTCTAACCGGATCACTTTGTCACAGCAGAAAGTGGACCAGGCGGCTGTGACACCGGGCTCAGGCTGTTTGTCATCGCTGAGGTTTACAGTATTTGTCAAAGCAGGCCAAGGCAGCGCGTTTCAAGTATCAAACATTTCTGAACTTTACTGGCAGGAGAGACTAAGAGGGAATCGAACCTGCACTTCGCTGCTACCTGTGTCTGAGGTCAGTCACAGGCTGTGCAGGAACCTCACGTCAGAAGCATAAACAGCAAAAACAAGCTGGAGGTTAAATGTGATGGTGCAGCGGGTTACTCAGAGGAGCTTTACCTGAAAGTGCAGAGTTTGAACTGCGTATGTGCCAAAAGTCAACATTGAAGCTGTGCATACAGCACATGTCCTTCCTAACCCATCACCTGCTTTGTCATTCTTTTTCACCTGTGTGGACAAAGTTATCAAATGAGCATCATGTTGAATTTAATAAGACTTGAACTCAACATCTAAGACCATAAATTCACACACGTGTTTATTAAGCTCATGAACTGAGTGAGAATTATGAACCAGCTTCCCATCGACTTCTCAACAATCCAACTTCTTTTCACAACACATAGAGTCCTCGGGGAGGGGCGGCCATATGCAGCTGGCCGCCCCTCCCCGAGGTTCTGCTGGAGGTTTCTTCCCGTTAAAAGGGACTTTTTTCTTCCCACTATTGCCAAAGTACTTGTTCATAGGGGGTCATGTGATTGTTGGCTTTTTCTTTATATGTATTATTGTAGGGTTTACCTTACAATATAAAACACCTTGAATCGACTGTTGTTGTGATTTGGTGTTGTATAAATAAAATTGAAATTGAAAGAATTACACAAAAAATTATTGAATCAAATCTTCAAAACCCAACCTACCAAAAAATAAAAAGGAACCCATGTTCAGAATTTATACGCCAAAGATGTTTGCAGCTACAACAATCTTTTACAAAAACTTGATATTCTTCTAACTGCTGAAAGCTTAAAATGAAAATATGGGTTCAGTGGTGTCTTTGTCTTTAATGGAACAATGGAAAACAGTAATAAACCTTTTTTCTTATAGAAATCTAGAATAGAAACACAGGAAACGGCCCGTTCCTTCGAGGATGATAAAGTAGAAGGAGCTTGGCCGATGTGTCTGTCACTTCTCTAGAGTGTGACACTTTTTGCTCTTGAGTGACACACATCAACAGATTTTCACTGGACTGTCATAAGTTTCAGACATTTACGTTCCACAAAGGGAGGACTGTATTCAGACTAAATCACCTCAAAAACTAATAAAGGGTCTCACCAGCCGCAGCTGTACTTTGGCCAAAGAACACAGCAGGTTAGATCAGTTTTAAATGTCACATCTGTCGACACCACCATAGATGCTATTAGATGGAGTTTCTTTCCACTTCAGCTCTTCCAAGTTCTGTTTTTAGTTCAGCTGCTGCTTGTTAGTAACTCACCAGATGTCAGTTTAGTGGGAAGCTGGGCTATCAGCCAAGGAACAAGTGATTAGCTTTTGGTGGTGATGAAGAACTTTAAAAAAAAATCAATTAGTTTCACTTTCTCCATGTCTGTATTTTTTTTTTTTTACTGACTGCAATGAAAAGAAAAAAATTTGTAGCGGTCTGTTGAGCTGTCAAAGTATTTTGTCCCATTTTTATCTTAAAAATCTTTTTTTTTAAGGAGATCTCGTTGAGCCGTTATCCACATAATAAATCATCAACTAATCGTACCCTGCAGTGTTCTGCTATATTTCATGTACAACAGCTAAAGGCTGGAGGCAGCCTCTAGTGGACATTAGCAGAACTGCAGGTTTTGTTGTTTATCAATTTTTTTGTTTGAAGCTAAAGAAAACATCTGACATGTGCCTGCTTCATTTAAATAGTTTGGACGTAGAGTAGGTCTACTGAACTTAAGTCAGTTGTACTGAAAGTTTCATTTTAACAGTGAGAGCAGTTACTTAACCTGAAGTGAGAATGTAAACAAACTGTGCCACAGCCTGGCTGCACATGAATTTGCAAAGGAAGCGCTGAACTGAAAGACAACAAGCAGCTCATCTGCATTTATTACTCACTGGAAGGCAAATTTTGGAATCTAGTGCATGCAAAATGCAGACAGTGTAACTTGACATTAATAAGTATTGATGATCCTTCCCTGTAAGTGGACACATGGACCCAAACCACGGTGCCAAAATCCTCCTTACAGCTTAACACAGACACGCCTCACTACTCAAAAGTGCTGAATTTTTCTTTAATTTGCATGTAATTTCTGGGTCAGCTGAGGAAGTTGCAGGACAGTGTCGTCCCATTTTTCTCTTTCTCAGAGTCCACAGAATACCTGAAAGAATGATGGCCTCTTTACCTCCTGTTGCTGTTCAGAGCGAGCCACGAGCGGAGATGTTTCACCTTTTCGATTAGAAATGTTTCAGACAGAATGACTTTGATAATTTGATGACATGAGCCATCTTCATTAGTTCATGTTTTAGTTTTATAAATATCCAGCCCATTAGTTTGCACACACAACAAAGGATGTGGATGTGGAGTATTTAACAAGTAATGGGCCTCTCCAGCTTTCCATTTTAATGAGACAAAAAGGAGAATAGCCATTCTGCTGTCAAGCTGCAGTGAAGAAAAGACTCTTTTTTGTCATGTAAATGTGGCTGTAACAGAGAGGAAAACATTTATTAGACAAATGTGGATGTTTCTACGAGGATGCTGGGAGGGTGAATGTGATTTCTGGCTGGATTACAGAAGAAAACTGATGCAGGATTTGGATTAGGAAAGGTAAAATGGGAGGGAAGGGAATGGGAAATCTGTTCTATGTCAACCTGAAAGAAGTCACAAAACAGACAAACTAAAACATTAAGTGCATTTCTATTTTAGTTACAAACTATTTACAGCTGCTAGTGCCATTATTCCGAGGAATTCTGAGGAGACTCTCTGTGAAACTTCACAACAGCCGGGCTAATTAACTCTTATTTCAACTACGCACACATAAACACAGAAAATGTACTAATTACTGTGATTATTCATTGTGAATCATGAGCGGTGTGTTCACATTTTTCATTTGGTTCAATCAAAATAAAACAAGAAAAGCTGCTTTTAAGCTGCCGTTGCCCCACATGATGAGCAGTCTTAGCTGCACTAAGTGCTCGACTCCCTGATGAAAAGCTATTATATGATTTATCTGCTTGCTGTGGATCTTCACTTGGCTCTCCTACAGTGGTTTAACCAAGCAGCAACCTCTGTGACTGAATAATGAAACCAACGCTGGAGGGGCTAAACCTGTAGTTCCTCAAATGTCCACACGAGGCTTCAGCAGTGAATCAGTCCCTATAGACTCCCAGGTTTAAATGTCCAACTTAGAGGCCATGGTTGCTTTGACTGAATTTCAATTAAATTTTATTTATAGGGTGCCAGCTCACAAAATGATCACATTATCCCCGATGAGCAAACACTTGATGTTTTTAAATGGCTGAACACTCAAAAAGTGTCCCTTTGAGCTAACGTCGACTGTTTTATCATTTGATTTTAATTCCTGTGCTCTGTCAGACTTAATTAATGAGTTATTTGTTGTTAGATTCATATTTTGGAACTTTATTATGCACTCGAGCCACTGGCTGTAAACATCTATCATCAGAGACACAAGTGAGCTCTAAAATGAGACAGTGAAGTGTATATTCAGACCATAAAAATATAAAAATATTCTATCAGCCTACGAAGGCGTGAGATAACAGAGTCTCACATCCAGCCTGCAAATAAATTCTTAACCTTGTAGAAAAACAAATCATGCAATATATAAAAAGTCTCAGGCAATTTTATTTGTATAGCACACTTCAACAACAAGGCAATTCAAAGTGCTTTACACAACACATAAAAGGCTTAAAGACAAGATGTAAAAGAATCTGCAGGCAATATTAAAGTTTACTTTTGCAAGAAGAGCAGAACAAAAGAACAAATATATATTTGGTTATTGAAAAGGAAGGTTTGGAAGTGTTTGAACTCTTTTTTTTTTAATGTTAAACCCGTGTGTGTGTGTGTTTGTGTGTGTGTTTATGCTGAAAATGTTTCTTTATGTGAGCAGCCACAATAAATCACAGGAAAATAAATAGCCTTTCTGAGCGTCATCATTAGGCTGGGGGAATTAATCATGGGCTCGCATGTGAGGACGGAGCCGAAGGAGCCGAACATCTCCATTGTGGACATGAAAGCGAAAGGGTGAAGGGGGATGGGGGAGATAACGATCTGTCGCCTGGCGAGGGTTTGAGGGGACCCGTGAAGCATCGTTGCCGCAGCCATTCATCCACCCTTCACCGTGGCCTGCCACCCGTCGCGAGGCCAGAGGAGGAGACGCTTTTCAGAGGGCTCCTTCATGTCAGCGAGCTCACATCAAAGAGCAGCTGAAAGGCATGCTGGGAGAGCGAGGGGCAAGCACACACAGGCACAGACACACTGATCATACAGGCATGTGTCAGTTCATCCTGCAGGTTACAGTGTCATGTTGTATTGGCAGCTGCGCAGACTCGCACACACACGCACACACACACACTGCAGGGGATGCTCATTAGATCAGATCGTGCAGAGTTCATTCAGCCTGTCACCAAACTCTGAGCGGCTGAGTGGACTGATCCAGCAGGCCCGCTCCACCTCTTGGCTCTACCACCCACTCTACAACTACAGGGGAAAATATCAAGTGGTGTTGTCCTAAGAAAATAAAGCCAGTGTGGTTTTACTAGAAGCAGCAACATCTGGAACTAAAAAATGAAGCCAAAACCTGCAGTAATGTGTACTGGAAGCTCCATAAACTTTATCATCAGAATCTGTGACAAAGGCCAGTATAGTGGCCCACCGGAACAGGTCTGACATATTGCTGGTCTACCTGTGGTTACACAGGTAGACCAGCATGAATGGCCTGTAGCAATGGACCAGTCACTCAGTACTCCTGAAGCACCTCCCACTGGATGCCCTGAGGTTTGTCATCTAATGCTTTCTCCAAGCCCACAAAACATATGAGTGGTGGGGAAAAGTTTGCACCCGACCATTCATTCATTCATTTATTTGTTCATTTCAGGCACAACAAAAATACATATATTGAACATAAAGTGCACAAAACAAAAAACAAACGAGAGGATAAAGAGGTGGTCCAGTGTGTTCCACGACCAGGACAGAAACTTCCAATTGCTATATCCCCACTGAACCCAGTGTGCCCATCCCAGTGTGCCCATTTCACAAAGCACCGAACCCCTGTGGTGCCTCCCGCCACAGGTGGGCCCGCAGAAGGCATATTAAAGTTATTCACATTTTTTATATTAAAAAATATGAAAATTGATTTAAAATCATAAATTGTGAGCCAGAGCTAAAGTCAGTGAGCTGAGCAAAGATACACAGAGAATATAGGAGTCCAGCTTTTAGAGCCACCCACAGCATGAACTTTATAATTTTTTCTAACTAGGCTTCTAAGTATAGCAAAGTTGTTTCTCCATTTTTTAACCCATTGATCAGTTTGGGGTTTTTTTTCTGTGTAATGAGCATCAGGCGCTGACGGTTGTTGGGGCTGAACACTTGTTAAAAACTGCAGCGCTGTTGCAGCATGATTCAGGAAGTCAGAGTTCATAAGCAGCCCTCCGAACACACGGAAAACAAGTTCGGCAGAGGAAAAACTCCAACATGCATCGGTTGTTATTTTCTTGCTGCTATAGATTTGACTCTGTGTGTGTGTGTGTGTGTGTGTGTGTGTGTGTGTGTGTGTGTGTGTGTGTGTGTGTGTGTGTGTGTGTGTGTGTGTGTGTAATTATGAAAGGAAGTCAGTCAGTACTAACAGAGATTTAAAGCTAATGAGAAGACAAATGGAGCGGAGGTGATTTTTTTTCTTCAAGCATAATCAAAACATGCAGGAATGTCGACTCATTACCCACATATAATTACCAAGTCATACTTATGTGTAACAGGAAACTTTGGGTAGTCATTTTTTTCTAAACCATATTCACCATCCGTTTGATTTCACTTTTTTTTTTCCTCTGCTCTGAATTGTATTCTGCCATTAGTCTAATAATACCTAATTGCATTTTAAAGAGGTGATAGATTATAAATTCGCATAATGAGGACTGCCACTTCATTTATTGCATAAATCTCTGTCAGCATAATGTGTGTCTTTAATAATACCGGTTCACAGCCTACTGAATTAATGAAAATCAATTGAACCTGTCGCATAAATCAAGGTAATAATAAATATTAAATTCTATTGTGTCACTTCATGTAGACAAAAGCAGCTATTTATCAAGTGTTTGTGAGCACTGCAGCTAGATGCCAGATGAGGTAAATTGAGGTTGGGTGCTACACAAATGGTGACCGATTACCCGTGATTGAAAAAGTAAAGAAGGAGTAGGTGAAGGTCGAGGTCCAGGCTCCACACGCAAAAGTCTGCTCCAGTTTCTCATTGATTGTGCTGGATTTCTTTAAGTCTTCAATGACATGAAAAATTTTTTTTGATTAAAAAAAAAAAAGCCAAAATATATGTGGAGAAGAAATCTGAGGACACTCGAGCCCTCAAGGAACATTTTCTTCAAATTTTCTTTACCCAGCTGTGTGCTTTTGTGGTGTCTAAAGCAGAATCTATTGCTCACTGCTAGGAGGAATTTTCAAATCAAACAACTGAAACTTGACTGTTGGCACGTCACATTCTGGTTTCTGTAAACTTTCGTTATCACATATGTTTATATTTCAAACAACATCTACAGTAAAATCCTTGAAATAAGACTTTGCAGCCATCTTGAAACACCATTACTTGTCACTGGGCAGCTACTATTGGTCACTGGGCTAAAAAGACGCACGAGTCAAATCTGATTTATAAATACAGAACATTGCTCCAAAACAAACCTTTTCTTTATCTTTTTGTTGCTTTTACAGATTTGTCCATCCATCCATCCAGCTTCTTTTGCTTATCCAGGGCTGGGTCGCGGGGGCAGCAGCCTAAGCAGAGAAGCCCAGACCTCCCTCCGCCCAGCACCCTCCTCCAGCTTGTTCCAGGAGAATACCCAGGCGTTCCCAGGCCAGCCGAGAGATATAATCTCTGCAGCGTGTCCTGGGTCTACCCCAGGGCATCCTCCCGGTGGGACATGCCCGGAACACCTCACCCAGGAGGCCTCCCGGAGGCGTCCTTGTCAGATGCCCGAACCACCCCAACTGGCTCCTTTCGATGTGGAGGAGCAGCAGCTCTACTCTGAGGCTAACAGTTTTGTTTAATAGTGCAGTTTCTATTAGGCTAGTTTACTCAACGGCTTATTGTGAGATAAGTTCATGGTCTCCTTCGTCTTTTGTTTGTTTTAGCCAAAACTCCCTCTCTCTTTTTGTTTCTATGTCTTGATCTTGTGTGTTAGGTTACCTTGAGCTATAAATTTAAGGACTGTAGCACCGGCAAAAACCTGTTGAAAAGACACAAAAAGTATCTGACATGTTGCAATGACTTTATCATGCTAGCAACAACATTATTATTATTACTATTAGTAGTAGTAGTAGATCAATATATACTGTTACATCCCCCAGGAGGATGTCTCTTCTCCCTATTAACCCTTTGTTTTGTCCAGGCTCCACCTCCTCTGTCCTGATTGGATGTTGCGCAGAGTCCGGCTAATTGGTAATCAGCAGAGCACTATTTAAGGCCTTTGGAGCTGTGCTTCTGTGCCCTCTGGCCATTTTGGTTGCCATACTTGTGCAGGCTTGCATGCCTTTGTATTTTGTGTGAGCATTGTTGTTTCATGTTCAGACTGCTTGTAGGGGAGAGCTGCCTTTTGTTTTGACACCCTGTTTTCTCCTGTTTATGTGTTGTTAGGTAGGTTATGGTTATAGGTTATATATTTTGTTTCTTTGGAGTTAGGTAAGTTTCTTTTATTTCAACATCAGGGATGTTTTGTTTGTTATGTTGGCCTTGGCTCTCCCTGACGTTATACCTCAGTCTGATCCCATCACCAGTATTAAATAAACCTTCTAAAATTACCATCTTGGCTCCTCCTTCTCTATCCACCTTTATGTTCGTCCCTTCAACCCCCTAGACTAGCCAAGGGACGTAACAATACACACAATTTAAGTGCAGGGAAAACAATTACACTTCACCAAATAACACTTAAAACACTTGTAATATCGGCCTAAGAGATATCTGTTGCTGTTAGCTAGGTAGCAACAACATCACTATCATCATCATCATCATCATCACCACTTCAATAAGGAGAGAACATTTGGAAGAATCAAACATGATTTATTGACATAGAGAAATGTTCTTGATGATTAGACCTGATGACTCATCATGGCAGAGAGGAACCCAGTGATAGGATCTAGGACAGAAGCCATGGAGTCTAGAAGGTGGTTGTGGTGAAGATGAAGATAAAGGCTTGGATTGAGCTCTGAGTGACTCACACAGAGTGGAGGCTGATTGGCTCAAAAAACGTGGGCTAGAAGATGATTGAACTAGAGTAATGATGTCAGCGTTGAGTTTGACAGTGTGGGGAAGTGGTATCGAGGTAAGGAGCAGTCCAGAAGGCGAACATCCAGGAAGGCAGACAGCTGAAGGACATCAGAAGTTCCTTATTGAACTTATGCATGTGTTTTGTCATGATTGGTGATGACAGGGTGAAAAATGTTTGGTGGTTTATGTTTTCGCTGCATATCCAAGATGGCAACCACTAAGAGTGCTGAGTTCTTTTGACCATCATGATACACGTGATTGCACACAGAAAGTGACTTTAAATACAATCAGAATCAGATTCAATCATCACAAAGCTGTGCCAATGCTAATGTTTTACCAAGCGGTGGTTACTCATAGCACCTGCAGGTTTCACTCAAGAAATCTAAAATTCTCATCTGAACTGCACTCTGTAGCTAATTTCCTCCTTTATAACAACTGTGTTTTCACTGTATTTTATATTTAGTTAATAGTTGAAGTTATGGGCGTGACCACTGAGTGACAGGCCTCATCTCAGGTAACTGGGGTCAATGAATGGGACCGCAGCACTGTATTTATTGGCTTTGGAGCATTTTGAATACAAATTATCACAGAAATATGACGGCTTGCTTTGCAGTACAACCTCTCCAGTTTGATAAAGGACATTGTAGCATTTTATTAGCCTGTTACTTCACGCTAATTACTGGGTATGTCTGTCTGATGTTGTTACAATTTATGGATGCACACTGTTACCACGTCAACTCACTCTTGTCCAAATATTGTCATTTATGGCTCCAAAAAAACAAAAAAACAAACAAAAAAAATGCTTTGAGGTTTTAAATTTTGGAAGTCACTCTGAGTATGTTAATATTTTATACACTTTCAATGCTATAGAGTCGTGACACCACTCAGTGAAGACAGGGAATGATCATGCAATTTAACTTTATTTGCATTTCCACAAATAGACTAAACAAGTAAACTTGTGATCTGACATTTTTGTGATGGTGTTTTTCTTCTTTTCTATTGTATTGTATGTATGGGTGCACTGATGGAAAAAAAAATCTGTGCACACGACGCCAAACCTGTTTAAAATCTCGGTAGAAACACTGCAGCTGAAGCTCATGAGAGTTGTAGTACTGGAAACACACCAAACTGGCATGAAATATTTCTCAGAAAAAAAAGTAATATAATAGTATAATTTAATAGTTTACTATAAAGTATTTTCCTGTTAATGTGTTAGGTCAATTTCCCTTTGAATCATCAGCAGAACAAACAACTCTGACAGCAGACACTCTTTCATGCTTTCTCTGGATCACATCAATGGGGTGGTAATAACATCAGCATCATGGGTGTCAATGTGATGCATTAAGCCACCTCTGGCTTTGACAAACCGCCAGGTATGATCACAGGTGGCATCCCAGTAGTCCCTGCAAACGCAGCACCAGCCGATTTGCCTGTAATCTGGTTTTTGCGGCATTATTGGATATTGAAAACTCAATATGTGGTATACCTTGTGCTTTCTCTTAAGCACCAAAGATCAGATGGTCATTTACACCTTGGAGGTAGCCTTTAACCTGTATTAATGTACAGGAAGTGAATTTATCAAAAACAGGGAGAAGGCCCAACGGGCAGGGATAAGTTGATTTGTGTAGCAGGATTGATTACAGTGTAATGTCTGTTTCTCTGCTGAACGCATTAATGTCCCGAGCTTCTCAAGTGGCTCAGTTTCCAGACAAGCACTTGTGTGTTGATTTATTACGTTGTCTTGGTCTAATTACGGGGGAAGGGAGGGCAGCAGAATGAAGGAAGAAGCTGCTCTGAGAACAGAGCTCACCTCAGACAGATTTCATTTTGATTGTGTTTACTCTGAACAGATAAAACCGCAGGGAGGAAAAAGTTATTTTTCTGGGAAATTATTCTGTTACTTTTATGCTGAGGAAGTGCAGCAACTAAAGGAGCAGTGCCACAGTTTGGGTGGGTCTGTCCTCCTGAGACAGATGAGAACATAAATGTCAGCGTTTACAGTTTCAAACACATCGATCATTTCCTCTAACCATAACATCAGCATCATGGGTCTGTTTTAACCAAAATTATAATTTTGAGTACTAGATAACGCCAGAGAAGCACACACAAGTTCATACACACTTGAGTTACAAGTCATTATAAAGGTTATGTAACTGCTGTTCCTATGGTGGCAGGTTTAGACACGGTGGCAGGTTTAGACACGGTCTAAACCTGACACATGAATCTATGAAAATGTACATAAACTTCTGCTTAGCTCTCAGGACAGTCATTCTCCAAAGGAAGACTGACTATTGGTTTGAAACTAGGGCTGGGTATCGTCACTGATTTCTAGAATCGATTCAATTCCGATTCACAAGGTCCCGAATCAATTCGATCCACGATTCGATTTAATTCGATTCGATTCGATTTAAATCTGGGAAATTTTGACAGTCAGAAATATAATTCAGATCAGTACATTTACATATTTTTGTATCAATAAAAAGGAAGCTGACACACGCAAGACTTTATCACAGGTGTAAGCGTCACAGCAGATGCCTTTGTGTCAAAGTAGCTGAGGATAAAACACAGTAAAACATGAAGGTGATTTTCCTGGCCTGGGATTTTATAAAAATATTCTGCAGTACATCAAAAACGAAAGAAAACCATTAATCAACATATGAACATTACCTCTGACATTACAGCGGTTTTATTAGAGACTCACGGCTAAGCGTTTTGCATTTTGAATAATTTTAAAAAGTTTAAATTTGTTCAGTATTGAACAGCAGAAATGAGGTTTTCTTTTCGGAAGAATGTAAAAGGGAAAAAACAGCGGCTGACAGCGCTGTAAACAACAGTAGACTTGTGCGTAACAAGCAAGCGAATAATGAAGAAAGCGAAACTGTTCTTGAAGTACAGAGAGAGAGAGAGAGAGAGAGAGAGCTGCGCATCGCGATGGAAGCAAAACAGTAAAAGTCAGAGTGAATTCATGCCGATGTTTATGTGAAGCGTTTGGATCTTCTTTTGCTGCTGGTTCGGTCAATATTGTTTGGAGAGAGCTCAAACTAACAGCTTTAGAATCAGCGCATAAAGGGCGTGAACACAAAGCGCGGACCCGCCTACAGATCAGAATCAGCGAGCTGTCGGCTTTCAGCCCCGACCGTGAGAAAGGCGACATCTAACTGATTCTGATCCGCGGGTCGCGCTGTGTGTTTAAGTCTATGTGCAGAATCCGTGTACCTGCTCTCATTTACTGTCTTAACTGTTTGGTGGTTCTTGAAATTTTGTGAGATGTCACCAGAGATTCTGGCATTTCAGGCAAAATAAATTTATATTAAAAAATCGATTCAGGATTTTAATGAATCGATTTTACGTTATCCAAGCCAGAATCGATTTTAATCGATGAATCGATTATAAAAACCCACCCCTATTTGAAACAGGAAACTACCTGTCATGCCATGCCTCTGTCTTCATCTCAAACCTCTGGTGGAGCTTGGACAACATTCTGAGGGA
Organism: Aulonocara sp. 'chitande type north' Nkhata Bay; assembly: GCF_057382095.1. NCBI lineage: Eukaryota > Metazoa > Chordata > Actinopteri > Cichliformes > Cichlidae > Aulonocara > Aulonocara sp. 'chitande type north' Nkhata Bay. The sequence continues at coordinate 7,371,839 of NC_141345.1, forward strand.
AACTGGAGTCATAAAATTATTGGTGCTTGTCATGGTGGGAAACCCTGAACAGGGGCAGCTGAAATGAAGGGAGCCAATGAGTCACCCATTCATCTTGGTCATCTTGTAGGAATCCGGCAGCAGCAGTGGGGTATCACTGCTCTGCCACAATGTGGTTCACAGACCTATGCAACACTTTGTGGAGGTAAGGAACAGTACTTCTTCCAGTTTCAGGAAGATCACACCCTCAGCCTCCCTCCAAAGTATAGGAAAAGAGCAGTTACAGTGGGGCAAAAAAGTATTTAGTCAGCCACCGATTGTGCAAGTTCCCCCACTTAAAATGATGACAGAGGTCAGTAATTTGCACCAGAGGTACACTTCAACTGTGAGAGACAGAATGTGAAAAAAAAAATCCATGAATTCACATGGTAGGATTTGTAAAGAATTTATTCCTAAATTAGGGTGGAAAATAAGTATTTGGTCACCTCAAACAAGGAAAATTTCTGGCTCTCACAGACCTGTAACGTCTTCTGTAAGAAGCTTTTCTGTCCCCCACTCGTTACCTGTATGAATGGCACCTGTTTGAACTGATCATCTGTATAAAAGACACCTGTCCACAGCCTCAAACAGTCAGACTCCAAACTCCGCCATGGCCAAGACCAAAGAGCTTTCGAAGGACACCAGGAAAAGTATTGTAGACCTGCACCAGACTGGGAAGAGTGAATCTACAATAGGCAAGCAGCTTGGTGTGAAAAAATCAACTGTGGGAGCAATCATCAGAAAATGGAAGACATACAAGACCACTGATAATCTCCCTCGATCTGGGGCTCCACGCAAGATCTCATCCCGTGGGGTCAAAATGATCATGAGAACGGTGAGCAAAGATCCCAGAACCACACGGGGGGACCTGGTGAATGACCTGCAGAGAGCTGGGACCAAAGTAACAAAGGTCACCATCAGTAACACACTACAACGGCAGGGAATCAAATCCCGCAGTGCCAGACGTGTTCCGCTGCTGAAGCCAGTGCATGTCCAGGCCCGTCTGAAGTTTGCCAGAGAGCACATGGATGATACAGCAGAGGATTGGGAGAATGTCATGTGGTCAGATGAAACCAAAGTAGAACTTTTTGGTATAAACTCAACTCGTCGTGTTTGGAGGAAGAAGAATACTGAGTTGCATCCCAAGAACACCATACCTACTGTGAAGCATGGGGGTGGAAACATCATGCTATGGGGCTGTTTTTCTGCCAAGGGGACAGGACGACTGATCCGTGTTAAGGACAGAATGAATGGGGCCATGTATCGTGAGATTTCGAGCCAAAACCTCCTTCCATCAGTGAGATGAAACGAGGCTGGGTCTTCCAACATGACAATGATCCAAAACACACCACCCGGGCAACAAAGGAGTGGCACCGTAAGAAGCATTTGAAAGTCCTGGAGTGGCCTAGCCAGTCTCCAGACCTCAACCCCATAGAAAATCTGTGGCGGGAGTTGAAAGTCCGTGTTGCTCGGCGACAGCCCCAAAACATCACTGCTCTCGAGAAGATCTGCATGGAGGAATAGGCCAAAATACCAGCTACTGTGTGTGCAAACCTGGTACAGACCTATAGTAAACGTTTGACCTCTGTTATTGCCAACAAAGGTTATGTTACAAAGTATTGAGTTGTATTTTTGTTATTGACCAAATACTTATTTTCCACCCTGATTTACGAATAAATTCTTTACAAATCCTACCATGTGGATTCATGGATTTTTTTTTCACATTCTGTCTCTCACAGTTGAAGTGTACCTCTGGTGCAAATTACTGACCTCTGTCATCGTTTTAAGTGGGGGAACTTGCACAATCGGTGGCTGACTAAATACTTTTTTGCCCCACTGTAATCCAATGTAGGGACTGGAAGGAACAATGTTGAGGATGAAAGTATGAGCGTCCACCAAAAAATGTCTAAGCTTAGCCCTGGAGAGTGAGTGGCTCAGTCATTTGGGAGACGTTCAGTCGCTGCTCATCCACATCTAATTCAGAGTTTTGGTTTTCACTTTAGGGCTCTGGATGATGAAGCACCCACCGCATCAGCAAACTTCAGCCATGTGTCACCTGCAGGACTCTGAGGTCTTCTGATAAAGACTTGTTACCATCCCTAAATCTGGGCTAGAAACTAAAGATGACAGAGCCTTTGCAGTCGTGGCCCCTCCACATTTTAGAACTTGCTGCCATCCAATCTGTGACGTCAGAAAGCAGCTAAAATCCCTCTCTGGGCCTCTCCTCAGCTCTTTCCGGGAGGATGGCACGGTTGCCCTTCCGTTGGTCTTCCTTGGACTTTCGTGCTCTGGGGGTTTCTGGATGTCTGGAGCCTGGATCTCCTCCATACCTGCTTCATGCCCTGGGGGACGGGGCTATGGCTTCCCACACTCTCTAGCAGATCGTTACATGAAGAAACCTTTTGAATACAAGTGCGCTCATGCTCACAGGCGTACACATGGGTGTACACAGACACAAACTACACCTTTCTTTGCGGCTACCTCAAAGCACACTGTGCGCTGTCGATCCTACGTACTGCACAATAATATTCAGTATTTAGTATTTACTGTTATATACACATAGATTGGTGATTGTTTCTTATTCACTTACTTTTTACTTTCACTTGCTTGTCTGCTTTAAAACCAATTGATCCAAAAATAGGAAAGATTGTAGTTAATAAATAGTAAATGCTGCACGTTGAAATGATGAACTAGGACAGCTTTGTTGTCCTAATGCCATAAGCTGGTGACTCATGCTCTTTAGACTAAACCCACCTTTTAAATAACTGGGATGTGAAACCGGCTTGGCAACAAAGCATTACTTACCATCCCTGGCGAGGTTCATTATGTACAGACAGGCTTTGAATATGGGTGTCGAGCTGGAAGGAGTTTGTTGCACATTGACTGAGACTTCTGTCCAAGAAGGGAAAACTCGATACACTAATGATTTTTAAAGTCTACAAACATCAGGGAAAATCTGTGTGTTCACTCACTGATAACAGCCCCATGATTATCCAATGATCTTGTGTAAATATACTGTTTATATGCTGCTCATAAAGATCCTTCATTCTTTACATAGAATGAAGGACTTCAACTTTGTTTGTAGCTACTGATTCCTGATAACTTTTCGGCGTAAACATCTGTACCGATGGATTACAGATGTTTACACCAAGTTTTCTTCAAACAAACCAAATCCCCCTTTTGCAGTGATTTGTAAGTTTATTCTTTAACTTTATTCATCAAAAGATGAACGTAAACTTTATCAAGTTAGACCCTGTTGCACTTGTTTTTTCATTTAGTCTCTGAGAATTTATTACTATAAAGAATCAATAGCTTCCACCCATAAGAACATTATCCTGTTAATTATGAGTTGGTGAAAGTCACATTTTTCAGGTGTCTGATTCTGGAGGACGAGCAATAAGCAGCAACATTGCAGCAGAAGATTAGCTGCAAAGAGCTTCGCACACAGATGCATCGTCACACATGAGCTGCTTTGATGGACATTTGGAGCAAGAACTGTGGACTCTGCACATGCATGTTCATATGTCACACACACAACACAACACACCACACACACACACTACACACACCACACACACTACACACACACACCACACACACTCTTTCTATGGCCCATTCATTCTCATTAATCGGCTTCCAGCCAGCTGTTACTCAAACATTAAAGAACATGTAATCAATCATTCCTTCACACTCCACTGTGATCTTCTCTCTCTCTGCAACAAATAATTTTTTTTCAAACAGCATTTGATTTGTTTTCAGTTAATCTGTTAATTACACATTTTTTAATTGTTTAATTTTGTAAAAACTCCTAAAAACATTTCCTTAGATGCCCTGCATGGAAACTTTGTGTGTAAAAAATTTGTTTTTGGTAATTTTTAACCTTCAGCATTAGCGTTTTTGCTTCCACAGTGTTGTTTTTTTCAAGCCAAAATGCAGTGGCCATAATGGATTTGAAAAGGTGAAGTGCCAGGTAACAGTTAATGCTTGAAAGCTTGATTGAACTGTATGGTTGTCATGCAGATCTTGGATGTTAGAATCAGAATCAGAATACTTTATTAGTCCCAGAGGAAATTATATGGTCACATTTGCTCCAAAACACGTAAGAAGAGTACATAACTAAACTAATATAAGTAATACAATATGTTACAAAGTTACAAAATATAAACAAATATAACCCATCATATTACACAAAATTAAATATATATAGTTGACGTTGAGGTGCCCCGGTTATTATACTGACCTATAATAATAATTTTCTCTGTAGATATTAAGGCTGTGCAACTATTGGAGTGTGTACAGTGTGTGCTAGTCTGTTGATGTTAGTCTGTTAATTTAATAAAGGCACTGCTTTATTATATTATTCCTACAGATAAATGTACCACAAGAACCAACAAGAGCTCTAGTTCAGGGACTCCAATTAGCTAAGGTGAAGCCTAGCAAACAGCCACCTGTGTCGACATCCATCTGTCAGTCAAAGAGGCCACGCCCCTAAATTTAAGTCTTCAAAACATATGTGGCGCTGACATTTTCTGACTAATGCTTTGACACAAACTGCATGAAATCCAGAATTTGGATGTAATACTCAACAGCAAATATTCTGAACTTTTGGACTTGAGGGCCTCAAGGGTTACTGGGCTGCTGTCAGTAATCTGGTTTTAAGTACTCCCACATCATCCTGAGAGTGATTCATGACTCAGACAGTGGGATTAAACACTCACAGTTTTACTGTCTGTGGAGGTTTACTGAGAGTCATTCTGCTCCGCTAACAAGATGTTTGCTGTATTGTCATCTTAAATTGGGATTTGAACCTTAAACGTCCTCGTAGGCACTGATGTCTTTGTCTGTTTGTTGTTGTATCCACTTTAAAACCTCAGGCTGTAGTCTTTACGTGCAGGCAGAGTACGATAATCTCTTTTTAGCACAAGGATAATCTCTTCGAATTGAACAATAATCGGGCACACATCTTGTCATCTGCTGACCTAGAAGATACCTTCTTCTTTGTCTTCCTGAGCTGAGCGCCGACAAAACAATCTGAGAAAGTGAGGTTGGAAAAGAGCAGCGGCGGAGACGCATCTGATCAACAGAGCCGAGCCCCGGGCGTATCACTCGCTAAATCCCTCTGAAAGGGAGCAAAAGAAGAAAACATTGGGTATTTTTTGAGATGAGAATAGCATCTGAAAAGAGGTGTGAAAGCAGACAGCGAGGAATAAAAAATTGTCAGGAATTTGAGCTGGTCGTGAGAAACAATGACACTTTAATTGTTTCCTCTGGGATTTAGCGTTAGCTGTGGATTTTCACCCGGCCTCCGCCTTCATTATGATGCATTTCTCCCCCCCAAAAACAATTCCTGGCACTTGTTGACGTGGGCACCATGCCTCCATCTCCTCCTCTTTTCTTTTTTCTTCGCCCACCACCTCTCAATCTCCATGTCTCTCTCTCCTCCCTCTCCCGGCGAGCTTCGCTTTCTCAGCTTGGCACAGATGGGTGAATCCAGCAGATGTTTTATCTGGCTGTCTTTTTTTTTGTGTGTGTGTGTGCATTTTCTCCTTTCTGTCTTTTCCCTTCTTCTCCTCTTCGTCACATTTGCTCATCTCTCCTGCTGCAGAATGGATTTAGGTTGGGAAGTTAATGAGGTGATTTGCATCTGTCCAAAGCTGTTTTCTGTTGATTGTTTTGAGGGAAGAACAACAGGCAAAAGGGAAAAAAACACTCACTGCTGGTAAAATGTATAAAAATTGTGCAAAAAGAAAAAAACAAAATCTCACTGCATCCTTAAACTGTTGTTTACTAACAACATCCTTGATATAAAAAAAAACAAAATCACCAAAATCACCAAGCTCGAATTCCTTCCAGCTGACAAACATTTATTGAAAGTGAGGAATTTTCTTTTAGCAAGTCATTTTTATTGATTTCTATCTTGAGGAATGTACTGGTATTTTTTGGTAAGTATGAACTTTTTCATGTGTGTGTGTTATCCTGAAAGTGAGGACACTTTTGTCATGAAGGGTCTAAACTGAAAATTAGGATGAACTGTGAGGACTTCCTGCTAAGTGTTTTATGAGGGCTGAGTTCATGTTTGTGGTGCAGTTTGGTTTTATGCTAAATGACTGAAGAATGGAGCTACGAGATGAGCAAAGGATGACTGTCAAACCACTTGGACATTGGCTAATAACTCGTCAGTCACAACGTGCCAATGGGGATACCATGTATAATCCTAATTTACTTGAATATTAGCCAAAATGTACAAATTTGTCTTTTGCGTGTGTGAGGACTACTACATAATCTTCAACCATTCGACCTGTCTGTCAGTGCGCCCCAGGGCGGCTGTGGCTACAATGTAGCTTGCCATCAATCGTGTGTGAATGTGTGTGTGTGAATGGGTGGATGACTGGATATGTAAAGCGCTTTGGGGTCCTTAGGGACTAGTAAAGCGCTATATAAATACAGGCCATTTACAGGCCATTTACCATTTGTATATAAACATTGTGACACATATTGTTGATACATAAAGGCCAAATAAAAGTGGTCCAAGTATGGAGCCTTGTGCGTACCCAACAGAAGGCAAGGAGATGTAGTGACATCAGTACCTTAGGTGGATGATCATCCATCTAAAGACTTCTTTGGGGGAAAAAAAAGTGTCAGTGTAGTTAAAAGGAGTTGATGACTGAGAGTGTCAAATGCTTTCTTTAACTCTAAAAGGACAGCACCCCATCATTTCTGTCCAACAAACATATTATTTATCCAAAAAAAAAAAACACAGTTTGCTGATTCTTTAAAATGATGAGGACATAATTTAAACTGCACTGGATGCAGAGGGGCTACAGTTGTGGTTTAAATGACTAGTCAGTGACTGGCCACCCATTTTTCTGCTATCTTAGATAAAACAGTGAGAATAGCCATCAGTTGGTCATTAAGCATGTCTCTTTTTTTCTCCCGTTTTACAAATTTAGGTAACCATGGCATCATTCCAGGCTAATGGGACAACTGTTTGTCTAAATTATAAATTAATCATATGTGTAGTTGGACATGCTATCATGTTGTTTTAAACAGCAAGTATCAAATCCATAGACATCCTATTATACTGACTATGATTAGACCTCGAATCCACATGAGTAGATGGAGATGTGCTGGGAATCAAATCACCAAATTGGTCACCACATCGTCTTTATACCTGTTTTATTGTAATGCATGAATTAGGTGCAACATCCAGGCGCGTGAGATACATCTCTGCTGTCCCCGTCTTGCTCAGGGGTTTTGTCTACTGGCTAAGTAACCAAATGTTGATGACATAACTGTGACGTCCCTTTCTAATTGGTCTATTGGACGCCCTGTGAATAGGAATGGAGAGGAGGCTGGGTGTGACAGCAAAGTCAGCCGCAGTTTATTTTCTATGAAAACGTCACCTGAATGGAAACACCTGTGCAAGCCAAAATTCTCTGCACTCCTAGAGGTTTGGATTGGTCTTGTAATTATGCTGAATACCAAATATCAGCCTGTGCCTATACAAATATGAATTCTTTACATCTATATTTAAATTCCACACATGAGCACCAGCCTGTATTCAGAGATATGAGAACAAATAAGCAAACAGACAGGTGTGGGCATATTCTGTTAATATGCAGACTCACACTACCAGGATACATCTGCTCTTTGGGATTTGTTCACATTTTTATATCTCAGACAGACTATCTGCTGGACGCCGGGAGCATTTCCCCCTTCTTTTAAAAAAAAAGAAAAGCCATTCCTGCATCTACGGCAGTGTAATTAATCTAGCTGACAGGTGTCTGCTGCGCAGGTACAAACAGCCAAATAATAGGGTCTGTTTGGGATGTGACGACTCCCGCTGCGCTGTGCAGAAAAAACCCCAGCAGGTGTTTACTAAAAATGAATCCGAGTGGAATCAGCAGTTTACAGCACTTTATTCAGCAGCAGCAGCAGACAGACAGCGGGGGGAGATTTTAGTATTTTTATCCTGTTTTGTTTCAGCAGCACAGCTGAGGCCTGTTGAGAAGGTACCTCCAGGTTTAACCCTGCCATCCTGGTGTCATGCCCGTGCTTCCCCTTTTTCGCCAGGATAACTCATGCAGCGACCCTGACCTGCTTCAGAGCAGGACATGTTCAATTTATTGCATTTAAAATCAACATCTTCTAATTATTGTGCCTGTAGAAATTGTGTTGTAGAAGATCCCTCAGATACTGGGCAGCAAAAACTAAGCATGACACTAGTTATACGTAGGTAAACAGGGGTTAAACTGGGATTTGCTTGGTGGGAGGTCCCAGATGAATTTGTACTTCGAGAGATTTGTTTTTTGGGGGGACTGGCTGCATTTTCTCAGTGCATGTGTGTGTGGCTTTCTGGCTGTCTGTGCTGACCTTGTGATTGGTCAGTGATATTTTCAGGATGTACTCCACCTTTTGCCCCATGACTCTTGGAAAAAGCACCCATCTCCTCTTTAGTTCTACACTGGATAAGCTGTAAGGAAAATGGATGGATAATGATGAACATTATCAGTTGATACTCAGCCCCCCTTCTCCTAAACTAAGTGGAGACTCATGCATCTGCCTCTCATTCACTTGGAATGAGGTGAGGAGCTGAACTGTGGATTTGCTGCTTTGCTTTGATGCACTGAAAAGTTCAAAACCAGCCAATTAAATCATGTTATCAAAACAGGCCACCAATCTCTGTCTCCCAAACTCTTCAAGTGTTGGGATGAGAGGGAGGAGTGTTCCAACTCATTCTGAATGAACTATCCCTGCTATAGACTCTCCTCACACAGACTGAACGCAAATTTATCCATAACGACCAGAAGTTGCCAGGGGTCTCCAACTAGACTGTAGACTAACCGACAGACTAAACAATAGCAAATATCAGCAAAAACATGAAGGGAATGGTTTAGGCGCATGCATCTCGACAGAGCTGGGCTGTGGCACTGAGGGTTTTGCTGCAGACAGTGAAGAGAGGGGCAACTGTCCTGGAGTGCCTTTGTGGCACAGGCGGTGGTGTTCATGATTGTGGCTGTGTGGTGTTTGTGATATACTTCTTATAGTCTGACTTTATCCACTTGCTGTGCTGTTTCTGTGGCGACAAAATGCATTAATGTTTTTGTCAGAATTTAATGATGGTTCTACAGTAGAATGAATTGAATTTACTCCTAAATAAAAAAGGCTGAACTTTGATAAGTACCACTGCAGAGTTACTTTTCCTCATGCAAATAATAATTTTAAAAAGTTTTATTATCAATCGTTATTACCGTTTTATTACAGGTAAAACAATATTCATGGACAATCAGACTTGGGATTGAATTTCGTGCGTCTGTGCCTTCAGACAAAAGAAGAAGCTGTGAAGGAGAGGCGAGAGGCCTGGTTAAAGCTGCAGGAGAAGATCTAGTGCTCCTGTGAGAAACTGCTGCCTGATAAAGTCTAACATGAACAACTGCACATGTACAACTGATGTATGACTTCTCTATGGGCTGATAAGAAAGTCCATAAACTGTTTGTGCAGGGAATTAAGACGAGTGTGTGTCTGTGTGTGAGTGTGTGGAGACAGAGCAGTGGTTGTAAAAATGGTTTATAGGTGGAATTAGCACTGATCATCATTAACCTGAGCCTAACACGGAGCGATAAAAGACCATTGGAGAACCTGCACAGACTGTTTTTAATGCCGGCGGAGGGCGACCGAGGAGCTCCTGGGAGGCAATGAGAAGAACCAGCCAATAAGAAGGCAGTGAACATGAAGCAGTTTCAACAGTTTTAGCTTTCAAAGGAAGAAAATTCTCTGTATTTGTGGGTTTAATAACCCCTGCTGATTGCATTTCCTGTCATATTCCAGTGTTGAATGTTCATATTAAACATTGATATAGTTTCAAATAATGAGCTGTGCGTATTTACAAGTAATCCCTTTGAGCCAAAAAGAGTCGGACTGCTCTATTCTACATGTCAGGTGTTTGTCACATATGGTTCCTTCTTCAACTTAGTGTTAAAAACACAGCATATTTGTCCAGTATTTCTCAAGAGGGTTGGTGTCTGCAGCACCAACCCTCAGTGCCACAACCCAGCTCCATCTAGATGCATGTTACTTGTATAAAAATAGGAAGCGTGAGGTCACAGGCTTTACTTTCAAAGAGGGAGTCGCCTCGTTTTGTAGAATCATTCAGCTCCTGGTTCTGGTTTTACTTCTACCATCGTTGCTGCATGTACCAGCAGCTGCTTAGCTGCTTAAAAGTGAGTTCCAAAACTTCCAAGATGTTCTTCCACTTCTGCAATCCAACATTGCGATTACCTGGGATAACTGACACTCCCTGTGGAAACAGATAAGGTGGGTGGTAGTGAGTGTGTTCAGTGCAGAGTTGCTTGGCAGATTTTTTTTAACCAGAACAAAAACATATTTTCTGCTCTCTGATTTGATCAAAGAAAACAATTTCATTGCTTCCAAGCTCCCACACAAACTCCACATTTTTCAGTATTATGAGTAAAATATCCTGAACAGCTCACTCAAGTAATATCACGGCACACACGCTGAGATCAGACGCAAGAACGATGACGGTTAACAGCCCAGGTAAGTTGAAAGTCTCGGCTTCTATTCAGCTGCTTTTAACATTTCAGAAACTTTTTGATTCTCATGTAAACTGTAATTTCATATGAAAAACTAAAAGTAGAAGTGGCTGCAGAAATATCATCACTGAAAGTCAAATTTATGACTTAATATTCCCCTGAAACACCTTTAGTCTGAAGCTTGCAGGGGTATTTTTATGTGGACGGTGCGTGAACCAGAGGGTTTTATAAGAAACTTGTCTGGAAGCTGTGGGGGACCCACTCATTACCCACCACACCAATATATATTGTTACATCAGTACAAAGACTGGTCGAAAAACCATCACCATCATAAATATAACATTGTTATAGTAAATAATAATACCAATATATGCTTAAAACACAACAATACATTTTAACTCCCCCTCATATACAGTACCTCACAGTGGTTTGGTCCAGTGCGTACTAGTCCACAACTCCTTTACTTTGGAAAGAGACCAAATATCAAAATATATTTATTTATATTTATTGTTGGAATCAGATTGTGTTTGTTTTCCATGAACTCATTACTGAATCAGGATGTCAGGAGCTGTGTATGCACCTTAAACACAGAATCTTTAACCAGATTCCCAAAAGTTTGGTCTACTGTCTATTTTAGGAAGCAATTTCTGATTTCTAAGCGTCTGTCTCTGTTATAGTCAAGCAGAAATCTCTACAGCTGAAACATGAAGCCAGTGAAAGAGCCCAAAACACCTGGAGTTCCTCTAATGTCCACTAGAGGCTCCGGCAGTGAGTCAGTCCCCGCAGACTCCCATGGTAAAATGTCCGACTGATACTATAACTTTAAAAAAAACAAAACTCGCCTGTTTAAATTATGATAATGTTTAAAGTCTGCATTATCAGGGGCGTGGCCTCTTAGACTGACAGGCAAATGGCAACACTGGGGTCTGTAGCTGCTAATGGTCTGCTAGGCTAATTGGAGTCTCTGAACCTGACCTCTGGACTGTGTTTGTGCTGTTGGAGCCATTTGAAGCATTTTTAATGACATTATCTGACCAATAACATGGCTGTTGTGAGGTTAGTGTACTAAGAGACTGTCCAAGAAGTCTGAGCTCCAGTTTTGCAGAGTTAAATTCTAGGGCTTTATTAGCAGGAGGTATCTGTGTGATGCACCTGTACAATTCATGGATACAGTCCGATGATCAAGCTTGTTTTTTTTTTTTTTAGTGCGCATGCGCCAACCAGCGTGCAGCCTGTTACAGTCGCTCCTGCTTTTCTCTTAGTTTAGCTCTTTTTTCTTACGTATTCTTTTTTTTTCCTGACTTGTATTTTCCTCCGTTTTCTATCTCTTACTCAATCATGTGGATTGAGAGAGTTTTTGTTCTTCTGGTGGCCGTGGAACTGTTACTTTTATCATGGAACGGGACCGCGGCACATCTCCTACACGCACGGACTGTTTACTCCAGAGATCAGCTGATCGCCCTGATGCCGGCCGGCTCGCTGGCCAGGCCCGCAGAAGTGCCCGCAGAAGTACCAGCTGAAATTTGGAGGAAAACACATCGGGGATGCAGAGGTCAAGGACAGAAGAGAAGAAAAAAGGTGACGGTGAGACAGCGGAGGCTCGAAGCGAGGAGGAGGTTTAAACCGTGTCTGCCGTCTATCGTGATGGGAAATGTGCGATCGTTGGCAAGTAAAATCGACGAGCTCTCAGCACTGGTACGGAGTCAGAGGGAATACCGAGAGTGTAGCCTGATGTGTTTCACCGAATCATGGCTGCACCAGGTCATTCCCGATGAGAATGCTTCCGTGGAAGGCTTCCACACTGTTCGGGCGGACAGGGACAGCATCGCTAGCGGTAAGCGTAAAGGAGGTGGGCTTGCTGTTTTAGTTAACAACCGGTGGTGTAACCCTGCCAACATAACAATCAAAGAAAGGATTTGTTGCCCGGACATTGAACTGTGTGCTGTTGGACTCAGGCCGTATTATTTACCCAGGGAATTCTCTCACGTCATCTTGGTGGCTGTTTATGTTCCCCCCTCTGCTAACCCCACAGCTGCATGTGACACTATCCACTCTGCCATAGCTCGGCTACAGACTCAGCACCCGAGTGCCTTTATTGTGATCTCGGGTGACTTCAACCATGTATCACTGGACAATACACTACCAACATTCAAACAATATGTGGACTGTCCCACCAGGGGAGAGAAAACTTTAGACTTACTGTATGCTAACGTCAAGGATGCATACAGCTCCTCCTCCCTCCCCCCACTTGGTAGGTCAGATCATAACCTGATTCACCTCACCCCCCGCTATGTGCCAATTGTGAGGAGGGAACCTGTGACCACCAGGACTGTTAGGAGGTGGTCAGAGGAGGCAATAGCGGAACTACAGGGCTGTTTCGAGGTGACCGACTGGGAAACACTCTGTGAGCCTCACGCCGAGGACATCAATGGGCTTACTGAGTGTATCACAGACTACATAACTTTCTGCACCGACTCCATTGTTCCAGCTCAGACTGTTCATTGTTACCCAAATAACAAGCCGTGGGTGACTAAGGACATCAAAGCCCTCCTCAACAACAAGAAGAGGGCTTTCAGAGGGGGCAACAAAGAGGAGGTGAGGAAGGTCCAGGTGTTAGTAAAGGACAAGATCAGAGAGGCTAAGGACAATTACAGGAGGAAGCTGGAGTGGAAACTCCAGCAGAACAGCATGAGAGAGGTGTGGAAGGGCATGAAGACCATCACTGGATTCAGGCCAACCAACAGCAGGGGAGCTGAGGGAGGTGAGAATAGAGCCGACGAGTTGAATCTGTTTTTCAATAGATTCGACACCACAGTGTCTGCTCCCACCCCCACAACCTCACCTGCAGTCAGCCTGGAATCCAGAGCCACACCACTGTGCCAGCCTCTCTCTTCACATGTTGCCTCCTGTGAGATTCCTGACACCCCTCCCCCACCCATCACCTTCACTCAATACCAGGTTGAGATGCAAATGAGGAGACTTCACTCAGGCAAGTCTGCTGGACCAGACGGAGTGAGTCCCCTTGTCCTCAAGGCCTGTGCCCCCCAGCTGTGTGGAGTCTTTCATAAACTGTTTATGCTGAGTCTGAGTCTGCAGAGGGTCCCGGTGATGTGGAAGACATCATGCCTCGTCCCTGTACCAAAGACGCCTCGTCCCAGTGGCCCCCAGGATTACAGGCCCGTGGCACTGACCTCCCACATCATGAAGACCCTGGAAAGGCTCATCCTGGACCAGCTGCGACCCATAGTAAGACCACATCTGGATCCCCTTCAGTTCGCTTATCAGCCTCGTCTTGGAACAGAGGACGCCATCATCTACCTGCTCAATCGTGTCTACACCCATCTGGACCAGCCGGCGAGCACTGTGAGGGTCATGTTTTTTGACTTTTCCAGTGCTTTCAACACCATCAGGCCGACCCTCCTGGGTGATAAGTTAGCAGCGATGCAGGTGGATGCTTCTCTGGTGTCCTGGATTGTTGATTACCTGACAGAAAGACCACAATATGTACGTCTCCCACAGTGTGTGTCTGACAAGGTGATTAGCAACACAGGGGCACCACAGGGGACTGTCCTCTCCCCCTTCCTCTTCACCCTCTACACCACAGACTTCAGCCACTGCACAGAGACCTGCCATCTTCAGAAGTTTTCTGATGACTCTGCGGTGGTTGGATGCATCAGCAGGGATGATGAGACAGAGTACCGGGCTGTGGTCGACTCCTTTGTCACGTGGTGTGAGCAGAATCATCTGCAGCTCAACGTGGCAAAGACCAAGGAACTGATCGTGGACTTCAGGAAGACCAGGAAACACTTGACCCCTGTTTCAATCCAGGGGGTCAGTGTTGACATTGTGGAGGACTATAAATACCTTGGAGTACACATTGACAATAAACTGGACTGGGCTAAAAACACCACAGCACTTTACAGGAAGGGCCAGAGTCGTCTCTATTTTTTGAGGCGACTGAGGTCCTTCAACATCTGCCAGAAAATGCTGAGGATTTTCTATGAGTCTGTGGTGGCCAGTGCGATCCTCTATGCTGTTGCATGCTGGGGGAGCAGGCTGAGGGTCCCAGATGCCAACAGACTTAATAAACTGATCCGTAAGGCCAGCAATGTTGTGGGGATGGAGCTGGACTCCCTCAAGGTGGTGTCGGAGAGGCGGATGCTGTCCAAGATAAAGACAATGTTGGATAACACCTCCCACCCACTCCATGACATGTTGGTCAGTCACAGGAGCTCGTTCAGTGAGAGACTGAGATTACCGAAAAGCACCACTGAACGACACAGGAAATCATTCCTGCCTGTGGCCATCTCCCTGTACAACGCATCCACTTAACACACTGTTTGCTGCTACAACTACACGTTTCTTTTCCAAATATTTATTTATAAGTGACTTATGTATGTATGTATGTATATATATGTATATATTGTACTATTCTTAGTTAGCGTATTGTCTGTCGTGTCTTAATGTTGGTTTAAAATGGAGCACTGTAACAAAAAATAATTTCCCCCAGGGATCAATAAAGTATTCTGATTCTGATTCTGATTCTGATTGTTAGTGGTTAGGGATTGCTTAGTGGATTGTACAAAACAACTTTGTGACTATGTCCATCTTTTATACTCACTCACCACAACATCAACAAGGAATGATTCAACCCAAAAGTCCATTAAGTATAACTGGGTTAACTTTAGATTAGTTGGCATTTTAGACCTCAACTGAAGTCAGTCGACTCGAGTAATAGAACAGAACAACTCTCTCTGCTGTTATTCTGAAATACAGATTCAGAAACTGATACAGAGTTAGTCTTTTTAGTCAATATTTTCTTTTAAAATTTATTTAACTCCTTAAAGCTGCTCAATTAAATCAATCATTGCAAGTTTTTTGTATTTAAAACTGTAATTAACGTTGAAAATGAAATAGTTGCTTTGTTTATTGAGTAGATGTTCATTACAATTTTGTAGCATCATTTGTGTGTGTACAGGGGTGGCTGTAGCTCAGGTGGCAGAGCAGGTCAGCCACTAATCAGAAGGTCGGTGGTTCGATCCCAGGCTGCATCCTGGCTGCATGTCAAATATCCTTGGGCAAGATACTAACCCCATGTTTGCCTACTGGTGGTGGTCAGAGGGCCTGGTGGCGCCTGTGTCCGGCAGCCTCGCCTCTGTCAGTGCGCCCCAGGGCAGCTGTGGCTACAATGTAGCTTGCCATTGCCAGTGTGTGAATGTGTGTGTGAATGGGTGACTGACTGAATGTAGTGTAAAGCGCTTTGGGGTCCTATGGACTAGAAAAGCGCTATACAAATGCAGGCCATTTACCATTTACATGGCCTGAGGCATTTAAGGAAATCCTGATGCACGCTGGACTCATGTGCGGTCGTGTTTCTGAACCATCCGAGGTGACTCTCGAGACGATTGGGCTCTCCCACAATAAACTCTGAGCGCACATGTGAGGAAAACTTCACTTTCACTTTTTTATTGAGTTGGACTTTGGTGAAGTTTGCACTGTTTGCATGCAATAACACTGTTGACCGAAAGCTCTCAGTCCACTTTTTACCTCCTTCCACTGGAATATTAACTGCTTCATACAATATTTGCAGTCAGTCATAAGGTAGGAGGGAGGGTAGAAACCAGCCAGTGTGCTTGCTGACTGACACTGTGTGATCAGGGCCTGGTTTTTGTAGTTATTCTGAATTCATGCCTAAACTCACGTCTCATCTACCATCACGCAGCCCAGAGGTCGGTCAGTTGTGCGTGCACACTACAAACAAACCACACCCAGCACGCAGCTTGTTTCCGTCGTGACAGAAGTTCAAGTGACAGATTTCACAGCGACCTCAGTGAACCGAACCAAACGCACCCCACTTTGTTTGAACCGGAGCGGGATGAAAAGCAGCGCCAGCAGCCAGCGTGTGTGGATTCAGACCAAGGCTCGCCCGCTGTGTTCGTGCTCATCCTTCATTCTCTTAGTTTTGTCCTTTTGGCTCTCACCTGAAAACACTCAAGTGGAGGTGGGAGGGTTCAGCGGGCTGCAGGGCTGATATCAGCCGCCGACTCATTTCAGCATCGTCATCCAGAAATGTGAACAAACAGCTGTAACTGTAACTGAGGAATGATTTGACTCACCGGGCTGAGGGCCATGGAAACAGCAGCTGAGCTTGGGCTGTGTTGGTAAATCTAACAGGAGGACATAACGGCACCCACAAAGGGACCTGGCGGCTCGATGGGAGAGGTGCTTAATGTTAATACCCTCATTTATTTCTGCACAAAGTGCGGGTAGAGGAGGAAGGGCTACAATAAAAGCAGCTTTCACCTGCAGCTGATGGCAGGTCGCTAATAAAACATTAGCCATTTTGATCTATCCACTGCATTAAAATGTCACTTCCTCATTGTGTGAGGCACGGCCAATGCAGGCATGAGGGGCTGCTGCAAATGGCCCCTCCGCCGTGTGAGCGGTAATTAACAGCCAAGGAGCGAATGAGGAGCTTTATATGTGCGTTTAAAGACACCGACTTCCTCTGTAGAAAAATAAACAGAAAACTGTCCACATGGCTGCATGTGGAGGAAAATGAGTGCGCAGGACCTCTAGATGTTCTTTATTTCATGAAATTATGAAAGCTCTGTTGGTATAAAAGTTTAAATTGGAAATTATCACTTTAACAGCTTCAAATCAAATCAAATCAAATCACTTTTATTGTCACATCACATGTGCAGGCACACTGGCACAGCACATGCGAGTGAAATTCTTGTGTGCGAGCCCCACAAGCAACAGAGATGTGCAAACACAACAACACAAACGAGCAAAATACAAGAATGGCCAACCTGAAACTAATAAATATATGTACAATATATAATAGTGTATGCATTTCTGGATGTGTATACTAAATATTTTCCTACGTGTGTGTGTGTGTGTGTGTACACATTTTTACAAATTAAATAGTAAAAAAAATAATAATAATAATAATAATAAAATATATAAAATATACAGAGTTGAATATGTGCAGAACAAGTGGCATTTATATACAGTGTGGAGTGCATAATGTTGAAGTTCCAGTAGTGGAGGTGAGGTGTCTATGACGTGTTCAGCAGTCTGATGGCCTGATGGAAAAAGCTGTCTCTCAGTCTGCTGGTACGGGACCGGATGCTGCAGAACCTCCTTCCTGATGGAAGCAGTCTGAACAGTTTATGGCTGGGGTGACTGGAGTCCTTGATGATCCTCCCCGCTTTCCTCAGGCAGCGCTTCCTGTAGATGTCTTGGAGGGAGGGAAGCTCACCTCCAATTATCCGTTCAGAGCACCGCACTACTCGCTGGAGAGCTTTGCAGTTGTAGGCGGTGCTGTTGCCATACCAGGTGGTGATGCATCCAGTGAGGATGCTCTCAATGGCACAGTGATAGAAGGTCCTGAGGATGCGGGGGCTCATGCCGAATCTTTTCAGTCTCCTGAGAAAGAAGAGGCGCTGCTGCGCCTTCTTCACTGTTTTGTTTGTGTGTACTGACCACGTAAGATCCTCAGCCAGATGTACTCCAAGGAACCGGAAGCTGCTCACTCTCTCCACAGCAGCGCCGTTGATGGTGATGGGGGTGTGTACTTCTCTGCACCTCCGGAAGTCCACTATCAACTCCTTTGTCTTTGCGACGTTGAGGGTGAGATGGTTGTCTTGACACCAGTGGGTCAGGGCGCTGACCTCCTCCCTGTAAGCCGTCTCATCACCGTTGGTGATAAGACCCACCACTGTAGTGTCGTCCGCAAACTTCACAATGATGTTGGAGCTGTTAGTGGCTGTGCAGTCGTAGGTGTAGAGTGAGTACAGGAGAGGGCTCAGTACACACCCCTGTGGAGCACCAGTGTTCAGTGTGATGGGGGATGAGGTGATGCTGCCCAGTCTGACCACCTGGCGTCTGTCAGACAGGAAGCTAAGGATCCAGCTGCAGAGGGAGCTGCTCAGTCCTAGATCCTGCAGTTTCCTGTCCAGCTTCGAGGGAACGATGGTATTGAATGCTGAGCTGTAATCTACAAACAGCATCCTCACATACGTGTCTCTCTTCTCCAGGTGTGACAGGGCAGTGTGTAGTGTCAGGGCTATGGCATCATCAGTGGACCTGTTGTGGCGGTATGCAAACTGTAGAGGGTCCAGTGAGTCGGGTAGTGCAGAGCAGATGAAGTCCCTGACCAGCTTCTCGAAGCATTTGCTTACGATGGGGGTCAGGGCTACAGGTCGCCAGTCGTTCAATGAGGAGATGGTGGAGGATTTGGGTACAGGGACGATGGTGGCCATTTTGAAGCAGGCTGGGACTACAGACAGAGAGAGGGAAAGGTTGAAGATGTGCGTGAACGCTCCAGCCAGCTGAGCCGCGCATGACCTGAGGACGCGGCCGGGAATCCCGTCCGGACCAGTAGCTTTGCGTGCGTTCACCTTCCTGAAGCACTTCCGCACATCCTCCTCAGACACAGTGTGCGCACTGACGTCATCCGCGGTGCGCACACTGTCCGGTCTCATGGTGTTCGCTGTGTCGAATCTAGCGTAGAATACGTTTAGATCCTCACACAGAGAGGCCGTGGTCTGCGGTGTGCTGGTTTTCCCTCTAAAGTCTGTGATCGTGTTTAGTCCCTGCCACATACTCCGAGGGTTGTCAAACTGTTGCTCCACCCTGTCCCTGTACTCACGTTTGGCTGCTTTGATCGTCTTCCGGAGTTGGTAATGTGCGTGTTTGTAGTCCGATGTGTTCGCGGAGGCAAAGGCGGTGTTCCGTGCCGCGCGAACATCTCCGTTAATCCAGGGTTTTTGATTTGGGAAGGATTTGACTGTTCTGGATGGGACGACATCTTCCACGCATTTCCTGATAAATCCACAGACTGAGTCTGTGTATTCATCAATGTCTCTGGCGGCCACGTGAAACATTTCCCAGTCCGCGTGATCAAAACAGTCCCGCAGCACAGACTCCGATTGGTCCGTCCAACAGTGCACCGCCCTCCGGGTTGGAGCTTCCTGTTTCAGCTTCTGCCTGTAGGCGGGCAGGAGCAGGATGGAGCAGTGATCTGATTGGCCGAATGGAGCGCGGGGGAGGGCTTTGTACGCATCCCGGAAAGAGGTGTAACAGTGGTCGAGTAGCCGGTTTCCACGTGTGTTGAAAAGGATGTGTTGATGGAGTTTTGGTGAGACTTTCTTCAGGTTTCCCTTATTAAAGTCTCCGGCTGTGATAAACGCTGCCTCTGGGTGTGCGGTTTCCTCGCTGCTGATCGCGCTGTACAGTTCCCTGAGTGCACGGTCAGTGTCGGCTTGTGGGGGTATGTAAACAGCCGTAATGATCACTGCTGTAAATTCCCTCGGTAGCCAGAATGGCCGGCACTTAATCATCAGGTACTCCAGGTCCGGTGAGCAGAAGGATTTGACCGGGTGCACGTTCGCATAATCACACCAGCTGTTGTTGATCATGAAACACACACCACCGCCTCTGCTTTTCCCAGTAAGATCCTGTGACCTGTCCGCGCGGTGCACAGAGAACCCCGGCAGTTGTATTGCGGAGTCCGGTACTTTGTCCGATAGCCAGGTTTCTGTGAGGCAGATCACGCAGCAGTCCCGCATCTCTCGCTGGAATGAGATCCGTGCCCGAAGCTCGCACAGCTTGCTCTCCAGAGACTGCATATTAGCCAGTAATAAACTGGGTAACGGTGGTCTGTAAGTGCGCCGTCTCAGTCGAACCAGAACGCCAGATCTTCTCCCTCTGCGTCGGCGTTTGCGGCCTCCAGGGCCAGAGAACCAAGGCGTCTCAGGTGAGATGAATGGGGGGTCTGCAAACGGAGCGTCCATGTTGCAAAACTTGAACTCCGGAAAGTTATAAGAAAGACCGTCTTTTATGTCCAGTAAGGTTTGTCGGTCGTACACAAGGAGACAAGTGCTGCTCGTGAAAAAATAAAGGAAAAGTAAAATTAAACACAGAAGAAAGCCGTTGCTTCTAGACATTTGTCCTATACAGTGTCAGAATCAGTAAAAATATTTTAAATTACACATGAAAAAAGAAATAAACCCTTTAAATAGGGCTGCACGACTTTGCATAAAATGAGAATCACGATTTTTTGGCTTAGAATTGAGTTCACGATTCTCTCACGATTTTCTTTCCCAGTATAAATATTTATTGCGCTTATTAACTGTCATGGTCCTGCGGCCATGACTCAGTGACTTTGTGTTTATGTTCTTTATTGTTATTACTTTCATTATTATTCTTGGGCTGTTTTGGGATGGTTTGTGTTTGGGATTTTAGACACTGGGTTCTGGGTTTGTGCTCCCTCTATTGGTCCCTGGTGTTAGTGTTCCCCTGTCTCGTCAGGTTAATCAGGTCCAGCTGTTTCCCCCACCTGTGTGTGATTTCCCAGTGTCTCTTTGTGTACTTATAGTGTGTGTTTTCCTCTGCTCCTCGTCGCGTCGTCTGTGTTCATACCTGGTGTAATCCCCTGCGTGCTCTCCCTGTTGTTCTCCCTTCATGCTCAGGTTTGCTATTTCTTTGTGTAGTTTCTCCCAGTTAGTTCATCCTTAGTTCTGTTTTACCATCCCCACTTTATATTGGATATTATCAATAAATCACCCTCACACCTGAATAAGTGCTGCGTTTTGAGTCCTCCTTCCGCTCTCCACATGGCCGCTGCCCCGGACCGTGACATTAACTGCACATCAACTTCGTAACAGTTGAGACTGAACATAAAAACAATAAATAAACATAAAAACAACAAATGTCTCACGTTTTGTCGTTGCCGCAAAATGTTGTACTGCTTGAAATTCCGTCTCCACCGTTGCTCGACACTGCGTGTATAGAGCAGGTAGTGCAACAATAGAAAAATAGTTGCGGGACGGCACTGTGTAGCGTTTGTCTAGGGTGTTGATCATTTTCCTAAATCCCTCGTTTTGCACAGTGTTGATGGGAGCCATATCTTTGGTCAGGTGATAAGTGATAGCGGTGCTGTCTGTACAGTAAGGACATGGGAGCTGTCATGCTGTCCAGCTCGAACACTTTGTTTGCTTAACTATTATCAACAGCAGTGCTGCTCTAATGTCCCTTAATGTGTACATCAGGCTGTTGTTTCTGTCAGTTTAGTCAAATTGTATAATGAGTAATGACATTATCCGGTCTTTAAGTCTGATGCCATTAGCCATTTCCGGGTCCAAACTCCACTTCAGGTCACAAAGTCTAACAAACACTGCGGCATCACTGAGAGTTACAAACTATCTAAATTCTTTCATCTTCAATAGAATGATCAATGTGGCTTCTCTACCAGGTGTAACAATTAACCTCTTAAGCCCCAAGGGGGCTTCTGAGCTTCCTGCTCGAAACTGTAATGCCCAAATTTAATTGATTATTTCTCTGCAATTACAAACATGGTATCAAAATAAAGCTAACACTTGTGAGATTTCATCAGAGGTGTAAATATTGAAGCAGATATTACTGTGTCAAAGTTACTGAGACTGGAACAGAGAAAAAGCAAGTAGATTTTATCCTCGCCTAATTTAGTTTTTTAATTTTTAGCATATAACCCTTTTAAAAATATGCCTCAGTTCACATTTGATTCCAGAAATTCAGTAACCAACACTGTTAAAAAAAACATCCTAAAACAACGGTAAAACTCCGGCAGCTGGGGCGCCAAAATACGACCGTGAAATAACAGAAAATAACTCCCCATAAAAATACGGTTATTTCCAGTAATGAAAATACAATTAGTTGCGCTAATTTGACATGGGATCTTGCCTTTTTCAAGTGCCGCTAAACATTAAATCAGGAACATGTTAATGTCATTAAACAATGAAATCATCTATAAATAGGAAAAAAAAACATCTTAAAAAAACGGTAATATTCCGGCAGCTGGGGCGCCAAAATACGACCGTAATATAACAGAAAATAACTGTCCCATAAGAATACAGTTATTTTCAGTAATGAAAATAGAGTTTGTTGCGCTAATTTAACATGGGATTCTGCCTTTTCCAAGTGCTTTTAGACATTAAATTAGGAACATTTTTACGTGATCAAACAATGAAATTACCTATAAACAAGGTCACCGAATGTGGAAATATGAATCATAATATGTAAATGTACAGAAATATACAGTTAACAGTTGGTTTAAATAATAATTGATTGCATGCCCTGGGACAGATTGACAGAGGCGAGGCTGCCATATCGCACCATCGGCCCCTTTGGCTATCACTAGTAGACGGTAGGTGAAGAGTCTTGACCACGGACATAATGACGGAGAGTGTCCGAGCCAGGGCGCGAACCGGCAATCTTGAGCCACGATCGCCCTAACTAGCAACGATAATAATACTTATGTGATGTAACACAAGCTTATCCGGTTGTTCAGTCTGACGTCACTAGCCGTGTCTGGACCTAAACTCCGCTGCAGGTCCATATATCAAACGATCACCATGGCATTACTGAGAGTTGAAAAACTGTCTAAAGTTCTTCATCTTTAATAAAATGATCAGCGTTCTGCTCTACCAGGTGTAACAATTGAGTTTAACATCCAGGCATCCATGAAAACGGAATTTATGACATTTAACGGAGTTAGAAGTTAGCAGGGAGTTAGCTCGCTACCTTCTATCTAAATACAATATAGCATGTCCTGACTGCGGGGTTTTGGAAACAAATTAAAACGTACAGCTCTGTTATCACTTCCAGCATAAATGAAGACAGAAAACTAAAAAGCAGTGACGTTTGTAGGGTCACTGAAGTTGGGCTAGCTGGTATATAATGATGTGCTACGTGACCGCTAGCGACACAGCTATGTTAGCATAATATAAACAAGCTAACTTTTTTTCCACTCGATAAAAGTTAACGTGAGTGTTCTCGGTGGTCAGGAACAAATGTAATCGCATGGCAGGATGCTGTAAAAGGACCAAACTTCAGCCAGGAGAACAACTGAGATAATCCATCCATAATACGAGGTTAGTCATTCATATACTGCTGCATGGGCTGGGCTGTAGTTACATCCTAAGGTTTTAAAAACTGAGCTTAAATAAATGATTAGCGGTAATAAAAGCCGAGGGAGGTCAACAGTGATCACTGACTGTTTTAGGAGCTTTTTGAGATCAAATAGAAGAAAATACATAACATTAAACATGTTAACAACACAAAAGCCATATTAAACGCAGACTACTTTTGGCCCGGAAGTAGGATTCGTCGCGTCATCACTGAACAACCGGATAGGGATCATGTTATATACTTTTCCATAGCATTACATTTGAATTCAACAGTTCAATCTTTCAAATAACGGACAGATATTTGTGAAATCATGATACATTTGTGAATGTATTTTAACAATCTAAATATGCATATGTACAGACAGATACATTTAATAATCATGACAATTATGTTGTATTACATTACAGTGATTTAACGTTAATTTACATTCAAAATGTGAAGTCAAAGTCTATTTACGTAACTTTAATGATATTCTAGAAGAACAGAATATTACTGTAAAATGCACAGTAAAATACCTTCATATTAGGGTTTTTTCCTACGGTCGCAGCCATACCCGCGACCTTGTTGTTATTAGTTCACGTTCATTGGCCGATGCTTAGCGTCATGTTTTTATATTATTTGCAATTCCTACCTCTACATTTCTTTTTCAAAATATATAATTAGCACAGCGTGTCCGTGCAATGTTTTACATTGTGGCATGCAGAGAAATCTTAACAAAGAAACTCACAGAGAGAGATTGAGCTTGTTAATTAACCTCAAGCTGGTAGGGGGAGCTCTTTATTAAAACGCTTGCCAGTGCTACAATGTGCCTCAAGGTTCAACAACAGCACAACAGAAGTCATTCATGGTACAGCACTCTCTCTACAAAACAACAACTGTCAGTGACGCTGCACCATGGCGTAAACACAACATTCAAGATAACAGTTAACAGGTAACGTAACCATAAACAATAAAACAAGAACATCTAAACAGCAGCACATGTCCCAAGGCATGATGGGAGCCATTTCTGGATGTATTTTTACGATCTAAATATGCATATGTACAACAAAATATATTTAACAAACAAGTAAATTGTGTTTTATTACATTTACAGTGATGTTATGTTATTTTACATTTGACGTGTCAGATCATAGTCTAATTATGTATATGTAATGATATTCTAGAAAAACAGTACACAACTGTAAAATACACAGTAAAATAATTTGACATTACTATTTTTTGGAACAGTGAACATATAAACATCATCTGTGCAAAGATTTATGTTTCTAAAGTGAAACAGTGAAAAATTACAGTCCTGTCGATACATGGATATCCAGACGTTGTACAAAAATGTCCAATTTTGCCACACAATTGGACACCATGCCAGTTGATTTTTTTTAGGTATTAAAGAGCAGAAATTAATAAATTTTATTAACAGGCCTAAAAAATGCTTTTTTTTAAATATATTTTTGAAGAATTAACCACACATTTACATGGCAATGGCCCTTTTCTGCCATGCGCATGGAGCATTTAATTGGTCTCTGGTGCTTTAAACTCTGAGGGGCTGTAAGTTTGGTTTCTTTTAGTCAATTTGCATGATTGATACCTTTTTTTAACCGTTTTAGCCAATAGAATCACATTAACGATGCCACGTTCACGTCACTTCAACCAATAAGACGTTGCAATGCCAAAACCCACAAGGGCCCAAATTTGCTGCATGTGGCGTCTGTCCAGTCATGTGTCTGTGGGTGGGTCTAAAATGGAGGTTGTTGACGGAAAACAGCTCTGATGCGGCTAGGTAGGCATGGTAACTACTGATAATCACGTGGCTACCGGTTACTAGCGGAAATAACGGAGGAAATCGGGACAGTAAGCCAATTCCTGTCTTAGCGCATTTGCGCCGCCATGTGTTTTTGTGGTCTTCTTTTGCGGCTCATTCAGTGAATTTTGGTCAGAGTGTGGTGAAACTTGGTGTGTGGAGTCAGTGATAGCTCTGGAAGCTAACCAGCCTGTCTTTAGCCAGTTACATGAAGTCTGAAGAATTTCTGGTTGACTTTTGTTTGTTTAGCGGTCTTCTGCACATTTACGTAACTGCTTGTGGCTTGTGTTCAATGTGTTTGGTGGTTGTAGAAATGGTTTATATGACATTTTAGCTGAGATTCAGAGGTTTCTGTGGATACCACACATGTCTTAATCGGTTATAACACGGGGTGAGAAGTTATATTTCTCACCCCGTGTTATAACCGATTAAACGAGATCGCCTCCTTTTTGCCCCCGGTACCGGGGGCGTGGGGCTTAAGTAAACATCCAGGCATCAACGAAAACAGAATTTAATGGAGTTTAATGGAGTTTGAGGTTAGCAGGGAGTTAGCTCACTAGTTTCCACCTAAAAATAATATACCAAGTTCTGACTGAGGGATTTCTGAAAAATTAAAAGTACAGGTCTGCTATCACTTCCGACATAAATGAAGACAGGAAACTAAACAATGACAGTGATGTTTGTAGGGTTACTGAAGTTGGGCTAGCTGGTATATATTGATGTGCTACGTGGTGGCTAGCTACACAGCTATGTTAGCATAACATAAACACAGTGAAGCTGGAGGATGAACGATAAAAGTTAACATGGGGATTCCCGATGGTTAGGGGCAAATGCAATTGCATGGCAGGATGCTATAAACAGAGGTGGGACCAAGTCATTGTTTTGCAAGTCTCAAGTAAGTCTCAAGTCTTTATCCTCAAGTCTCAAGTCAAGTCTCAAGTAATGTCAGGCAAGTCAGAGTCGAGTCTCAAGTCACTGGTGTAAAAGTCCAAGTAAAGTTACAAGTATGAAATTTTGAATTTCAAGTCCTTTCGAGTCATTCAAAAAAACGAAAAAAAGCATGTTGCAGTTATATGCTAAATGTAAATATTAGACCATGTAATTTTTAAATCTGTGTTTTTCTCAACACATGACAAAATAGTGAACTTAGAAAATATACACAAATTGTGAAATTGCACCTCTTTAGAATGCAGCTCAATTAAACCTAGCTCCAAGAATAATTTTCACCGACAGTTCTGAGATAAGCTGCATGCTATTCTTGGATGCGCTTGTAGGACCGGCTTTAAAATCGCATGACAAAAATATCATACACATTAAAAAAAAAACTGCATCACCAACGTAGCCTGGAAAACCTTTGCTAGTTAGATGAAGTCAGCTATCTCATCGTAGCATATTTATATGCATATTTATAATCATACGGTTCTTGGAGTGAGCGCATACACTCATGAAGTTTAGTAACTTCAGGTCACTGCAACAAGCCCAGGTACAGTTTACCGACGGATGGGTGCAGGACCTTGAAATGCACCGTGTAGAAAGTAAAGACCATCGTACGTATCATAAGTTTACCAGTCTCACAAATCGTCGTCATAAATACACATTCATTAACCGTTTATTAATAGGACCTTTGAGCTCAACGATAATTAATTAGTAGTGGAAATAATTTCTGGTTCGCGTCACAGAAATGTAGCAGTGACAATAATACTGTATGCTGTAATCGTACTGGGCAATTAGTGATACAAAAAACCTGTTTTATCCTGTGAATAAAAGTATATGTTTTGTCAATGTACCATAATAACAGAAGCGAAACACAATATTGTGTCAGGACAATTCACTATTTATGCACAATAAACAAAGGAGCATAGCGCGACAATTTCTGTTCAGCGCCAGACTTGCTTGTAACCTACATCAACAATTATGTTATGATAAAATACGTAATAACTACAACAGCAGACTGACCTTCGTGTAAATGCTTGGAGCAGACTAACCCGTGAGCTGGAGTGTTCTGGGACGTTATATTTGATCTTTGAATGGCTGCAATCCAGGCCATCCGTCGCATCTTTGTTACTTCGGAAACATGGCTCGAACAATTTCTCTTCAACGACGTAATCCGATAACAACCGATCTCTTTACCCGTCGGCTTCCCGTGGCTGTCATGCGACCGGCTATTGCAGTTAATAATACAACAGCTTCTTGACATTTTTGTGTTTCTTTTTATCGCTGTATAACTGATTTTAATTGAAAGCCTGCGTGCGCTAGTACCGCTTGCCACGAGTTCCCAAAATCCTTTGCGGTTCTACCCGTGAATGACGTCACATTTTCAATCTCTATATAATATGCATGTTAAATTTTATATTTGGGGTAAAATATCAAGTCTTTTCAAGTAAACCGGTTCAAGTCCAATTCAAGTCCCAGGTCATTGGTGTAAAAGTCCAAGTCAAGTCACAAGTCTTAGAACATTTTTTCAAGTCAAGTCTAAAGTCATAAAATTAATGACTCGAGTCTGACTCGAGTCCAAGTCATGTGACTCGAGTCCACACCTCTGGCTATAAACAGACCAAACTTCAGTCAGGAGAACAACTGAGATAATCCATCCACAATAAATTAATGACTAATACAAGGTTAGTCATTAATTTACTGCTGCTGGGCTGTAGTTATATCGTAAGGTTTTATAAACTTTTCAAAGTATTAAAACATGTTAAAAACACAACAGCCTTGATAAATGCAGAATAGTTTGGACCCGGAAGCATGATTCATCACCTCATCACTTACAGACCGGATAGAGCTATGTCCTGACTAGGGATGGGTACCGGTATCCGGTGCCATTATGACACTGGTTCTGACATAAACAGTAGTGACCAGACCGTAAAGCAGCGCACATTTCGGTGCTTTATTTCGGTGCTTTTTTTCCCCTGAGATGTCATACACTTTGAATTCTAGCCAATCATTTTACCTTTCCAAGCAAAGAATAGTAGGCGGGCCCAGGTACGTACGTTCTTTTAGAGCAGAGCTACAGATTAAAAATGCCCAAGACGAAGCAGTCAAAAGTCTGGCGATTGTATAGGAATTTCTTTTATTTATGTATTAATCACATTATTTTATTATATAATGCCTTGGTGCCACTGGATTTTAACATGTCTGACACCCATACTGTAAGATGGTGGTGGGTGTAGTAAGGAAGTTGGGGGAAGCAGACCACTCCACAGGAGGAGTCTTCTGTCTCTTCAAGGACTCTGAGAGGTAGCAAGGGAGTGTGAACCTTAAGGTGTGAAACAGCTGTGTACTGCCTTTAGTTCCTGAAGAAGGTATTTAACTGAGAGCCATGCTAGGCTCAGGGAGACTCTGCTGACCCTGCCCCGCGGTCATGTAGGCTCTCCACAAGCTTGGTTGTCTGTTGTCTTTGTGTGTTTGGATTAAAGAATGTTAGTCACTGCTCGTCTGCAGGCTTTATTTAAATGGAAAACTTCCACAACACTGTACTTCACAGCAAAAGATGCAAACTCAGCAGCCTGCAACAAGTGCTTTAACCCTTTAAGACCTACCATAGAACCACCACCTTTCATAACCGTTATCACCTACTTATCACCTGCAGAAGACTGTTGTGATTCATACAGAAGAGTTTCTGTATCTGCACCACAGATTTAACACACATGCATAAATCCACTGGTAATAAAGACTGCCGAGGGCACGTTCAATTACTGTACTCCCGTTCCCTGGAACAAGCTGCCTGCTGACCTGAGATCAATTGCATCTGTGCTGACATTCAAAAAGACTGAAAAGCTTCCTGTTCACAAATACCTACATCCAATACCCGTTTTATTTTGCTGTTTTCACTGCCTTAAGGAATTGTAAACCCACAAAGGTTTTGTTATCTTCTGCATGGAGCACAGGTTATGTCCAAAAAATTTTATTAATTAATTTTATTTTCATGTTATAGACTATTAATGACTTTAATAGCTATCTATTTACAACATAGAATAGAATAAAATAGAAATCCACTGTTAATAAAAGAATTTCATAGATAATATTAGATACTATTACTGAGCACTTTTTTGACAGTTTCTAAACATTTGCTAAAAAAAAGAGTCTATTCCAGCATTAAAAACAAATTTATGAAGTTTGGCTGTTAAACCTTTACAAATCTTTTTGATCAGGGTTATAAAATAGACATGCCCTTTATTATGCATTTATTATAGGCTAGCTATGATTTTATTAACAGTTAAATAATTTTTCCTTGTCTGTATAAAAGCACTCTGATGTGTTTAAAGTGATGAGTCTCCTTCCTATTTGAAAAATTACAAATTTAAAGATCTTTCCAGTTACTGAAAAAATAACAAGTGGTTTATTGAATATCAGTCTCAAACTTTTCATGATTAAATATGAAGGACTTTAACTTTATTCAACTCCATAGATCCACTGCTGCAGGGAGATAAAGGGCTGAGTGAGTGTGAGCGCCCAGATGGGAGCAGCGGCTGCTGATGGAGGCCTTCCTGTGTTGCGAAGCCCACACTGGCTCTGCGGATGCCCTTTGTTGTCGCCTCTTAACTCGGCACACCAGGAGTCTGACGCTTAACAATCTGCGGCTCATAATGTGCGACGAAGAGGAGCTCTCGTCTCCCAGCATGCACTCTCTGTTGTTTCCCGCTCTGGTCTGTGCCCTGGAGGTACGGGATAACGATTTGTAAAAAGCGTCATGCTGAGGTTTTATTACTATTAACATTTTTTTTCACCCAGAACTTAACACCAGCTCCTGATAATGTGCCGGTTAGGTTTCGCTTCACTTGGTCGCATGTTCCTTTGACGCTCGTAAGAAGAAAAAAAGGAGACGTGTCCAGAGTTACAGGTGAATTGCTGAGTGAGGCAGAAACTTTGATTTTGGCTTGCTGTATTGTACAGAAGCGATTTTTTTTGGTGTCTCCACATTTTACACTTTTTCTCCGGGCAGCATGAAATGGCACATTTCATCTTGCAGGCTTTGTAACAGCAGAGATGTGCTGAGGTTTGAGTCGCTCTAACGCACTCCGACAGAAGAAAAAGGAAGGGGAAAAAAAGCCTGAAAGAAAAGTGTCCTGCCTCTGAAAAGTTGATGACACGTTCAGCTCGCTTGTCTGGGAGAATGGCAGCTGTGAATTTGAAGCTGTCAAGTTGTTCTTTGACAAGCAGTCAAAACTCTCAGAGATGCCCGGTTTGATTTCCTCAGAGTTTAGATCACAAAGCGTCACCTCGCCACTTACAGGTGTCATCTCCTGTTTGGTTGCAGTCAGATAAAACGAGCGCAGGAAAATACACTAAAACACAGCAACAACAGCTCCTGCTGGCGCCTCACATACTGTATGTATTTATTTGAGTAGTATTATAACTCTAAACATAAGGCTGGAAGCTGATCCGTGGTTTCACTGTGTTGTTCCTTCATTACCCTGAACACACACACACCATAGTTTGTTTTTACTCAATCATCCTTTCGCTGCTGACAGGTTATGGGAATAAGATTAATCATCTCATCTAATGTGTGGCCTACATCTGCAGTTTTCTGTGGATCACATTTAGGCTCGACTGGCGGCTTTGACTCAACCACAACTCGGACTTATATGGAACCGATACCGGAAGTGCTGTGATATGTGGGTCAAATGTGGCCCACCAGAAAATGCCATAACCCATGTCAAGCCTGGCTCTTCTTTTTTGATCACCAATGCCCTGAACGACCCATAACTGTACCCCAAATGAGTATATATAGCACTTTTTTACTCTGAGCTCTCAAAGCTCTGTGCAATGCTGCCAATTTTAGTATCGATTCCCATACAAAGTAAATACTGGGCCCAAGTTACTGATACCGATACTTTAACCTATAAAGGCAGCAGTAGGGGAGAGCACTGAGTCATGACTCATGAGATGAATCATCATCAGTTTTTGAATTATGATTACATTTTAATGACCACTGAATCACTGGGATTTTTGCTCTCCACAAGAAAACACACTTTTCAGTTTTTCATGTTTATTAAAAACTTTTTTTTTAAAGAGACCTAGAATGTGTTGTAAGCAGTCGACACAAAAGAGAGTAGAAAAACC
Source organism: Aulonocara sp. 'chitande type north' Nkhata Bay (assembly GCF_057382095.1). Lineage (NCBI taxonomy): Eukaryota > Metazoa > Chordata > Actinopteri > Cichliformes > Cichlidae > Aulonocara > Aulonocara sp. 'chitande type north' Nkhata Bay. Next base: position 7,403,223 of record NC_141345.1, read on the forward strand.
TGATAAACTCAGTGTTTCAAGCCTGAGCTGGTACATGTCTGACCTCAGTATTATTAACTTCATGTCTAATATGAAAAGTGATTCACTGGTATTGTTTTAAGAAACTGACACACAGCCTTCAATGTGCTGTATTTGAAAGCTCTCCTCCTCTTTCCAGCTGTTTTGCAAACTAACTGTCTTCATGTCTTCACACAAACTACTCCTTTAAAAAGATGGATAATTGGTAATTCCAACACCCTCAAAAGTATCTTGCAATGTCTAATGCAGTAATGGATTTGGTGACAAAAAAAAGCCAATATGAGGCCATTATTATTAATTTTGTTGGGGTTGTCTCTTAAATCTTCTCTTAGCTTTTAATGCTGAAGTCCAGAAGTTTGTTCTGTTCTGGGTTTTTTTTCCTTCCTAATGGTTCAGACTGCGTTTTAGCTCCAGTGTTTATTTAAGCAGAGAAGAAGTCTGAGCGTTCAGAGACGTTCCTGCTAAATGCAGCGGTTACATAAAGAGAAGTAATGCTTTCTGAGACGCACACAGCCTCCCAACATTTGACGTTAATTCACTTCTATACAGAAAGCTGTTTAATGGGCTCTTATAGACTTTCCCTGAAAAATTGAGCGCCATCACGTCCACAGCAGACATTAATCCATAAACTTGTACAGTATGTAATTTTACGCTTCAGAGTCATTTCATGTCTCTGTGACTTTAATGGCTCTGAAAGATAAACAGAAGTGAGCGCTGCTTTTCTCAGAGCTTATGAAGGCTTGAGTCGAGGCCGGATCTTTAATGTAAATCCAAGACGTTGCTTGTGACATTAAGAGAGATAAGAGCTGCGGGATGATTAGGGATTTTCCTTCGTGGTAATTAAACAATCTCATTACTTTTAGGATCAGATTAAGCCGAGGACTTTTCACACCACTTCTGGGAATCTCCTCCAAGCTGAAAATGACAAAAGTCTAATACAAACAGCAGCTAACAGCAGGCGTCCACAGCACAAAACAACACGACCTGCAAATGGATGCTGAATTTACTAAATTCATCTTTGACATTATAAAGAAGCAAAGGCGCCAGATTCGAGATATCTTAGCCTGTAAGGCTTGAAGAAGCATCCATGCGTCATGACGGATGTTTTCATCCCAGGTTTTTTTCTGTCTCTATTGGCTTGTCAGTAACCTATATTATAAATAATAAACCACAAATAATAAATAATAAGATAAATCCTGATTATCACTTCATTACCTTACAGGGAGTGCAGAATTATTAGGCAAATGAGTATTTTGTCCACATCATCCTCTTCATGCATGTTGTCTTACTCCAAGCTGTATAGACTCGAAAGCCTACTACCAATTAAGCATATTAGGTGATGTGCATCTCTGTAATGAGAAGGGGTGTGGTCTAATGACATCAACACCCTATATCAGGTGTGCATAATTATTAGGCAACGTCCTTTCCTTTGGCAAAATGGGTCAAAAGAAGGACTTGACAGGCTCAGAAAAGTCAAAAATAGTGAGATATCTTGCAGAGGGATGCAGCAGTCTCAAAATTGCAAAGCTTCTGAAGCGTGATCATCGAACAATCAAGCGTTTCATTCAAAATAGTCAACAGAGTCGCAAGAAGCGTGTGGAAAAACCAAGGGGCCAAATAACTGCCCATGAACTGAGAAAAGTCAAGCGTGCAGCTGCCAAGATGCCACTTGCCACCAGTTTGGCCATATTTCAGAGCTGCAACATCACTGGAGTGCCCAAGAGCACAAGGTGTGCAATACTCAGAGACATGGCCAAGGTAAGAAAGGCTGAAAGACGACCACCACTGAACAAGACACACAAGCTGAAACGTCAAGACTGGGCCAAGAAATATCTGAAGACTGATTTTTCTAAGGTTTTATGGACTGATGAAATGAGAGTGAGTCTTGATGGGCCAGATGGATGGGCCCGTGGCTGGATTGGTAAAGGGCAGAGAGCTCCAGTCCAACTCAGACGCCAGCAAGGTGGAGGTGGAGTACTGGTTTGGGCTGGTATCATCAAAGATGAGCTTGCGGGGACTTTTCGGGTTGAGGATGGAGTCAAGCTCAACTCCCAGTCCTACTGCCAGTTTCTGGAAGACACCTTCTTCAAGCAGTGGTACAGGATGAAGTCTGCATCCTTCAAGAAAAACATGATTTTCATGCAGGACAATGCTCCATCACACACGTCCAAGTACTCCACAGCGTGGCTGGCAAGAAAGGGTATAAAAGAAGAAAAACTAATGACATGGCCTCCTTGTTCACCTGATCTGAACCCCATTGAGAACCTGTGGTCCATCATCAAATGTGAGATTTACAAGGAGGGAAAACAGTACACCTCTCTGAACAGTGTCTGGGAGGCTGTGGTTGCTGCTGCACGCAATGTTGATGGTGAACAGATCAAAACACTGACAGAATCCATGGATGGCAGGCTTTTGAGTGTCTTTGCAAAGAAAGGTGACTATATTGGTCGCTGATTTGTTTTTGAATGTCAGAAATGTATATTTGTGAATGCGGAGATGTTATATTGGTTTCACTGGTAAAAATAAATAATTGAAATGGGTATATATTTGTTTTTTGTTAACTTGCCTAATAATTATGCACAGTAATAGTCACCTGCACACACAGATATCCCCCTAAAATAGCTAAAACTACAAAAAAACTAAAAACTACTTCCAAAAACATTCAGCTTTGATATTAATGAGTTTTTTGGGTTCATTGAGAACATGGTTGTTGTTCAATAATAAAATTATTCCTCAAAAATACAACTTGCCTAATAATTCTGCACTCCCTGTATATGAGCAGGTTTTACGGTCTAAATATCAGGCTGGTTCTTCATGTGCAAAAGTAAATGCAATCCACCTTTAACAACACTCTTCCAACTAGACCCAACGAAAATACGAGTTGCATGAAAAGATTTCTATGAAAGTTCATTTCTATGAGGCATTTCCTTTGGGACACCTTAGATAAAAGATCATGTTATTTCCTATATTAAAGCAGTTTGACCTCAGTCAACAGTGTCTCCCAGAGAGAAGGTTTCTATACAGTCAAACTGAAGGACAGAGGGAAAAGTTCCTGCAGTGATTTTTGGCTAAATCTGTTGGGCCATTCATTCCTTTTAGACGACATCTGTAAGCATCTACATTTGGCTGAATGGTGAAGAGCAAAAGAGTTATATTTTCACACTATAAAAAAGACTTTAATTCAATCTAATTAAAGTTATGAATTCACATTTGATGGCTAAGCAGCTTTCAACAACTGTTCACACCAATTTAGAGTCACTAATTAACCCAACATGTATGTGTTTGAGAACGCACACAGACACAGGGAAGCAGATTTAAGCCTTTAATCTTAAACCTTCCTTAGTGTTTGTTGTCCCCCTTTAATTGGCCCCCAGTGTTCACTACCTTTTCTGTCCATCACTGTTATTTTCCCCTCCTCTTGACATGAGTGTGCATCTGTGTGTGTGAGAGGTATGAGCTTCTGTTTCAGCTGATCATGCACCTCCCAATTTCTGTAACCTTGTGCAGAAAACAGACAGAAAACCTTGCCGCTGTCGCCACGGCTGTTTGAGAGCGTGGCAGTTTTTATTGCTCTGCAGATACAGAAGCTCAGAGATTCCCAGATCCTACACTGATTTCTTTGCTTCCAGTTTTTACTTCTTCTTCTCCTCTACCAGCACTGATGTGGTTTCATGGAGACATTGTTCTGGCGAATACTACCCTGATGCAAATGGTACACAGGTGTAGTGATATCACTGTTTGCATGCAACATGAGTCATGTGGTGAGTATGGGTGTGGGTTTGGGCTTTAGTATTTTGACTGAAACTACTTCCTGGCTCTCTTGCGTTATTCATCTATCCATTATTGATTAATTAATTTCTTTCACGAGTATTTACACGATCGTTTCTTAGCCTCTGACCTTCCTTTGCACACCGGCCTCCTCTTGGACTCCTTGCCCACCTGTGCCTCGTGCTTGCGGGTCCAGCCCATCGTCTTTCTTCTTCAGTCCCTAATCATCAAATAAATGCCTGAAACTTTGACACTAGTGCTTGCCCGTTTTTGGGCCCATTAACCACGCTGTGAATCGAATTTGTTATTACACTTCAGATTGTTCAAAATGCAACAGCAAGGAAAGCAAACATTACACCAGTTTTTAATGACACTTCACTGGCCGCCCGCTGTCTTAGAAGAAAGTGTAAGATTTTACTTCTAAAGGTAGTCATGGCTGCAGAATACAAAGTGGAGTTAGTATCCTCGTACCAGCTTCAGATCCTGAGGCGGGAAAATGCTAACCAACCGCAAACACAAAAGGTGTTTGCTGTGCTTTCTTGCATGCCCTGTTTTAACTGATATACACATTACTGTAATCATTTATTCTTAGAGTGTAATTTGTTTTAAATATTGTCTTTCAATTTCTTTTTTATATCCTTTTTTTATTGTGTGCTTATTCTGTTTTATTGCTATAGAAACAAACGTTTGAATATTATTACTGCTCAGAATGAGTCTCTAAAAGTAACTGCACAAAAGCAAAAATGATTTTTAAGCAGCCTATTATCTGTGGTAATATTTGATTTGTACATATAACAGTTATTATTGATGGTGGTATATACAGAAAACCTGAGCACAGACATTTATCTGGGATTAAAAATGCAAAAGTCTGGGATTGACTAATCTGCCCAAACTCAGTTTTCAAGGTATGCTCAGGCTGCAGGTGTACCCTCAAAAACTCATTAGGAATATCTCCATCATAACACATAAATATGTCCAAGGCTGGAGACACACAACAGTTTTCAGATGGAGAAGAAACAGAGTGAGGTCAGACTCTGAATGAATGTTTTTATCAGCTGAGTGAAGTGTGCGTATGTGTTTGACTGAATGAATGGGGCTGATTTTTTTGAAATGTTGTATTATCTCTCCTCTCCTCTTTTGTTTTTCACTCTTTATTTCAGTGGTGAGCAGTGGTCCTACATTATGTTGCACAGCTTGTTGAGACACAGACACAAAGAGAAGCTGCATGCATGCATGTATGTGCATACAGACACTGCAGTGAGAGCTACGTCTGCTGTCGGATGCTGAGAGGTCTCTCAGCTCTTGTTTGCTGCTCACAGCCAGCCAGAATGACCTCAGGCCTCCCAGTGCTCCTGACTGTGAGGCTGCAAATGGTCAGCTTCAACAACTTTTAGTGTTTTTGCCGCGAGGGGACATCTTCATCGAGCTTCAAATAAAATTAGTTTTATTTTTCATGTTTTTCGGTGTCTGTGGGACTTTTGTGGTTTAGATACTGAAGGTGAACAGCTGAGGTTTTATACAGCTTTGTTCACTCTGGTACACGGTTAGTCTCCAAGTCCCTGACGTCCTTTTTTTTTTTTTGTTTTACATTTGCATTATGATACTATTATATACAGGCTTAAAATTATCCAGCAAATAAACATAAATCAGTCTTGTGAAGACAGCCGTCTGAGCTTATTGGATTTATCTTTTTCTGCTTTTATTTATTTATTTTTTTTTTTAGGCAGTGAAAAAAGTGTCCCAACAGCTCAATTTACAGCAGCTTATATACTTTCATCACTGCCAGCATACTTTCTCGTGCAGGTGAGATGACAGCTGGATTTTTACATAAAAATCTGGACCGGAGTCAGTTTGCCAGACTGACTAAGCTCCGAAAATACAAGTGTGGAAGCTGCTAGGTTTGCCTGTACATTCCCTCTGAATGCAGGTTTGACAAACAGCTGCTGAGTCGTTGTGCCGCAGTGGCGGAGGCCAGCTTTTCCATTAGCGCTGGAAGCAAGTGAGGCATAGCCGGCGGCAAAGGATGCTGCTGGCATTGCCATGTGTCCACTAGCTGTTTTCCACTCACACCCAGGAAAACAGGAAATGCAACAGGGAGTAATGCGAAACAGATTTGACTCGTCTGTAGCCAGCCACTTTACTCTGCCAACCACAGCAGCCGACCAACACGCCATCCAGGATATAGTTTCATCAAGAGAGAGGGAGAGGGGGGAGGTCCAGCTGGACGGCTGTGTAGCCAGGAGCTCTGTAGGGGTTTACAGCATGGAGAGATGCTGCTGAAGGAGAAACAAAATGTAGGAAAACGCTGGAAAACCTGCTAACTGCTACAACTGTGACTCATTCTAACATCCTGTTACAAATGACAGGGTATTTAGGATCAGCTACAGAGACGCCACACCAATCAGACAAAACGATAAGCTCGTAGAGAGAGACACGAGGTACCGCATAACACAAGAAAGTCCCACGGACAAGACCACACAGGTGAAAAATTAATCTTTTAATCCATACACATCTCTGTCCTTAGCATGCTGGCGCTAATTAAAGCTGGACGGTAACAAGCCAAGCTCCGAAGATCAATACCCGCCTCACCGCCCTGCAGAGGCGCGAGCGAGATCCAAACAAGTGAGGGTGAAGCAGGGAGAACCAGAGCGAGAGGGGAGGCCAGTACATTTGATTTAATTTATTGAATTTTGACTCGCTTTACAACACGGTGCTAAGCAGAAGCACGAACAGCCTACAGCTGTTCACAGCTAACCAGCAACACACTGGAGCACACATGCTGTTTTCTCAGCGGTCGCGGCTTTGCATCGAGTGGCATAAATTTACTGAAGGCTTTTCTTCAAATGAACCTCTTCATAATTAAAACATTATTAAAAAATCATAAGCACAACATAAATTGTTCATCTTCCTCCAGTCACTCGATGGAAGGTGAGATCCGATAATAATAATGTGTGTGTGAATTAAAACTGCTGTTGTTGTGAAGACTTTGGCATCGTGTAATCAGTAACAGTCATAACCCTCTCGGCTGCATGCCTAACTTCAAAGCCAAGTGACCAACATGTTCTCATCTTAGAGAGTAATTTAATGCTGCTTTGTCAGATGGCTTCTGCATTTCCCCATTATTGCATTACCACAGCGATATCAGCCGCCAGGAGGGAACAGTTGGCTTGCAGAAGCCCACAAAGTCTGTATTAGGAGACTGGAGAGGTGGTGGTAATGCTGGTTTGAGTCCCACTGGGAACTTTGTGATTTCATTGGGAACTTTTGTATTTTTTATTTTCCCCACTTACTGATTCGTTTCATCTTCACTCACTTTTTCCTTTTTTCTATTTGCTGGTTAGATTTAATAAAACTGAGATTGACTTTCACAACAGTAAGTCTGCTCTCTATGGACACATCCTGTTTACTATTTTTGTAACACCTTGTCCGTAAATGAGACACAGCAGCAGCTTTGACCAAATGGTGCCAGCTGACACTGCAGAGTTGAGGATGTGCTGAAGTCATAAGCAAATAATCAGCAATTAGGCGAAGTCCTTACGCTACTCTGAAAATTTAAGTTTGTTTTCTTCCTGTGTTTTAGTTGCTTCTCCAGAGAGTCTATCCTTCCTCATTCTTCCTTCTGCTCTGGAGATCTGCTGCGAGTTGAGGGGTTACTTTAACCATAAACTGCTCCAGCTGGAGGACTCATGATATGCTATTACATAGAGGGGAAACTGAAATGTCCACTATTATCACAACTTAGACTCTGTTAGTTAGAAAACAAAGAACAATAGTAGTAAATGGAGCTGTGTGGCATATTCTCCACTGACAGATTATTTCTTTGATCAAATCAATGATGAAAGCTGAATGTCTTCATTTGATTAGATTAACAGTGGTACAGAAGTTTGCCAACCAATCAGCTGTCTGATTTGCAGGCTGCTCCTCGCACCTTCATGCACTCTGATTGGACCACCGACAGCTGCCTACATCACTGCTGCATGGACGTTATAAAACAGATATCGAAGTGGTCGTGCTTATACTGATGATGCTTTGATTATCCCGAGGCCCGAAGCTGCCGCTCTGCACAATTAGTATTGAGAATGAGACTCGTCTCATCAGCATGGCTGCCTCCGTGCTGGCCTCTGCGTGGGGGAGGGGTCACCTGACCTATTGGAGGAAAGGTGAGCAGTTTGGAGTCAAGCCTCCAGGGATACACAGGACTCAGATAAAAAAGGTATTGTTTTCAGTGGGGTGAGAGAAGAGAAGTCACAGCAGCACGTTTCGGGAAATCCATCTGAAATCTCAATGTTCAGGCTAATACAGCATGTTCTCACAGGTGGGGTTAATGCAGTCACAACACGGTGCCTTTATCACTTTTCAAGCTTGCATTGTGCAGCAGAAACAAACAACCAGAAGAAAGGAGCAGTTACATATTTGTTCATCTCAGCTTTAATGTCACTGTGTTATTTCAGACACTCGTCGTCAATTCTGAGTCTCATTAAATGCGCAACCTTTAAATTTGTTAACACCGCTATAAAATAAATTACCGTAAAAGTCTGAAATAAAAAATCCAAACAGTAAAAGTTTGTCCAACTAAGTGAACACAGATTGATTAATTAGTTCAACATCCAAAATGTAAGACTCGGGAAGCAGACTCGCTGCTTTATGTTTTTGGGAGTTTGTGTGTGGAAAGTTTTGACTTCCTCATTCGGGGTTGTCATTGTGATTAATTTAAGCTTTCTTATTTTAAAAATATTATTACAATGAATAATATAATTAATTACTAATCTTCTGCATCATTTCTATCTGGTTTCACTCCTGACTCCAGTCCTCAGTCAGTCTTGTTCCTGCCTTTAGTTTGCCTTTTTGGGCTCCTGTGATGACTTTGGATTTCTGTTTGTTTGGATTTTGCCTTTGGACTTTAGTTATCAACGTAATAAAAAGTAATAAAAAGTCTGCTTTTCGCAGGATCCAAATGCCTGTAGTCTTGCATTTGGATCCTGCGCTCCACAAATCTTGGCAGGAGCATGAAAATGTTGTTTCTTTGCTTTTCACGAACTTTTAACTTTTCCTTTTACTCTCTGGTTAGATTTGGGGCCCTAAGGCTCCTTGTTTTGGTTTAGGAAAAGACGGTTAAGAAACACGCTCCTTCATAACATGAACATAGTCATTCAAAGTATATTCAGATGGACCATAACAATATGGCCACTTACCTACAATAGGTTTGGTCCCCCTTATGCTGCCAAAACAGACTCCACTAGACCCCTAAAGGTGTGCTATAGTATCTGTATCAAAAAGCTCGCAACAGATCCTTCAATGTCCTGCAAGCTGTGAGGTGGAGCCTCAGACTTGTTTGTCCAGCACATTGCACAGATGCTTGACTGGATTAAGATCTGAGGAACCTGGAGGTCAAGTCAAAACCTCAGAGTGATTACTCTGTGAAACCATGCTGAAAGAGGCCACAGCATGCAGGGAATACCATTTCTATGAAAGGGTGTTAATAGTCTGAAGCAATGCTCAGGTAGGTGGTACGTGTCAAACTAACAGTCGCATGGATGGCAGGACCCAAGGTTTCCCAACAGAACATGACCCAAAGCATCACACTGCCTCCACCAGCTCGCCTTCTTCCCGTATTGCATCCTGGTGCCGGGTGTTTTCCAGGTAAGGGACGCACACTTCGTCCATTGCTCCGTAGTCCACTTCTGATGCTCACGTTCCCATTGATGGCTACACATTTCTCTCAGAACCAACATCAGCTTTTTCTGCAGTTTGAGCTACAGCAGCTCATCTGTTGGATCGGACCACATGAGCCAGGCTTTGCTCCCCACGTGCATCATTGAGACACTCATGACCCTGCCTCTGGTTCATCAATGTTCCTTGCTTGGACCACTTTTGATAGATAATGACCTCTGCAGATGAGGAACAGCCCACAAGAGCTGCAGTTTGGTTTGAGCCATGCTTTGATACAGTCGTGAGTCCACCACAGCTTGATCTTTCTACAGATTCACTCAAATCTATTTTTTTTCTTTTTCTAACATCAGCTTTGAGGACAAGCCATCTCTCAGTGCTGCCCTCCTTCCAAATGGGGAAATCTAAAGGTATATTTGCTGTTGCCATCAGGACCCTCAATTTTGCAAGATTTGTGACTTTTTTCAGACAACTTTTAAAAACACACTTTTATAAAATCGCTTTTATGTGATGTTGTCTGTTGTCGTCATGTCTCTCTCATCTCCTGCTGTTTTGTAATTGTTTGAAGTTCTCTTTAACTCTATTCTGTTCTATTTCTGTCCTTAATGTCCAGCTCTCTGTATGAATTTAGCACTTTGCTTTCACTTGTCTGTCAAAGCGCTCCTTGAACTCTATTTTTAAAAGATTATGTATAAATAAAGCGTTTAGTATTTAAAAGATTATGCTGGGGGTCTTTTTAAGCATTCATATGTGGCCATTTGGTGAGTGTAAGATCCCGCACCAACACAGCTCGTGTGTGGGACACCTAAAGCAGTATTTGACGCACTGGGAATGAGAACATGTTGTTCTAACAGGGGTTTAAATGCGCACAATTAAGAGGTAGTTTTTGTCAAAACATGTAAAAACAATAACTGACTAATTAATTAATGTAACAGTGTGGTTAATAAATGCAGGGACGTGGAGCTGCATTAATTCTTCAGTTTGTCGCAGTCTTATTATCAGTATGCAGCGTGCGGCTCCAGATTTCCATGAGGCGCTCCTGAGTGCTGCATCTCTCTTGGGATCAAAGCTCCTGAGCACATTAAACAGCAATCCCCTTCCTACTTTACACTGATTTTACTTGTCAGCTGGGAAGAAATACAAAGTAATAAGAGTTAAAAGATGTGCGGTGTGTAGATGCATGAGACAGCCCTGTGTGCACGGCAGCTCGTGGGTGATGGCACTTCTTCCTTCTTTCTGCAGAAATAATCCCTGGTCCGATCCACCTGTCATACAAAACAACCCCACCATGTTTTATTTATGAGTGCTTCACGAGTAGATGGCCTCTGTGCTTCTGACACTTAGAAGTCAAAAAGGAGGTCCGTAGTTAGCGGCTCTAAGTCATATAAGGTTCAAGCGTTTGGCTCAGAGAGGTCAGCACCGGCGCCGAGGGGAAAACGTTGCATCACGAGATATTGAATACATTAAACAAAGGCGAGAGTTTGCGCAGAAAACCTTCTGTTGTTGCTTTTTACCCTGATTAATATGACATAGAGGAAATAGTCCTTGCCAGACGTGCAAAATAAGCAGCAACTCACAGGAGAGCAGCCTGAACGCAGAAGCCCAGAACAACAGGCACAAAACAAACTCTCAGACCTGGAAAACAGCCTCATTCATTCACTGCTCCAAACTCCATAAAGTGTAATTTATTTTAACAGTCGCACACAGCTGCAGAAAAAAAGACTGCCGATAAAAGGAACAGAAAGTTTCATTTGGTAATTGGAGGTTCAAAGGCTCAGCGATTCAAAGCGTTTTGATGTACGTCCAGGATCTCATTTATTAAACAAGATTATACATAGATATGTAAAAAGGAGACATTAGTTGAGTTCCATCCACTTGAAAAGAGTTGAAACTATATGGCAGCAGCAACACGAGCTCCGAGAGAAAAATTGGTGCCAGCAGCTGTTTGTTTCAGTCTCCTAATGTTGGAATGGACATGATTTTAGCAATTTTGGAACCAGGTGAAAACATCTGAAAGTGAAAAATGAACTTGCAGTTCCTCTGTTGTCCACTTTAGATTCCAAAAGTGAGTCATTCCCCACAGACTCCCGTGTTGAAATGTCCAACTTTACAGCAGAAACGATCATGTTCACAGCCTGATACAACACGTTGTTTTAGTCTCTAAAGCTAATTCCCCCATTCATAACAAGCTGAGTATGTGCTCCATTTTCGCTGAGTGAAATTCTGTTTTTTTTTTTTTTATTTATTTGTCTCTTGCTTGGCACTAATTAGCAGCTATCTGTGTCTGTGCATTGCACTCATACAGTCCATAAATGGATGCAGCCTGATAAACAAGCTTGCTTCTGTTAGCACTCCACCCTCTCGCCCAAATGTGATCATTTCTGGCTGAAAACCACCCAACATGACAGCTAATAGATAGCAACGGAGAGGCTTCATGGTCCATCTTTTGGATAAAATCAATGGCTTTAACTGTTAACAGCAGATCAGGTTTTATCTTTCTCCACCGACTAACACCTCAGGTTACTGTATGATGGACTGCACAACCTGGACCTCTGTCTTTATACTGAAGAGAAGAAACAGATATCCATCTTGCTCAGGGTGTAGTCGGTCTTCAATCTCTTTGGAAGTTTGAAGAAATTGCAGGGGATCAAACATCCAACCAAACCATTAGTGGCTAACCTGCTCTGCCACGTGCTGACCACAGCTGCCAGGTGAGCGTATTAAGTCATGTTTTTGTGATCTGCAGGAATTATTTTCTCCCCTGGCACAGTTGCTGCATAACCCAGCTGGTTGAATCGGGGAGTTTTTACTCAGAGGATCGTGGTTCAAATCCAACTGGAACATCTGGGTTTCAATCTCCGCACAGGGCACACACTGTTGCCCCCTGTTGCAAATATATTTACCTGCTCCGCTTCTTTCACTGCTTCGCAATTTAGAACCGGCACCTGACTGATTTGTTTGCTCCTAGAGTCCAAATTGAGACCAACATCACGACTCGCAAGCTTTTGCTTTTATTAGTCCGGGAAATGTGTTTCAGAAAACACGTTTGAGAAACGAAATAAGGTGTGCGGCCGTTAAATGCATGCTTATTTTAGATCGGCAATGACTAGTGTCAGAGATTTTCAGGAGATTTAGAAGCATTGCATCACGCCGCGATATCCTGATTTGCATAAGCGTGTCTAGACCTCAGCTTTCTCAAATGAGGAGTGGGTGACTTGAAGACCTGTCAATCAAAATGCAACACAATGCTGGTTTCATACAGAGAGAACTGCTGCTTGAATGACATACTTAATTATAGGGGCTTTATGCATTATAGGAGCTGGTAACAAACATTTTACAGTGTTGACTGGTCTGTTGGTTCTTGTGGTAAACTGAAATAAATGTAACCGCACTGAGAAAACTTAAAAAAGAGTGTAGATGTTTTATATACTTAAAATGGGCCAATTTAGCCTGTTGCTAGATGGTTACTGGGCAAAATGCTGACATCAAATTATCTGATCTCGACAAAGAGAGACAAAGAGTCTAAGATGTGTGCTAAGTCTGGTTGCTCATCTCTGGCCATGTAGGAAGAGATCCTGAGCAAAGCAACAAACACACACATAGATTTTGTGTGTTATTAGAGAAAGACGAGATGATATGCTCTTTGTTTTATATTCAATTTAATTTAGTTATAGCTGACGCGCTGGAACTGTGATGTCACCACACGCTCAACTTCCTGCAGTTTATTCCTAAAATTTAAATGTTGAAAGCTGGAGGTGTTGGAGCTACAGAAAGTGGAAACAGGAAACCATGAAAGAAAAAAAAGGGTAAATGCTCACAAACTAAAGGAAACTGAATGACATGAAAGTACTTGATAAAGTGAAGAAACACAAATAAAATAAAATAAGCAAGGTACTGCACAGTCCCATGTTAATATTCAAATCTAACAGTTTAATCCATCCATCCATCTTGTTCTGTTGCCTTAGCAACAAGCAAACAGCTGATGTGATATCCAGCGAGACGTCCTTCTTGCTCGCATTAGAAGCTCCGGCCCACTGAAACTCGTGTCTGGCCTTAATGCTCACTTCTCTCTGTCTGCTGTTTTTGTAGACACCTACAGTGGGGCAAAAAAGTATTTAGTCAGCCACCGATTGTGCAAGTTCCCCCACTTAAAATGATGACAGAGGTCAGTAATTTGCACCAGAGGTACACTTCAACTGTGAGAGAGAGAATGTGAAAAAAAAATCCATGAATCCACATGGTAGGATTTGTAAAGAATTTATTCGTAAATCAGGGTGGAAAATAAGTATTTGGTCAATAACAAAAATACAACTCAATACTTTGTAACATAACCTTTGTTGGCAATAACAGAGGTCAAACGTTTACTATAGGTCTTTACCAGGTTTGCACACACAGTAGCTGGTATTTTGGCCCATTCCTCCATGCAGATCTTCTCGAGAGCAGTGATGTTTTGGGGCTGTCGCCGAGCAACACAGACTTTCAAATCCCGCCACAGATTTTCTATGGGGTTGAGGTCTGGAGACTGGCTAGGCCACTCCAGGACTTTCAAATGCTTCTTACGGAGCCACTCCTTTGTTGCCCGGGCGGTGTGTTTTGGATCATTGTCATGTTGGAAGACCCAGCCTCGTTTCATCTTCAAAGTTCTCACTGATGGAAGGAGGTTTTGGCTCAAAATCTCATGATATATGGCCCCATTCATTCTGTCCTTAACACGGATCAGTCGTCCTGTCCCCTTGGCAGAAAAACAGCCCCATAGCATGATGTTTCCACCCCCATGCTTCACAGTAGGTATGGTGTTCTTGGGATGCAACTCAGTATTCTTCTTCCTCCAAACACGACGAGTTGAGTTTATACCAAAAAGTTCTACTTTGGTTTCATCTGACCACATGACATTCTCCCAATCCTCTGCTGTATCATCCATGTGCTCTCTGGCAAACTTCAGACGGGCCTGGACATGCACTGGCTTCAGCAGCGGAACACGTCTGGCACTGCGGGATTTGATTCCCTGCCGTTGTAGTGTGTTACTTATGGTGACCTTTGTTACTTTGGTCCCAGCTCTCTGCAGGTCATTCACCAGGTCCCCCCGTGTGGTTCTGGGATCTTTGCTCACCGTTCTCATGATCATTTTGACCCCACGGGATGAGATCTTGCGTGGAGCCCCAGATCGAGGGAGATTATCAGTGGTCTTGTATGTCTTCCATTTTCTGATGATTGCTCCCACAGTTGATATTTTCACACCAAGCTGCTTGCCTATTGTAGATTCACTCTTCCCAGTCTGGTGCAGGTCTACAATACTTTTCCTGGTGTCCTTCCAAAGCTCTTTGGTCTTGGCCATGGCGGAGTTTGGAGTCTGACTGTTTGAGGCTGTGGACAGGTGTCTTTTATACAGATGATGAGTTCAAACAGGTGCCATTCATACAGGTAACGAGTGGGGGACAGAAAAGCTTCTTACAGAAGATGTTACAGGTCTGTGAGAGCCAGAGATTTTCCTTGTTTGAGGTGACCAAATACTTATTTTCCACCCTGATTTACGAATAAATTCTTTACAAATCCTACCATGTGGATTCATGGATTTTTTTCTCACATTCTGTCTCTCACAGTTGAAGTGTACCTCTGGTGCAAATTACTGACCTCTGTCATCATTTTAAGTGGGGGAACTTGCACAATCGGTGGCTGACTAAATACTTTTTTGCCCCACTGTAGTTCCTCCTGTTACTTCACTCCCTGATTGCTTATTGGTTCAACGGTGTCATGACCTTGAGTGTGGATTGGTTTTCACAGCTGACTTGATCAGACTAATGATCATTTCACGTTGACTCCAGCAGTGTGAACATCACACAATCTAAACAGAGTTCGCAGCGGTCCCAGATGATGAAAACCAAAAACTATTAAAAACACTGCGAGCACGACATTCAAAACTATTTCAAATCAAATACTGTGTCATACAGGTAGAGACCGGCTCTCCTGCCTGTCATGTACCAGCTCACAAAAACTGGAACCCAAAATGACACCTGAGCGCAGGCCCTACAACAGCAGTGTGACATTTTTGACATAAAACTAACAATAATCTTTATTCTGGCTCCACCGTGGAAGAATATCACAGTGCTGTCTGTCAGTTAAGAACATATGGGCATGCTTACAGCCATCACCAGAGCTAATTCTTTTGGGGTAGCCCAGACAGTCAATATGAATAATTCAAATCAAATCAAACCAAATCACTTTTTATTGTCACATCACATGTGCAGGCACACTGGCACAGCACATGCGAGTGAAATTCTTGTGTGCGAGCCCCACAAGCAACAGAGATGTGCAAACACAACAACACAAACGAGCAAAATACAAGAATGGCCAACCTGAAACTAATAAATATATGTACAATATATAACAGTGTATGCATTTCTGGATGTGTATACTAAATATTTTCCTACGTGTGTGTGTGTGTGTGTGTGTGTGTGTGTGTGTGTGTGTGTATACACATTTTTACAAATTAAATAGTAAAAAAATAAAATAAAATAATAATAATAATAATAATAATAAAATATATAAAATATACAGAGTGAGACATGTGCAAAACAAGTGGCATTTATATACAGTGTGGAGTGCATAATGTTGAAGTTCCAGTAGTGAAGCTGAGGTGTCTATGACGTGTTCAGCAGTCTGATGGCCTGATGGAAAAAGCTGTCTCTCAGTCTGCTGGTACGGGACCGGATGCTGCAGAACCTCCTTCCTGATGGAAGCAGTCTGAACAGTTTATGGCTGGGGTGACTGGAGTCCTTGATGATCCTCCCCGCTTTCCTCAGGCAGCGCTTCCTGTAGATGTCTTGGAGGGAGGGAAGCTCACCTCCAATTATCCGTTCAGAGCACCGCACTACTCGCTGGAGAGCTTTGCAGTTGTAGGCGGTGCTGTTGCCATACCAGGTGGTGATGCATCCAGTGAGGATGCTCTCAATGGCACAGTGATAGAAGGTCCTGAGGATGCGGGGGCTCATGCCGAATCTTTTCAGTCTCCTGAGAAAGAAGAGGCGCTGCTGCGCCTTCTTCACTGTTTTGTTTGTGTGTACTGACCACGTAAGATCCTCAGCCAGGTGTACGCCAAGGAACCGGAAGCTGCTCACTCTCTCCACAGCAGCGCCGTTGATGGTGATGGGGGTGTGTACTTCTCTGCACCTCCGGAAGTCCACTATCAACTCCTTTGTCTTTGCGACGTTGAGGGTGAGATGGTTGTCTTGACACCAGTGGGTCAGGGCGCTGACCTCCTCCCTGTAAGCCGTCTCATCACCGTTGGTGATAAGACCCACCACTGTAGTGTCGTCCGCAAACTTCACAATGATGTTGGAGCTGTTAGTGGCTGTGCAGTCGTAGGTGTAGAGTGAGTACAGGAGAGGGCTCAGTACACACCCCTGTGGAGCACCAGTGTTCAGTGTGATGGGGGATGAGGTGATGCTGCCCAGTCTGACCACCTGGCGTCTGTCAGACAGGAAGCTAAGGATCCAGCTGCAGAGGGAGCTGCTCAGTCCTAGATCCTGCAGTTTCCTGTCCAGCTTCGAGGGAACGATGGTATTGAATGCTGAGCTGTAATCTACAAACAGCATCCTCACATACGTGTCTCTCTTCTCCAGGTGTGACAGGGCAGTGTGTAGTGTCAGGGCTATGGCATCATCAGTGGACCTGTTGTGGCGGTATGCAAACTGTAGAGGGTCCAGTGAGTCGGGTAGTGCAGAGCAGATGAAGTCCCTGACCAGCTTCTCGAAGCATTTGCTTACGATGGGGGTCAGGGCTACAGGTCGCCAGTCGTTCAATGAGGAGATGGTGGAGGATTTGGGTACAGGGACGATGGTGGCCATTTTGAAGCAGGCTGGGACTACAGACAGAGAGAGGGAAAGGTTGAAGATGTGCGTGAACACTCCAGCCAGCTGAGCCGCGCATGACCTGAGGACGCGGCCGGGAATCCCGTCCGGACCAGTAGCTTTGCGTGCGTTCACCTTCCTGAAGCACCTCCGCACATCCTCCTCAGACACAGTGTGCGCACTGACGTCATCCGCGGTGCGCACACTGTCCGGTCTCATGGTGTTCGCTGTGTCGAATCTAGCGTAGAATACGTTTAGATCCTCACACAGAGAGGCCGTGGTCTGCGGTGTGCTGGTTTTCCCTCTAAAGTCTGTGATCGTGTTTAGTCCCTGCCACATACTCCGAGGGTTGTCAAACTGTTGTTCCACCCTGTCCCTGTACTCACGTTTGGCTGCTTTGATCGTCTTCCGGAGTTGGTAATGTGCGTGTTTGTAGTCCGATGTGTTCGCGGAGGCAAAGGCGGTGCTCCGTGCCACCAGTGCCGCGCGAACATCTCCGTTAATCCAGGGTTTTTGATTTGGGAAGGATTTGACTGTTCTGGATGGGACGACATCTTCCACGCATTTCCTGATAAATCCACAGACTGAGTCTGTGTATTCATCAATGTCTCTGGCGGCCACGTGAAACATTTCCCAGTCCGCGTGATCAAAACAGTCCCGCAGCGCAGACTCCGATTGGTCCGTCCAACAGTGCACCGCCCTCCGGGTTGGAGCTTCCTGTTTCAGCTTCTGCCTGTAGGCAGGCAGGAGCAGGATGGAGCAGTGATCTGATTGGCCGAATGGGGCGCGGGGGAGGGCTTTGTACGCATCCCGGAAAGAGGTGTAACAGTGGTTGAGTTGCCGGTTTCCACGTGTGTTGAAAAGGATGTGTTGATGGAGTTTTGGTGAGACTTTCTTCAGGTTTCCCTTATTAAAGTCTCTGGCTGTGATAAACGCTGCCTCTGGGTGTGCGGTTTCCTCGCTGCTGATCGCGCTGTACAGTTCCCTGAGTGCACGGTCAGTGTCGGCTTGTGGGGGAATGTAAACAGCCGTAATAATCACTGCTGTAAATTCCCTCGGTAGCCAGAATGGCCGGTGTTCCAGATCTACTGGCGTTTAGATCAACTGGCGTTGGTCGAACAGATGTGTGGCAGTCTTGCGTTTCAGTAGCTCCTACCGACAAACCAGCAAAAAAACGCCAAATGTGTCATCTGTGACACTTGTGAGGTTGTCTCAAACACACTCCGTCAGTCTTGATGCTGTTGAACAACAAAATGTTTAAAAATGTGGCGAGTTTACCTGGTGATATCCTCATGCGCGACGCGATCGCGAAAACAGCAAACAATTAACACCACGCCGATGTTGTTCACAGGACAGCAAGAGTAAACGATCGGGAGACTCTTGTCGTCGTTATCGTTCCCCTCGCACGGTTTATTTCTCCAAATTCAGCGTTTTTGCTTCACAACTACAGCGTGCTGTTTACTTTGTGCACTAACATGGAGTCGAGTCAACCAGCGCCACCTCTGGCCAAGTGCCACAGCCTACAGCCAGATCAACCTGTGACACACATCTGCACCACGTTTGAATTCGTGTCATGCACATTTGTACCTTTCAATTGTGTCTGTTTGTGCGTCATGCAAATAAACCTTTGAAATGAATGAAATGATATCATGTATTTATTATCAGCCTACATTTGTACAAAATGCCAAATGACATACACATAAGAATCACCATCCTGATATCAATACTTTTGCCCATACGAAAAATGTCGTGAACACACTAATATTTCACCAGTGTTGTAACATCACATGTCGTTAGCGTAGTCTGCCTGTGTCTTCCCTCTGCAAACAAACATGTTAGAGTTGGTTGTGATATACAGTCTGCATAAGTGTGGTCAATCTAATAAACATTTATAAGGAGATGGCAGTTACTGTGAATGTACAGCGGTTACACAGTGATTAGTAATAAACAGTCAGACAATGACCCTGACAATCTCATTCAATCTTGCAGATTGCACCTTCTGTGGAAAGTGGTACCACACGGTGTGTGTGGACTTCCCCTGTGCAGAAGGCGACTACAAATGTTGTGGGTGCTAAATAAACAGAAAAAATTGATCCCTGTTGTCTTTGCTTACCGATTGTTTTTAGTGTTGACAATCCACATTGCTGGCATTGCATCTTTCAACATGTTTGTGGGTAGATTTGGATGTACCAGGGGTAAGTGCAGCCACTCAGCCTCTACTCAATGTGATCATAGCAGCAGGTGCAGATGTGTCACAAGTTAATCTAGTAGTGGGCTATGGTCATGTGTTAGTGGTGGGAACAGTCATATCCACTCACTCTCACTGGCTGTTTATTACTAATCACTGTGTAACTGCTGTGAATTCACAGTAACTGCCGTCTCCTTACAAATCTTCATTGGATTAACCACACTTATACAGACTGTATATAACTCCAGCCATGTTGATGGATTGCCTATATTGGCTGGAAATATTCATTTTCAGGGAAAAGACACAGACAGACGATGCTTACAGGATGTGATGTGACAACACTAATGAAATATTGATGTGTCATATTTGTCCAAGGCGTATTTCATTGTTATGGAAAAAGAGAATATTAAAATCATGATGACCAATTGGAGTGGTGATTTCTATGACTTTGTGTATATAATTTGGAATTTTGTACAAATGTAGGCTGATAATAAATACATGATATCATTTCATTCTTTCCAAAGGTTTATTTGCATGACGCACAAACAGACACAATTGAAAGGTACAAATGTGCATGACACGAATTCAAACGTGGTGCAGATGTGTGTCACAGGTTGATCTGGCTGTAGGCTGTGGCACTTGGCCAGAGGTGGCGCTGGTTGACTCGACTCCATGTTAGTGCACAAAGTAAACAGCTCGCTGTAGTTGTGAAGCAAAAACGCTGAATTCGGAGAAATAAACCGTGCGAGGGGAACGATAACGACGACAAGAGTCTCCCGATCGTTTACTCTTGCTGTCCTGTGAACAACATCGGCGTGGTGTTACTTGTTTGCTGTTTTCGCGATCGCGTCGCGCATGAGGATATCACCAGGTAAACTCGCCACATTTTTAAACATTTTGTTGTTCAACAGCATCAAGACTGACGGAGTGTGTTTGAGACAACCTCACAAGTGTCACAGATGACACATTTGGCGTTTTTTTGCTGGTTTGTCGGTAGGAGCTACTGAAACGCAAGACTGCCACACATCTGTTCGACCAACGCCAGTTGATCTAAACGCCAGTAGATCTGGAACACCGGCACTTAATCATCAGGTTCAAGCACTCAGTAGTAAATAACTACTGTCCCAGCAGCAGAATACTGTTGTAGGATAAAGTGTAATTATAGGAACTGCCAAGGTGTATCTGAGGCATATGGCTATGCTTCTTGCTGGGTGACTGTTGTTTTTCCGCTGGGTTTCAGAGATGAAGGACGCCTGTCTTTGTTCTGGGATTTGTGACAACAATATGTGATTAAGGCTGTTTTATTTATGGCTGCCTGTTTTTCATATTTTCCAGCTTCCTGCTTTCTCTCCCCCGCAGAGGATTTCAGCTGCTGCCAAAGGCTCCGTCCTGGTCATTCATCATTTATAGGTGCCAGTCAATAAATTATAGGAGTGAATGATTCATTCAGGCACTAAGTGCAAGCAAATACTGTGTAAGCTGCTGTCTGTGCTCATGTTCAAAAGAGGAGCTTCCTCTTTAATTTATCAGCCTGTTTCTCACTGAAAACTCTCAGGATTTGTCCAGATGCTCCTCCTACACTGTAAAACATTTCCATCAGCCAAAAGTATGCATCATTTCTGCTTTAAACTAAGCTGGAACAACAACAAAAATGACACTATTGTTTCAAAATGTTAAGAAACAAGTTCCAGGAAAAAGATTTTGTCATCTCAAAGACTTTTTCACGGCTTTAACTTCTACCTGACAGAAAAATACAGAATGAAGAAAAAGAGACAAATTTTGGGAGAGAAAATATGAATAAATTCACATTCTGTCATAACCAATTCTTTTATATCTTTGCTTATACAGTAATAGTAAAAGGCTGCATGGTGAAATAGTGAAGTGCTGCAGGGTTATGATAGCTTCTGTAATTTATTGCAATACTTAGCATAGCATGTTCTTAAAGTTATTTAAAGTTAACCAGAATTAACCAAAGTTAACTAAAGCATCTAACTCTGCTACTGGGACTAGAGGGCGGAGTCCTCCTCCACCTTCTGCAATGGACAAAAAAACCCCAAGGGAATGCCAAGAGACTGTTACAGTATAACACAAAAGGGACATCAGTCCGTCCAGTTAAGAAGAAGAAATGATTGTGAATCCATTTCATCTGCATTGGTGCAAATCAAAGAGACAACAGGTGAACTGAAGAAGCAACAACGAGATGACCTTCACATGGAAATGGTTCAGCATCAGTCCCTGTGGTAGCAGACGGTACCTGCAGCCCATTCAGCCTGCACAGGTAGTCCAGCTCAACCAGGATGGCACATCCACATGTACTACCATGATATGTTTTGTGTGGGCCCTAAGAGGGTAGACAGATACCAGGAGTAGTCCTGGTATCTCTCAGGTGGACAGTGTTAGGTTTTGTATTGTTGATTGTCATTTATGCTTAGAAATATTTAACCATATATGCTTAGAGGTGTATAATCAATTGTGTAGTGATAGGACTGTGATCTTTAACAGGCTGCAAAGGCTTGGTGTGTATTCCACACTAGAATGCACACCCACATCCTAGGAGCATGGAGAGGTCGTACCTTGTTTTATTGTTTTATGGTAGGATTAACGTAGCTACGTCTGTTCTAGTCTAAGTGCTTTTTGTTTAGATGAACTGTTGGATTTTCCAGACCAGCAGGTTAAGGAAGTCGTTTATGGGGTCACACTCTGACCCCCCCCCCCCCCCCCCCCCCCGACACACACACACACACACACACACACACACAAACACACAGTATTCTTTGTTCACAAGTATACCTATGTAAGATGCTATATGTTAATGACCCTATGCATATTCATGTAACCACAATAAAAGGAGTGCTATGGGGAGCCTGGCTGGAAGTCTGATGGAGGTCAAGTGGTGGAACGACACTTGGCTCCAGGCAGGACTCCCTCATGCATGAGTAACATGAAGAACTTTGCCTACTTGTGTCTTGCTTTGCAGTGTAATTATATTGTCTTCAACGTTCCAGCGGATAGGTTCAAGCTACAAACCTATCAGACAGGAACCCAGCAGCAGCACAAAGTGATCTCCAGTAAGCTACTCATACATGTTTCTCTTTCTTTTGTTCTTTGTCTTTTTTCTTGTTTCTGAACAGTCAGAATATGACTCCATCAGCACCCCCTTTGATGATGCTTGGACATCCAAACTTCTTGTTTAGGCAAATAAAACCTCTTTTCTCACACCCGGGTGAAACAAAATGCAACACTGCTCGACTTCTACAGAGGTCATCTAAATATCCTGCGCTACTTCCTGTTTATTAAAGTGTTCCTAGTCTGCTTTTCCTGGGTGAGGTGTTCCGGGCATGTCCCACCGGGAGGAGGCCCCGGGGCAGACCCAGGACACGCTGGAGAGATTATATCTCTTGGCTGGCCTGGGAACGCCTTGGTGTTCCCCCGGATAAGCTGGAGGAGGTGGCTGGGGAGAGGGAGGTCTGGGCCTCTCTGCTTAGGCTGCTGCCCCCGTGATCCGGCCTCGGATAAAGCGGATGAAGATGGATGGATCTCCTGTTGTGGTGGTGGATGTTCACATTAAATATGTCCAAATGAGGTCAGCGTTTTTATGTTTCCATGTGAATCAGAAGCTCAGACTGCTCTAAACAGTCAGTTTTCGACAATTTTTTCTTCTCTTGCAGCTGTATGATGTCATTAAGAAGCATTAGCCTTCCAAGAATAACACTATGGAGATGCAAATGAGCAAAAGAGATCCACTTTAATGATCAGAATGGATGATTTACCCATTCAGAAGCATGATTACAGTAATAATTAAAACACATGAAGTTGATGGCTGGTGGTGTATAATCTGCATTTTATTCAGTTTTTGAGAAATATTGGTCGTTTAATTATTCCAAGTAAGTGAATTAACAACAAAACAGACGTTCCAAACATTTTCTAAACATACAAAACAACCTGCGTGACTTCGAGCTCTGTTGTAGCTATATTTGCATTAATTGTATTTTTAATGAGATTTTTCATGTTTCTGGAATCTAACCCAAAGCAGCACTTCAGCAGCGTATCAGAAGGAGAAATACTGCACCTTTGTGCTATGAGCCTTCATTTCCTACCAGAATACACTTTCATTAACCTTTGAATCTCTTTTTGTCTGCACCTCAAAACAACTATCAATAAAGGCAAAAATGCATTAAAATATTTAAAGGAGCGGATGTGGGAGTGTTTTCCTGAGATCTAGTTTTGGCTTCTCATTAACTCCTCAGTCTGATAAGGCCCATTTTTAATATATGAGAATAACAGTACACTTATTAGACTCTACACTGATTATTCAGTTTATAAATCATCATAACCTGTGTCCATGTAAATATAGCACACATATTGCAACAGGATATTTGCAATGAGAATGAGTAATTCAGAGTAAACGCAGTACAGTAAAGAGTGGAGTTAAATGACAGTACACACTGTGATTATTACAGGTTTTAATCTTTCAACCATCTACGGTTGTGTTGTTTCCTTCTATAGAATGATGATCAGCAGCAGGGGTAATATCCTGCTGTCTGCGAGCTCATTTATGATAATTTATGGGCCTGAGTACATCTTTCTTTCTACTTATCCATACATGTATACATTATTCATACATTTTCTATTTATCCACACCGTGCCACAAATATCACATTCTTTGTTGTTTCTGTCATCTGCTGACCTATAACTGCTGCATGTGACTCAGTCAAACACAAAGAGAGGAGTCTTTGATAAATGCCCGTCTTCTTCTGACATCAGCGTGTCTGAAATATGATGATTATGACTTGTTTTCCTCAGCTGCTGATTTTCAGTGACCCACAGCAAAGGACAGCTGTCTCAGCGCTCAGCACGACTCCAGCTGATGACTGACACTCGCTCCCTGCACGCTGCTGCAGACTGGCTACGAATGTGCATGCAAATGAAAAGAAAAAATGCATTTTAATGCAAAATTAAAGTGACATACACATTAAAGAATAATTTATGATCCAGTGATGTCATTGTGTACATTAAGTACTCACCTTAGCTACTCTTAGTAGTCTAAATCTTGTTTTGCCACTTTACCCAGTAGTTAATCAGCCTGTGTTTAAACCTGGTGTTAATCTACAATTATTATAAGTTTCTCACCTGCGAGAACACTCATACCTGTCAAACCTTCTGCTGGTAACAGGACTTAACTTGCAAAGAAACACTTTCGTATGAATAAATGTTTCAGAAAATTTCAGAATAACTTCAAGCACTTGAAAGTTTCCATTAAAGTGTTTTCACTGGAACTTGTTCCAGCACGTCCTGCCACTAAGTCAAACCGTGAACCGTGACAGTTCAATATTTATTAATCCATCTCAAGCTCTTTGTTCCTGAGTAAAAGTACTTTTACTCCAGTGCAGTTTTTCTCTGGGGGCTCTTTCATTGTGAAAATGACCAAAATCTATTATAGTGTGTATGTGTGTGTGTTTAAACCCCTTAAAGCTGTAAACGACTTCACTGTTTCTCAGTCGGCTTCCTAGAAAGCAACAGATTTGTTTTATTCTTAACAAGTTTGTGGATTTTATTACAGGCAGATGTGGTTTCATGTTTATCATGACTCCTATCTGAACCTCCCCCCTGTTTTATCCTGCTGAGAGATTTTATATTTTTCACGTTGTCACACAACGATCACTAATTTAAATACATTTTTCTTAAAGAACAAATAATTTGTGCTCATTGTTTAGTAAAGAAAACAAAGACCACTTTCGGCAGCACTTTTCTTCTGATTTTACCAGGTAAATGCGAAAAATAAAGCCGCCGCGCTGAACGATATGTATGATTTTGGAGTCCAGAGGCTCGATCTGTAATACTAAGTGTTTGTGAACCTGCAGTGCTTTCAAGAAGTACAGATAAAAATACCAGCAGGTGAACTAAAAGCATAGAAAACCCTCACCAAACAAAAATGAAAGGGCTGCTTATGAAGTCTGCAGACATCACTTCAAGCGCAACATTTTCCTGCTATTTGTAAAATGTTCTCATTAGAAATGGGCTTTAGAAATGCAGCTGAGGGTCTGTGACATTCCCCCGTGAATGCCGCGCATTATTGTCTCTGCGAGCCTGTAGAGATAGTCCCATCAGTCCTTGCAGAAATGCTGTGGGTAGAATTTTCCAGATATTATACATAGCTGATAATGTGGGAAGATAGGACTAAACAAAAAAGCTAAACAATCCTAGTAAAAGCAGATTTTTAGCAGTGCAGCTTCCGCCTCCTCCTCCGCTTCCAGTGTGCTTGAAGGTTTACAGCAAGTTACATAACTCACAATCCTCTATTGTCTCGCCTTTTCTTTTTTTTTTTAAAGAGTGCACGAAAGAAAGATTCATTTTCATCTGTCACGGTTTGAACATCTGCCATTGAACACTCGCAGAGGTGCCGCTCTGCGACAAGAGGCGACTTTTTCCAGTTCAGTGTTTGTGGAATAAAAGCAACAGGAAGAGAGACAGGCGCAGGCACCCGAGGCCATAATTATCCTGTTTGTTTCGAGGCCGCCGTTTTGTTTTATTCAAATCTCTACAGGGCTGACAAGGCTCGAGAAAGGCTCATTTTACTGTCACGTCAGGTTTGTCAGTGCAAAGACGCAGCTTTGCATTAAATATCCCAAAGCTTTTGTTACAGCGCTGAAAGAAGTGCAGCAGACAACTGAGTTTTAACATCCACGTTAAATCTCGTGAAATGAGATGCAGATTCCTGCTGTGAACAGGAATAATGTTCAGATTAAAATCCCTCCACTACGTCGAGAGACTGCATGCCAGCGTCGAGCAATATTTTCACCTGTCGCTTCCATGAACTCATTAGTTTTATTAAACTGTGCCACTGATAAACATCTAGGGATCACACCGAGTCTCTTTACTGACGACATTTCTTTAAGTATACATTTCCGAAGGTGGACAACTGCACCTCACAGCTCCCGTTTGATGGAAAATCTGCAGGGATTTGGTTATTCCACAACCTTAAAGTGTTCATGCAGCGCTCATCATTACGTACATGCAGATCATTCAAAGACGTATACAAAAAAAATCAGGATAAAGCACTTTAAAAAAAACACATTGTCTTGTAGTTACCTGCAAGTGGACACTTTCCCCCCTGCTAGTTGGATCCCAAGCAGAAAAACAGTGTACTTTAGTGAAGTGGCCCTTTAATTTTACAGGGCTCTGTTTCCACAGTTTTTGTGTCTGTAACTAATTTTTCCCATCTCTTCTCTGGGATTGCAAATGCCTCACAAGTCAGTGATGGAGTGATGTCAGCGATGAAGGTCCAGCCTCGGTTTGACTTTGATATCTTCAGCTAGAGAGCCGAGGGTAAAGATGACACGGTACCTGCTGTCCATGCCGAGGTTCGTGGGACCTGTGTGGAAAATAGATGCTGACTCTCCACTCTCTCCTGCTGCAGCCTCCAAAGGTGTGAACATGCTGGACCTCACACCTTCTTCTCACCTCCACTTGTCATCACCTTCTCCTTCTCTCTGGTTCTGAAGAGAAGCCACCGTGCACTGCTCAAAGACACACACCGAGGCAGGAAACCTGGAGCTGGAGTATGATTACGTTCGTGGCTGTTATTCTTTTTTTTAAATGCCTCCTTGTGCCTGTGTGTTTTCCTTCCTTTCTTAAAATCCAAACTATCAGTATTGATTTATAGATATTGTGCTGTTGCAGTACAGACATGTCAGTATTTGCACATAAAATCAGTCAGATTATTGGTTAACAAAGAAACAATGCCCACATCGTTTAGTGGCTCAGCTCAGGGTTTCCAGTGTCCCACATCCCGAAGAAGTTAACAAACAATGAAGTGAACCTTGGAACCAGACAAATATAACTTCATACAATTTTATTTGTGCAAATGTTAGATATCCACCTGACTAAGGTGGCTCCACCAATGCAGTATATCCTCATTACTTTGTGCTTTGTCCCTCATGCCTCTCAGCCTCCCTCCTCTCTCCTCCTGCGTGCAGCCCTGCTGTTTTCTCTGAGCCACCATCCAATTAGCATTGTAGGAGGTGTTAATGCTACATCAATTTTAGATAACATACAAGAGTGATACAGATTCATATTTATTATTTAGTTTGTTTCAGAATTCAAAAATTAATAAAGTGAAGGCTAAAAATCCTCACTTTTGCCTATGAAAGTTACAAGGTGGTTACAAAGTGTGTTAAAGTTTTTATGTGGACACAAACAGATCTTCATTAAAGATCTGAGACCTTACAGCAGTAAGATGGGACAAAGATGGGACAGGGGGATGACTGAGGGAGAAGATTACACTAATGCACGGCAGGGGGCGGGATAACTGGCACAGGTGAACTCAATCTATGCAATTAGAAAAGGATGGGGAAAAGAACAAAGGAGGGAGGAAGAAACACTGAAAACCATATGAAATCTGATCCTCAAAACAAAAAGGAGGTAAACCATGTATAGAGACTGAGATAGAAAGAGGTAAGAATAAAAATATAACAGAAACCAAGAATTGTTTCCAATCACCACCATCAGACAGAAGTTCGCACTTAGTCAGATCCTTTATAAAACCTTGTGTGCTTGTGCTGGGAGACAGCTGTGAAGGGTAGATATCTGAGCACGTCCACATTTTAACATCTGCAGCTCTGATGATGCAATAACAATGAGAGAAATGTGTAAAAATCATCTTTCATTCATCGTGTTATATAACTGCTTCAGACTGCCCACAACTGCACATTACCTACAACCCCACCCCCCAATCTCCCTCAGTCTCACGCCACCTCTTTCTCTGGCTCCAAACACACCTCCTCTGTGATTTATTACTATTACTGAAGGCTACTTGCCATACCAATAGCAACAAGATTATTAAAATCTTAATATAAAATTAAAATTGCAGCGATTTCATATAGAAAACTATTCCGGGGCGTATATCAAACAGGTCCGCGGCTCGTATAGCTAACAACTAGCTTTACTTTGTTGTCTGGATCAACTTTACTAGCGAGAGACAGAGAGAGGCGTGGAAAGGCTGCTTCAACGGAACTTATTGTTTCGGAGGAAAACACGAACACAGTGTACAGTCGAGTCTTAATAGCTTACTTACAACTGGGCTCATCAGGCACTCTTCTTGGCTGCAGTGTTTATTATTATATTTACATGCTTCCAGCTCCCGTTTCTGCTCGATGACAACTCCTCTTTCTCCCTCCCTCACTCACAGACACATAACGGGTATGGCATCCATTCTCCCTGCAGCACGGACTACACTGCCCATGAAGCTACTTTCTTTAGGGCTATGCCTGTAACACTCTGCTATTGCCTTCATATTAAATCATTTTTAAAAATATTTCTTCACGTCATTATGAGACGGGAGGTTGAGACACGGGCATTTGAGCCTCTTAATGCGTGTTTTGTTTGGGTTTGGGAATTACCAAAAATAGAGAGGGCATAGCCG
Organism: Aulonocara sp. 'chitande type north' Nkhata Bay; assembly: GCF_057382095.1. Taxonomy (NCBI): domain Eukaryota; kingdom Metazoa; phylum Chordata; class Actinopteri; order Cichliformes; family Cichlidae; genus Aulonocara; species Aulonocara sp. 'chitande type north' Nkhata Bay. The sequence continues at coordinate 7,432,132 of NC_141345.1, forward strand.
AACATATCAAACAGGAAAAGACCACAGTGTAATCCCTTATTTCAACAAAGTAACTGTATTCTAAATACCACCTTTTTAAACGGTAACTGTAATGGAATACAGTTACTCATATTTTGTATTTTAAATACGTAACGGCGGTACATGTACTCCGTTATTCCCCAACACTGTTGATATGACATCCCAGTACTGGGAGTACTCTGGTTTGACACCTTTAATAAACCCGGGGTTGCCGTCGCTGCTTCTCTGGTTGTGTTATACATTCCTAGTTGGTTGGACTTGGACTGTTCCTTCATCCTCAGACATGTAACTGACAACTGGAACTGTTGACTGGTTGGTTCAGATTTGAATGCATTTTCTTAAAAATGTAAAAATGCTCCTCAACTATGGTCATGCTGATTGACACAGGAATAAGAAAATAAAACAAAAGGACAGAAGAACAAAGACAAGCAGAAGTTTCTGGATATTACTGTGTCATGTGATCAAAGTACTTGAAATGAATATAGGAATACTCCGTGAAATAACTGTAAAAGGAAAAACGTCTCTCTCTCTCCTGCTGCTGTTGCTGACATGATTATTTTATGTAATGACTTTTTCTTCTGGGATGATTTTCGGTGGAGCCTCGCTTGCTTCCTCCGTGCCTTTGTCTTCTCCTCCTCACACAGCGATCTGCGTTTGCTCATAATAGCGTGGTGAGACAATGATGACTCTGTTTCTGTATCTGTTTGTGTCTTTAAAGCTTCTAAACACACAGAGTGCAGAGCAATATGGGAAAAGCATTTTTAGGCAGAGCTGTGTGGCGGAGACAAAGAGAAAGAGGCAGTGATGTGCTGCTATAACAACCTCCACTCTTCTGATTTCAGCCTTTCTACAAGTTAAACCTAGTTGCAAGTGGAATTTTACTTCTTTAGTGCTAGATTTATTATTTTCACAATCAAGACTAAATTTAAAAAAAAAAGGAACTCACTACATCTTTTGCTGTTTCCATTGTATTGTCGGTCATGTGGCTGTTTTTTTTCCAAAATAAAAAACTTTTTTCTTTAAGTCTGCTTAAAGGCGACTGGAGCCAATCCCAGCAGTCATAGGTTGGGAAGCGGGTACACCTGGGAGAAGTTGCCATTCTATTGTATGCTAACTAAACCCACGAACATGCATGTCTTTGGATAGCTGGAGTAGCTGGAGACATGAAGATTTCGGGAGAACATGGAAAGAACAAAAGTTTTCAGCTGGCGTGCAGACTTAGCTGTGGTCGCTTGTGTATAATTTTCAGACATAAGTCCATCTTTATTATTAGCAGGGGACCTTGTGTTGATCTTACATTTGCAGAGCATAAGCAAAGTCTGTCCTATCTCCAAACAGCCATACGTTCCTCTCTTTATATCGCCCATGCATGAATCATTATCATTCTTGGTGATTTTACATTTTCTGACTGATTTCAGCTTGTTCTTTCTACTATGGGGCATCTATAGTGTGCAGCAACACAAGCCCGCCTGAAAGTGCTGTGCAGTCAGGGCTGGACTGGGACAAAAAAATCGGCCCGGGCATTTTGACTAGAGACCGGCCCACCAAAAATGTGACGTCATTCAGGGGTAAAACCGCAAAGGATTCTGGGAACTTGTGGAAAGAGGTATTAGCGCATGCAGGCTTTCAATTGAACTCAGTTACACAGCGATAAAAAGAAACACAAAAAATGGCAAGAAGCTGTTGTATTATTAACTGCAATAGCCGGTGTTGTGCCAAAAAGTGATTGTCTGCCAAAAACTGATTTCCGGTATTTGCCAAAAACTGATTGCTCGTATTTAAATTGCTATAAGTAACTTGTTGGGCTATAATATGTGAAACATATGTCAAATGCATCCCTCATGGATGACAGGAAGTCATCTCTCCATCTCTCTCTGCTGCTCTTCTGTCTCCTCTGTCACAGACTTCTCCACTTGATGATAAATCAGCCTGGTGCAACATGTAAGGATTGGCACAATTTGTTAAGATTTTGAGGAGTTTGAGAAACTAACCTTAAGCATAAAATAAAATTTACTATCAGTAACTTCATAGCACCCGCCCAGCAGTATATAAACTCCGTCATGCTAGCTAGTACGCAGTACCAGTTATTCTAAGCGACTGTAAAAAGTCAGCACAACGAAAACAAACTACAACTAAACTTGGTTTATATCTGACACAGATAGACAGCAGGTCATAACTTCTTACCTGAAGTTCAGTTCCTCTGCCACTATGACCGGCGGCCGCCTCGGGTCTCTCCTCCTCTTGCCTCCCCTTTCCCTTATCCACCTGCTGGCCTCCACCACTTGCTGATGTTGCTAAATCTGTGGAAGCTATGCCATAGCTACCGCCAAACAATTCAGTTATTTTTACACATTTGGCAGCGTCTGCCTGAAGGGCTTGTTTCTTTTTGGCCCTAATTTTTTCTGCACCTCCTTTCCTTTTTTTGTTCTCCATTTTCTTTAGTTCATCTATAAGATTGCTAAACAAGGGGGAGGGTGCATCCGACCTCCTCGGCTGTAATTGGTCCAGCCCAGAGTCGATCATGACCAATTGGCCAATCCAACACCTTTCATTATTTATACCCTTCCAAAAAAATAAAAAATTGATCGGCCCATAAAAACAAAAACTCGCCAGCGGCCCACCCGATGGCCAGTCCAGCTATGTGTGCAGTCTTTTGTTATACTTACTTGCTATTGCAGTAACTCTGCAGGAATGGTGGGACAAAAAATGTACAAATCACACAGATAGTGACTCTCATTGGGCTGATATTATCACCGCTGTTTGGCTTTGTTTGATTAATATGGTACATCAGTTAGTTTACTTAATTTATGGATGCGCCACTGTTACGGCTGTGGCCATAAGAACACTGTGTTGGCTGTTTTGTTCTGTGTCAGGTCCCTCCCCTAATGAAGAGTAGTGAGCAGCTGATTGGACCGTGGAACACGTAACCGCGTTCAAAAAGCCGCTCTGACAGCTCCCGCGGGAGAGAGAGAGTGGAGCGAGCGAGTAGCTTGACAGCCGACGCGGTCCTGACCCTGGTTTTGCAGCCTATACTTTTGCTGTGTATTTGTGTGAGCGTGATCTGTGAGAGCCGCTCCTGGTGCATTAACTTAGTGCTTAGGCACCCTAATGCTGGGCTTATGCTGGGCTTACATTGTGCGATTTTTGGCCCATTTTGAGACGATTTTTGAGTCGTGCGACCGATTTGCCGATCGGCCCGATTTTGGCCTTCATCGTGCGTCGTGCATCGTGTAGTATACGTGGGTTAACGAGACGCGATTAACACCTCACGACCAGCTCATCAAATGTCAGCGAAAAAGACGGCGCAGCACGGCAGTGCAGCGTGTGATCTGGACACAAGCGATGGAGGCACAACTTGTAGAACTTTGGAAAGCTCATCCGAGCCTTTTCGATGTGGCCTCACAAAATTATCATGACCACAACAGCCGTGAAAATAGTTGGATCTACACTGCTGCTCAATCACAGCTGCCTGATCAATGTTTTTCATTAGCAATTTAGCAAAGTTGATGGTGGTGGTGTGCGTGTCTGTGTGAGTGAAAGACAGAGAGGGAGAGCGAGCGACAGAATTTCTGTTATAACCTTCATTTTATGTACGCACAGTGTGAGCACTCAGGTCGCATCAGAGCATCGGGCCGTATAGTGTGAGACCCTGCATCGTGACCTATGAAATTCTAACCCCTGCGAGTCAACCGTACAGTTTGAGCAGGAGCTGAATCGCGCGACTGAAAAAAATCGCACAGTGTCTGTCCAGCTGAAGCGGAAGGGGTGAGCCGCCTTTTTCTTTGGAACGGTTTTCTCCTGTTTTCCGGGTTAGGGAGCGAGGGTATTGTCATTTGTTTGTTCTGTTTCTTTCTTAGGGTTTAATTAGTTTTCTGGTGGGACTTAGTTGGTTTTGTTTATTATTTTGGCCTGGGTTCACCCTTGCTGGGTTTCCAGTTCCACCTTAAATACACATCTTTAAGGTCAGGGCTCTGAGGTGAAAACACTTGGATGTGCCAAAGCAGGAGAGGTGCAGAAACAACTGTATACAACAACCTGATTTTAATTTATTGTTATGAAGAGGACAAGTCATAATTCATCTAAAATCATTCATCAGAAATAAAATATAAACACGGACACCTGAGTCGCATGAGACGTTACCTGTGCTTTCTTGCATGTTCCCAGGTAGGCGGAGCTAATTAATAAAATGGGGAACACCTGGCCCGTCTCTGTGGAGCATCTCAGAACATGTTGCCTTCCTTCTTGCCCTCCTCTCTCTGTTCTCCCCACATTGTGTTTCTTTTGTGGTTTCTCATTTTAAGTTTTACTTTATACCAAACCTTCCACTCATCATTCAAATGTTCAAACGTCTGCTGACTCACAGATTAGCACACCTCACATTAAAAATACTTAAATGGTGGTTAAAATTTTTTCCAACTTTCATGTTTCACTGTCAGATGTTCATGTGAGGAAAGAATACTTTGTGTAACCAGTCCCTGTAGTATTTCCCCTGTCGTCGCAAAGATGACTCCAACAAGGAGAAACAGATGTGTTGGGGACTATTTTCAGCAGCGGATTAATCCACGTTTGGTGCTTCATTGAGTATTTGGGGTAGCAGGACAGCTAATATGAGACTGAGTCAACATAAACTACAGTGTGTGTGTGTGTGTGTGTGTGTGTGTGCGTGCGCTCCAATGAAGCAACATGTCACCAGTGCAACAGTGTGGCTCACTAAAACACCAGCAGTGCTCTGTGGCACAGAGGTAAAGCTATCAGCTTTCGCTTTACACGTTCAGCTTTGGCTTTACTCAAAAACACAGAATATCAAAGTTATCCTTTAAGTGTGTTTTATTACAGCACTCAGAGGGAGCGTCCTGCGTGTCAGGACAGAGCCGGGTGAACCTTCTGTCCTCCTCGGGCCAGCGTCCTGAGCACAGCAGGTTCTCCTGCAGACAGGTGATCCATCAGCTCCAGCAGGTGTCGTCCTGCCTCTCTGTGCTCCAAAGGAGCCAATCATGTGGCGAGATGCCCCCTCCTCTCCTTGCTCAGCCAAACAGCAGCTGTGTCGGTGCAGTAGGAGGGGCAAGGGCAGCGAGGAAGCACCACCATGAGCCGGAGACGCTTTTAGAAACACCGAGTGGACCGATATAGCAGCCAGGACGGAACAGCCAAGGAAAGGAGAGGACGGTGAGTACAGAGCGTTCGGGATGCCAACGCCAAGCTGATGACAGCAAGGACACACAGGGAGGGAGGGAGGCAGGACACCGTGTCCTCTTTGGGGGACGAGTCAGCTGTAGCCCAGAACAGGAGGAGCAGGAGCAGGTGTGTGAGGAGGAGAGGATGAAGGAAAAAAGAGCAGAAACAGTGAAAGTATTAAAAGTTCATTTTCTTACAGTTTCCTGCAGCACAGCATCCCTCCTCCTCTTTCTGCGAAGTCAAAAATCAAATCCCATACACGACCCATAGTATGACAAATCTGTCTTTAAAAGTGTAAAATAAAAAAAGTTCACACGACACATTTAAGGTACCTCAAGAAGTCTCAAACAGAAAAGTTTGATTTTCATGTGAGACATGTCCCAGGGATTTGTGACAGAGGACACAAGCGGCTGCTCGGATGCATCCCAGGCATTAGAGACGGCTGTCTTAGAGACCAAAGAGGAAAACAGAATGTTGGCACGGCTGCAGCAGGTAGGCGAGAAAATGTGTCTTTTTGAAGTTTTGGCCTTGTCACCAGTTTATCCCTTGTTGTCAAAATCCAGACAGACATTCCACATATAAATGTTTAAGGAAACAAGGACCCAGTGTTACATAAAACACTGCTAATTTGATCTAAAATAAAATGCACTTTGTTGGAAACTTTGTCTTTGGGAGAGAGTCCTCAGTGTCCTTTGAGGGGAACACACCTGAAACGACACACGGTCAAACACTTTCCAGTAGCAAAGCTATAGAAGACATTTAAAGCAAACAAAACTCTGTAAATCATGTTTATTACACATAGATGTTATTTTCAGGTTTTCCGAACCTGACAGCTCAGTGAGATGAAACCAAAGAAGTCGCCTCGTTTGAAGGGAAAACAAAACTGACTGCAAACTTTAGAGGACGTTGCCAACGTGATTATAACTCTAGCATATCCCACCCTGGCATCCTGACAGCGAGGAGCATTGTGGGAATTCTCTGCCCCTATAACGTGGTAATAAACATCTGATTTTCTGGGACGGCACGTTTTTTTTTTTTGGTCTCTGCGATAAAAGTGATGACGCAGTGAAACAAAATCGCGGCATTTGAGGTGGCCGAAGTTCAAGTGACTGCAGGAGGGAGGTTAGCTTACGTTCCATTAATATTCACAGAAAACGTCCGTGGGGAGGACAGACCCAATTAACAAATCCCATTAATTACCAGACTATCACAACTGATTAGTGTATGGCCGTGTGCTCTCGGCTCACCGCGGCCCACATTTTCTGCTTGGTGGAAGAGTTACTGATAAAAAACAAAACAAAACTAAACTATGACTACAGACTGCCACACACCATCAGATTCCGCCTGAGCGACCTCGCTAACACGAACTCGTTAGTACACCACAGACTGTGACGAGGGAGAGGACAGCCGGAGATTAATACACCAGGAAACTCAGCCAAGGTGGAGAGGCTCCATTTGTTCCAACTGCAGCTCCCACAGTTTCAGGAATCTTCCAGAAGGAAAGCCATAAATGTTTGTTTAATTATTGACTGGATACTAAAGAAATGCTAACACGTTTTGATAACTATCGTTCATCATTTTAAATCTTTAGGTCTTGGTTTTAAAACAAAACTGTTGTTACTGTTTTATTATGTTGTGTAATAATAAATAAATGATTTATGACTTAAAAAATAACAAGGTGGTGTCCCAGTGTAGTGGGTCTAGATTCTCTCCTTCTGGGGAAAAACTGTGCTTTTCATTCTTAATGTGCAGATTTGACAATATAATGTGATGTTATGTTAAATAATAGAGTGATGCACTGAAAGCTCTTAAGCTTGTGCCAATAAAAATCCCTGTAACAACCCTGACAATGATAATTATATTCAGAGTAAATCAGCACACATTGGTTATTACATACTACAATATGGAGTTGTTATTGATTACTACATGCAATTGATTCTATCACCGATCCGTGAGGTAATCCCTGCCTTCAGATTGATGTCTTGTCCTCAGATGCTTGGTGACATATTTTAATGCACTGAGTATTCTTAATGCTTGTGGTTAACGCTGTGATCTTTACCTGAACAATGAAAAAACTTCTTCTTCTTTTTATTAGAGCTTTGCTATTTTGTAAAGGCGGCTGTGACCTACTAAGCTTGAGTACAGTGCAGTGGGTGTAGGACATCCAAGGAAATGAGGTTTGATGACATGGATGTTGTCTGTTCCAACTTTAACGGTTGTCATTTTGTTTTATTTCTCAGCAATTTAAAAATATGTGCCTCTCCTTTTATTGTTGTAATAGAGATGGATAATCCTCGGTTTTGTCAGAGAAACATTAAAGATAAACTAACAAAGATCATCTCTTGTGTATTATCATGCAAAACATTGTGGATATAAACAGTCGGGATGAAAACAAGCACGTCTCTCACCTTATTCCATCCTCTGCGGGCCGCCTGCTTGGCTGCTGGAAGCTGATGACCATGATCCAATAGAAATCCCAGCAGCGGGTCTCAGTCGTCACATTTCAAACCCAGCAGAGACTGATGGTGTGATTTGGAGTGAGCCGTTTGTTCAGCGGGGGAGAATATTGGAGGCAGAGACGGCGTCCTTATAGAACATAACACACATGATAATTATCACGCCGGTGAGCCAATAAGAGTCAGAGTGTTTCTTTACTGAGGCTAAATCATTTTCATTATGAAGACAGAGGAAATCAATATGTTGTCTGTACATGCACTCACACGCTGCGGGAAATCAAATATCCAATTATGCTTATCTTATTGCCGTGATTAACAGTGAGTAGTTTGACCACACAGGAGACTGTTGTACAGTCTAATGCGGCCCATTCACTGCTATAAACTCCAGCTTAAAAGCCCCAGTCAGTCATTTAGATAAAAACAATATTTACAAAAACAGACAATTAGATCTTCCATCCTAACTGAAGTGCTCATATAAAGGCTGGCTACTCAGATAAGTAAGAACATCTGAGGTCTTTTTATAGTGAAAAGCAGCATTTCCTGCCCTTGAAATGTTAACAATACTGCATTTTCACTGTCACAGATATAAATGTGGAGTGACAAGGATGGCTTTGGGAGACAATGCTGCTCATATAAATGTTTTGCTCTTGGTGTTTTAAAGGTCGCTAACCCCTAATTTTGTTCAACAATCCAATTTTAACTACAGAGCAATCAGCCAATGAGAGGAGATTTGGTCCGTCCAATAAAAAACAACTTATTTCAAGAATCTGTCATAATATTGATTTTAGCTCCACTACCTGGTCCTTGCATGGGCTATTGATTGTAGGTATTTGTTGATTAGTTGTATAAAGGCCAGTACGAGTGGACTTAATGGTTCTACAAGTGGAGACCATGCGGATGATCGTCCTTGGTCTTGGTTTAAATAATTGGACTGCGAGGACTCTAAATGTGACCATTACTGGGAAAACTACAGTAGTAAAAGCTTCTCTCTTAGTAACTACACGGCAGCACTTTGGCTTTCTGCTTTTGCCTTGTTTATAAAGTCCTTATGTATTCTGTAAGTGTCTGAAGATGCATGCGAATGAGTTTTTCTTGTGTTTTCTGGACGGAAACCTGGATGTTAGCACTTTGTCCTCCAGCAAACAGCTTTTTCTTGAACCAAAAACAACATAAGCTACTAAAAAATAAAAATAAGGAAGACTAGGTTTAGGTTTCAGTGAGAAAAATATTGATACTGATGCGGACTGGGTAATGTGTTAGGAATGAAAGGATGCCACACCGTTTCATGGAAATCAAAATGATCAAGCTACAGGGAGCTGAATTCAAAGAAACCCAAAAATCAAAGTGAAAACATGATTTCAGGGATGGCTAGTCCATTTTCGCCTGACAAGCATGGGAGCCAGTCCGTCATATCAGTTTCAGCATACAGGGTCTGTGCGTCCTTCCATTCATACTCCTTCCCAGACCATCACTGACCCACCACCGAACTGGTCATGCTGAACAATGTTACAGGCAGCATAACTTTACCCAGATCAGTGAGCCCAGAGCCCAGTAGTGGACATTATGCATTAATCAAATAAGTTCCTTTAATTTTTTTGGAGCAGTATATTTAACCTCCTAGGACCTGGCGTCCACATATGAGGACATCACATTTTGGGTTATTTAGACTAAAATACTCAATTTTGCTCTACATGGGCCTGATATCCACTTACGAGGACATTATACTGCTACTGTTCTATCAAAATTTTAAACGAATATCCTCATATGTGGCTCTTATTTTTCTTAAAAACAAAAATAAGGTAAAAGAAAATCTGGTAATTCTTTGTTTTTACACTCATCGGGCCCCAATATGCCCAAATATCAAAGAGAAATTAAAAATGCATGTCGTGGAAGAGTTCGGGTCTTAGGAAGTTAAAAGGAGGTGAAATGTTATCCGCTAACATGACAACTGCGCATCAGAAAGTCACGGATCCAAGTAAGGCCACATGATACAATGAATTATGGGTAAATTGGGTAAATTTAGACTGACTGAGGGAATACATTGAGGTGATCTATCCAGCTGATTTAAGACGATAGTGAAGCCAAAGAACTGGCCGTTCTTAAAAAACAAAAAACAAAAAACAAAAAACGGACAAACCTAATGAGTTGAGAGAAGAGTGTGTCAACAGGGAAACAAAGGGAAAGGAAAGAAGGCTGGAGGGATGAGATACTCAGAAACTCAGAGACACAACTCAGGAGCAGATTAGCAGAATCTTTTGGACACACTGTGGTGCAGGTTTAACCCTGGTTAACATAGCTGTCAATAAATAAAAGCCTGTTAGTAAAAACAGTTATAAGAAATATATTACAGGTGATAAATAGTCAATAAATAGATCATAATGGTTAAAAAATTAATTAAAAACATCAGCAGTGATATAATTCATGGTATAGGATTTCATTTGTGTTTAAAAATATGTTAAAAGGGTAAAAAAAATTGCTAATTCATGGTGTTTTATGTTAATTCAGGTAAAATGGCTAAAATATGTGTTCAGACTCTTATTGTGAAAGGGCATGCTGCAGCGTGACTCCTGTGACCAGCCACACCCAATCGGGTTGTTCCTTTTTTTTGATGCTGGAGAGGGAGAAATGCAGACAGTAGTGATGATGTGCGATACCACTGATTTCCTTTCCAATCTGATACCAAGTAAAATTCAGAGTGGTATCGGCGATACTGATCTGACACCGATACTTTGTACAAAAACATTTTTTATGGTATCTTTTATTGTATCTCAAATTATAGCTTCATAATGATTACAGGACATCAAGTTACTTGTTCTTATCACTTAATAATGCAGAATTGTCATATAGAAATAAAAGAAACTGAAGTTGTGTGCCATTTGAGCATGTTGCCTGGCTACAGCACTAAAGGACTCCGCGAGAGACGTCTGTCTCGCCCTAGCAGCACCTACCCCTCTCCTCTCCTCCTCTTCAGTTCGCCTCAACATACCTCATTATATTCTGTGATATGATTTACAGTGAGGTGTTTGACGAGGTAAATGGTGTAGCCACAACACCTCACTGTCTGGCGCAAACCCTGTCTTGGCTGTTTGTGGAGGTAAAATACGTCCGCACATGACTCCATTTACGCCCAGCCATTGTTGTGAGTGCGCATGCCAAGGGGCTGCCACAAATTTATAAAGCCGTATTTCGCACATGACTATTAAAGGTGGAATAGGAAGTATTTCCTTCCAATGTAGACAATCTGAATGTTATAGTTTCTTTCCACTCTGTTCCTGTTAAAGATAAACTACAAATTTACCCTAAATTACTAAAATTTCGATATTTTAATATGAGAATCAATTCTAGAACATAAATGACTGGTATCGGAGGAATTGATATTTCAGGATCGATCCGCACATCACTAGCAGAAGGTCCTTGCGGAGCTGCTGCCTAAACAAGTGAAAAAATATTAAAAAACAAGCCAGAAGTCTACATAAAGCCATTTTTGTACTCTGGAGAACATATTTTTGTTTTCCGACCTGTCCTTGCCTTGGTGACGTTATGAACATAACTGAACAGAACTTGGTGAGTTCAGAAATTGTATTTTATTTCATACAAGAAATGTTTTGTTGTATTATATTGCTCATTTCATGCAAATGGAAAGCCAAGGTAGCATATTTATGTTGTTTTATGTTAGAAACGGTGGATTGGTGCTTAACCGACACACAGGCTGCAGTACAAAGGCCTTTGACGTTGTTTTTAGTGCGCCATATTGGCGTCACCTCATTTAGGACTAAATAAGCTGGAAAAAACAGACTTTTACTGTTGTTTAAGGGCTACCCGTGTTTTATTTCCAATGTTTATGCACTTTATTTTGTTGTTATGGTAGGCCATTAAGGTTTGGATCAGGAAATGCAAGAAACAAGATGGTGAGCCACCCACGGACCCATTGAAGTGTACCGGGCAGGAAAAGGGAAAACCGCCCCCTGCTGGACGTTGAGCTCTTTCGCTAAAAAAAACCTGGTAGGATTAATCCATACACCTCTGCAAAAGAACAGCGGACTTTCAAAGCACTGGATAATCATTCGGAGTAATTCCAGGATTAATAGTTAAAGGACACAGAGACAACTTTCTTTTGTTTGTTTGTTTGTTTAAGGGATTTATTCAGCCTTTTGCTGAATTGTTTTCAGTTGTTACAGTTTTTTGTTTTGTGTAATTTATTTTGGTCAACCCTACATTTTAATGCTGTAATGGTGTTAGTGGAAATGCAAATAATTTTGTTGGGTTAAAACAAAATAAGAACTGGTTGAAATTTAAAGGTGAACCTGGACCAAGATTAAATTAAATCTTGGGCCTAAAGAACGGAACTTGATTTAAAATAACACAGTGTTAACTCAAATAGATCAAAGGATAAACTTGAACTTAGAACTTGAAATGAATAAGACAATAACCTAGGTTGAAAATAGCATCCTTTTAAAGCCAAATAAAAGGTTTTGGGATAAATAGGATAAATTAACAGAAATTACTGAACTAAAAAGAAAAAGAAAATATCTTGTTTTCCCTAAATGTGATGTTGAATGTTTTATGTAATGTGTGTTAACTGTCTATTCTCTGTCTTTGCAAAATAACAAGCCGGCAATTAAAACTTATTTTCTGGTCTGTGGTCTTTATTACACACTACACTCATTACTAATCTAGTAGTCAAACCTAACTGGTGGTTCGGTGGTTTGGTTTCAGGACGTCAAAAACTGACAGCATATGCACTTGTTCATGATGATTTTATCATAGTGATTTAGCATTTTCTGCTCAAACCTCATTTAGCCGACGCTGGCCGACCTATATTTGTGGACCTGAAGAGGAGCTCTGCAATGCTTTCACTCCATCTTTGATTCCTGCTGTAGCTGACTGTACAATTCATCTGCACATTTGACTAAAAGCTGTGAGTAGAGTACAGCGTTGGATCCGGCTGCTAGCAGACTCAGGGTGCACGTAGTACATCTCCACAGTAAAATAATGCTAATCAGACCGACTGAGCTGACCGTTGATCTGGCGGCTCAGGCCGGCCTAACAGGCAGAGAGGTAATACATTTTTAATTGCAAGTGTGATTATACGGTATGAGGAACCTGCACCGGCTGATTAAATGCATTTGGGTTAATATTAGAGGCCAATCATTCCCAGTGACAAAGCCTCTGGAGGAGGGAAGGTAATTGCAGGAGGACAATTATAATCCCTCATATTGTAATAACGGAAAATAATGTCCTCCAGGAGATTTTTTTTTTACTAAGCAGACAAAAGATAAATGATTGGACGGGTGCTCATATGCACACTGCTGGCATAAAAAAAGGTGAGATTCATCAGAAACAATGACTGGACGTTTATGTCAACTGCAGCTGTGCAATACAAGAATATTAGCAGCAATAACACAGATTGGCTGTTGTCAACAAATAAGGCTTCCAGTCATATTTTTATAAATGACGCTTAGTATCTCACACAGGAGTAAAACCTCCTTATTTTCAGCCACATGTGGCTTCTGATTACGTTTGTGACAGCATGTTCATTAATCTGCTCCTATAACAGCCTTCGCCTATTTGGAGAACCAAAGGAACATTAATGGGGGCAGTGGGGTTTGGCTCATCACACATGCCATTCCAGTTCATTCCATAGCTTTTCTTTTGAGTTTTTGTGGTTTTCCCCACAACAAACCTGGAATATATTTAAATAGAAAAGGAAGGACAGTAGCAGGAGACGGGCTGGGGTGTACACCTGTTTTTTATACACGTGTCCTTGTTCGAGCTCAGCGACAGTAGAAGTGCAAAAGTTCACTTCATCTTGCCTTTTTGTATAAATACACACTGTGAAAGTCACTGTCTTAATTTAAATCGCGAAGTGTCAGAAAAGTTGTCACAGGGATCGGCTATCATAATGTGGTGCAAATAACAAAAGGTGGTTTATGAACCAGACTCTGAAGGAAACCAAGAGTAAACTGAGACCTTCAGAGACAGTCAAAGAACACGATAAGGAACCGGAGGAGGACCGGGCCTTTTACAAACAGACACATCGAGGGCTAACACAAATCAGCTGAGAAAAATCAGAAAATCAGTGAAGATGGGGACAGGAAGTACAATTTATACATTATACATATATTTACAAGCGAAACATGAAATAACTGAAAGAAGCAGTCACACACATGAATACTGGCACTTATTAAGGATACAACCTACAAGACACGTGCTAAACATGAAGACAGATATGAGGACAGACTGGACACCAAAGACAAACAGAGACGACAGATAGAGGAACACAAAGTGAACACTGGGGATTTTAGAGGGAACTAAGTGAACACCGCAGGTACTCACAATGAGAGAACAACTAAAACAACAACTAAAAGTTTAGAGTGACTTAGATTTTCTGTCCTTAGTGTTTGGATTTTCATCTTAGGGAGAAACTCAAACAAGAATATATTCACTAAGAGTTCAAAATAAAAACAAAGAGAAAAACGTTCTGCTAGAATAAAGATGAACACAGAAAGACTGACGACAAACTAAACAAACACGAACTCCACAAATCTGAAAAACTAAGACTCAAAATAATAAAGAACTCCTGGTTACATGAGGAATACAATAAGGAAATAACACGAGATAACTGACGCTAAATCACTCAAAGAGCAGATCAGACAGCTGGGCAGATTACAATAAAAACACAAGGAAAAGAGCTCAACATAAATAGCATTATCTAGCTTTCAGAAGAATAAAAACAAAAACCAAGCTTTAGGTTGTTATTGGAAAGATGTCCAAGTTAGGTTGAGATGTGAGGCTGTGAATGTGAGGATAAAGTCTTAAAGTACAAGAACAAAGCTCTGCATGAATGTCTTGCTACTGTATCTAAAAAAAATGCTTTATGACAATCGCATGGTTTTGGATTCAGTTCTTATTGAATGAACATGACATTTAGTTAGCATGGTCCTATCAGAGGTGGTCAGGACCGAGGACAGAGGAATCAAGAAAAGATTTAGGGCCATTTTGTTTCTGTACTGTGTTTTCTTTCAGAAGTCCAGAGTGGTTACCCTCGCTTTACGTTTGTGAGGAACAGATTTTTTCTTTGCCCGCTGCTGATGTGGAAATGATGTTGCTGTTGCCTGGTGACTCCTTGCAGTAGCTTGAACCAGTGACACAACTTGAAGACGGGATGCTCACCTACTCAGAAGTTTTAATGGCAGAAGCCTGTCAGCAGGCCCGATTTGTCCTTGTTGGAATCAGGGAGCAGCTGATGCTCCTGCTGCTCTGAGAGCCATTTGAAACATTTCTCTATGAGTATTTTTCTGATGCTGTTAATTCAGAGCAAGAGACAGCCAGGTCTTTATTTGTGGAACGGCTGGAATATGACCAGAAATTAACCCCTGCTGGCCACTGAGTGAGCCACACACACCTCTTACATGGTTCATTTCTCAATGTTTGTGTTAAAAGAGAGTCTAAATATGAATACTAAAAGTTAATCATTCTTTTGCAGTAAAAGTTTAAACAAAGATAATTAACCAAGGTGAATAAAGTGCATTTATGGCTGCCCACAGCTCTGAAAATAGCACGTAAATTAGTCTGAACTTGGACAGACGCTCCAGTCACATGCTCCCTGTGGAATTAGAAGTTGTATTAAATGTGGATCTTCATTGTGATATATATGCATTAACACGACGGCCGCACAGGATTCCAAGGATCAACAAGTGGCGATAATTAGCCAAGAAACAAGAGACAATGTGCCAACATAAGAGGAGGAGGAGAGAAGACTTTTAGAATGTAAACAAAGATCTAAAGAATGCTAGAGGAAAAAAAAATCCTCTTAGCAAGTGTTTCATGGGGAGGAAAATGCATTCAGTGTAAACTGGAGTTTCATTTCCTCTGCAAATTCCTGGTAGATTACTTTGCAATCAACAAAAACAACATGAGCAGGGGAATTATTCTGCAGCCATAATGTGCTTCAACAAAATCCATCATTAGTAGAAAAACTCTGGTTACAAAAATCAGCGAGAAAGCAGTGATGGAAAAATTCTGAACCTGCAATGGAAGAAATCACGACTCATTCGGCACATGGATGTCTACCTGTTCCAGTAACAGGTAGAATCAATATTTTTAATATAGAATGTTTTACCAGAGTTGCTTTATTTTTTTTCCAAACATTCATCTGTCACCCTCAATTGACTTGAAAATCAAAAAAATATTTCTGGGATTCATGGAAAAAATGGAAAAGCCAGGCTTGTTTGTCTCTTTTGTACTTGCCTCTTATAAGTGATTATAATACCCGCTTAGTAACAGATTGCACATCTGAGGTCAGTTATGCTTTATTTCTCATTAGGCACACCTGCAGTCCTCTAGACTAATACTACCTGTTCACATGGATTTAGACTCTGACACAATATAAATATTCAAATCTGGTAGAAAGTGATAAAAATTATAAAAACTCTAAGTCTCACTGTAGTCCAATATGGGGGAAGTTTTTCACCCAAGGAAGAGCAGATGGTGCCTTTAAACTTTGGGCCTTAAAAGAAAAAACTGAAGATCTCTATCTTCCCAACTCTGATGTTATCATGCCCTTTGAAGAAGTGAGGCATTCATTTAAACTGAATAGATTTCTTTTTTAAAATGTCTACAGCTGAGAAGTTTTATAAAAGCAGATCAGCATAATTCGCCTACCAGACGCCCACAAACAGCATTATTTTACTGAGGAAACAGAACTGTATTAACAGTTCTGTGATGTCCTTTCATAAGCTGTTTACTTCCTGTTTATTAGAAGATTCACGCTATCAGATGAATGGTTGGTCAGTGTGACACGTCCAGCTCCAGCTAATGCAAATCATGAAATAATGGTAGAAAGACGCAGCGTTTCCAACACTCTGCACGCTGTCTGCACGTTCCCCCTTACCTCATAACTGGCACCACTGTATAATAGAGAGCCATGTTAACATGCACATTTCATTCACAAAGAGTTGGTGAATGACTTCAATCACAGCACTGTTAGATGGTCATTTCCTCCTTTCTTCCCCACTCATACCAGTGGTTCTCAGTGTCCAGCATCTTTATGACTCGCCTGTAGGTGTAAATCAACTGCAGAATCCTGGCTTGATGGGGTAACTTTTCTGTGCCGTGCCACCCACTTAGCCATAAGTTGTTTGGTTTCCCTGATGTCATATTCACAACAATCGTCTTAACCCGATCCTTGGGGTGGACCAGTTCTTGACTGTCTTGAGGTCTTGAAGTCATCGATATTCAGCCTTTTGATAGATGCATTTCAGCTGTTTCGACACACCTGGGATTCTGTCTCTAATACTGGAGAGTTTTTACCGTGTGATATATGGTGCTTTGAGATGAATATTCTATCCATCCATCCATCCATCTTCATCCGCTTATCCGAGGTCGGGTCGCGGGGGTAGCAGCCTAAGCAAAGAGGTCCAGACCTCCCTCTCCCCAGCCACCTCCTCCAGCTTGTCCGGGGGAATACCAAGGCGTTCCCAGGCCAGCCGAGAGATATAATCTCTCCAGCGTGTCCTGGGTCTGCCCCGGGGCCTCCTCCCGGTGGGACATGCCTGGAACACCTCGCCCAGGAGGCGCCCAGGGGGCATCCTTGCCAGATGCCCGAACCACCTCAGCTGGCTCCTTTCGATGTGGAGCAGCAGCTGCTCTACTCTAAGCCCCTCCCGGATGGCCGAACTTCTCACCCTATCTCTAAGGGAGAGGCCAGCCACCCTTCGGAGGAAGCTCATTTCCGCCGCTTGTATCCGCGATCTCGTTCTTTCGGTCACTACCCACAGCTCGTGGCCATAGGTGAGGGTAGGGACGTAGATCGACCGGTAAATTGAGAGCTTCGCTTTTACACTCAGCTCCCTCTTCACCACGACTGACCGGTGCAGCGTCCGCATTACTGCAGCCGCAGCCCCAATCCGTCTGTCGATCTCCAGCTCCCTTCTCCCATCACTCGCGAACAAGACCCCGAGATACTTGAACTCCTCCACTTGGGGCAGGAACTCATCCCCGACCCGGAGTGGGCACTCCACCCTTTTCCGGCTAGTGTATATAAAATTGAATCTAATTTTAATTGAGGTGTTTTTTGAATTGATGAAGTTTCTTTTCTTATGTAAAGTTGTGAGTTTTATTTGCTGGGATGATGATTGCCATGTGAGCAACGGGAGAAGCAGTTTGTTGTTCATCATGTTTATCTTTGAAAAAGTAAAAAAGTAATAATAATGAAATGCCAGAGCACTAGTGTTTGACACCCAGAGAACAGCAGGTTTGGATGGTGGTTGAATGTGAGCTGCATGTTCTCACTGCAGCAGATCAAATCTCTGTAGAAGACTCACAGAATATACTGTAGAAACCATCCGCAAACCTTGCTCTGATTACCATAGTACTCTGTATATATATACAAAAGAGGTCAAACACTAAATACGTGAAGGGTCAGAAATAAATCAACAACCAAATAAAGCCTACAGCAGGCTCCTCAAGGTGCAGAAATTCATCTACCATTAACAGTAACTTAACTGACATCCAGAGCTTCATTAAACATGCTTTGTTGGCTCCTCGTCCCTCCTGGCCCACACAATCCTTGAGTCACTGCATTATATGTGTACTTTCTTAAGCACATAACAGGAGTCATTAATGTGCTCCTGCTGTTTTACAATGTTTCCTGCCTACACATTTAAATGAGGTGTGAAACGTGAGCCGGTGGTGCCGGTGTTATCATAAATGAGGCAGAAAAGCCCCGACGTAAAGATTCACAGGCACTAGAAAAAGCCTCACCTGCTGCTGATCTGCTGCGCTTCATAAATAAAACTCCATCATTCACCACAAGACTGAGCCGCAAGCTGATGATTCAAACATCAGCACTGTAATCTGTTAATTAAATATAAATTAATCATGTACTGTACTGTGCAAAAGTCTTTAACCAGCCCCCTTTTCTTTATATTTTGTTAGGGAAATGGGAAATTGGTGCAGTGATTTATTGATATGGAAATTTAGAATATTAGACCAATAGCAGTTTCAATGAGCTATTCATATTAATGTACAGAATTCACCTGCTTGCTGCTACTACTGCACATTCACCCAATGTATATACTATATATATATATATAATGTTCTCCCCCCCCCCCTATTTTTGCACATGTCGAGGAGCGTGTCACGATACATTTCACTGTGTGTTATACTTGTATAACTATGCATGTGACAAATAAAGAACCTTGAACCTTGAAAGTCAGTTTTTGGTTTGACCACCTAAACCTTCTCAGGCGGTTTCTGTCATTTCTTCCAGTATTACTCAGGAAGTGTTCTCCAGACCTTCTTGAAGGACATTTGAAGCTCTTCTTTGGATGTCTCTGCCTGTTTTTCTGTTCTCTGTCAAGATGACCCCGTGCTCCCTCAGTAATGCGGAGGTGTGGGATCTGGGGAGGCCCATCCATGACTGATGGTGTTCCACTGTGTTTTTCTATCCAGCTATGCTTTTACTGCATTGGGAGTGTGCTTGGGATCATTGTCATGCTGAGAAAGCCGCTGACAACCAGATATTTTCCTGATGGTACTGCATGATGTTCATTATTCAGTTTTGACAATATCTCCAACACCACTGGGTGAAATGCAAACCATGACAGAGCCTCCACCGTGTTTTGCAAATGGCTGCAGATGGCTGTACCTCACTCCTGACCTTCAAATTTGGCCTTCCACTTCTTTTGTTCTCCACTTGTCTACTTTCTAAATTTTTGAAGGGCACACTGCACACCATGCTGAGATATGCCAACATTTCAGTTAATAGCTCTTTGGGAATCACCTTGTTAGTGCAATGAAAGGATTTTGATGCCTGTCAAACTGTTATCTTTGGCATTTTCATAGATTCGACCAAAGAAATGGGAACTTGAGCCATCTTGTTCATAACAAAGTGGCTAAAAATACAATTTAAAAATTGTTTCTTTGCTTTTTGGAACTTCTTTTACTGTGTGCTCATATTACAAACAGTAATTTGTTTCATTTCTTACTGTCTGAAGAGAATTTTTGAGATTCTTACAAGATGCCGAATATTTATTTCAAAGTAAAAATGCATTTTTGTGTTACTGTGTATTGATCTGTGTACTGGGAGTACTGGTGGGCTGCTTCTCCTTTACCACACAACAGAAGTGGACAAGTTGCATCCAAGTCCCAGAAGCAGTTTACAAAAAAACAAAAACAAACAAATGCTACCTCAGGATGAATTTTTTTTTAAGCTTGAAGTTTTTTTTTCCTCCTCTGATTCACTTCCAATAAGCAGTCGAAGGATGTTTGCACTTCCGTGTTTTTAAGGCTTGATCGTTTGCCACTGTTGTTTGAAACAACTGGAGGTTGGAGTTGGTGAGGGCTGAAGTTGGTTTTCCATACATATATCCATGTAGATACACGTGGATTTCTCAGCACACAATCTTAATGAAAACCATGAGTGCTGTACTACCAAAGAAAGAGGGTTATTAAGGATTATTATGAACCTCTGTAATGCATGTAACATTTATAAATTCAGGACATTTTCAATCTGTTTTGGTTACAAATGCTCATCAATTCACTTTCTGCAGTTTCTCTGTGTTTGGCTGGCAGGCGTAGAGATGCATGGACCTCCGTCTCAACACAGTACTGAAGTTTTCCCAAACCAGCCAAGAGATGTAATCACCCCAACATGTCCTGGCTTTTTACTAGGAGTTGTGTAGGATGCATCATAGTTGAACAACCTCGGTTAATTCTTTTGATGTTGAGGAATAGTGAACTCTCAGACAACGCTGCACCAATCCCGTTTTTAATCTTTTCAGTTGTGAACAAGACTGCACGTGTCCAGACGGTGCCTTCATCTGTACACATGCAAAAGGCCGAAGAAGCATCTTCAGTTCTTACAGAGGCAGCGTTTCAGGTCTGGGACCTGAATCTGTTCCTGTGAGGGCGGCGCTCGTAGAGTCTGGGTATCTTTGGGTCACACCGAACTTTATTTTTAACCTTTGAATACCACACTGAAAAAAATTCCCAACATATATAATGTCATTAGGACAATTCAACAGTCCTTGGACAAACATCTCAAAGAATGGATTACCAAAAAAAATATATATATATTAGATATTTTATGCTTTGCCCTGTTGTTTTTGGTTTGGTTATGTATATTTTGTGTACACACAGTACACTCTCACTTCTCTGTGTCTTGTATTTTTTGTTATTTACTCAGTGATTCTGGGTGTAAATCGCTAAAATGAATGATAGTAACTGCACAATGTCCTAAAACAAGGTTTTTCCCTGTTGCTTTGTCTCAGCATTTCTTCCAATAAAAGGGTTAATTTATTTAAAGAAATGTAATTTCTTAGATGAACCACAGTGAGACACATTATCCGCACATGCAGAAAAGTTGTAAATGTGGTGAACCTTCCCAGGAGTGGCCAGACTACCAAAACGACTCAAAGAGCGCATGATGACTCATGCAGGAGGTCACAGAAGAGCCCAGAACAAGATCTAAAGACCTGCAGGCCTCACTCGGCTCAGATAAGGTCAGAGTTTAAAAAATGGCCTCCATGTGAGAGCTCCAGGGAGAGCTCATCTGCCTGAAAACATGCAGAATGCAGCCAGCATACAGCATGACACCAACAAGTCCACCTGTAAATGGATAAAAAAAATCTTAACTCCTATTGAGACACTTCAGTATGACCTTAAACAGACCGTCCATTGTGTCTGAATTTAAAAAAATCCTGCAAAGACTAGTGGAGAAAAATTCCTCCACAGTGACGCGAACAATGATTATCAGTTAGTACAAACATGTGACTGCAGCTCTTGCTGCCAACGGTATTTTGTATTTATGCATTTATTTGTATTAATGTTCAAATGTGTTTGATGATCTGACACATGTAAGTGTGACAAATATGCAAAAAAAAACCCAACAAAAGTACAAAATCAGGAAGTGTTAGGTTCATTTTATGAGAGAGTAAAGACAAATATGCTCAAAGGGCATTTTCTTAAATTTATAAAGCAGTTGAAGGTTCAAGTTTAAAAAAAGGTCAGAGTTTAAAAGTCTCTCTGCTCGCTCCGGAGACACCCAGACAGTAAACGCATTTTATTATGTGCGACAAACAGGACAGTTTAGGGTGGCCTTAGGTCTGATGTGGGCTCAGGTTTCTTCTTCTGCAGCTTTCTGGCCACTTCACCCATCACCATGGCAACAGTGTAGGGTTAAAAAGGAGGTATAGTGCATATAAGAGCAGATTTGTGACTGAGGCCACATTCCTGTGATGGGTTTTAGTCTGTGTCTGTTAGTATCAGGGTAACAGTCTACTTCCTTCTCTACAATACACTGTGAGCAGTAAAAACACAAATTTGTGATGCCAATTATGAGATATTAGCCTTACAGCTAAAAATAAATCCCAACAGAAGGGGACAAACACAAAAAGCTGAAAGGGTTTAAATATATCAGAGACCCTTACAGGTGTGAGCGAAGCACAGGCCAGAAGACCAATGTCCAGAGTAAACAGCAGAGTACTTAATAATTCCAGGAGGGGAAGACTTTGAAAATCTGGATCTCACACTCTGCAGTGTGACAGAAGCTGACAGCACGGTCGCCGTCGCGGACGTCCTTGAAGGCCGAAAACCTGTTTGGCTTGTAGAGCAGCTTCTGTAAACTGTCAGAGAGAGAGGGAGCTACGCGTTGATACCGCCTGACCATGCGTGACGCTTTTACTGTTCATATTGCCAAGGGGAGAATAATTGGGCAAAGTTGTCATGTAAATTTAAGGTGGGATCTGTGCATTCATGCAGATGACAAGTTGAGCTCCCGGTTTCTCCGGACTCTCTCTGTATAATCTGAAGGAGAAAGAGGCGACGCTGGAAAACTGGCTGGAGAAACGGGAAGGTGACAGGAATTAAAGAGCCACATGTTCAGCTGAAAGAAAACAACAAACAGACGGCTTTACAGGAGCTGCAGCTCGGAGACGGGCATGTCGAAGCAAATCCGTGTTCAGCCAATAAAAATCAGACGTGTCCCGAAGTCTGCGACAGCCTGACAGGCAGAACAGAGGCAAATGTACCCGGAGAGGAAAAGATGAAGGGCTTGTTCAATTAGATATGCGACATAAATGAAAGGGAATAATTAGGCAATCATCAAAAGGGACACAATTTGTTAAAATTCTCGACACTAATGAAAAAAAGGGTGATTGAAGCTGATTGTTTTGCAAACCATGGAAGCAGTGAGACACAGGGAGATGAGAAGAAAATGGGAAATGGAAATGTTTGTGAGGCTCAGATGGAGGCTGGCGTGTTGCTGTTGATAATTCACTCTGTCAGAACGCTCCAGTCCACAAGAGGCTGATTTCTGAAAGTGAAACTGCTTCAAAGAGTCGTGATTTTTTTTTCTTCTCTTAAGCGCTCCTTGGAGACGACGGCCTGCACTGCATTAGCAAACCAAAGAGGTGCAGCTGTCTGATTCTTCAACATAAATACCTGTTTGAGTCTCCGAGGATTAATCTGCTTTATTTTAACATACTTCTGATACCTTGTTATTAACTCAGTGAGTACAGGGTTATTATTGCGGAGAGAAAGGGTGGAGAAAACTATAGCCGGGCCTTTTGTATTTATCCTTCACTAAAACCTGAGTGATGGGTGTAGGCATATGATAAGGTCAGATCTTTTACTCTTTTTTGCTAATAATGCTCATCTGCTTCCCAAACTCGTTCCAGGTTCCCGTTTCTAATTTCTCTGCAAAAGAGTGTCACCATTCCTGGAAGAGCCCTCTCTGGGTTCAGCGTTTCACAGATGACGTAAAGTGAAGAACACAAATAAAAGACAGAGATTCTTTTCTTATTCCTGGTTTTCACCTATTGGCTGCAAACAATGTTAAAATTGATACGGTCTGAAAAGATGACAGCCTGTGCTTTGTTACCCTTTTAAAAAATTGCAGCATACCTACAGTTTGTTCTTATTTTTATTCTTTAGGCGCCTCAAAACCAGCTGAAAGAATAAACTGTTCACATCCATATGAAAACGTCTAAGCAACACAACAGAGTGCCAGATTGTAATTATAGTCAACATATAGTCTTTCTTAATGATGGAGCTGTGATACTAATAAGTCTGTTAACTTAAACTTGGCCAGTGTTCCTTCCTGGCTAAAAATACACTTTATTAATGGAGTTTTTCCAGGCAAAGCACTTAAAGCACACACATTGTTGAATATTCAGACATATCTTCCTATCACACGCACACAGTTTTAACTGCTGCAGTGTGTCTAATGAAGTTTAAAGTGTTTTCTCTTATTCCAGTCCAGACTCATTTACCCGGGTCTGCTGCCAGCATAGCTTTGCATGTTTGCGGACACTGTCCCCTCCTCATCTTCCATAGCCTGAATGATAAAGCCTGGGTTTACTTGTAAAGCTGATAAACACCCTGGTGTGATCTCTGAGTCTTGATGCTGTTAGGTAAGGGTAGCCAGATAAGGAAAAGATATCCTGGATTTGATGAAGCTCCCTCATAATTCAGGTCCTGTCAGTGGGAAAACGTGCAGCTGCTAAACGCTCCTAGAGACAAAACTGTTTGTTTTTTTGTTTTTGTTTTTTGGTACAGGGCTGTGAACGCGTGGCCTTGTGGAGTCTCTAGCGACAGGGACAGGTTTCATTATTTTCAGGCCTGGAGGATACAGTTCATTCTGAAGCACAGCAGAGGATTTTAGCTCCTCCTTTTTGTAAATAACTTTGGATTGGTGGGTGGGGCTTCTGTACTCTATGATCACCTGAGATATTACCTTATATCTCCTTATGGAAAAGGTCAAGACTTAGTGGAGTATCTTACTTGCTGGAAGAGAGAGTAAGAATATTGAATGAAACTTTCATGGCATTTATCCCCGTAAACACCTCAAACACTGATATTTAACTTAAAGGTATCAAAACAGAAGAAGGATGAAAACATTGGTCTCAGTTTTTGCCTGATGGAGGCGCGCTGGCAGAGCTCCTCCTGCTGAAAAGGAAAAGAAGTGAGAAAAGTAGAAGTGATGGGTGGAAAACTGAGGCACCGTTGAAGGAAAAATGAAAAACAGGGTTGAAGGAAGGTACCAAACAAAAAGAAGTCACAAATAAAAAAGCCTTTTAAACATTTGTCACATGAACACACTGAGGCGGCCGTTTGCTAAATTCCCACACAGGATGTTGATTGATAGAATGAATGACAGATTGATTACCTGTCTGTCTGGGTTGCAGCCTCATCCAT
Source organism: Aulonocara sp. 'chitande type north' Nkhata Bay (assembly GCF_057382095.1). Classification (NCBI taxonomy): domain Eukaryota; kingdom Metazoa; phylum Chordata; class Actinopteri; order Cichliformes; family Cichlidae; genus Aulonocara; species Aulonocara sp. 'chitande type north' Nkhata Bay. Next base: position 7,456,980 of record NC_141345.1, read on the forward strand.
TATGGCACGTTGTTAAAATGATAGTGCATTTAGCGTTTATTCAGAAATATGCCGGCGTATCCTCGCCTCCCTCGGGGCACGCTCATTAGCAAGACGTCTTTGAGATCTTCTCTCATCTGGCAGGAAGTGGGGGAGGAAAGGACAAAGCAAGACCAGGCCGATAAACTTAAAGGCGTTCATTGTTCCTTTTCCTCCAAGTTTTTCTGCATCTTTGAAGAGGGAAAAATTTGATGTTTCTCAAACTGAACAGAAGCCCCGAGCCTCTGAGTGCGTCAACTCATTAGGGTAACAACAACAGAAATAAGGCCGAATGGACGTCCGCCATCTTTCAGACTCGTTTCTGCAAAAAAAAAGCTTCAGTAAACTCATCTGATTTTTCAGATAAGCTCTGCATCTCACAGTCAATCGCAGCGAATGAAAGGCGCTGGCAAACAGCCAATCCCAGGCGTTGCGTTAGTTAAAGCAGTAAAATGTCGACTGCATCGCTTTGACTCATCCCAGTTTTGCACCGGCACAACAACAACAAACAAACCTGCACACAGGAAGATCTGTAATGACAAACAATAGGAGGCGGTGGCCGAGAAGATGAAAAGTAATGCGAGGTGGATAAAACTGCAGCTAAAAAAGACATAAGAGCGTTTGCTAAACTGTAAACAAAGCGCTGTGTGTCAGGCGGAAAAGACCGAAGTACCGAGGACTGAAGCAGAAGATAATGGCCAGGCTTTAGCTGCAGGACACGGTGCTAATTGGAGCTGTCTTGTAAATAACTTGTGAGTTGGCGAGAGTATCTAAAACATAATGAACCGTGAGAAAGTTTCCACCTGCAGGTTGCTGCTGGAGAAGCTGCTTCGATGGATGGAGACAAAAGTCCAACCAGTCACTGCCAGCACACTCACAGTCATGAAGAAGAACATTCTTCAGTACAGGTTAAACCAGAAAGGTGCTTCAGAGAAGGCGGACATCACCTGCCATCACCTGTGTAGTTAATCACACTAACAGATGATCCAAGAAGTTTGAGTTCCAGTTTTAAGATTTCATTTGCATGTTTCTGAGCACTAATTAACGGGTATCTGCATCTGTGTGATGCTGCCATACAGACTATGAATGCAGTTCAAGACTAGTTAGCATTAGCTCATAACTTAGCCCTCAATCCTCTCATCCAGTGTCTATGTCTGTTGAAAGGCTTTGTGCGAATAACAGCTTTAGAGTCTGGGGAGCTCAGTGAAGCTGGTATAAGACTGTGCTAGACTATTTTCTGCATTACTCTCTATGGTCTCGCCTCTGTCCTCCTGCGGCCCACTTCATCCAGTCTATCCAGTCACTGTGTGCCTTCGCACCTTCTGTTATGACTCATCAAAAACAGTTTTCCTAGATTTTCCTCTCTCCTGTAACTCCAGATTCACCTGTCATTAGACAGGTGAGGACTTCTAATCAGGCCAAGCTGCCTGCAGAGCTTCCTGCAGCATGTGTCAGTCCACACTAGATGTTTCCACCGTGATAAACAGTACCAGTACTGGTACCAGTCAGAACCAGTTAGAGCCGTGAATCTTTGCCTCAACCACACACACACACACACACACACACACACACACACACACACACACACACACACACACACACGAAACCTTACAGCCATGAAATATGATCACATCCTCCTCTGAAAAAGAAACTGTTTGATAGACATATTAGGAGGTTTCAGAGACTCAGACGTTTGATTAATCTGTGGGATATTTAGGAAAAATTACCTGAGGTCAGCAGGATGGGATCATTCAGTAAATAAGAGCGCCAAAGATGTGCAGATCACAAAGTAGACGGAGCCAAAAGGCGCCGGTCAAACACTTCTTTCTGACACAGAACAGAGAAAAATCTACTTTTCTTTTTCTGTCCCTCGGAAAATCTTTGGTCTGCAGATGAAACACGAGGATTTAACGAGCTGCTTGGATTCACGCGATTATCCCGTACACGAATTCAGGCTTGGTGCTGCGCCTCCAGCCAGTTTGGAAAGAAAATCACTTCCTGTTTTAAGATCCTGCCGTCATGTGTGTTTGCCTGTTCCTCCTCCTGCTCTCCCTCTGTGTGTGTTGTTATGGGGAGTTTTGTTTCAGCCGCTCATCTGTCGCTCCCTGAAGAGTCGAGGCATTAACGGCGAACCACAACAACTGTATTCCCCATCATCTTCCTCCTGCTCCTTAAACTCTACAGCTGGGTTTCCTCCTGTTCACAGAGAGAGCCTCTTTGTTTTTGTTTCCTCCAATTTTTTCTTCTCTTCCTACTTCCAAAGGGAGAAAATAGACATTTCATTTCAGCCAAAAATATTCTTGCCATACCCCCGCAAAACACTTTAGTGCACCTACTGTGATCGTTTTGTGTTTTCTCTCAGAGGACTTCCCTTTTCTGGGAATCCAGCTCTACATGCTGCATGGTTCACAGCCAGTTTCCCTTTTCTGTGTCTCTTTTTAAACACATTGGTGTGTATTTTCTTTTTGTTTGATTGCTTTTAAAGATTGGGTCATGTTTTATGATGCACAGGATTGGAGGGAACAGATGAGACGTACAGATGGATTGTAGTAGAGGAAGGGAAGGTGGGAGGCCTGAGTCATCAGGCACCAACCTTCATGTAAATGTAGGAAACCAAAAATGGGGGATTACAGAGTGAAGGCAAAAAAGCAGCGATACAGTACGGAGGAGATTTGGCAGATGGAGACGAGAGATGGGGGAGCGGTAAAGATGAGAAGAAACCCAAGGTAACAAAAGGTAAAAAGGCTTCAGGAAGAGAGGGAAACTGGAGGAGAAGAACAAAGAGGAGAGAGAGGAAAGAACAGATAATATGGGGAGATTAAAGAAGAAAGGTGATTATTGAAGGAGAGAAAAAGAGAAGATGAACACGGTAAAAAGGAGAAGAAAGAAACAAACGATAGAAAGAGAAAGTAGACAAGAGCTTGCTCACCCACCCCTGATACTGCGTTCACTTACAGTCAGGTCCTCTGAGACAGTGGATCTGAAATCAAACGGTCAACGTGTGAATGAAGTGTCTGTGAAGGTTCTCAGTCATCCAGGTCATCATAGTCTAAGGAGCTTGGAAAGAAAAGCGCCTGGACTTGTTTAAGTTGCTTGAAGACGTTTCACCTCTCATCCAAGAAGCTTCTTCAGTTCAAGCTTCTCGGATGAGAGGTGAAACATCTTCAAGCAACTTAAACAAGTCCAGACGCTTTTCTTTCCAAGCTCCTCAGACATGTGAATGAAGTGCAGGCTTTCAGCAGTAATTCAGTCAATTCAACACAAGTATTGTATTTTTACGCAGTCTGTTATCCCTTTCCTCTCAGTGACTGTCTGAAGTCTTTAACACACAGACATCACAGATGCTGTTTCTTTCTTGAGATGGTCTGCAAGTCTTTACTGCAGCCACCTTCAGTTGTGCTTCAGTTATATCTTCAGTTACTGAAAAGGTGCTCTGTTGGGTTGATCTAACTGACTGTCTTGGCCCTTAAAAAGATCCACTTTGTTGCCTTGAGAAAGTCTTGGGTTGCATTTTGCTTTGCATTGTGATGTGAGGTGAAGTGCACCTATCAGCAGTCACATCATCAATAAACACCAGAGACCCAGTTCCACAAAAAGCTCATGCAGTAATGCTGCCTCCACCGTGTTTGACCGAGGACGCGTACTTCACATCCTGAGCTGTTTCTTTCCATGCTTTTGCAGTTTCATCTTGGCTTCATCTCATCATGTGATGATGTTTGTCTTTTTAGTCTTCATCTGTAAACTGGCCTGACTCCAGGTGGTGTGGCTGTTTCTTTTTTTTATAGACATAGGACTGCAGGCGGCACAGGACTTTTTTTTTTTTTTATTTTGTATTATTTTTACACTGACTTCTATTTTCACTCAGTGTCCTGTTAGATTTGGGAAAGATCACGATTTGAATATAATAAAAAAAGACTTACTGAATTTGACTGAATTCATTTTTGATTTAGATTTTTTTTTTAATATTTTGCTTGTTTGACATTTACAGTAACTAATACTCAAAATAAATACATTGTTGATTATAAGCTAAGCTGTGCTCAGTATTATTACATAAATACTCTGAAGCTGGAATCCACAGTGGATCTAATCTGATGTGACTAACACTCTCCTAAATTAAAGGTTAAAATCAAGCAAAAAAAAAAAGTGTTGGTGTCCCACTACCTCCTGTGTACTCTGTGAAACTCCCCCCTGTCCTCCCCCAGCTCTCCCTGGGGGAGCAGCTCCTCTGGGCATCACGCTGAGCTGCAGCTGTCCTAATTGACTCCATTCCTCGTCCGAATCATTTCCGCATCACTGCTGGCTTCCTGCAGCCTCTTGACGTCCGGGTGGCTCAGCAGGAAGAGAAAACCAGAACCAGCACCGCACCTCTGCCTCGATCGTCTTTCAAAGCATCTGATGTTGGTTCTAGTATGTTTATGACACATATGTATATGCTTACACCTTGAATTTTTAAAGCAACGGTTGATGTGTTGCCCTTTATCGACACATTATTAGAAGCTGCTTAGTCAGATGTTGGTAGGTAGTCATGGAGGACCTGTTGGGTGGGTTTGCTTTGATGTTTGCATCGTTTGCATGATTTATCAATTTGTTCTTTATTGTGGTTGTTGCATTTGTTAAACTCCTAAAAGCATCTTGAATTAAAAAAAAACAACAACAACCACGAGCTCAGAAGCTCTGCATTTTTTTCAGAGATAATAATAAAACTATTTTGCTGTCTGTGCCAATTCCTCGTGGCCTCACGCTCGTTTTTAGTTTGCTGTAAACTGAGAACTTGGCTAGCAATGAAAGCAAACTGGGACGAGCTGTGAACCTATCAGGTCCAGGCATTATTCATTATGATGTCATTATTCTTTAGACAGTACTTCTCAATGAGCATTTACTTCATGATAAAACTGCTGAAGATGAGTCAAATCTAAAGAAACAGGTCGTAGGTAGTTTTATCAGTTTATCAGATGCTGTCACATGATGGAGAGTTTTATGTTGCTATCGCCGGCCCCTTACTTTACAATATAAAGCACCTCCAGGCAACTGTTGCTGTGATTTGGTGCCATAAAAAAAAGAAAAAAGAATTAAGTTCCTTTGTGATTCTTTCCAGGATCTGCGTTCATCCTCTACCCCTGCTCTGCACCGCCAGCACACCCACCTTTGTCCAAGTACAAAGCAAAAGAAAGAGTTTGGAGCTTGGTGGGTTTATCATCAGCATTTCATGAGTCCAACTGAGTGGAGACGGATGGGTTAAATGCAGCAGGTTTATTCCAGAGAAACAAACGAATGAGGCTTTGATGTCTGACTCTGGGGATGAGAGAAGCACTGTGATGGCGGCTATGCAGAACAAAAAGCCCTCCAAATGTTTCCTGTGGGGTTCAAAATGTTACCTGTTGGGTTTCAAATGTTTTTCACTTGTTTGGAAATGTTATCTCCAGGGTGCAAAATGCTTCCTCTGGTCTGACCATTATGATGACTAACAGATGTAGGGGCTAAGGGTTCATGTACTGTAGTTAACTGTGTCCATGGGAGGGGAGATGACCTATAAATTTGCTTTTATGGTATGATATTTTGAAGATGAGAGCAGATCGTTGCATCCTGTGGATTAAACCGGGCCTAATTAAACTCTTCCAGAGGCCTTCAAACAGAAAGCAGCATGTTGCCGAGCGCTGCTGTTTGCCTGCAGATGTGTGTGTGTGTCTGAGTGGGCGCAGACAGCTGTTAATGCAGATTATTGCCACTGTGAAGCACCGAGAGCGCTGCTGCTCCACGGGAGCCAGCAAATGCAACTGTTCCTGACCCGCCGAGAGCTGCTGTTCAGGGAGGCAACATCACAAAACCAGCAGGGCTGATGGCTGCAACTGGACTGAAAACTGCAAACAAGCTGCTTTGCGCTGGCCTCCGTGTGTGTCTGTGTGCTGTGGTCAGAGTGCTGACTGACTTCCTGTTTAGAAAGAATGGTGGGTAAGGGACTAAAAGACGGACTTTGTGTGTAAATGAGTGTTTTTAATTCATTCCTGTTTGTGCTTAGCCAGCAGTCAGAGCTGCTGCCTGGTTGGATACACACTGATAGATGAGGGGCCGCTACATGCACGCATACACACACACACACACACACACACACACACACACATGCTGCTTTAGTAGTGTGGATACATAATGAAGCATTACTTCACTTCGTTTTTTTTTACCAGTGGCCTGGCTGAGACTCACCAACATCAGTGCGGTACAAAAATGGAGGTCTGTTAATTGTTCATTTTATAAATCGCTTTCAGCATCAACCTCCAGGACTGAAAAACAAAGCCAACTGTACAAGTGCACTTCCTCTAATGTCCACTAGAGGCTCCAGCAGTGATTCAGTCCCCATGTTAAAACTTTACAGCAGAAATAAACATGTTTACATGACGTGATGACACGGCGTGATACACATACTGTTTGAGTCTCTATAGGTAATTCTTCCCTTCTGAACAGGGGAAGAACGACTTATAACTTGACTGTTTAAATTTACATTATCAGTTTACATTATTAGGAGTGTGGCCTCTTTGATTGACAGGTGGATGGCGACACAGGTGTGTAAACAGGATAGATGGAAACATTTTAAATGGATTCTGATAAAACTTTGTAGGGGTACCAACTGGGTTCATGTTAGTAATCTGACTTGCATCCACGGAGGTCTTCAAGGTCAACTTAATGATTTATTGATGGGAAATTTACAAAAATTCTTAAAACTTTAAAACTATGATTCTTACAAATGTGCTGTGTTTTGTCAGCGTATATAAAATGATGTGTAAAGATTTAAAATATCATTTCAGACTGACTTCTGACCTCTCCTTCAAGGCCAATAAAAAATTTGAGCTTGAGTTTGTTGAGTTTCCAGGGTTACGGTACTCAAGCTTGTTTCTGTTAAAGGTTTCTGAAAGCAGGAGGAATGTTGAGTAAACATTCAAATTATATAAGTTTTTTTTCTTCCAATCAGCATGTGCGACCATGAAGCAAACAGACGAGAGTAAAGAGCAGCAGCAGCACGTTGAGGTGCTCACAAGGAAAGCCAGCAGGGTCTGCGCTGTCCCTGGTCCTGAAACTGGGACGCGAGCATAGCAAACATCAGTGAGGAAGAGCGGGTCACGGCATGGTTATTACGATGATGATGATGATGGCAGTTATGTTGCTGATGAAAATGACCGTGATGGCTATTGTGAAGATGATGACAAAGGTGACATTATAGATGATCACGAGGATGATATTGATTATGGAGATGGTGCTAACTGCGGTGCTGATGGCAATCATAAAGATGACTATGAAGGTCATGATGAACATTAGAGAGAATGAAGGTGGTACTGTTTTTGGAAAGTATTTATTTACCTATTTTCTTTATAAAAGAAAAAACCCTTTTATATAGGTCATTTAGTTTTCCCTGTATATTTATTGTTATTGTTAGTTTAAAGTAAATATGTGGAATTTAAAAAAATAAATAAATCTGTGTCATTTTTGTTTTCACATGTTCAGCTTCAAACTTGAGAATAAAAAGCTGATTATGACAATAATCACAACACTGATGGTATCAATAAAGATTATGGTGATGATGAGCTCCTCTGTGATTTTATTAATATTATAATTGAAGCTGAAAAACATGAAGAGCATTAAAACAATGTTGATTTTTGAGTTTTACCTGAATGATCCTTTTACCCTTCCAGCTGTTAGCATCAGTTATTATCATCGCGTTGCACTCTCCTCTCTCACTGTTTTATACTTCCACTCCACCCCTGATTGATTTCAGTTTGGCTTCCTGTCGATGCTCTTCCTCCTCCACATTCATCACATTTCGGATATTAAATTCTCCTCTGTGGTTTTATATTCCTCACCATCAAATCCATTTAGAGCCAACACTTAATATCAGTGGCTCATCAATTCTTAATGCGATCAAATCTAAACAGAAACTGCAGGCAGAGACCTTCGGTTTCAGACGGAGAAACTGGACCCCCATGGTCGGATATTCATCATCATCATCATTATTATTACCACTGTCCTCAGGATTAAACGCCCAACCCAAAGATCTTTTCTCCTCCGCTTCCTTCCAGTCTTCACTCCTCATCTCAGTCACTATTTGTGCTTCTCCTCCTTCTCTCCCTCTCATTTTTTCTTATATATGCAACATCATTTTTCTTATTCATTGCCTTCCTCTCTCTCCATAAACACACTGCAGTTTTGTCTCATTTCAGGAAAATAGAAAACCAATAATTAGTCAATAATAATTTCTTAAACATCAAGCACAAGGGTTTCATTATTGATCATTTCACTGTTGTGGACTGAAGAGATATATAAAAAATATGCATGTGGAATAATCGGAATAAAATAATCAAGCCTCTTAGGTTTCAGTTTAACTCTTCATAGTTTCATGTACTCACTGTAACCATACTGAACAATAACAATAACCATGCATGAATATATGACATTAAAAAACAAACAAAAAAAAAAACAAAATCTATTGATCAAATATCTGAGGCAGTCTTGTGATTGATAAGTAGAATTATTCACTAACATGTCTGCTGTGTGGCTAACAGATCATCCAAGAAGCTGAGAGCTTTATTTTCATGACTAAAATTCCAGCATTTTATTGGTTTATTATTTAGCATTAATTAGCAGGTGAATGCCAAACAGTCTGTAAATGCAGCTTCCTAATCAATCAAGCATTGGGCACACACACACACACACACACACACACACACACACACACACACACAAACCACTTCATTCTGCATTTCCTGCCGCTGCTGCCTGATAAGACATCCCCCCCGCACCTCCAAAAATCAATTAAATAGACATTCAATAACTATTTTTTAACATTCGAAAACAGCTGCACGAGTGTGAGAGTGAAGAGAGGTCACTTTAGTCTGAAAATCATTTTGCTAAAACCGTCCTCCCTCGAATCGTCTTTAATTCAGCCAACGCCTGATGTTTCTGTTGATTTGCTGGCAGAGAGACATCCTGACTAAAAACAACACAAAAAAGGCTTTGCTGTGTCAGAACGAGACAGAGAGAGAAGTCGAAAAATGGATTTAAAATAAAGCTTGAAAGGAAGTATGTGTGGGTGAAAGCCTGAAGAATGAAAAAAGCGTCAGAAAAAAAAACAGGTATTGACTCTTCTGCAGGAGAAGGAGCAGAAAACAAAAGTATCAGGTGTTGATTTATTTCAACACATCCAAACTCTAAAACACATCAGAGAATTCACTGGGAAAACTGGACTTATTTTTCCCACTGGTGATGCTTCTCCTGCTTCAGTCAGTGCCTCTAACATCCGTTACATGTCTCTCAAACCTAAACCAACAGAATTAACCCACGAGTCCATGGCAGTTACTATAAAGAGGAATATCTCAATGCATTTTGCTCTTTTTAAAAGAATCACCATGAGCTTTCCTCTCCTCAGGAACTCTCTGCAGGAGGGGGAGATACAGGAGAGGTGGAGGAAAATCTCAGCCTGGGCGTCTATTGTCTCATGTAGTCTGGAAGATGAGTGGATGGCGGGGTGGGTGCAGTTTTCTCTGTGGTGGGGTTGGGTGGCTTGGGCCCCCTTTCCCTGGCGGGTCGCGGAGAATGGGAGTGCCTACTGGGGTCAGCGGGGGAGCTGCCCCTCCCTTCCTTCCCTCCCCATCTCCAGCTGCCTCCCTCTTCCCGCTCCACCACAACCACCCACACATGCAGGGCCTGTGTGGGTGGTGTCCCCTTCTGGCTGCCTCTGCCTCAATTTTATCCCACAACGTAGACATTCACATTACTCACACTCTCATTACACATACATATAGGATCTTGGGGGTGGGCACGATACACGGAATCCAAAGTACCATCAGGGTGTACACCTCACCCCTGGCGTCGTTGCCCACCTCTCAATTTTAAATACACGTAGACATTGAGGGCTAGCAGGAGGGACCATGCTCTTACCTGCTGCTCTCTGGCAGGTAGCTCCATGCCCTCCTGGGTTTTAAATGCACCTTAGAACACACATGCATCAACACTACAATGAGCGGGTGGAGGGAGGTTTGGAGTCTTCTCTCACCCCCATCCTCTGCGGCCTGCTGGAGCGGGGGGGCTAGGAGGAGTTGGCCGTCCGACTGCGGTCTGGAGTGTGGGGCCTCCCTGCTGCTGCTACGGAGTCGGGGCGGTCTGCCTCTCCCCACCGCAGGGAAAAGGGTAACACCACCTGGGTCTGGGTGCAGTTCCCCCCTCCAGGGGCAAGGGTACCTAGACCCGGTTCGTAGAGTACGCTTGGGGAGTGTGATCGTGTGTACAGCGTCTCTTTATGTCTGTCTCCACGTTGGTTGAGTGTGGAGTAAGTGCATATGAGAGCATGAGGGTGGGAATGGATGTTTGTGTCTGTGTGTGCCTGTATGTCTGTGTCTATATGTCAGGTTGGGTATCGGACGCCACCTCTCTGGGGACATCTCAGGCCCTCCAAGGTTTGGAGGCCTATCTCCACCCACCACCACTTCCCCTGCCAGTGGCGGACTCCCTCAGGTGTCGGTGCGTTGGTGGTTCTTTGTGTCTGGGGGTGGGCGTCCGGGTACACACCGGCTCACTCCTTGGCGGCCGCTTATTGGGGCCTGGAGCCTGGGGCTCGCTCGGGCCACTTCGGAGGTGGGGTGCCCCCGGCCTCTCGGCCTGGGGCTCGGTCACTCAGGCACAGCTGGCTGCCGGCGGAGCTCACGGGCTTCTGCTCCGCGGCTGCTGTGTGACCCCTCATCTGGGACTCTCCTCAGCTCTTTCTGGGACAGTGGCGCGGCTGCCCCTCTGTTGGTCTTCCTTGGTCTCTTGTGTTCTGGGGGCCTCTGGATGTCTGGAGTTTTGATCTCCTCCATACCTGCTTCATACCCTGGAGGATGGGGCTGTGGCTCCCCACACTCCCTAGCAGATCGTTACATGGAGAAACCTTTGGAATGCAAGCATGCTGATCCACACAGGTATGCACACAGGTGTACACACGGGTATTCACAGACGCGGACTACAGCTTTCTTGGCTGCTGCCTCAAAGCACATTGTGCGCTGTCTATCTTGCGTGCTGCACAATATAGTTTATTATTTAGTATCTACTGTTATCTACTGCTAGCTAGTTTATTGTGATGGTGCCGTTTTTTTTATTATGTTGCTCTTTGTTGTTTGCTTTCTCTTCTGTTTTTTTTCTCCATACAGGTGACCCAGGTGTTTTTCTTTTCTTTCTTCCCCCCCTTCTCACTGTCTCTTCTCCCCTTTGGTTTTCTTTCTCTCCCTCTCTTTCTTTCATTCTTTCTCCCTGTCCTATCCCCCAGTCATGTCTGTCCCGTTTGTAGCAACTGAAAATAAAATAAATTCATAATTATAATAAAGGTCAATCAAATGGACCAATATGGCAAGGCCATGATGATCCACTTGGTAAAATAAATCCGCTCGGCAGCTTTCTTGGCCTTAAGACAACAATTCTGATGGCTAAAGATCCAAACGGGACACAAAAAAAAAAAAAAAAAAAAAAAAGAATCACCGCGGGTTGTCTGGAGCCTAATCTTTCTAAACTTCCTGCTCAGCCACTTCCCCTTGCTGCTACGTTGTGGTGTTAGTGATCATAGTGGCTCTACAGATATTGACAATGACACAAAATAAGCCACAATGTTAAATTCACAGTTCACCACCAGGAGGACTAGTGAGTATTAATCATAAATTTATAATTTTATAAATTTATTTATAATATCTTTTAAAGCTCTAGTTTTTATTTTTATTTTAGTTAATTTAAGTGGTTTTTAACATCTAGTTTTAGGTTTTAGTTTATTTTTAGTTAACTATACTAACCTTGGTTAACAGTTCCGTACATAAATAAAAAAAAAACAAAACATGTATACATGCTAAATGTTAGGATATTAACAGACGTGCCTAATAGTGGTTGCTAAATGTAACTCGAATGTGATTTTATTGCCAGTAATATTAGCATACAAGATATCATTAGCCAGTTAGCTCTAACTTGGCTACACTGCACAAATCTATTAATGTTTGCTTACTTTGGTTGATAAACTCATCTAGAAATGACCAGATAAGTTAGCAGGTCAGCCCCGTGCTCAGTTAGCCAGCTTTATACACATATGTCAAATACTTAATATTAATTTTTCTGTCTCACAATTTATCCATGTTAGCAGAGTGCTATTGTTAGCTAACCTCAGCCCGAATAATTATTTAAGTGCTGTGCACATGGACAGACAGCAGGATTCTATAGCTGTTTGTCTGCTGCTGCAGGATCTCCTGTTTCTGATAGTTTATCTGCCCTCTTACTTAACATCTGCTCCCTAGTTTTAACTTTCTCAGCACAGAGAGGCTGACAACCGCCGCTGAACTCAAAGTCTGAGTACTGCTGAAGTGTCTGAAGAACTCCCTTCTGGCTTTACGTCCTTTGTGCAAGCCTGACACTTTATTTGTATGAAAAACTGCATCCACCGGAGCCTGACATCACAGGAAATGTGTACTAATATGCATGAAAGTAAACATTTATTTGAAAAATTATGTGCATTTAAGCATAGTGGGTTTTTTTAAACATTCATTTTATATATTTTTTTCAGCTGCTGGAGTACTGTGGGGAAAAATACTGTTTGGTCAACATTTACAAAGTTTTAAAAAGAGATTAAAAAAAGCCCCCCACAGCAGTCTTTCCTGTTCACCTTCAGTTGAATCAAACCTCTAACATCCTGACTTGTTTCAGATGAAAGTGCGTCATTTAAACCACACAGCTTTGTCTGTGTATGTGTGTGTGTGCGTGCGTGCGTGCGTGCGTGTGTGTGTGTGTGTGTGTGTGATGTAACAGTGATAATGAAAGCTGCTTCAGTGACTCTCCCACATACGAACACCTCTGGAAGTACAGCCTCTCCACCAACCTGCGTTACATAATATCTTTATGTAAGAGATGGAGTGCTGAGTATGGGCTCAAAATGTGGTCATAAATATTTTGTACTTGTAAAAAAGATTTGTATGTGTAAAAAAGATTTGTGTGTGCGTAAAAAAGATTTGTATGTGTAAAAAGAATTTGTGTGTGCGTAAAAAAAGATTTGTATGTGTAAAAAAGATTTGTGTGTGCGTAAAAAAGATTTGTGTGTGCGTAAAAAAGATTTGTATGTGTAAAAAAGATTTGTGTGTGGACTTAGAAAAAAACCCCCTGCAAGTTACAACTACGGATTTTTGACCCTATTTTTCTTCCCTTCATCTGATTGGTCAATGTCATGTCAATCACAAATGTAACAATCCAATCAGAGAACAGATGGGTTTGGCTGTCGAGGGGCGCTTTTTTTGAACTGCAGGTCTTTGAAGGGAATAAATGCCCTTCTACATGCCAACCCAGCGTTTTCCTTCATCACCACGAAGGAAAACAGTCTGTGGTCGTCCGAGTTTGGTGATTTTTATGTCACAGGTCTACGTGTTTAACACAGGGACTTCCACAGCCTTTTCAACAGCGCTGCGGACCGCGGGGTGGGGGCGGGCAGTGTTTTGGAAATGACAGTCTTCATTACAAAGCTTTCTTCGTTATGAATTAGCATACATGTTTTTATTGAACATTTGAAGAACTAGCAAAAAAAACAAACTCTTGTAGAGGACATAAAGTCAGAGATAGAAAAGACAAGGAGCAGGTGCATCTAGTACAGGTAGAGCAGCTGCAAAACCCCACAGAGCCCAGCAGCCAGCGTAACAAATTCTGGATCCTTTGCTTTTAGTTAGCAGTTAGCATTAGCAGCGTATCCTGCATCCGATGTGAAAGGACTTTTATGCTGCCACTGTGACTCACAGCAATGGTCCTGGGTCAGCCCTGACTTTGTGTTAAACTAATCCTAAAGTAATAATGTTATTTCTAACCACTGATACCACACCTTTTTCCTTTCAACAGCTTCTGAAAGTTAGGGGACCTAGCTGCTATCGGATATTTATATAGCGATCCTCCAGCTTCAAACGGTATCACCCTTCAAGGACCTGCAGTTCAAAACAGCGCCCCTCCGACAGCCAAACCCATCTGTTCTCTGATTGGATTGTTACATTTGTGATTGACATGACATTGACCAATCAGATGAAGGGAAGAAAAATAGGGTCAAAAATCCGTAGTTGTAACTTGCAGGGGTTTTTTTTCTAAGTCCACACACAAATCTTTTTTACACATACAAATCTTTTTTACGCACACACAAATCTTTTTTACGCACACAAATCTTTTTTACGCACACACAAATCTTTTTTACGCACACAAATCTTTTTTACACATACAAAACTTTTTTTACGCACACACAAATTCTTTTTACACATACAAATCTTTTTTACGCACACACAAATCTTTTTTACGCATACACAAATTCCTTTTACACATACAAATCTTTTTTACACATACAAATCTTTTATATGCACACACAAATCTTTTTTACACATACAAATCTTTTTTACAAGTACAAAATATTTATGACCACATTTTGAGCCCATAGTGCTGAGTCTGATTTAACTCTGGTTTGATTTGACAGACAGAAAATGACCTGCAGTCAAAACAACAAATCAGAAAACCTCTGAGTCGGGGAACAAAGGAGAAGGTTGTGACCTTGATGAAGTAACACAATGTAATCATAAACAGACAGCTGGCTCTGAGTGCAGTGGTCTGCTCACAAGAAAAGAAATATCTGTAAATTTGATTAGTTTTAATTCATTTAAAGTTTTTCTTTTTCTTTTTAAATTTTTAGTTAGTTAGTTTAGTTTAGTTACCATAATGTCTTGTTTTAGTTTAGTTTAGTTTTTTTTGTTGTTATTAATATAATATGGGTAGTGTCAAGTTTACAGTTGGTATTACAAGACAAATACAACACTTTGTGTCACTGAAACATTACTCACTCTGACTTAATGTGTACCTGAAAGCATCCTGATGTTTGTTTGATTAACAGATTGAAGCAAACGGACACAGACTGTAAAAACAGTTTCTGCATTAACGTCAGGGTAATTTAGGGTTTTCATACTTTCTTAGAGTTGTTCTTTTCCCAAGATTTAATGATTGTACAGAATACATCTTTAATGACTTTTACAAACAAGAATTGGTTGTATTTTTTTTAATTTATTGTGATTTCCTCTAATCCACACGGGGTCCATACAGACTCAAACACATACAAACATAGCCACTAATATTTGGTTCAATATCTCTGAAGTTGCACCTTGAGCTGACACTTCTGGTAGCTGGATATTTGCCCACTATTCTCGGCAGTAGTGCCCGAGTTCATTTAAAACTGGTTGGTGTCCTGGTACAGATCTGGTTTTCATGTGCAGTCCACACATGTTCAGTATTGTTGAGGTTGGTGCTTTGTAAAGACCATTCGAGACATTTAATCCAAAAACAGTTCCAATGTGTGTTTGGATCATTGTTCTGTTGGAATGTGTGACTGTGGCCAAGTTTCAGCCACCTAGCCAATGATTTGATGTGAAGTTGAATCATTTGGATCAAGTCCTTCATTATTACATCCACTTTGTACAATGTATCCTTAACACTGGCCCAGAGCATGATGGTACCACCACCATGCCTCACAGTTGGTAAAGCGTTCTTGGGTTTGAAAGCCTGACTCCAAACACACCCCCTGGTCATTGTGGCCAAACAGCCCAATCTTAATCTGATTTTCTCCAGAAGGCCTTCAGGTTGATCCTGTGGGCAGCACCCAGCTCTCATTTTGTTAAAGACATTAAATATGTCTGATACACAATCATTCCATCCTGGGAAAAGAACAATTCAAAGAAATCATTAAAAGCACTTGATGAGTGTTTATGCCCTTGACAAGTGGATGTAAACTTCTAACTGCAATTCTGTTTTTATTTTTATTTCACTTTCAAAAGGTTTCAGAATTATTTTGGTTAGTTTTTGCCTTTTCCCAAAGTCTAGCTTTTATTTTGATTTCAGTAAACTGGAATTTTTGCCTTGTTCTAATTTGTTTAGTTATAATAACCTTGCTACAATTGCAAGTCTTACATGGGCTGAGTTGTTAAAGGTCCTCAGCTTGGCAGTAGCTGCTGTGCATCTGCAAGCCATTTGGTAACCCCCCCCCCCCCCCCCCCCCCCTCCACCCAGGCATTTCCTTTATATCGTTTCTAATGTTCTGTTCATTACTGCTGCTTTCCCAGAACCGTGCCAGCATGAATGACTACAGACGAATATAACTCCTCCTTCCTCTGGTGTGGTGCTGGCTGAACATTGTTTTTTTTTATTTTTGTTTTAAAGAACTTAATATTTCTGTTTTCTCCATCACTCTTTTTTATGTGTATTTTTCCATCTTTTGTGACACACATTATATTTAGCAGATGGTTGGTGACAGCCAAAAATTCATCTGAAGCTTCTGACTCCCGAAAAAGCCTTGTGTGGTTGGAAATGACCAGAAGGAAGCTCGATCTGGTTTATAGACTGTTGACCTTACAAACATGTCAGACTGGGAGTTTGTGTGTGACAGATTATATGTAAGGAGCTGCACGAGTCTGTGAATATCTGTTGGAGTATTTGTATGGCAGCTTTGTATTTATATGTGAGTAAGATGGGGAGTTTGTAGCTGTGTCTGTGTGTGTGTGGTGGAGCGGCACAGTGCCGGGCTGCATTTCAGTGATAAGCCGTGATGAGTGAGCACAGAGTGAGGGCAGGATGAAGTGTGACATCCAGCCAGGGGCTTTTTGGTGTGTGGGGGGGGGGGGACCCAGGCACCCATCTCAAGCCCTCCACCCATCACCCACTACACCCCCTCCCAACTTCACACCTCCACCCACACACTCTCCATTTCTGAGTGGAGAAATGAGAGCTGCTGCACGGTGGGTGCCTCTGCCTCGCGGCTCACCACCACCGCTGCCCCTCTCCCGCTCTAACAGCGCGGGGTTACAGAATCAAATCCGTCATCAGATACGCCTCTCGGCCCTCTCTGGCCTCTCACCACTGGAATTGAACCCCTTGCCTATTGCAGATTGCAAGAGTCTAACCGGCCGCTCCACGCGTGGCTGCGCCGCCGCTGGATGGATCTACTATTTGGATTAAGGTATTAACCCGCTTCCTGCTCCAACGCCACCGCCCAGCGGAGCTGACAGGCCGAAGGCTGGAGTGGCCAGGCGTGTTAGCGCTCCGGACCACTGCCACCATGTGGAAATATAGTTTAACAGACGGCAAGGTTTCACTGCGATGGATACAGTGACATCTGCACTCCGATGGGCAGGAGAACAGACCTGAGATCTGAGCAGAAGGGTGGGAACAGGTTTAATAATCACAAAAATTATATGTTGATGCTTTGAGGTAGCCTGAACACCTCAAAGGATCTTTTGTAAGACCGTACCCACCACCACTGAGGCATCAGACAGAGTGAAGTAAAGTGCCAAAAGTAGAAAGTAGAAACTTTTTTAGTTGATGGCTTTGGATTTGTGGCCGAATACTCAGGTTCAGTGTTTTTGGAAGCAACATCAGGGTGTTTAAACCAAACAAGCCCTGATAAACTCACTAACACACACACACACACACACACACACACACACACACACACACACACACACACCTACACACACCTACACACACACACACACACACACCAGCTGCTGAAAGACAATGAAGCATTTAGCAGCTGGCAATGCTCAGAAAGTCCGTCCACCCACCTGTGTACATCCAACATCGGCACCGCTTTTATTGATATTATTTTGTTTTATTGTTTCACTTATTTATGAAAGTAGTAACCGAAGAAGAACAAAAATCAGAGTAAAAACATTGTTTGTGCAGTGACCTGAACCATGCTTTGTGTCTGTTTTTGCAGTTAGTGGAAACTATAAAGGACACTGGCAGGGAAACATTTGCTAAAAGAAACACAACAACAACAAAAAAAACACCAAACTCCGTAACTGAAAATAAAGTTAATACATTATATTAACCAATATAATAATGTTATACAATATTTAGCAAAGTTTCTGAAGGAAAAATACACCACTCACCAGATGAAGGACAGAGAATGGATGAGGGTAGGGCTGGACTGGGACAAAAAATTTTGACTAGAGACCTGCCCACAAGGTATTATAGGAAAAGCCATAAAGCCTTTGAATGAAAACAAATGCTGTTGTCACAGTGAAGTACACTGTTTTGTTGGTATTTATGTATGATTTCTATACATTTTACATCAGATGACAACTTTGGTTGTAAGATTTGAGTAATTATTTAATAAAAGCGAGACATTTTAAATGGGAATAAGAAAGAAAAGTATTTCTTTGTGCCCCACTCTCCCTGTTAATGCCCTACCTGGCCCCATGGCAAAACTTTGCTAGACCCGCCCCTGCACAGTTACCAGCTTCTGTGACAGGTTGAAGGACTACTGCATATAAAACTGTTCAGTTAATACTAATTCATATCAGTTGATATAAGGACGAAAATAATGTAAATATGGTAAGAAAATGGTTAAGAGTTTATTATTTTTCATGTTATATTAATGGCTTTCATGTTACTTAAGAGAACTACAATCTATACATCAGTGACCGGCTAGTAAGCCTTTTCTGGGATCGATTAGTAGTGTCTCTATTCTCCACTAGTGGGCTTTCACGCGTTCTCCTCACTGCAATAAACTACTGCATGAGAGACGCAAGTCATAATCACTCTCGTGATTCTTTTCCCCCTGTTTTCAGGTAAAAATGTTTAAAAGTTGATATATTTCCAATGTGTACACTGTTAAGATATTTAAGAGGTAATCCTTCATTGTTTTCTAAGCATTAGAAGCATTACATTACAATTTTGTGCACATATACGTGGCGGTTTTGAGCTGTGTTTTGTACTGTGTAATGGCCATTAAGATAACTGCAGGAGCTAAAAACGCCGCGATTGTCAGCCATTTGGTCAGGAAACCTGCTCAAGTATATGTATAGTAAGCACTTTAGTATTTCGGTTTATTATTTAGTGTTTTTCTTCCACCATGTGACATTTAGCAGTACAGAATGTGAAACGTTTCTGCTCATTTTCACTGCAATAAACTACTGCATGGGAGATGCGAGTCATAATCACTCTCGTGATTCTTTTCCCCCTGTTTTCAGGGATGTAACACTTCCAGCTACTAGAAAAGGATCCTGGTGTTATTTGTCTCTCAGAAACAGTTCATAACTTCCCTTCAACTCATTCATGTCACCTAATAGGGAAAACCTGTTTCTCCATCACCTGTTCAGCTCTGATGATTCAGTAAGGACATCTCCTGGTTTCATCTTCATGTTCCTCTCTCATCGGATAACCAAACCGATATCATGACCAGCAGCTTTTACAGCTGTGGCTCCAGCAAACATCAGCTGATACTAGAAAGTAATATTAAATATATTTTAACAACAGCTGATCAAGCTTAAGCATGCTGCTGTTGTTTAGCGCGACATCCGCTGGTTTCCTCTTTCTGGCGCAAAGTGGGCGATAAACAAGCAAGAGAGAAAAGCCGATTAGCTGATCATTGATCAGTTTCATGATTGAAGTAGCAACAAGAGAGTTGGGGGGGGGGGGAGAAGACAGTAGAAGAGGCAGCTGCGTAGAGTAAATAATAACTCCAGTTTTATGTTTCTGTTATCCATGTTTTAGGAATTGTGGTTTCATGTATAGTTCAGTTCCAGGTGTCATTTTCTGTCTCTCTGTGTTGAGTCCGTGTCTCTGAGTTGTGATTCATGTTTCCTGTTTTATTGTGAAAGTCTTTGTCTTATGTTAGTGTGTGCAGCTTTGTTCCCCATGTCTCGTTAGCCCTGATCTCTCCCAGCTGTGTCTCCCTCCTGTTGCCGATTCCCCCGTTACTACCCTGTGTATATAAGTCCTGTGTTTTCCCATGCTCGGTGTCGTGTCGTACCCTCAGATTATGCCTGTGTGTTCCTGTTCTCCGGTTTCAGTGGTCACTTCATGTTTTGTTTTCGTACCAGCAATAAAGCTGAGGTTTTTGAGTTTCACGTTAGTGTCTGAGTCCTGCGTTTGGATCCTCCTCTCCGCCTGCCCGCACACAGAGCCCTGACAGAATGACGCGACCAGTAATGGATCCAGCGGACTCACGGTGGAAGCGCAGCTCCCATTTTGACGGGACCCGGCTAGCGCTTGGAGGGCCTCCGTGCTGCCGTTCCTCGCTGGCAGCCTACTTCGGCCCACTCGTCTTCTTCCTCCCCGCGGACGCCCCGGTCTCCGCTCTAGCCGGTCCCAGGAGGATTACTATGAGCCTGCAAGCAACCAGCTTACACCTGCACAGGCGTTCTACAAAATGTTAGGAATCATTATTGTGCCACCCGACTCACCCAGCGATTCCACACCGCAGGAGGAGCAGCCGCTGCAGAGTTTTGCCACGTCACCCTCAGCCAGTCCCGATCTCTCTTCGACGGGAAAGCGGCGGACCCGCCGCCAGCATTCACAGGTCCAGTGGGAGCCTAGGATTTTTTCTGAACAGGGTGAGTGGTGGGGCTACTCTTTCGCCCCCTGCTGAAATAAGAACTGTAAATGAAAGGAGTGATTATTTGAAGGACAATTCTCCCGGTTCATTGCACTATTTAGACTGTCCCATACCTCACCTTTCTAAACCTGTTGATGAAACCAAGGAGATCTATGACTCTATGCCTCAAAAGGTTCCAGGTGATTATCATGCTCCTGAACCCGTCAAGCATATAGTGACTGCTGTTCGTCCTCAACTCGACACTTCTGTGAGAGCGAACAATGTGTGTGTCACCCCAGAGACTCTTAAGCCCGTGTCAGCTCAGTTTTCTGCTCGGCAGCCACCTGTAGCTCAGTATCCAGTGTTTCCTGCTCAGCAGCCGCCTGTAGCCCAGTCACCAACTCCACCACCACTTTCACCTCAAGTTCAGTCACCCATAGCTCAGTCTTCACCCCTGCTATCCATAGCTCAGTCGCTACCACAGCCAGACTTATTACAAACTTTGTTACAGTCTATGGCCCAGTCGGTAGCTCAGTTGGTAGAAGAATCATTAGCTTTATCATCAGTTCTGTCTCCTCCTGTTCTCCAGTCAGTTCCGTCTCCTGCATCTCAGTCGACCTTAGTGCCCTCTTTGGTATTGCCAGCACCTCAGCCATTAACACGGCCTGCTCCTCAGCCACCATCTCCACCCACTCATTTTCAGGAGGAGAATAGCCCCACATAGACTTTCATTGCTCCTCAAGACCTAGCTCAATTTGGGACTTCTACTCTCTCCGGGGCCTCCCTAGAGGTTAAATATCAGCATTCGGTTAACTCTGGACATCTGGACATAAAGAAGCCAGCACAACCTGTTTTGTTCCTGCCAGAGGCTCGTGCGCCTGCTGGTCCTGCTCTGTCCCTGCTAGAGGTCCCCGCGCCTGCTGGTCTTGCTCTGTCCCCGCCAGAGGTCTCCGCACCTGCTGGTTCTGTCCTGTGTGTGCCAGGGGCTCCGGTGCCCAATGGTCCTGAGGCTGTTTTTGCTGGAGGGCCCGAGGAGCCCGTCCAACCTCCTGCTTCACCAGCTGGGGGGCCCGAGGAGCCCGTCCAGCAACTTTCCTCGTCAGTTGGGGGCCCGAGGAGCCCGTCCAGCAACTTTCCTCGTCAGCTGGGGGGCCCGAGGAGCCCGTCCAGCCTCCTGCTTCACCAGCTGGGGGGCCCGAGGAGCCCGTCCAGCCTCCTGCTTTGCCAGCTGGGGGGCCCGAGGAGCCCGTCCAGCCTCCTGGTTCACCAGCTGGGGGGCCCAAGGAGCCCGTCCAGCCACCAGCTGTTCTACCAGCAGCCGCATCCACAGTTTCGTCCACGCTGCCACCTGCTGCAGCGCCTCCGTCTCCGGCTTCCACGCCACCGCCAGCTGCAGCATCAGAGTTCTTAACCTCGCCAGCTGCAGCCTCCGTGTCTTCATCCTCGCCTAGTCCGGCTCCGGCTTCATCCTCGCCTAGTCCGGCTCCGGCTTCATCCTCGCCTGGTCCGGCTCCGGCTTCATCCTCACCTGGTCCGGCTTCGGCTTCACCCACGCCGTCGCCTGGTCCGGCTTCAGCATCATCAGCGTCGCCTGGTCCGGCTTCTGCAGCATCAGCGTCGCCTGGTCCGGCTTCTGCATCAGCAGCGTCGCCTGGTCCAGCCTCCGCTTCAGCCGCCTCCTCCTCGTCTGGCCCAGCTCCGGCTTCTTCCACGCCTGGTCCTGCCTCGGTGTCTTCATCCACGCCTGGTCCTGCCTCGGTGTCTTCATCCACGCCTGGTCCTGCCTCGTCTCCGCCTTCGTCTTGGTCTGGTCCTGCCTCGTCTAGTCCTGCGGTTGCCACACCGCCGTCAGAGCCAGCTCGACCTGTTCCGCCTCGCCTCTGCCAGCCGTTTTCCAGGCCGCTAAGTTGGCATCATGGCCTTTGGGGACGGCCTCCGGAAAGAGTTCGTCGCCGCCGCTGGCATCGCGGCCGACCTCCGGACCTGCTCAGTGGCTGCCACTGCCTTCCGAGTGGTCGGCCTCCTGATTGGTTTTTCTTGTGCCGCCGCCGTTGCTGTGTGCACGGTCGACCCCCAGAACTGATTGCCCGTCGCCGCCGTTGCCGTGTGCACGGTCAGTCCCCTGAACTTTTCGTGGACTCTTGAGCTCTGGTTTTGTTTTGTTTTTGAAGTGCTTTCCTGCGTTTTTGGACTCTGGTGCTCCTTGTTTTTTGTTTGGTCTCTGCCTGTGTGTTCCTGTTCTCCGGTTTCAGTGGTCACTTCATGTTTTGTTTTCGTACCAGCAATAAAGCTGAGGTTTTTGAGTTTCACATTAGTGTCTGAGTCCTGCGTTTGGATCCTCCTCTCCGCCTGCCCGCACACAGAGCCCTGAGACTTTCATTGTTTATACCTTTACAAAGAAAACCCCCAAAAAACATCAGCCCATACAAATGAAAACTCACCATAGTGCAGCTATGGACGAAGGGGTGCACACCCAAACTGCAGGGGTACCCTACGCATGCCCAACAGATAATTACACAGAAAATAAAAATAAGAAAAATGAACACACATAAAGAGAGCACTGATGTCAACAAACCTTATTACTCAGCTACACTAGCACATCAGATACAAACGCCACAGAAGACAGGTTACTGGATATTTGAATGCATGTGCAGAAGTGCATTTTATTAGCCCCACTTAGCTGAAATAATCAATCTTACACTAAGACGTTTTTCTTGATTTGAAGGTAAAATCTATTCAAGCTTAACAGCTTCTTTTGAAGCTTCCATATCACAAGAAAATGACTGATGTGAGAAAACATTTGGAGGCTCCTACAGAAAACGAACAACTCTTTGGGGGAATTTTCAAAGTTTACACTTACTATAGTTTTTATTACTTTCTGTGAGTAGCAGTCACGGTGTGGAGATGTTTGGGCTCCAGATCTGAATGAAGGCACTCCTGCCTTCGCTGCTTCTCTCAGCTCTGAGCTAAA
The DNA here is from genome assembly GCF_057382095.1 of Aulonocara sp. 'chitande type north' Nkhata Bay. Lineage (NCBI taxonomy): Eukaryota > Metazoa > Chordata > Actinopteri > Cichliformes > Cichlidae > Aulonocara > Aulonocara sp. 'chitande type north' Nkhata Bay. Next base: position 7,480,337 of record NC_141345.1, read on the forward strand.
AAGCTTCAGTTTCATCTGAAATGAACTCGGTGTGTCTGATTATCTGCCCGACAGGGTGGAACTTTATTTTATTAACCCTGATTTCTGCAGGGAAGCTTCACTGCTTCCACACATACGTGTGTGCGTGCTCAAACAGACACACACAGAAGTCTGGACTTCCACTGGTTCGAAGCAAAAACTCTCCCGCTTTGATCTTTGTGCTCCTTATTTGTCTTTACTGTGATGAATTTTGTATATGATTTTTTGAAGAAAAGACACCTGACCAGCGGCATCCTTACAAAAATTCCTTCTTGTGTTTTATCAACTTGAAACACTTGAAAAACTCTGTTCAACCGTGTTCAAACGCTTCTTCAGAAACATGTATTCAATGTTTTAGTTTTTCATTGGTATTAATCGCACCTGACACCTATTGCACCTACTAGCAGTTGGTGAAGAAACATGTTTATTTCACTGACTTCACAACACTTTGAAAACAGTTTCAAAGACACTTTTCGCTGCAGGTTAATACGAGACTTTATTAAAGGACAGAGTGGAGATTTAATTCTTTTTCTCAATAGTTTGTTTATTTCCTTCAGCGTGCTGGTTTTTCCCTTAAATTCTCCCACATTGGACTTACATCACACGGTCCCGTATGCAACGTGCTGAAAGTCCTGCTCATCAGGGTTATTATTTCACACGGCCGTGAACCATATTTGAAACTAAAACAGCTGGGGCAAGCAGCTCCAGACTGATTGGTTGACCTTTAGGGTTCACTTCACACTTAATGTGTTCGGTGCAGCTAATACGAGCTCCACGTACTGAGACTTATATTAAACTGAGGGTAGCTAATTACACCGCAGGTCACGAGCGAAATCTGTGCAGCAGTTAGATAATTGAGGATAGCAAGGAAGAATTTTTTTTTCAGAGTAATATTTGATTTTTTTCATTTGTTAAACCACAACTCAATTTACAGTTGCCTGAAGGTGCTTCATGTTGTAGAGTAAAGACCATAAATATTAGAGAAAGTAACCCCAACAATCAGACATCGCCCTGTGAGCAGGAATTGGTGACGGTGTGAAGAAAAAACTCATTTTTAACAGGAAGAAACAGTTGGGGGTGAGGGGAAAGTGAAAACAGCAGAAAGAGGCCTAAAGAAGCATCCTGCTGTTTGGTCGTGGATATGCCACAGGTGCGATCCCAGGAGCTCCACCCCCAAGGGTGGACACAGCAAGCATGCCAACTCAGACGGGAAAATCCCCAGAACAGCAGAACCATATTTAAACTAATTGTAATAACAATAATTAAATCAGTATTTGACTTTGTTTTGAGAGTTTCGCTAATTTGTGTAATGTATAAAAAGATTAAACACCCAAAGATGAGACAGTTATAGTGAGAACAGTGAAAAGCTGTAAAATGTCACATCATCATATCAAATTTTTATTTATTGCATTTAAATAGCAAATTCTTGTTTGTCTATTGATGACATAAAAGCCCAGCAAGGGATAAGGGTTGGAAATGAGCAATAAATGAGTTTCATATTCTGTAATGGAACTATATTAAACTTCATAAAATAAAATACAATAAAATGTGTTGCTGCACCAATCTAACCCACCTGTCTCCTAACATGCACTTTAAACTGGAAATACTTAAGTTTGTCATTTCAGGTATGAGGAAAGGACCAATGTTCTGGTTTTATTTGGATGATTTGTTTGTAATTTTAGCTCTTTGAAAACTGAGTCTGTTTTCTCTCTTTTCCTACAGATTAGATCTGCAGTGATTATTTAATCATAATCAGTAAAATAAGCAAACAGCAAAAAATAACAAAATCCTGTGTTGTTTCTTTTTGTCAGATCTGATTAGACAGCATTTGGGCTTAAGGATAATTTATTGGCTACCTTTTCACTGTTTATAGACTAAACAGTGTTTATCAGCTCTACAGCACAGCTCAGCAAAAGGGACAAAAGTAATACTACTGAGGAGTTAAAGCTGCACAAGGCTTTATTCTGCCAAGAGAATACAAACAAGAAGATGACGAGTTAGTCACAAAAACAATTAGCTGACACGCTAAAGGCATGCCAAGTCAGTAGCTTATCCAGGGGGTTAGAGCCATGGCGAAGGAGTAGTGTGTTCTTTGTTTCCCACTGCTGGTGCCGACCGCTCATTGGCCAGATCAGGAGGTAGTTTCAGCAGGAATATACTCTCCCCGAGCCTCTCAGTAGTATTATTTTTGTCCCTTTTGCTGCACAGTACTACAGAGTCTGCTCCTGTTCTCCTCATTAGTTACCTGTTTTTGTGAGTCACTTGGTTTCTGTTGCTGCTGGAGTCTAACTAGCGCTTTTAGCTGTCCTCTATGCTGCCAGTGTTTTTGAGGTTTTTCTGAATGTGGCTTTGGTTTAAATGAAGTGTTTCTCAGGGAAGTACTGGAAGACACAGCGAGAGCACAGCACAGCTCTTCATTCTCTCTCAAAAAGCCGATGAATCTTGAACTGTCGAGTCAAGGCCAAGTGAAGGATTTTAAAAGGACGCTATTGTAGCGCTCGCAGTGTAAATTAAAATTTTACACAGTAATCTACCTTTTACCATCCATGCACGTGAACGGAGGACCATAGGCAGCTTTAGATCTGTTTCAAATCGTGCTGTAGGAAATATTAATGGATTTCTGAGTCGGGAGATAGTAAGAAAAATAAAAAAAGATCTGCTAACAGAACAGAGTCCACACTGACAAAGGATGTGATTTAACCACAAGGAGTTCTGGTGCTAAAAGAGTTCTCTCTTAAGAGCTATTCAGAAATCTGCTGAAAGCAACTTTTATTAAGGAACTAAGAGAACGCTAACAAGGAGCGGTTTGACCCTTGTCCTGCTAATCATATAAGTGACCTTACTCAGTGTGTTTTCATAGTGAAGCATGGACACCATTCAGTGTCAGCAAATGTTTAATGTCATGAACACACAAAAAGTGGAATTAGTTCATCAGACAGAGAATTCAAGAAAAGATCTTCAATGTCTTGAACTGTCACAGATTTCAAACAGAAAAAAGGATGGCCAACAAAGCATCATCCTTTCAAGTTATTCATTCATCATGAAGCACAATTTTTGCATCTTAAGCCAGCAATCATTGTGAAACTAGTCTTATTTTATCTGAATGGGTACAGAGTGAAGCAGTAAGTCCGATGGCTCAGTTATTCCAGGTTCGGAGCCACTGAAAGCTCAAGTTTTACAGGATTACAGAACCGATGCAAAAGGTCCTCTAATTTACTGGAGAGTCGCATGGATCATTCACCAACCTTCAAGCTTCAGGATTAATATCAGGAGAAACTTTAATATATCCTGTAATATATAATATATACATATTCTTTCCAGCCTGTCCTAGGTCTTCCCAGAAGTGTCAGGGGTGGGACAGGCCCTAAACACATCAAATGGGACAGTCCAGGAAGCATCCTAGTTAGATACGTTCTGCTAGGTTTCATCAAAATAGCAGTATCATTGGTGTACAGATATACTCAGCTTTAGACGTTTGGGGCGAGGACTCGGTACAGAAGTAGAAGAAACAGCCAAAGCTTTGAGCCATCCACCCGTGCCAGTCACACATTCACTCTGACAACATCTTCCTCTGGCATTCAAAATCAATCAGCAACAACTATCACAAACACCAATGGAGCGCAAAGTGAGATGTGTCTTTTTCTTGGCTTTAAATTTAGTACAATTTGCAGTAATTTGCCTGCTATAAAGCAAATCACATTTATTTAAATACTCTGAAGGGGAAACTACTAAAAGTAAATATGAAAATAATACCAGCCACAAAAATAACCGTGTCCACGCCTTAGAGTTGCAAAATTGAGACTACCTCTCTCTTTAGGTAAATCAAACAGGGGCTTTTTAAGGCCTAAGAGGGTTTTACACAGAACATTCAATCTGATCCTAAAAGTCTCAAAGCACAGAAAATAAATGTAATACCAAAAGTAGAGTCCAGACTCTGAGCTGCAGCTGTTGGTTTGACTTGTGCTGTTTGAGTTTCAGCAGGTTGCGGGTCGGGAGGCCTCCCTGGAGAAATAAAGGTGTAAAACAGCTGGATGGGAGTTAGTGCAGCTGCGGATGATGGAGCTCTGCTGCTGTTATACATCACTCGCCCCACTGCTCCCAATTAAAGCCTGGAGGCAGATTGGTGCAGAGCTCCACTGAGACTGACCTTTGAGTGACAAAGCTTTTGACTCTCATTAGCCAACCAAGCAGCTCATGCTAAACACAATCCAGCATTGATTTTGGATCTGACACCACCTCCCCTGCTCGTTTGTTATCTGAGGTGTAAGTTGCATATAGATGCTTCCTTCACGCGTCCTCCCATCCTCACCTCGACATTATGTTTGTACATCCACTTGTGCTGCTCAACAGTTTGTCAGGATTTTTGAAAGCGTGGGATTCATCTTTTCGCTTCGTAAATGAAAATGTGGGATTGAATAACACAACAGGCCTAAGGATGGGTTTAGTGATTTTGCCTTTTGTCGGGCTGGCATTTGGCTGAATCATCACCTAGACTCGACAAGTGAGCTGCCTGAAAGCTTCAAGCCTCGTGATTCTGTCTATGTAAGCCATTTTAAGATCCTAACGCAGGATCATAGACTCTAAGAAAGAGGGCTATAGTAAGAAGTAGAGTCAATTTCTGCCACTTCAGGAGGAATCTGTGAAGAATGTTAATTAATGGACCTTAGGGCACCTTTTCAAACCACAAAGTGTACATAATAATTCCTCTTGTGTATTGTTTGTTTTCTCATGTGGGCATGGTGCTTCTTTATCCTCCCATAGTTCATTTAAATTCATTCAATTTTTATGCATTTTATGTGTTAAGATAATAACTCTACAATAATACAAAGAAAACCTCAACATTTAGGCAACCCTCAATGAGCAAGCACCTGGCGACAGTGGGAAGGAAAAACTCCCTTTTAACAGAAGGAAGCCTCTGGTAGAGCCACTCTCAGGGAGGGGCAGAAAGAAACATTATGGACGAGAGCCAGAGATTAGTAATAACTAATAATTAAATGCAGAGAGGTGTATAAACACACAGTGAAGAAAAAACACTCAGTTATGCTGCAATAGGTGGAGGCTGCTGGGGGAATCCCATGATGCACTAAGGGAGGATTCAGGGTCACCTGATCCCACCCTAACTATATGCTTTAGCAAAAAGGAAAGTTTGAAGCCTAATCTTAAAAGTAGAAATAGTGTCTGTCTCCTGAATCTGAACTGAAAGCTGGTTCCACAGAAGACGCGCCTGAAAACTGAAGCTTCTGCCTCCCATTCTACTTTTAAACACGTCTAGGAACAACAAATAGGCCTGCAGTGTGAGAGCAAAGTGCTCTAATGGGGTGATATGGTACTATAAGGTCATTAAGATAAGATGGGGCCTGATTATTTAAGACCTTGTATGTGAGGAGCAAAATTTTAAATTCAATAATAATGAAAACATTTCAGGCATGTGCAACTGAAAGAACACCCTGAAACAGAACCAGGAGATTTGGGCATTTCTAGTTAGATGGTACCCCCATGACCCCAACCTGAATAAGCAGAAGAAAGTAGTTAGTTGGATGGATAAGAGTTAGTTTGATTGATCTGTTGGCTCTGAGGAGATATCATAATCGCTTCTATCAGCATCCACAGCTTTACTTGATGAGCTGGTAAACCAATCCTTTAAAGACACTTGAATCATGATTCTTTTTATTATTACCAGTCAGTGTGCAGTCCAGGATTTTAGGATGTTTATAAGTTTTGCTTCATGTGAACTGAACCTGGGCATTCCTGTTCATTTTTGCTCTGTCTCTGAAGTCTTACATTGATCACTGCCTGATAAAACCTCGAGCTCTGAAAGTATGATTTGAGCTGAGCAGACCTGTGAACATTCAACATGGTCCTGCTTCACTCCTGCGGAGCAGCAGGGTAGAGCCTGCTCAGAGACTTTATCTCCTGTTAAACCAGCGATGTAACACGCTGCTGCTGTTGCACTCAATAAAGTTACTTCCAGGTGTTTGTGGTTCAGGAGGCCTTCAGGGAAAACAGATTTCATCCTGCTGAGAGAAGGAGAGCAGCCAGAGGTCAGACTGGACCTCTCAGTAACACACACACATGGTTGGCTCCTGGTGCCGATTAGGCTTAATAATTTATGAGCATTCCAACCTGCTGCTGGAGTCCGTCCATCTACTGATGTTTTCTCTCATTTAGCCTCATCCGTCACCCACATAGAGATTCAAAAATGCACTCACGGACTTTCTTTGATGAATTTTCTGTTTTCTGCTTTTTGCAGGTTAAAAAGAACAAATTTATGATATTTTCGCTGCTTTGTCATTTTGTGTCCACTAGAACATGGATTGGTTTTAGCCGAAGGCAGAATCACTAAAAGCCCACGCCGATGCTCAGAACTCTCAAGATATTCTGGTTTGTTTTGGTTCAGACATTAATAAGTAGAGAGGGTCTTCACGATAGCCAGACAAGTTCCAGTGGACACTGATGAAAAAGTCAATAATCTCAAAAGCAGTTACTGGCATGTGTGCAATGTATGAATTTAGTGGGGGTAAAACACTTTTACTGCATGTCAAATATTGCAGTTTAATGTGCAGTGAACATAAAGCAGATGAGTATTTAGTTATTAGTAATCACAAATATAAACAGGGAACAAACGTGGTTAGGGTCAGTGTCACTACAGAGGTTGCACAGGTAGTCCATCTCCTACAGAATGGCAAATACATGCCATTGTCAGAAGGTTTGCTGTCTCAAGAGCATGGAGAGGAGATTCTAGGGAGCTGAACTTGGCTGCTTTCTGCAAGAAAGAACAGGATGAGCCCTGCAGATCCCTGCAAAATAATGTTATGCTTCCTTTAACATGGTTCAGCATGAAGTTTGGTGGTGGGTCAGTGATGGTCTAGGGAGTGTTAAGGGTTCAAATGTTAAGGAGGGATACAGAAGGTAATCCAAAAAAAACAACACTGATCCGGCCAGGTGAAGTCAAACGATGATTTTAATGACACGCGTGGAGAGACACACTGCATGCAAACAGCAGTGATCTCTAACTAACAATACACAATCAGTTATTTATATCATCAGTGTATTATAACGCCCCTTCATGCATTAAGCAATACAATATATGCATACGTCAAATCAAAACCACAATGACTTTTAACACAGTTTGAAAAGAACATTGTCTCCGTCTCCACGGCAGGTGCTTCCTGTCAATCTTCTGACTCTCGCTTCTCGTTTGGAACATAAGGCCCCCATCCTGCAAGAAACTGTTCTTTTTTGCAGAGACAATTTTGCAGTTGCAAGAAAATATATCTGAACTCTCACCTAGAACATAAGCCTACCTACAGTGTGTGCAGGTGTGTGTGTATATGTGTGTGTGTGTCGGCACGAAATGCACTCAGTTTCACCTCTCACCTCACCAGCTGAACCTTGTAACCTTTTCCATCAGACAGAAGGCCAGCACATACACAACTGAAACTATATGTGTAATATATTGAATAAATGTTTTAATCAAATGATACTACTTAAAACTTAACAAAAGAATATGAACAAATAAAAGATAATAAAGAATAACCTGATATAAGTGTTTTGTAAGCATGTATTGCAATTCCTTCCACAGCTCCAGTTGACCTCACACTGGATTGGCCAGACATATCGCTGGCCAAAGCTCTTGACTTTCAATTAATAGACTGAGACACAACTCTTTAAAATGCACAAACTGCAAGGTGTATAAAAATAGTTATAACTGTATCTGGAATACAAGGTTAACATGATAACAGTATGCATAAACATTTTAAGGCCATCTTAAAGCTATCTGTACATTGTTAAGGCAATGATCATACTGCAGATTATATTGTACTGATAAAATACTTTTGTTCAATCCCACAGGAGCCATATCCATGGAGGGACGCTCAGACTTCTACAGGGCAGGCAACTGCTCCCTGACTGCCACTAGGTAAAGGAAAGAAGTCATTGCACCTTGTGTTAGACCTTACGCTGGTTCAGTGGGTCCTGGTTTCCTCCTGGTACATGGCAATGCTTGGCCTCATGAGGCCAGAGAATGCAGGGAGTTGATGAAGGAATGATGCCGTTCCCTGAGCCTCCACACTCGCCTTATGTAAATCCAATAGAAGACATCTGGAACATTATGTTTTGGTCCATCTGAAGCTGCCCTAGTCAAAATCCCCCTCCCAGTCCACAGTGTCTTTGAATTCAGTTCTTTGCAAGGTGATAACTTTGATTTCCATCAAAGTATCATGTGGTCTTGTTTTGTTCCAAACACACTGCCCAGTTCACATCGATATAGATATCAAGCATATTTTTTCCCCAATGAGATCTGATTTGTTTTTAAAGCGTTCCTTTATTTATTTATTGTTTTCAAGATGTGCAGATTGCTGACTTTGCCCTTATGTTTAATAAAACGTGGAGACACACTGGAAAGACAACACATTTGAATGATTTCATTCAGTCCCGTCTGTCCATTGTCTGGCTTGCCAAATGAATGTCTCTGTTTTGCTTCACAGGTCATGTTTTTACATATTTTCATGGCCACTGATGCAAACAGACATGGTGCAGTCATCTTCACCCATGCAACAAAGACCCAAGAAGCACCACAATTTTTTTTCAGAGGCACTGACTCGTATCCAGGAGTGGCTTAATAAATCGTTTCTCTTATTAAACAGTAAAAAACAGTGTCTATATTTACCAAATAACCAGTTGAGGTGATGCACCCTAATTTGTTCCTGCAAAGTGAAGTGCACGAGATTGCAAATGAGTTTAAATATCTTGAACTCTTCGGTTTCCTGCAGAACATTAGAATTTACTAAACAAAGAACACAAGGCTGCTCTGGTCCCAGAGGACAGGCAGAGTCTTTAAACTCCCACAAGGAGACACAAGGACAAACACCCGAGTGTGGGCTTGAATGTAGCAACGTCTCACCGACAATAATGGAAAAAATGTCTTGTTTACTGATGAATCAGTGTCACTAACAGAAGGGTGAATGATAGGAGAACAGAAGGAAAGAGAGAGAGACGGCACCACAGTGAAAAATAACCGAATTAGTCACCTTGTAGATATTAACTTCAGCCTGCATACGCATGCTGCTGCGTCTGCACCCCATTGTTCCTCCGTGGCATCCTTTTTCTGGCTTAATCAAATTGTCATTGTTCTGTGAGGGGGTCTTGTTGATGCTCTGCCCACCTCAGGCACACCCCACAATAGAAACATAGTGCCAGATATAAACTCATGTAAATGGGAGAACCATTATTTTGTAACTGAAGTGGTCCTATCAGATGTACACAGAGTGCTTACAGTCATGAACTTTCCCTCCATAGTCCCTTGACCTCATTTGTCAAGTCAATACGAACACAGAGAACTCCAAATATCATCTGGTCATATCTATTTGTCGATCATACATCGATCATACGTGTCGTGTAGAGTACTCCAGCTGACACAAGTGGCAGAGGCACAAAAACTCTCCTGACTCACTGAGTTTTGGAGGGGAACAGTTTCATTTAATGAGATATATACAAATACGTCTCTCCCGGCTCATCTTTTTGAAACAAAAGCCAGACTCAAATGTTCAAGAGCGTGAACATCAGAAGAATTTCTGAGTGTGAATCCAGATAGGATCTCCTCAGTTTGGAAGTGATTATCTGCTCTCTTTCTTCTGCTTTCATGTGTTAATATCATGTTAATTCACTATTAATATTCTAAATTCACTCAGATTGGACTTACAGTCTGTTCAGAGTTTAATTTAATTTTGTCAGTAGTTTATGGGGCTGAACTCGTGACCCTGACAGTGAGCTCATTTGCACTCACACACACACACCAGTAATTAGATTTGAACCAGATTAAACAGAAAACTCAGAGTGTAGCTGTGTAAAGTCTTTAATCTGATTATCTTCATGTCAGGGAGGTTATAGTCAGATTAACACAGCGACAGATCTCCGCTCAGTCCTTTCTTCTGCTCAGATTGCCGTTGCTGTGGAGGTCAGGGGATTGAGGAAGTGCGGATTATCAAAGTTGGATGGTAGCAGTGAGGTACGGACTCGCTGATGTTTTCACACTTGTCTCATGATGGATTTCAGTCACATGGCGCTTCTCAGCTTCAGACACAGGAAACACTGATCAGGTCATTTCTGTTTGCACTGTGATTCACGCCTTTCGCTTCGCCGTCTCTGTATCAGATCCAGCATTCTGAAATAGTCAAGTCACTTTAAAACGAGTTATTCCTGATTTATACTGAAAAACACGGCAGTCAGGCTACAAGTCTTTCAATAACACCATTAAATAGTTATTTGGACCTTTTCTTGTTTAATATACACACTGCTGAGGTGATACAGGTACTCTTCTGTCCTCTTTTGTGTTTGCCTGAGAGTCAGAGTGTTTACGTCTCTGTCTGCTGTTAGGCTGCTTTTGTGGTTAATTTGGGACAGCAGCCTCCTTAAATGTGCAACAATCACTACTTTTTTTAACCCTGAACGTTATTACTGCAGATCTGTTTCTGCAAGTTTCTGCTCAAGTTCAGCACTTTATCCATTTTTAACACATATGACGCGTGTGTTTAGGGAATAACGCCAGACAACATTTCATTGAGATTAATTATAAACTACCAATAATCAATCTAAAGTTTAAAGAGTGGATAACAGTTTCTTTGGTTTCCAAGCTCCAATTATAACACATCCTTTCTGGTGTATCAGTGATTATAAATCTGCCGCATGACACCAGAGAAGAAGAAGAGTCTCTCTGCAGCTGTTGAATGAGATCACAGCACTGTTTGTTTAGTGTGTGTTTGTGTGTGGCAATCACAATCTGTGTATCGTGAGTGGTTGCATGAACTCAGAGCTAAAAAAAAAAAAGCCTTGCTGAAGAAAGAATACCTGAGAACATTTGAGGTGTTCCTCACTGAGTAATGTTATAGTTTTGGGGGTACATGTACATGCATTTTAAAGTTACCCTGCATCTCCTCTGGAATCCACATTCCCACCTTCCAGAAGCAGATGCAAAGGATTTGGCTTTAATTGAAGGTTTTCCAAAAAATAATTATAATTAAAAAGTGCCTCCAAATTGGAAAGAGCGTCTTATCAATATCATGTCAGTCATTACTTTTTGTGCACTTGTATATTGCAGTAATAATGCACAATTTCAAGGCGCGCCTGGACTTACCTCTCAGATAAAATTTGGGAACTTGTCCTCCGATGATATAATCATATTTTACAGACTGAAATAACCAATGTAAGCAGATAATAAAGTGTTTCCAATGCAAAAGTGTGACACAATTCACTAAGACATCAGTAGGATGGCAGAGACACAAACACAGCTGAAATGAAGCAAATATTGTTGTCCTAAAGAAGTGAAAGCTTAAAATATCTTGAAGCTGATGGTTCAGATGATTGTTTTCGGTTCTTCTCTAACTTCTCAGGCTGCTGTCTTTGCATCCTAATATCCTTTAGCAGCAGGGTGAGTTGTTTCCTCCGTCCTTGTCCTGTTGTCAATCATTCCCTGTTAGTTGCCTCTTTTTCACTCAGGTTTGTCTGGACTTTTCTGTGTTTTTGCCTCTTCCCTCATTCACCTTCTGTCTATAAATAAAAACACATCACCATTAGCCCTGCGGTCATCTGCAGATGAGAAATTTGTTCCCTCAAGCTGCCATCTCAGGGGTGACGGCTGCGTCACATAAACTGAGTGACACCCCTGAACATCACTGAGAGGCTTGATGAGGTGCTCTCTTCCTTTATTTTACTTGTGAGTAGATTTTATGACAGAATGTGACTATTGTTAGCCAAGTTATTATGCAGGAACTCAGCTAAAAAATGTTTTAAAAAACCCCAAAAGCAAATATATTTTTTGCCCTAATATATCATGAAAAATTGTGATGATTACTATGCAACATATATTTGCAAAGCCAGAGATAGCAATAACTGTTTGGCCCAAATGTGGCCTCTCTTTTCAGTTTTCCTCGTGCCACCTTTGATTTTTCAGGTGTTGACTCAGGATGGCTGACTCAACTCAGGAACAGGTCTATCTTATACGTGCCAAATGTCAGGTGTGTTGTATCATTTGGGGGTCTGGCACAATAACAAGCCCAGCTCATTATTTTTGGGACACTTGCCAGGTCTGCGACTAAGCCAAAAGTCCCATTAGCAAGCCAGAATGAGCCTAAATGTGTCTGCCATCAGCATTGTAAATGAAAAAAAGCCCCAGTCATTTATCAGTCCTTGTCCAGTTTGCAAATCTCTAAAATCAGCTTCTGCTCTAAATTGAGGAAGTTATGCTTCTCTACACTTCTTGTCCAATGTGTTCTCATCCCAGGGCATCAGATAATGCACATTTATCAGACGCTGCCTTTGGCACGTCACTATGCACAAGGTGTCTTTTGATGTCAGACTCAGCAGCTGCTATATTGGCCGCCAAGAGATAATGGTCCTGTTTTAGAAGCTTAAACAGTCAGATTTGGTGTGCATTTGCATAATTTTTTGGCTAGAGATTGTGGGAATTCAAGTAATGCAGAGGAAACACTGAGGCTCTTGAGTGCAGTCCTCCAAAATGTCAGCACACAGCCAAACACCAGTGATGCTAGCTAGAGTGTTGATTGGTTTACATGATGTCTTGGACAGGATGATGATAGCTGAGTTCAAAGAGGATGAAGTTCAAACAAAAACTTTGAAGGTTAAAAAGCACACATCAGAAGACAGTGGCTGCAGTGGACAGCTCTGTTTTTCCCCATTGCTTTGGTGACTACTGTCTTCTCTCTTGCAGTGTCTGTATGGAGTTTGTAGTGTCGAGCCAGAAGCAGACATGTGGAAACAAAGCTTAACTTTAACCAAGAGTGTGCCGTTTGTTAAAGGCTGGTGAACAATCCAGAACAAGCACAGGAGGACACTAAGGCAAAACTAACTAAGACTGAACTGCTAAAACTTAACCTAGAAGGCTTGACTATGAATACGTGTGAACATGACGCACAATGAACAGACAACCCAACAACAAACAATAGGAAAATCACACAACACATGCACAGAGGGGTGACGAGGAAAGTGGAAAGACCTGGGGAACACAGCAGGAACGAATTAGGTGTGACGAGAAAGGAGGAAGCAAAACTGAACACTGAAAACGGAACGCGAGACTGTCAAAATAAAACAGGAAACACACTACGACACAGATAAGACACACGGCATGGCACAGGGGCTGGGAGGAAGGAACGCACAAGGGAACAAGATAGACTGGGGGGACAACGGGGGGAGACGGAAACACAGAAACAATTGCGGGAGACGAGATCCAGATGAAGAGAGAGAGAGACACGGAGAGCGAGAGACACGGAGAGCGAGAGACACAGAGAGAGAGAGAGAGAGAGAGACACGACGGGCTGGGAGAAAATACATGAATGCACATGACTGACAGGGGAGACATAGAATGAAACACAAGGACCTGGAGAGTGAAGGAGTGATGCACGCACACACACACACACACACACACACACACACACACACACACACACACACACACACACACACACACACACACACACACACACACAGGGAGCGAGGGACACATAGACAAAAAGGAAACCTCATAGACAAGACAACATAAACTAGAATTTACCAAAAACTAAACACTCAGTACTAAAGTGTAGAAAACTGAATCACTACAACACAAAGAAATCACAAAAACACAATAAATGAAAAATGCTGATGAACCATGACATGCAGGTGTTACACTAACGGCATAAACATTACACTTAATAGATACAACATCAAGAAATAGATCAGCAAAGCTCTGTGTACATGTAGCACCTACAGACGACCAACCCATGACCATCGCCTCAGGTGGCTGAAGAGGTAGCATTTGTCCAGCTCTCCATTCATATCTGGAAAGAAAGCACCCACAGTAGAAATACAGTTTTTCTGAATTGCTAAAACAATAAATCCCATTGTAAAAACAAACTGTCAACTACGAAAACTCTTTCATCAAATCAATCCCACAGTTGCCAAAATCTTAAACACTATTCATCTGGTTAGGACACCATTCACAAATCTGAATCTCCCATTTACCAAAACTCTAAACACATTCTCAAACACAAAACACATTTAGCAGTGTGGTGCACTTGTACCCAGAATGGTGCACACAGGCCATTGAAGTTAAACACAACTAACACACTGTTTTCATCATTAACACACTACCACTCAGAATTGAAAGAAATGCGTTGCAACCTCTTCTTCTGCTTTTTGCTAGACTGAATACAGCTTCATCCACGGAGATGTATTTATGAGGCCTAACCATTGAGTCAAGCTCAAAGATTCTCTGTACACAACAAACTAATTTTAGTTCTGTAAATGAAATAGTATGATGTAAACATGTGCTATGTATACAAATATACTTGTAACTAAATGGTATTTTATTTAGAATTGAAGGATGGCCACATGAGGGTGGAAGAACACGCATGCGCTCAGGAGACACTTTTGTGGATACAGTGGGGCAAAAAAGTATTTAGTCAGCCACCGATTGTGCAAGTTCCCCCACTTACAGTTTTTTCTGAATGCTTAAACCCTAACTGTGATTCCTGTAGCACAATTTCTAAAACTATTCAGACTTATAGCAAAACCACTCACTGAGTTTGCAAAACTAAAAGCACAAAAACTGCTTTGCACTCAGTTTGCAATTTTGTAATACACACTTTGCAAAACTGTAGGCACAATTCACTGCACAACACTCAATTACCAAATTTCCAACACACTCCTAGCAAAAGTATACACATGTATGGCTATCATTAACACTAATTTGCCAACTGTCTGGCACACTTTCACATGTGAAAACTTTTTTAGATAATTAGTTCACTTTGCAATCAGCCTAAGCACTATAATACAGGTAAGCTGTGTGTGTAGAGTACAATGGAGGGAGCAGAAAGAGTGAGAAGTAGAGGAGGCCGAGGAAGAGGACGTGGAGGTGAAGAAGTAGGATGAAGAGGACGACAAGGACAAGGAGGAGCAAGAGGAAGACGAGGAGGGGGGAGAGGAAGCATGTTCACTGCAGACCAAGAAACCCATATAGTCATTATGGCGATTGCAAATAATCCTATACTTGGAAATAAACACTTGTGTTTGTTTTGATGTGTTTGAATAAACACCAGTACTTGAAGTTTGGATCCCTC
Organism: Aulonocara sp. 'chitande type north' Nkhata Bay; assembly: GCF_057382095.1. NCBI lineage: Eukaryota > Metazoa > Chordata > Actinopteri > Cichliformes > Cichlidae > Aulonocara > Aulonocara sp. 'chitande type north' Nkhata Bay. The sequence goes on from NC_141345.1 coordinate 7,495,465, forward strand.
TATGCTTATGGATCTATGACAGAAGTATGAGCTCAAACTGACATAGCCTACCTTGTGCACAGAGAAAGCAAAAGCCAGATGTGTTTTGTATTCATACCATCAGTGTGCAGTTGGCGCATTGTGTGCTTAGTAGATGATAGCTTGTGTGTACTGTTTGATACGGAAACACCATTTTTACGAAGGTGTGATGAGTTAATCTAGCTGTGTTTGCTTTTGCAAGAGAACTACAATGTTTTGATGATTGGGTGACAGGTTTTCTTATTTGTGTGAAGAGTTTTGCAAAATTAGCCAATAGTTACAAATAATGTGCTTAAGCAATCAGAAAAAACTGTAAAATGATGACAGAGGTCAGTAATTTGCACCAGAGGTACACTTCAACTGTGAGAGACAGAATGTGAAAAAAAAATCCATGAATCCACATGGTAGGATTTGTAAAGAATTTATTCGTAAATCAGGGTGGAAAATAAGTATTTGGTCAATAACAAAAATACAACTCAATACTTTGTAACATAACCTTTGTTGGCAATAACAGAGGTCAAACGTTTACTATAGGTCTTTACCAGGTTTGCACACACAGTAGCTGGTATTTTGGCCCATTCCTCCATGCAGATCTTCTCGAGAGCAGTGATGTTTTGGGGCTGTCGCTGAGCAACACGGACTTTCAACTCCCACCACAGATTTTCTATGGGGTTGAGGTCTGGAGACTGGCTAGGCCACTCCAGGACTTTCAAATGCTTCTTACGGAGCCACTCCTTTGTTGCCCGTGCGGTGTGTTTTGGATCATTGTCATGTTGGAAGACCCAGCCTCGTTTCATCTTCAAAGTTCTCACTGATGGAAGGAGGTTCTGGCTCAAAATCTCACGATACATGGCCCCATTCATTCTGTCCTTAACACGGATCAGTCGTCCTGTCCCCTTGGCAGAAAAACAGCCCCATAGCATGATGTTTCCACCCCCATGCTTCACAGTAGGTATGGTGTTCTTGGGATGCAACTCAGTATTCTTCTTCCTCCAAACACGACGAGTTGAGTTTATACCAAAAAGTTCTACTTTGGTTTCATCTGACCACATGACATTCTCCCAATCCTCTGCTGTATCATCCATGTGCTCTCTGGCAAACTTCAGACTAATGGGAGACCATTAGTGATGGGATTTCCAGCTCTTTTTAGAGAACCGGCTCTTTCGGCTCGGCTCACTAAAAAGAGCCGGCTGTTTCGGCTCCGAACCGGCTCTTCAGGTTGTTTTGTTGCTTTAATTAATTTATTATTAACAATAATATAAAATTAAGCACAAAAGGAATTACTAATGTAAAAAAAAAGTGGTTTTATTTATATATGTTTATATATAAACATATGCGGTGGCCCCTAGAGACAAAGCATGCACAAAGTCCAAAACACATTTCTAGCATTAACTGAACTTCCAAAACAGAGCTACCTAGATCACTTAAATTACACAATTGAAAGCATGTGTGTATTGTTTGTGTATTTATACACAAGCACTCATATATATTAAAGTAATAAAAAAAATATGTTCATTTACCTGTTACTACCACACACCAAATCCGGTCGTTGGTAATTCCTGACTTGTGTAGCCTCTAGGTAACAAAGCTCAACACTGCGCCCTAGCATGCTGGAGCACTTCTGTTGTCTTTTGTACGTGTTTTGAAGTTTGTACTGTTTTGGAGTTTGTACGTGCTTTGTCTCTAGGGGCCACCGTAAATATACTTTTATTTATTCACTCCACATAAAATGTAATAAATAAATCATATAACACAAAAACCAACTATTCACATTTCAACTTTTAACTATTTAAATTTTCAGTTTTTTCCTTTTAGACAAATTTAAAGTGAAACAACACAAAACACTGCAAACCACAACACAATTAAATTGAAATTGAAATATGAAAACAAAAAGAAGATTCTCTGTTATATGGACCTGCATGAATAAACTTTCTGAATCCTTTAACATCCACAACTGAAAATAGTTGGATGATTACTATACCTTTCTAATGTGATGTTGTTGTCCCTGCTCTTTCTCTGTCTCTCCCTCTGGCTCTGTTCCTGTGCTACTGCGAGTGTAACTACCGCCCCTCCCCCCTCATCCCAGTGTAAAGCACAAGGCTCGCGTGCAGAGTGAAGCGGAAAAAAAGTGCGAGAGAGGGTGAGAGAAAGGAAAAAAAAAATTCCTGTAAAAATATGCAATTTTTTAATGTATATATAAAATTTTTATTTTCCAGCTATCCCACAGTGTTTTGTATTTATTTCTGTAGTGTGTAAAAGTTGTGTTTGCACATTGGCTGTTTTTTTGTGGCTTTTGACATAGTGGTTGATTTTGAGTAAAGTTAAAATAGTTTTGGGTCAAATGTTTGGTTATGTGAGTGTAGCTTGAATTTTACACTTTGTGTTTAGTGTTTTGAGACAAAGAGATTAGATTTTAGGAAGTTTGTTTCAGCAATTCAGAAAAACTGTAAAGTGCTTTCCCACTCTCTATTACTCTTCTATTATAACATGACACCCCTCTGTTGTACTCTTTTCCTGCTTTTTCTGACTGACGGTACTCAAAATAAATAAGTTCAACAGTATCAGACACTTTCCTCTTTACACCTGACCACCCAGAATAACTTCCACCTGACTGCAGGTACAGGCCTTTAGAATGGATGAAGAAGAATTGTGTCCCCTCTGCCATAGCAGCTCTAAATAAAACACTACTCTGAGTTCGCAGTAGTATGCATGAGCAGGTGTACCTTGAGTAAAGAAGCATGGATGCGTATGTTTTTGTTCTTTTTCCTGTGGGACATGAATATAAATTTCACCTTCTGTGCCTTTATCATCTATCATTACATCCAGAAGACAAAGTGTGCATTAAATGAAGTTGCAAAAGGCCCCAAGCAGAGAGTGCAGCTGATCTGTATAGTACATAGCAGGCTGCATACATTTAGGTAGAAAGATAATATTTTGTACATGAAACTGAACTTGTTAAGTGTATGTGTATCTTTTTGTAGCCCCAGAAGAAGAGTGGCCTGTAATTTCAATGTATATTAAAACCAGAGAAAACTAGCCCACAGAGGCACGGAAATTTTATCATCCTCTATTTATCATAGGCAAGCACAAGTATTTATCTTTATTTTATTTATGTAAGGAATAAAATACAGATGAAAAAGCAGAGGAATGACCAATACTAACGCAGAATGACAGGTAATGTCCCCTGTTATTACAACCAGGTGATCGCTTTCTGTTTTCCGAAACTAAAATATTTTGGGAAAATGCTGCCCCCTATTGGTGAAACTTTTAGTTACGTTTTGGAGATGATGATTACAAAAGGTACCTTTAAATTGAACCTAACTGAAAATCTTGACACATATGCCTATAATATTAAAAATCACAAATAAAACATCCATCCATTTCCTGCATCTTAGTGTCATGGGGGCAACTGGTTAAATAGAAATGACCTCTCTCTCCCCAGCCACCTCCTCCTGTCCATCTCTCCTCAGGGGGCACTAAGACATTTCCAAGCCAGCTAAGAGATGTAATCTCTCCAGCATGTCCTGGGTTTGTCTTGGAGCCTCCTCCCTGGAGGACATACCCTGAACACATTATTCAGGAGTTACCCAGGGGGCATCCCGGTCAAATGCCCAAACCACCTCACCTGACTCCTTTTGATGTGTAGTAGTGGCTCTACTCAGAGCTGCTCCAAAATAAGCGAGCTCCATCTACTTTTCACTGAAGCCAAGAAGCCATTCTTAAGGGCAGAAAACAGAGAAAAGAGAAAAAAACTGCACTGAAAATATGTGGTAATGTGTCTTATGAATGATGAATCCAAATTTGAAATTTGTGTGGAGGTGGTCAGGTGAGAGGTCCAACAGGGAGTGTCTGCAGCATCTGTAAAACACTGTGTAGGCTCCTTCATCCAAAGACAAACTTTGAATGTCCTTCAAGAAGCCTGGAGAACTATTTCTGAAGATACTTAAAGAAATGACAGTGTGGCGGAGGTGTGGTCCCGGGCGCGTCTGCAGGGGAGGAGTGGTGCAGTGGGCTCAACGGGGCGGTGCTGGAGATGCCGGTGAGAACAGCTGATGGCGATTTGGACTGATAATGGTTTCCTTCCCTTTTTATAGTGAGACGGAGAGGAGCGGAGAGGGAGGGAAATCAGCTGGGACCGACAGCTGTCAGACTGTGTTCAGTCATAACCGGAGAAAATTGTAAATAAATGTGGAACCTGGTGATAAAGACCTGTGTGGGTGTGTACCTGTGTATAGTGCATTTCACAGACAGGAAGCTACCAAGCTCATTAGAATTGTTATTAATTGAAACGTGCAAATATACATGAAAATAAAGTACATAAGACTGTATTTTCATCTGTATTTTATAAAATCACTGTACCCATTTTTCTTGCAAAACAAGACTTTTGCACAGTACATTACATATATGTATATCGTGTATGTGTATTTTTGTGTGATTATTGAATTGCTTCAATCAGCTGAAAATAACCGCACTTTGCGCTCGACGAAGGATGCAAACATCTGCAGCTGCTGTGAGACGCCGTTTGTGTTTGCTTCAAGCATCTGAATAAGAGTTCATATTTTTGAGTGTAACCCCAAATTGCTCTCATTGTACCTGTAATCAGTCTGCTTGTGTGCTTTCAGTAAACTGGATTTGTTTATGTGCTTCGGCTCCATTAGCCTTCCTACAGAAGATAAACTGCATCTGTCAGTGTTTTTTCAGCTGTGTAGCTTTCTCTCCCAGTGGGGTCACGGGGGAAAAAAAAAAGAAACAATGCAGTGACATTGCTTTGCTCTGCGCCAATTTGAACAGATAAAAGAGGAAATTAAATCTTGTTTATGCGACAGCGCTGATGGCGGATGCAAAGTGTCAAGGCGAGCGTGCCCGCCGCTGGATGATTGTTCCAGAAGCGTTGACATGACTGACTAAGTGAAAACATATGGCGAGGGAAGTGGGGACTGCTGACGACCCCCCCACCCCCCCCACCCGCACCCCCAGCTACGATCCTCCCGTCCTCGTCCTTTTACCTTCGCTCTATCTCTTTCTCTCTCCCCATCTTTTTCCAGCTGAGTGGCTCCTAATTGAAGAGGGCGTGGGTTGCGTGTCAACAGCCGTCAATGAGGTCATAAATCGTTTGTGAAGGACCGCCATGATTCCTTAGCTCTTCCCCTGTCCTCAACTTGGTGCCATTATTGCACCTTGTCTCTTCTTTAACGATTCAGTTTCAGTTAATAACTTTGCTCTGTGGCTCTTCTAATAAAAGTATTTCTCTCCCGCTGTAATGCTGTCAGGTCCAGAACTCATAAAATTAACCGCAAGCGTGTGTGCACTTCCCCTCACTGTTTGTAAAAATCACTTGCACAGAAAGTGTTTAAGCTTTAGCACCTTCAAGATTCATTTACCACACTGTCTTAAAGTCTACAGGAAGACTAGCTTGTAGTTTCCTGTTGCAGCTTTGTAGTCCCCCCCCCCCCCCCCCCCTTTTGGATGGGGACATTATGTGTCTCAGCTGACTTGAGGATTCATGAGCCTGAGGATCTGTGCTCAGACTGTCGTGATAGTAAATGGATAAAAATGGCCAACAGAGCCCCGAAAAGATGTGACTTTTCTTGTGTGCGATCTTTAGATTACCTAAATGGAATATATTTTTGAGAAATACTTTTGCATCAGTCATATTATCCATTTATTTATTCATACTTTTCATTTTCCTGAAATTGCATCCATAAAGACTTTGGAAAGATGGGCCTGCTTGAAAGAAGCTATCTCAGTGTCTTCTTTATGCTGCACCTGATTTTCTCTTTGCACATGTGAAGAGTGGAAATGGACATGGATAATGAACACGTATCCAATGCACTATTTATGGTATCTGTGCAGCTTTGCAGCTCACAGCCAGATTTAATTGGATTTCTTGACATTAAGAGAACTATTTACTCACCAATGTCATCCTTATGCAAAACTTTATTATCACACTTTAGGCTGCCCCCATTTAGTTCCTCCTCCCTGAGCCAGCAGACATATTCATCCTGCTCGCAACACTGCTGTTGTTACTGCGTAGCTAAATGGAGTGAAAACTGCTCCTGAATGAGATGGTGATTCTGCAGATGCCTCCACAAAGCCTCCACAATGTCACATTTTGTGTGAAACAAAATTTCGCTCTATGTGCCGACGGAAAGAAATCAGCAGCCGTTGCAGCTGTCGACGAGGGTTCAGTTCTGGCAGAAGACCGGCGGGTTACAGCTCACGGTGTATAGAGCGTACCGAGACACAAACAGATAAGATGAGGAGGATGTGTGTGTAAACAGATGGCTGTAAACAAAGTAATGATAAGTAACTAAACTCAACGCTCAATCGCCAGCTGAACGCAGCTCCTCTTACGGTCTCGGAGGAAATCTTTGAAAACGAGGCGCTCCTTACGTCTGTTTGTGTCTAAGACTTCTCTTTCAAATTCTCCCGGGTTCTCCTCCTCTTCCTTGGGAGGTGACATCGCCCCTCTGCTGCTGAGCTAAGAAATAAATAAGCCGAGGTTGCTGCCGCCGCCGCTGCTGTTACTGCTTCTTGAGTAGAATTGATCCCCAGCGAGATGTGGACTTTCTTCCATCTGCTCGCTGCTAATTAACAGACAAGAGCTTCCCAGTAGAGAAACTTGTGCTGCTCCTCCTTCTCATTCTCCTCCTTCTCGGCTGCAGATCTGCGGGGAAACAACACTCCAGCCTCGGCAGACGCTTCAGCCAATCAACAAGCAGTATCACTTCAATCAGCAGGAACTCAAACTGAGGTCTGCAAAAAAAATAAAAATAAAAGAGATGTGTGGAAAACAAATCTACTGTTTGGCACCAGGGGAAGGGTCTGTTCTTATGTAGCTAAAATACTTTTGTATTTATTTACTGCACATAACACGAAGAAGCATCCAGAGCTGTGAGTTAACTGCACAAGCACTGAATGGAGATCACTAACTGGTTATGTTGCAGATTCATGTCTGATTTTTATAATGAGATCTTCGTAAATCTCTTGACTTCATGGCTTAGCGAGCTAACTTCAGGTTAAACTCTGGGTTCACAGTGTTACAAAGGTGCATTAACAAGACAACTAAGGCTTCAAGAAAACAGATCAACAGGTACATCCACCTGCTGACCAATCAGTTCTCTGGAAAACAGCGTCATATTTGCTTGAAGAGCACTATAGACTGTATAAAGTTCTCGATGTCCATATTTGTTTGGTTTTTCCTTCTGGTCAGACTTAACTTTCTGCATCATCTCTTCAAAAAAAAAAAAAAAAAGTATATATATATATATATATATATATATATATATATATATATATATATATATATATATATATATTCTTTTTTTCACCACACTGTGATAGGAAATCATTTTCTTTTGATGAAAAATAATTCTGAAGTATGATTTCATCCACATATGGCATTTTGTAGTGGGTATAGCAGCTTTGACGGTAGGGATGGGTATCGAAAACCGGTTCTTGTTGAGAACTGGTTCCCACTGTTTCAATTCCTTGGAATTGTTTGGCATTTTTGCAAACGATTCCCTTATCGATTCCAGTCGCCCCGAATGACATCACCACATTGCAGAGCGTCATTTACCTGGCAGGAAACATGGCGCCTAAGCGGCTCAAACGCTCAAAAGTGTGATTATACTTTACGAGAACGGATGACAACAGGGCAACTTGCAATACTTGAAAAGTAGAGATTTTATTTAAGGGAGGAAACACTACGAATATGTAAAAAAATTTGCTCACAAAACACGCCATAACCTTACATGAATGTGGAATGTAGAAGTTAGCGTATTTTATTTTTTTTACCATACCACGCACCGGATTATAAAGTGCATTAAGCTTAAATTAAGCACTTAAGCTTAAAGTTAAATTCATTAGTTCTAAAATCTCTCAATATTATTTATAGAAAAACAAATATACTGTATGTTTATTTCTCAAATAAATGTTTGGGACTGAAAACAGGTTTTGATCTTTTGTTTCATTCTATAATGGACTTTTTTTTTTTTACTCAGGCTTGAACTTTGAGAGTGTTTAAACAAGAGAGAAAACTGTGAAACTGTTCATGCCTTTCTGAGAAAACTGTATAAAGTGTGTAGTGACGAGTTTTTCAGCCTTAAAACATCTAAAATAATTGTAAAAAATAAAGCTGGCTACTTCGCAGATTTTACCTATCGCTGATTATTTTTAGAACATAACACCCGCGATAAACGAGGGAACTCTATATACAAATACTGAGAAATTTCAACCCTTTCTCTCTTTTGCTCTGAGGCGCAAAGGAAAAATATCGACAAGTCGATGAACATCATCTACAGATATGTTCGGTAAATGCCCAAGACATCTTCAGAAATGTAAATCGCTGCTTGATTCGTTCATTTGGTTGACCTTTTTTGGAAAACCTGACTGTAAACGAGACGGGAATATCACACCGGAAATCAAGCGCCCTATAGGAGTTTGCCCACCGGAAGTAGCATATGCTAAGGTGCACATAGTCTATTGAACATTTAGACGTTATTCTCAAAATTAACAATAATAATGAAAAAAATCCTTCAATTTTCTTCTTAATGTGGCCCTAATACTCTGTCACACATGTTTTTGACATGTGTTTAACAGATGCAACATGTACATGGTCGAAATGCGTCAACATGGCAAACAAAACACCACTTGAAAAAAAACGGGAACGTATTTGAGCCCAACCTTGATCTTTATTGAGAGTGGAAAGATGAAAAATTGTGTCCACAAACAGAAAAACGTAGAAATGCATCAGGAAACATGAAACTATTTCACAAACTGCCGTAAGACAGCAATGAGTTGACGTTCGCGAAAGGCTTTTTGCTGTATGTATACCCTGCCCCTTAATTAAGAAGCGTTTTGTAGCCACGAGTATGACTCCATATGGAGTTGCACTCGTCATGAAAGTTAGAGGGTGTAGTTGAGGCCTCAGATTTGGGTGTTTGTGCAGGAAACCGTCTTACTGTACACAAGTAATGGTTATTTTTCTCTTTCTCTTTCTCACCCAACATAGAGATGTATTTGTGCACACTGAAAATAGGCGAAGCGTTTCTATTTAATCCGATGACACAGAAGCAGAGAAAAAAACATCAGGTTAAAAAACAGTCTGATTGCATCACATTTCTAAAAAGAGTTTACAGCATCTGGTGGCACCACTGGTTTCATGATAATGTGGAAAAAAGTGTTATTTATGAGGTCAACAATCCTCTCTGCTGCGATGAAAGCAGAGTTTATATATAGCTTGGGTAGAAGTTCCCCAGTCTGTATTTATGTGCAGCTGTCTTTACTCACAGCGGAGTAATGCTAAGTCAGGCCTAAGTGTACAGAGCACTCTGTCAGATCTGTGAGAACATGCACCGTCTGGAAATCAGCATTTATGAAAGAGCTGCTGATTCAGGCCGGGCTGCCGTGATTTGCAACCCAACTTCATTTGCAAAAATCATGACCTGGGCAATATACCCAACAGGCACTGTGCGTGTGTGTGTGTGTGTGTGTTGTTGGAGAGCAAAACAAGGCAGAATTACAGCTTCCACAAGAGCCCTGTTCACCAAATGTGGCTCAGCTAATTTAAGCTAACATGCTGTTATCAGATGAAAACCATCCTGTTATTTCACATTCAGATAATTAGTTTTTAAATCCAATTTGAGGATTCCTGTTTTTAACCTCAGATGAAGTTGTGTTGTCCCTGTGCATTGGATACAACAAAAATGAGTAAAGCGTTAACACTTTGATCAAGATTTATTTGACTAGCTATTATTTGATATCACTTCTAGTCAAAACTGTCCCAGCGTGCACACATGCACTTGTTGAAGTTGAACTCTTATGATGTGTGTTAATGGAAAATTGTATTTAGTAGTCAGTATAATCTTTTAGTGATATAAGTTTGCATATGGTAGAATACTGCTTGTAGTTATTTGTATTAGGAAATATTCCACGGTTAATCATGAGTTTTAGACATGGCATTATACACGTTACAAAGACACAAAATAAAAGTAAAAATATCCCAACTCCGATGAGTAGTCTTTTTAGCACCTGTAACCAGGAGCCAGTGTAAAGCCAAGAAAAACCAGTCACTTGTATCACTTACATAGTCCTGATTTTGGGCCTGCTGGATCTGTCTCAAAACATTCAGGGCGTCAGTCATGTTTGATGAATGTGCGTCTTCTTTATGTAAATGCAGAATGTGTTGTTGAAGAGGACACAAAGTCCCCTTTCTCTGCTAGTAGAATATTTTCCCTAACAATGTGCATGTCTATGACCTGCACTGAAATTAATTTGTTCTATGCTCACATCAAACTATGGCATTTGGTAAAAGCTGATAGACCATGGGCTTATGCACAAGCTTCTTCAGAAGAGGATCACCAGCTTATGGCATGAGTGATCGGTGTCAATCACGGGCTCTTCCTTTGAAGCCTCATCATGTTGGCTTTTTGGAGACAAGTGACCGTGTTTGGTTAGTGAACAGCATGCTAAATTATCAGCTAACAGTCCTTCTAGTTAGCAAGACTCACTCACAAAAACTGGAGATCAAACTTTGTGGACATTATTTAGTACAGTAACCTCACAGAAGCATATAATCGGTAGTGGTGTGCGGATCGATATTGAAATATTGATTCTTCCGATGCCAGTAATTTATGTTCCAGAATCGATTCTCATATTAAAATATCGATATTTTAATACTTTAGGTATTATTAACAGCATTAACAGCAACACAGTGGAAAGAAACTATATCATTCGGATCGTCTAAATTGGAAGGAACTACTTCCTCTTACGCCTTTCATAGTCACATGCGAAATACGGCTGTATAAATGTGTTGCAGCCCCTGGCGTGCGCACTCACAACAATGGCTGAGCGTAAACGGAGTCATGTGTTGATGTATTTTACCTCCACAAACAGCCAAGACGCGGTTTGCGATACATGTGGTAAGAAAGTGAGGTGTTGTGGCAACACCACTAACCTCTTCAAATCATATCACAGAATATGACGAGCGAACTGACGAGGAGGAGAGGGACAGGTGCTGCTAGGGCAAAACAGAGGTCTCTTGCGGAGTCCTTTAGTGCTGCAGGCAGGCAACATGCTCAAATAGCGCACAACTTCAGGTTTTTTATTTCTATATGATAATTCTGCAATAGTAAGAAATAAGAACAATTAGTCTGATGTCCTGTAATCATTATGAAGCTATATTATTATATTATTATTACAATTACATAATACAAATATATATTGTATTATGAAATACTGATGAAACATTTAGTTTTTGTAAAGAAAAATAATAATAATGGATTGCATTTATATAGCGCTTTTCAAAGCCCTCAAAGCGCTTTACAATTCCACTAGTCATTCACTCTCACATTCACTCACTGGTGGAGGCAAGCTACAGTTGTAGCCACAGCTGCCCTGGGGCAGACTGACAGAAGCGAACGACAGGAGGAGCGGGCCCAGGAGGCACTGGGCGTGGCTATGGCTCAGGCCACAGCCAGCAGCTGAAGCAGGAACAGGAGGCTGACGTGATGTTGGTTCAGGTGGGGGCCTGGCTGGAGGCGGTGCAACGCCTAGGCTGGACGGGGGTATCGGGACAGGGGCTCGAAGTGAAGGCCTACCACTCCCAGTACAACAATCTGGAGACCCACGATGGCCTCCTATACCGGAGATGGCGGGCCCCCAGTCAGGGCAAGGATCTCCTGGTGCCTCGGTCGCTGCGGTCGCAGGTGCTCGAGCTTGTCCACTACTCAGTGGGGGCCGGCCACTATGGGAATGCCAAAACTCTCCGCTGTCTCAGGGGACGGTTTTACTGGCCTGGTTGTCAACGGGATGTGGAACTTCATGTTCACTGCTGTGACACCTGCACGGCACGGAAGGGCCCCACTCAATGCTCCACTGCCCCCCTGCAGCAGTATCTGGTGGGGGCCCTGATGAAGAGAGTGGGAGTGGACGTCCTAGGGCCTTTCCCCGTCACTGAGTCAGGGAACCAGCACGTGTTGGTGGCCATGGACTGCTGCAGGAGGCGGAGGGAGTGGCTGCGGGTGGTTCATGACTACACCCGCCAGGCCCAGACCAGCGCCGGAGTATGACAAAAAAGAGCCGGTGACACCAGGTGCCGAGGGGGAGCTTTCGTGCCTGGCGACAAGGTTTGGGTGTACTGCCCGGTTTGCAAAAAGGAGTGTCCCCCAGACTGTGCAGCCACTGGCAAGGGCCGGCGGAGGTCGTGGAGCGGCTAACAGAAGTGATGTACCGGATCCGCATACCGGGCCCAGGGTGGTGTTGTACCAGGACAAACTCTCACCTTACCGACCGCCCGCTCCAGCAGCCGCCGGGGCAGGGGATGCTGGTGGCACCCCATGTTCTGATCCGATTGACTCTTCCCCTGCTGGTCGAGATCGGTCTGTGCGCCGAAAGAAGACACCTGGACATTTGCGGGACTTTGTGTTGGGTAATGGGGTGGTCGGGGACGACTGACCCCTTAGGTGGGGGCTATGTAGCGGGTCAGGGCTGTTTGGGGTTTGAGAGCTATGTTCTGTTGTTCCAGGCGGCAGCGTTATGTTGCCATGGTTACAGGTAATGCTCTCTCTCTGCAACTGTGTGTTTCTGGGTGGAGAGAGTGCCTTTTTTTCGTGTGGTTGTTGTTATGCTAGAGCTACGCCGAGCAGTTGAGGTAGCGGCGTTGTGTTTCCTGTTGAATACTAATAAACGTCTGTGCTCCCTGGCTAACTCTGCGGGAAGCAAGACCAAATGATATCTCTGTCTCCTCATTGTCTGAGCTCGCCACACTATTTATAGCTCCCATTTTTTCCCAAAAATGAGACATCTCAATATTTTAATGGTAAAATATTCAAGAATTCAGCACTCAGTGGGGTACTTTTCTGCAATAATCCCTTAAAATCTGTTATTCCTTATGAAGACAGTGCCGATGTGATTGCAGTTTTCTAACTTCTGTTCAGTGAAATGTTTCAAATGTTCCGTGTTTGTTTGGCATCTGCCGTTTGCTGGTGTCGAGGTCAGTGCGGGCCGAGGTCCTCGCCGTTGTTTCAGAGCCTTTGTGGGGGTTTTATCAGCTCCGCAAGCACACCAGACAGCATTCGAGCCCTCGACCTTTGAAGTTTCCTCCCAGCTGACGCTATCGGCCGACTCGACAGCTCTGAACGGTCGCCTTTACGGGCTGAACAAAGGGCAGGATTAACCCTACTAAGCTTCTCTGTGTTAAATATCCATCAAAGGCTCTCTCACCTAAATTGTGCTCACTCCATGAACTCTGAGGCTTCATCATCCTGCACACTAACGCTTTTATTTTGCTGTGATTGAGTGTCAGACAGACAAGAGAAGCAGAGATGCAGAACAAATGAAAAAATGTTACCTTCAGATATTAAGAAAAAAGAAAATGTCAGTAAACACAGTTTAATTTTGAATTAAGGTGTTAATGTACCAACTAAACGTGTGCTACATGCAGTGACTTCAAAGTGCATAACAGGAATGGCTGCTCGACCATTGAGTGTCCACAGCAGAGTATAACGAAGGCTTCAGTGCTGTACCTTTGAAATGAAGGATAAAGCCTTTCACCCTGTGTCTGTTAAGCGCATTCAGCTAAGTAGTCAGGTGGCATCTTTTCATCAACACTAGCTGGGAAGCTTTTATTTCACTTACAGCAGGCTAACAACATCGCTATTTCTGTATTACTCTGCCTGGCACGGAATGAAGTCTGGTGACAGCAGAGGTGATAAACTATGAAAGACAGCAGTGTGCCCATATGAATGCTCACACTACGCTGAAGTGAAACAAGGGCCCATAAATTATTTAAATAATGGAAATAAAATGTGTGTTTTACAGTATTTCTTCTTGGAGATGCAGAGGGTTCCCCCGGGAGGGCAGGCTGGTAGGGTTTGAATTTTACTGTGTAGTTTTTGGTTTTGAGAGGCTCTGCCATGCTAAGCTATGAATGGATAGTCACTATTTCAAAATATGAGACATGAACTGAAATATTTTTACATAGCATCAGGAAAAAAACATGGTTCTAATGATTGTAGTACACATTGAATGATAAATAGCCCGTGTAATGTAGAAATTGTTTGTAAGAGCACTTCGAGGCGTGCAGAGCTGTAGTAACAACAGAGGCATGAAGCTGAAGAGCTATACACTGAATAAAAGAGAGAGTTGTTGAAGCTAGCTTAAGAAGAGGGGGGACGATCTATGAGCAGCAGTGTAGCTTTGTGCTAAGAAAGAGCTCTACAGATGTGATGTTTGCTTTGAGAGTACCGAAGGAGCTTCACTGTGTGTTTGTGGATCGAGGAAAGGAAGTGTGTTGCTGAATGAGGAAGTCCAGAGTGGCAGAGAGGTATGTAAGGGTGGTGCCAGACATTTATGAGACAGTGGTGAGGTGTGTGGTAGGAGTGACAGATGGGTTCAAGTTGGGAGTGGGATTACATCAGGGATCTGCTCTGAGCTCCTTGTTTGCAGAGGCAATGGACAGGCTGACAGATGAGGTAAGGGAGGAGTCTCTGTGGATGCTGATGTTTGCAGAAACACTGATCTGTAGTGAGAGTAGAGAGCAGGTGGAGGAGAGCCTGGAGAGATGGAGGTATGAGCTGGAGAGAAGAGGAATGAAAGTCAGGAGAAGCAAGAGAGAATACATGTTTGTGAATGAGAGGGAGGCAGGAGGCTGAGCTTAAGATTCAAATTCAAATTCAAATTTTATTTGTCACGTACACAGTCATACACAGTACGATATGTAGTGAAATGCTTGGACAACTGCTCGTGACCTAAAGAAAACAAAAAAAGGAAAGGCTATGAATAAGATAGGAAATAAATATGAAAAATTAAAAAGGGTAAATTTAACTAGGAAGGAATAAAATATAAATTAAGGTTAAAAATGAAATAACTGTACAACACAAATTAGAATGAAGGGTAAATTTAACTGGGAAAGAATAAGAAAATATATAAATTAAAGTTGAAAATAAAATAACTGTACAACAAAATACACAATACACAATATAGAACTATATAAGAATGTATGAAGAAATCTAAATATAAATAAATATATACACAATAACAGCAGCTGTACAAGTATTAACTGGAAATGAAGAATATAGTGACCAGTGTTGTGCAAAAACAATGTCCAGAAAGTCCAGTGTGTGTGTAAGAACCATATGTGTGGGTCAGTACTGTGTGGTGGTGTGATTGAGAGACCGTATCAGGTGTTCTCAGGTGTTCATTGGGAGTGGGCATGCTGGACACGTATAGAGTCCATCAGAGAGAGAACTCAGGGTGAGATGGTTTGTGAAGAGGAGGGAGGGTGGATATACTGGACAAAGGATGATGGAGATGGAGCTGCCAGGCAGGAGGAAAGAGGAAGACCTCAGGGAGAATTCATGGATGTAGTGAAGGAGCACATGTGGGGTTGGTGTGTCAGAGGAGGATGCTGGGATAGGAGGAGGAGGCAGATGATCTGCTGTGGAGAGCCTTAAAGCAGCAGCAGAAAGAAGAAGAAGGAGGAATAAGTATGGTGCACTTTGAAAACAACACTTTTGAGAAACTTTTTTTTTAACAAGGTGAAAATGTTTGGTGAAGAACAAGAAGACAAATAACCAGAGGTAAAAAAAAAATGGAATTGAATAAAATGAGCAGAACCATGAGTTGAAAAGAGCATCAAACGTCTGAATTAAAAAAGTAAAGCTCATAAGAAAAAAAAGAGGACGTGTTATTGAAGCTGCTTACTTGTGAGTAACATTGCTGGCGCTCGCTAATTACCAGTGCTACCTGTTAAAACTGTAATTTTCAGAGGTGATCAAAACTCTTTTAATCAGCTGTGCATACATAATGCCGCAGCGATAAAGTGGCGCCACAGCAAGACGCCAATAATAACAATAATAACGTATATCTGAACACAACGGCTGCTAAAAGTTTCAGGCCGAATAAATCATTTGTTCATTTTCATGAATAAATTACCTCTTCATGCATTAAAAACGCTCCTAATGAGGAAATCACTCTTTGTTCTTTCATTTGTGAGCGTATGTGTGTGTGTGTGTGGAAACTAAGCTGAGGTCTGAGGTTTGCTGAATTATTCTCTAAGCCATTTTCTCTTTAATACACCTAGAAATAAACAAATAAGCGCACACACTGGTAGAAAACACACACACACTGCCGCTCACTTTTTATTCAGTTTCGGTGCCGATATAATTGTCAAAATAACACGAAATTGTTGCTTTTCAGGATCCTAATTGGAGCAAAGTAAAAAGTGTTAAATAGAAAAAAACTGGACTCATTATCATAAAAAGAGAAACAGAAGTATGTGCAGTTATGGGTAGCAGCTATCCCAGACATCCAGCTGCAGCCTGCTGGGCCCTTCCCCACTCATCCTGTTTTGTTGTTCCACATTACAGTTAAAAATAAAAAGGACAACGCGTCCTAACCTTCACAGAAAACTGTTTTTAAGACCAGTTGCTGCTTCTTTGTGAAACCGCTAAACTTAAAAACACACAAAATGAAAATTTCCCTGCTGTTATTTTTTAAAAACTTTGTGTGTGTGGTTAAAGATGCATGAAGCTAGCCGGTGTAATGGAAGGAGTTTAAATTTAACTGTGTGTATGGAAAGAAGTGTCACGATGCACCACAACAGCATACATACTGCAACCCGGTCTTTAGGTCCAGCTTCATTAGCCGTTTCCTGGTCCAAACTCCACTTTAGGTCCCAAAGTCTAAGGAACACAGCGGTATCACTGAGCGTTGCAAATTCTGCCTAAATTCTTCCATCTTTAATAAAATGATCAGTGTGGCTGCTCTACCAGGTGTAACAACTAAGTTTAACATCCAGGCATCCATGAAAACAGAAGTCGTGAAGTTTAACAGAGTTTGAAGTTAGCAGGAAGTTAGCTCACTAGTTTCCATCTAAAGATTACCATGTCCTGACTGAGTGATTTCTAAAAAGTTAAAAAGTACAGCTTAGCTATTACTTCAGGCATAAATGAAGACAGGAAACCAAACAGCGACAGTGACGTTTTTAGGGTTACTGAAGTTGGGCTAGCTGGTATATAATGATGTGCTACACGGTGGCTAGCTACACAGCTATGTTAGCATAATATAAACACAGTGAAGCTGGACGATGAATGCTAACTTTTTCCCACTTGATAAAAGTTACCGTGAGGGTTCCCGATGGTTAGGGACAAATGCAATCGCATGGCAGGATGCTGTAAACAGACCAAACTTCAGTCAGGAGAACAACTGAGATAATCCATCCACAATACGAGGTTAGTTATTAATATACTGCTGCATGGGCTGGACTGTAATTACATCTTAAGGTTTTAAAAACGGAGCTTTAAAATGAAGTAGCCCGTGTAGTTATCAAAACAAAGAGAAGCCGACAGTGATCGCTGACTTTTTTAGGATCTTGTTGAGATTAAATAGAACAAGATTCAAAGCATTAAAACATGTTAAAAACATAACAGCTTTAATAAACGCAGAGTAGTTTGGACCCGGAAGCAGGATTCATACATCATCACTTAACAACTGGATGACACAATATTTCAAGATAAGTAAGATGAATGACGCACACCCACGGTAACATCCAGCTTTGCTTGAACTCGAGATGTTGGTTATTCTTTTATATCTAAATGCTTAAAATGTTGAATTTAGTGATTACTGTTATTTCTTTTTTGTAGTAAATTCAATTCCTCACAGTGTTTAAATTCATTCTCTCATGAAGATCTCACCGCAGAGCCTTCTAACAGAGTCTTTGTAACATGTTCATAATAAATAGTAGTACTAAATAATCTTTTACCATTTAAAAAGCCTATACATCTATCAAATGTGAGAGTGTTTGTTCTGTATTCACAGCAACACTGTTTTGTCCCATTTACATTATTTGTATGATCTGATCCATTGTCCCTTTAGACTGTTCAGGCCAATAACTGAGACGAGACGATATGAAAGCTTGCATTAGCAGTCCAATTGATTTTCATGTCAGAAATTTTGCACATCTTTAAACTTCAGACATATCAATTAGAGATAGATAGTCTGCTATCTCAGATTATACCCATGAGCTTGGACTGAGTCAATAAATACACCATTAATGCAACAGTTTAAAACAGAAGTCTTTCTAATAGGGAGGTTTAAAGTAAATATAATACGCAAGTTCAGGGCCGTGATGGTGATGGATGCCTTTCACCCAATGTCAATCCCCACTGAACCTTCGGGTCCAATGATTCATCATCTATGAATGATTATAAGATAAGATAAGATAAGATAGAACTTTATTAATCCCTCGGGTGGGTTCCTCTGGGAAATTCGATTTCCAAAAAAAGCACAGCAACGACCGAAGTTACAGTTACAGAATTGTTATATATATATATACACACACACACACACACACACACACACACACATATATAAATACAGAAACAAATATAAATAAAATATACAAAGGGGATAAATAGAATAAATAGGAATAAAAAATAAAAATACAAGTGAATTGCACATTTCAAGTATTGAGTCTATTGCACTGTTGACTATTTACAAAAAGTATTGCACAAGGTATTGTACAGTGAGGTGAAGAGGCACTACAGCTTAGTTGTTCCCCCCTCCTTTGTCCTCCTGTTTCCCCTCCCTCTCCCCTCCAGAGAGGAGTTAAACAGTTTGATGGCGTGTGGGACAAAGGAGTTTTTAAGTCTGTTAGTTCTTGTCTTTGGGAGAAGCAACCTGTCACTGAACAGACTCTTCTGGTTGTTTATGGCCGTGTGCAGAGGATGCCCAGCATTGTTCATAATGTCCATCAGTTTCTTTAATGTCCTTTTCTCTGCCACTGTCACCAGAGTGTCCAGCTTCATGCCGACCACAGAGCTAGCCCTCCTGATCAGTTTCTCCAGCCTGGATGAGTCCTTCTTTGCTGTGCTGCTCCCCCAGCACACCACAGCATAGAAAAGTACTCCAGCAACCACCGACTGGTAAAACATCCTCAGGAGCTTCCTGCAGATGTTAAAAGACCTCAGGCTCCTGAGGAAGTACAGTCGGCTTTGGGCTTTTTTATACAGGTGCTCTGTGTTGCATGACCAGTCCAGTTTATTGTCCACCCACAGCCCGAGGTACTTGTACTTGTTGACCACCTCCACCTCCTCCCCCTCTATCTGAACCGGCAGTGGACCTTCTCTGGACCTCCCGAAGTCCACAACCAGTTCCTTAGTCTTTGAGGTGTTGAGTTGCAGGTGGTTTGTGTGACTCCATGCGACAAAGTTCCTCACCAGACTTCTGTACTCCTCTTCCTGATCATCCCAGATACACCCCATGATGGCCGTGTCATCTGCAAACTTCTGAATATGGCATAATTCAGAGTTGTAGCAGAAGTCAGAGGTGTACAGGGTGAAGAGAAGAGGGGACAGCACAGTTCCCTGTGGTGCTCCTGTGCTGCTGACCACAGTGTCAGACGTGATGTCCTTCAGCCTGACGTACTGTGGTCTGTCGGTGAGGTAGTCGGAGATCCAGGCCACCAGGCAGGGGTCCACCTCCATCCTGTTCAGTTTTTCCTGAAGCATACAGGGCCGGATGGTATTAAAGGCACTGGAAAAGTCAAGAAACAGGATCCTAACCGTGCCTTTTCCCCCATCCAGGTGTGAGTGGGCTCTGTGTAGGAGGTACAGGATGGCATCCTCCACTCCGACACCCGCCTTGTATGCAAACTGTAGTGGGTCCTGGGCATGTTGTACCTGTGGTCGGAGGAGGTTGAGGAAGAGCCGCTCTAGAGTCTTCATAAGATGTGACGTCAGTGCCACCGGTCGGAAGTCATTCAGCTCATTGGGCCGGTTCCTTTTGGGGACCGGGACAATGCAGGATGTCTTCCATAGGGCGGGCACTCTCCCCAGTCGCAGACTGAGGTTGAAGACTCGTTGTAGCGGCTCCCCAAGTTCAGCAGCACACGCCTTAAGCATCCTAGGACACACCTTGTCTGGGCCTGCTGCCTTTCTGGGGCGAAGCTTCCTCAGTTGCCTCCTGACCTGATCCACTGTGACACTGGGAGATGTTTGGGAGGAGGGGAGGGGGGGAGATGTCTTGCTGCTGAGAGAGGGATTGGAGGAGGGGGGTGTCATGGTGTCAGGAAGGGGGGGAAGCGAGGGAGGCAGGAGAGTGGGGAGAGGACTCTGTAGTAAAGGTGAGGGTGGGGGGGGGGGGGGGGGGGGTTGTGGGCTGGTCAAACCTGTTGAAGAAGTTGTTGAGTTCGTTTGCCTTCTCCACAGTCCCCCCCACTGTGCTTTTCTTGGTGTTGTGGCCTGTGATGGTTTTCACACCATTCCAGACCTCCCTCATATTGTTCCTCTCCAACTTCTGCTCCACCTTCCTCCTGTAGGTGTCCTTTGCTTCCCTCAGGCAGCGTTTCACCTCCCGCTGTGCTGCTTTCATCTCCTCCTTCACTTTGCTCCTGAAAGCCTTCCCCTTCATGTTGAGGACAGCTTTGACTTCCTGTGTTACCCACGGTTTGTTATTAGGATAACACCGTACCGTCTTAGCAGGAGCGACTGTGTCCACACAAAAGTTGAGGTAGTCTGTAAGACAGTGTGTCGCCCCCTCTATGTCCTCACCATGTGGGCTCAGGAGCACATCCCAGTCTGTGGTGTCATAGCAGTCTCTCAGAGCATCCTCCTTTTCTGGGGTCCATCTCCGGATGGAGCGCGTTGTGACAGGCTGCCTTTGGACGAGGGGTGTGTATTGTGGCTGTAGGTAAACCAGGTTGTGGTCTGACTTCCCTAGTGGGGGGAGGGGGGTGGCTCTGTATGCATCTCTCACATTAGCATACAGTAGGTCAATTGTCCTGTTGCTCCTTGTGGAACAATTCACAAACTGGTGAAAAGCAGCCAGAGTAGAATCCAGTGTGGCATGGTTAAAGTCTCCAGATATAATAATGCAAGCTGCACTCACGGTATAGTCTGTGGTTGTTCAGAGCGCACAGTTCGTCAATCTTATTCTGTAACGAGTTCACGTTGCCCATGATCACTGTCGGGATTGATGGTTTGAATCGCCTCCGGTGATCCGCTCTCCTCGCTCCAGCTTTGCAGCCTCTGTAGCTCCTCTTTAGCTCGGCCGGGATGTTGTGTCGCATGCCGGTCTGTCCCTTTGTTCTTAGTGCCAGCAGCTCCACTCTCGAATAGATGAAGGAGCTGGTTCCAGAAGTTTTGAAAAGTGCATTATCCATCTTGTATCGCTATATCTAAGAGGTATAAGTAGAGGAAGGTGAAAAAAAGTTTGAAAAGCCTAGTCTAAAAAGTTAAAGTTAACAAAAAAGGTGCGGTGTTGCAGAGCTACTTGGAAAGGCTGCCGTCACTCCAGCGCCATCTTGTATGAGCCCATATTTAAAACTTTAACTCTAATGCTGACTTATTTATTGCTGAAATATTTGCATTCATACAACCCCTAAACAAGTTTGACGGCTTTGTAAAATGTAAATAAAAACAGAACACAAATGTCATAAGCCCACATTTTATTTGCAACAGAACAAAGATTTAAACTAAACTTAAACATGTTTCCTGTTGGTTCAGCAACCAATGTTAGTCTGGATTGCAGGCAGATGCTTCTGCTTCAAATCTCTAAAACCTGGATATACCTTTTAGATGGCAAATGGCCTGCATTTGTATATCGCTTTACTCAGTCCCTAAGGACTTTACACTACATTCAGTCATTCACCCATTCACACACTGGTGACGGCAAGCTACATTGTAGCCACAGCTGCCCTGGGGCGCACTGACAGAGGCGAGGCTGCCGGACACTGGCGCCACCGGGCCCTCTGACCACCACCAGTAGGCAAACATGGGGTTAGTATCTTGCCCAAGGATATTTGGCATGCAGCCAGGAGGCAGCCTGGGATCGAACCACCAACCTTCTGGTTAGTGACTGACCTGCTCTGCCACCTGAGCTACAGCCACCCCATAAGACCAGATGGTTTCTTTCCAGATGTGCAAGCTATCAGTTCCATAGGCACTGGTGCCCTCCTATCAGAGATACAGGCTTTGAACTGACTCCTGATAAGAAGCCGGATGGTCCCTCTCCTCTTCAGTCTGGAGGACACTGTGTCCCTGTTTTCCAAAAAGAATTTCACATTTTGATTCAACTGACCTCAGATCAGTTTTCCACTTTGCATCAGTGCATTTTAAACAAGCTTTAGTCCAGAGAAGATGGCAGCATCTCCGTATCGTATTCTGATCTGGCTTCTTCTTTGCATGATGGAGCTTTAACCTGCATGTGGATGGCACACTGAGTTGTGTTCACAGATTTCTGGAAGTTTTCCTGAGCTCATGCACTGATTTCCATCACAGAGTCATGCCTGTTTGTAATGCACTACTGCCTGAGGGTCTGAAGAGCATGAGTATCTCATATTGATTTCCAGCCTTGTCCCTTGCACAAAGATTTCTCGGTTGATAATTTTATGAATTGCAGATAATGAGATATTCAGTCCTTTGGTGAATTGGAGATTGGCGACTCTCTGCCCATGTTTACTTCTGAGAAAGATGCTCTTCTTATACCTTGTCATGTTATTGGCCTGTTGCTGGTTAACCTGATTAGTTGCAAATTGTTTCTCCAGCTGTTTCTTTTTTACTTTT
Source organism: Aulonocara sp. 'chitande type north' Nkhata Bay (assembly GCF_057382095.1). Lineage (NCBI taxonomy): Eukaryota > Metazoa > Chordata > Actinopteri > Cichliformes > Cichlidae > Aulonocara > Aulonocara sp. 'chitande type north' Nkhata Bay. Next base: position 7,518,048 of record NC_141345.1, read on the forward strand.
CCAGTGAGTGGTACTGTGACGTCGGACCCCAACACACGCACACTCACACCGTGGGTATGGTGTGTATGGGTATGGTGACACACACTTAGTTTATTATAGCTGTGGTTTTGACTTAAACGCACGGGACACAGACACTCCCGCTCAGTGGTCACGCCGCTCTCTTCCCTCGACTGTCACTGAAACATAAGAAGAGTCACAATCACTCACTCGTCCCAAACACCTGTTCAGCCCCGCTTCCACGCCGCCCCGGGAGTTCACCGTGTCACCCCTCCTCTGCAGCGGGCCAGTGACCACACCCGCGCCACAGGTAGTGTATCACATCAGCTGACTGAGATCTTTGTATTAAACCAGATATGTTTGGTCATTATTTCTGTCTCTAAGCCAATCATGTATCACTTTTTAAACACAAATTTGGAGCATATTTTGTACATTAAAAAAAAGCCTTACTGTACTCTATCTTATTTCTTTTTTTTTTGCCATTTTATATTCTTTCTTTTTGTATGAATTTGCATGCCCCTTCTGCCTGTCACTTTGCTACTGGAACACCTGAATTTCCCCAATGATGGACAATTAAGGCTAATTCTATTGTATTTCTATTCTACTTCTGTTCAGTCATTTCAGTGTCTTACTGTACTTGTTAACCAGACCAGTGCTCATGGCTACTTTCAGTTCTTTCCACCTACCACCATATTTTCATCTTTATTCTTCATCCCTGCTCCACTTCAGTGGATGGAGCCACATCTTGTTTTGTCATAGGTACCTGTAGGTACCATGAAATCAATCCTAGAATGAAAAGTTGAAGACTGCCTCAGTTGACGTACATGTGGAGGACAGACAGAGATGAGGCTACACAGGTGTATTCTTTGCAGAAGTGCTTCTTTCAGGTAGAAAATACAGAGGCGTGGCCACAGCTGGAACATACAAACCATACAAACTACTCCTTTTTATTGATGAGCTTCTTCAGTAACTCAAGGTGATACAACTTTGTTCTTTACTGTGTGTTATTAAAATATTGATAAGTATTTAAAAAATTATAATTAATCTTAATTGGCATCACTTAGTTATATTTTTAATACACATCCTCTGCCTCTATTTGTGTTTCAGTTCTAATATTATATTCTTTGATTATTGTTGTTGTTTTCGTTCGTTCTCAGTTATCTTATTTTTGTCTCTCTTAGTCTTTATCCCAGTCTGTGTTTAGTCTCTGTGTTTGTTCATCTCCTGTGTCTCCACAGTCAGTCGTGCCTACTTGTCAAGTCTGCGTCTCCATGCATGTCTCCTGTTTCCTGTTTTATTTTGATAGTCCCTGTCTTGTGTGTGATGTATTCTGCTTTGCTTCCCTGGTCTCTTTATATCTAATTAGTCCCAGCTGTGCTCTCCTCCTGTGTCTCGTTCCCTCGTTATCCCTCTGTATATTTAAGTTGTTTTCCTCTGTCCGTTGTACCACTTCTATGTGCTGTGTATGTATTTCCCTCCATGTTCCTTGTTGTCCCTCCTAGTTTTCCAGTGTCTTAGTTCCTCGTTCTTAGTTTCTAGTTCTCTGGTTTTTGATTTTTGTTTCTAGTCTATTTTCTGCTACAGTGCAATTAAAGCTGCCTCTTTGAGTTATCCCTGTGTGTGTTGAGTCCTGCATTTTGGTCCACGTCCTGCTTGCATTACAGCAGATCATGACATCATCAGTTCCTCACCTCCACCACTTGTATCTCAGCTGGGAGGGACTAAGACATAAAGACTTTAGAAGCTAAGGAAAGGAATTGAGGATGTGGTTAATAAGGAGGAATCTGTAAAAGATTACAGATTCTGTGACAATCATGTCTAATCACAAACACTGTATGGATTTCTTCAAAAATTCCTTCTTGTGTGCTGCAAAAATCTTTGAACCTTTGTTTCCTTCGAGTCTTTCACCACTGAGATGCAGTAAGAATCACAGTTTCTTACTGTCTCATTCAAGCAAGTGTTAAGGAAAGATACTTCTATTACAGAGACTGCCCCACTATCGCAGTACAGTGCAATGTTACTCTATATATAGTTTGTACTTTTTTAAAGGTTGGACATTTTTAAATGCTAACTAACTTTGGCCACTGAAAGCGTTTTCCTCCTCTACAGATCGCTTTACCCACTCATGTGTCACCTGCCCCCCAGCTGCCTCTCATTCTTAATCAGCCTCAGAGAGTGTGTATAAATAGTGTTCTCATTCAGCTCTATCACGTCAGTTCTGCTGCTCCAGCACTCTCATTCTGTTTTCCTCGTACCTGTTGCACTCTCGACCGGCACCTGTTTGCTGCGTCCCGCTGAGCTGCTTGTCTCGTTCTGCTGTCCCACCTCTTCACAGGAAGTCTGCCTGTTAACCACATTTCTTCTCTCTGCCTCCGCATTTGAGTTAAATTACATGTTGCCAGTAACTCGTGGCACTGTCAAAATGGTTTTAAAGGGCTTATATTTTCATGACTGCAACACAAGGTTTGGTTCAGAAGCAGTCAAATCTGTTTTTAAGTAGCTGATCACTTGTGTTTCAGTTGATCGGCCTCAGATAGTTTGATTCTGCGCCAAATATGATGTTCACCCATCTGGAGATGCAAATGCACCTTGCTGTGATGCAGATCACATAAACTGTGAAGATTAAACTTTATCAGCAACATGTAGTGTACACTCCAGAATCAAAGTGAGCAAGGTGACGAAGCAAGAGGAATATGCATTGGGCTGTAACTGCATACAGCCTGCAACAGACTGGTGATCTGTTCAGGGTGTACCCTGCCCTGCCCTAAGACAGCTGGGATAGGCTCCAGCGCCCACTCCCGTGGGTATATATATATATATATATAAAAAACACCCAGCACGCCCCTGCGGGCGGTTTATCCTTCAAGCTCGGGTCCTCTACCAGAGGTCTGGGAGCTCGAGGGTCCTGCGCAGTATCTTAGCTGTTCCCAGGACTGCGCTTTTCTGGACAGAGATCTCCGATGTTGTTCCCGGGATCTGCTGGAGCCACTCGCCTAGCTTGGGAGTCACCGCACCTAGTGCTCCGATTACCACGGGGACCACTGTTACCTTCACCCTCCGCATCCTCTCGAGCTCTTCTCTGAGCCCTTGGTATTTCTCCAGCTTCTCGTGTTCCTTCTCCCTGATGTTGCTGTCATTCGGAACCGCTACATCGATCACTACGGCCATCTTCTTCTGTTTGTCTACCACCACTATGTCCGGTTGGTTAGCCACCACCATTTTGTCCGTCTGTATCTGGAAGTCCCACAGGATTTTAGCTCGGTCATTCTCCACCACCCTTGGGGGCATCTCCCATTTTGACCTCGGGACTTCCAGGTTATACTCGGCACAGATATTCCTGTACACTATGCCGACCACTTGGTTATGGCGTTCCATGTATGCCTTGCCTGCTAGCATCTTGCACCCTGCTGTTATGTGCTGGATTGTCTCTGGGGCATCTTTACACAGCCTGCACCTGGGGTCTTGCCTGGTGTGATAGACCCCAGGCTCTATGGATCTTGTACTCAGAGCTTGTTCTTGTGCTGCCATGATTAGTGCCTCTGTGCTGTCTTTCAGTCCAGCTTTGTCCAGCCACTGGTAGGATTTCTGGATATCAGCCACCTCCTCTATCTGCCGGTGGTACATACCATGCAGGGGCCTGTCCTTCCATGATGGTTCCTCGTCTCCCTCCTCTTTCTTGGGTTTCTGCTGCCTGAGGTATTCACTGAGCACTCGGTCAGTTGGGGCCATCTTCCCAATGTATTCTTGGATGTTCGTTGTCTCATCCTGGACTGTGGTGCTGACACTCACCAGTCCCCGGCCCCCTTCCTTCCGCTTAGCGTACAGCCTCAGGGTGCTGGACTTGGGGTGAAACCCTCCATGCATGGTAAGGAGCTTTCTTGCCTTTATGTCAGTGGCTTCTATCTCCTCCTTTGGCCAGCCAATTACCCCATCAAGGTACCTGATCACGGGCAGGGCGTAGGTGTTGATGGCCCGGATCTTGTTCTTACCGTTCAGCTGACTCCTCAGGACTTGCCTGACCCTCTGCAGGTACTTGGTGGTTGCAGCCTTTCTAGCGGCCTCTTCATGGTTCCCATTTGCCTGCGGGATCCCCAGGTACTTGTAACTGTCCTCTATGTCTGCAATGTTGCCTTCTGGTAGTTCAATCCCCTCAGTTCTGACTACCTTCCCTCTCTTTGTTACCATTCGACTACACTTCTGCAGTCCGAACCAAATTCAAATGTCATTGCTGTATAGCCTGGTAGTGTGGATCAGTGAATCGATGTCTCGTCACTCTTGGCATACAGCTTGATGTCATCCATGTACAGGAGGTGGCTGACAACTGCTCCATTCCGTAGTCGGTATCCGTAGCCAGTCTTGTTAATGATCTCACTGAGGGGGTTCAGGCCTATGCAGAACAGCAGTGGGGACAGAGCATCTCCTTGGTAGATCCCGCACTTGATGGTGACTTGTGCTATGGGCTTGGAGTTGGCCTCTAGTGTTGTACGCCACATCCCCATTGAGGTCCTGACAAAGGCTCTTAGGGTCCTGTTGATCTTGTACAATTCTAAGCATTCCAGTATCCAGCTGTGGGGCATTGAGTCATAGGCCTTCTTGTAATCAATCCAGGCAGTGCACAGGTTGGTCAGTCTGGTCTTGCAGTCTCGGCTGACTACCAGTAGCTGATGTTTTGGTATTCTTGCCAATCCCTTTCATGTATTGACCCATGTGCCTGTTCATCTTATTCGATATGATGCCTGACAGGAGCTTCCATGTAGTACTGAGGCAGGTTATTGGTCGGTAATTGGATGGGACCGGTCCCTTCTTGGGGTCCTCGGGGGATCAGGACCGTTCGACCTTCGGTTAGCCATTCCGGGTGTCTCTCGTTAACTAGCAGCTGGTTCATTTGTGCTGCCAGACGCTCGTGGAGTGCAGTCAGCTTCTTCAGCCAGTAGGCGTGAACCATGTCGGGCCCTGGTGCTGTCCAACTCTTCATACTGGAGACCCTTTCTTGGATATCTGCCACTGTGATGGTTACTGGACCCTGTTCAGGGAGGTCGCTGTGGTCTGCCCTCAGATCCACTAGCCACTGAGCATTGCCGTTATGGGTTGCGTCCTTCTCCCATATGCTCTTCCAGTATTGCTCCATCTCCAGCCTTGGTGGTGCTGTTTTCATATTGTTCCCTTGCCACTGAGAGTACACCTTTGCTGGTTCTGTGGAGAACAGCTGGTTTATTCTCCTGCCTTCTATCTCTCTGGTGTACCTCCTCAAGCGGCTGGCCAAGGCTGTGAGTCTTTGCTTGGCAGTTTCCAAGGCCTTCTTTGTCGCACCTTTCTGCAACTCCGTTAGTTGGTTAACCTCCCTCCGTGCTACTTTGATCTTGCCCTCTAGCCTCCTTCTCCATGGAGGGTACTGCCCCCTACTATGCAAGTAACCCCGGTGGAAGGGGCTACATGAATAGGATGATGGACCTATGGATTCTTCGATACCAAACATCATAGAGGCTGGGGTCTATCACACCAGGCAAGATCCCAGGTGCAGGCTGTGTAAAGATGCCCCAGAGACAATCCAGCACATAACAGCAGGGTGCAAGATGCTAGCAGGCAAGGCATACATGGAACGCCATAACCAAGTGGCCGGCATAGTGTACAGGAACATCTGTGCCGAGTATAACCTGGAAGTCCCGAGGTCAAAATGGGAGATGCCCCCAAGGGTGGTGGAGAATGACTGAGCTAAGATCCTGTGGGACTTCCAGATACAGACGGACAAAATGGTGGTGGCTAACCAACCGGACATAGTGGTGGTAGACAAACAGAAGAAGATGGCCATAGTGATCGATGTAGCGGTTCCGAATGACAGCAATATCAGGGAGAAGGAACATGAGAAGCTGGAGAAATACCAAGGGCTCAGAGAAGAGCTCGAGAGGATGTGGAGGGTGAAGGTAACAGTGGTCCCCGTGGTAATCGGAGCACATATATATATGTGTGTGTGTGTGTGTGTGTGTGTGTGTGTGTGTGTGTGTGTGTGTGTGTGAGAGAGAGAGAGAGGGGCCGGAAAAAGGCCCCTTTTTGGTCATTTCTTGGACATTCTGGCTTTTACTTGAAGACAAAGCTCAATATTCACACTGTGAAGAGGTTTTCAGTGTAAAATGAAAAATTAAATCTTAACACTTACCCATCATTCCTCCTAATATCTAAAGGATCATTTGGAGGAATCTGTGTGATAACTGAGCAACAGCAGGCCTCCTCTGAGAAATCGGCCACATGGCAGTCCGTTTCCCTCTGTCACTCTGATTTGTGAAATATGAATGTCCATTTCATATTTATCTTCTTCTGTGGTAGTGGCAGGCTGTTCAGGGAAGCTGCAGGAATGGGCTGAGCTGGGAGGTCCGGGGGAATAAACTTTAATTATACATGCCAGTGTCAGGGATACAGAGTGGCGAACGGATGGAGTGATTGATTCGCCGTCAACAGGGAGGGGGGAGGAGGAGGGTGATGGAGGTATCCGCGGCGACAAGCAGCAGGTCCTTCATCACTTGAGAGGCAGCCGGCATTAAGGCAGCTGTCAGAGACTTTGATTTGGAGTGGGAATTACAACACACACACACACACACACACACACACACACACACACACACACACCCTTACATAACACACATTCTCAGACAATACCCCAGTTGGTTTACTATATATGATACACACACACACGCACACACTGAGGCTGTCCCCGCAGGCAGATGCTGCAGCAGCTCCTTGACGTGACACCACATGAATAATTTGTGCGCAGTAGTTCAGGCTGGAGGTGAAACAGAAACGCAAGGCTGAAAAATCCCACGCTTCCCAAACACATCTCATGTAATGCTGATGGTGCCATGAAAGGAGCGCAGGCCTGACATCTCACCTGCAGGCTGAAACCTGAAGCACAGGGAAAAAAAGTGTTCACATTTGAACCAACATCTAGAAAAAAAAAAAGACCAAAGCAGCCGAAGGCAGAGTAAGTAAACTGTCACTGCTGGGCTGCCTATTTCTGATTGGATACACCCGCTTCAGGAAAAAGCAAAGTTAATATTCCTGCTCTTGTCACATAGATGCCCTCAATGCCCCCAAATGCTTTTAAAATATAAACACTGAGTCTGCATGAAAAATTTTAATTTAGTGGCTCTATTAGTGATAGCGTGGTGCAGCCAATGGGACCAATCCACCAAAGTTAGCAGGCCTACACATCAGCTGACTCTTTTTAAAAGCAATATGTTCAAAATTGGAAGGAATAGTAGCGCATTTATGCTGAGCATCCCCAACCTCTTGGCAAAGAAGTTACCATATCATTAAAAAAAAATCAGTCCAGTTGTACTGGAGGCCGCAGCTTTAAGTGGACGTAAGAGACAACATGTAATAAGGCCAATTTCCATTATGGAACTGTCATTTATTTAATGTTGTTTGTGAAGCTGGATTGAAGAAATAACTGGTTTAAGATTTTAGAGTATAAGTAGTACCACCTTGTATTATTAGAATGCTAACAGTTAGTTAGCATTAGTTTATGTTAGCTAACTAGAGACACTTTTGCACTGCCCCTATCTGCAGCTATGAGTGTATGATCAAACCGAGAATGTACTGTTCACGTTTCATTCTTCGCCGTTGGCTAGCTGCACTGAAACGGAGAAATCCACCACTTAGCTGTAATGTTAGTGTTTGCTATATCAGGGTTGAGGGGTTTCTTTTTCTTTTTCCAAGCATACACAGACAGTTTCTATGATGACAAGTTCCTACACATGCATCACAAACACACCACAAACTTAACTAAGAATCTTGCCAAAGCACGATCAGGAATCCTGATTAAATTGATGTGTGCCTGAGCCTCCAAGGAAGATTACTCTTCTTTTCTTTGGTAAAAACATTCTTACCACAAAATATCCATTTTCTCACTGAGTGGATTACTTCATGCTAGACATGAGGAAAAGTGAAGCCCAAATGTGAGCGAAGGAGAATGTAATGTGGAGATTTTTCCCCTGTGGATGTGCTCAGGGATAACGGGTGCCACTGATATTCCGTATTTGGATGCCTTACCTTTGCTCCTGATACATTCATCTGCACATCACTGTGTGTGAATGAGACATGTTGTACAAAGTGCTTTGAGTCCTCAAGTAGAGTAGAAAAGCACTACATAAGAATCAGCCCATTTACACTTGTCAGGGACCAAGCAGTAAAGCATAAAGGATACAGGTGGTTTTAATTCAAAAAAGGGGTTTTATTGACCCAAAAATATGAAAACATATTTAACAAAGCCAAAACTTAAACAGGCAGACCAATAAAAGAGGTCAACTCACTAGACTAAACTCAAGAGAATAATTAACAGAACCTCAAACAAACATATGACAAACTGACCTGCTGAAATGACACACAGGGGACTTAAATACTGGTTTAGCTAAACCAAATGACACACACGGGGGAAAACAAGATGGCTGCCATATTACCAACTAATACAAAACATTTAAACAAACATGAAACACCCCCCAGGCAATGAAGCATGTGGTGCAATCCAATTAGGCTGTCAGTAGTACTTCAGGTCTCCCAGCCCTTTGCCACACCTTTTGCCAGACAGGAGGACACCAACCCCCAGGTAACTCAAACAAAGATGTATTAATATAACATAAAACAGAACTTTGACCTTGCAAGGTTAATATGTGTGCACGCCATATAAACATTGGAAGGTGTGATGGAAAAATGAATACATTTAATAAAGAAACGATATTGAACAATAAATAGAATATTTTAAAGTAGTGACTGTAAATTAAACTAAAGTGAATCAACGGGTGGTGAGGTGTGGAGCTTACCATGTGTGGCATGCCATCACAACGCTTTTACTTCAATAAAGAGTTGATATGTGTGCCACCGCACAGCTGAAACTGTTTTTGTTGATCTTTACTGTGAGCATGCGCAATGTGCAGCAATGTGATTGGCCGTATCACCCCTGTCCCCAAAGAGCAGAAGTCTCTCTGCTGCTGTGGAAGTCGCCCACTGCTGCCAGATATAAAGGATCCAGAATCTTCATCTTTTACATACAGTCTTTGGGTTTAGGCCAAGGGTAGCCCACCTATAAAAACAGCACAGGGCACTGGTTCAACAGACACAACCACTCATGTAATTTAACAGCCAGCACCAGGAAGCCCAGATGTAGTGTGCACTGTAGTAAGCTCCCGTTGTATTTATACTAACATCGCTGTACATGAGCTGAAAATACAAACTATATATAGAGTAACATTGCACTGTACTGCAATAGTGGGGCAGTCTCTGTAATAGAATTATCTTTCCTTTACACTTGCTTGTTCACTTATGTTGGTACTTTTTCATCTGGAAAGTGGAGCTGAAATGAGCTGAAATTTACTCCTTCTCTTTCCCCACCTCCAACATATTGAACGATGCTATCAGAGCAGAAGTGACAGCTCGGCTCTGCTTTATTTACTTTACTCGCTGTGGTCAGAATGTGAAGCTCCTCATATTCAGGCTGATGAGAGTCTGCAGATCAGCGTGTCATCAATCAGCCGGGCCGAGCAAACATTAGCACAGAGTGAGTGAGAGTCGCCTCATTTGCAAAGTGAATGCACTCGTGTATTTATCCTGACATGGTTTATGATTACCAACCCTACCAATACACCCACCTCCTCCCCCCCCCGAGATTGATGAAAGAATAATGAAACTCAGGAGGCAGCAGTTAGATAAAAAACAGACTCAAGAATCAAGTTTGGTGAAATTAAAGCTCAACGGCGTTATTAAAACCTTTCAGCAGGAGGAAACTTTGCTTCAGCGGTGAGCCACCACTGAACTGCTAATTAATAGACAACCCTGCATACTTTAGTATACTGTGGAGTGTACCATATTCACAATACAGTATGTACACTGTGCACTACGTGGGATAGCTTATAAAATTATTTCACAATTTAGCACACAGTGTCAAAAATATATGGTTGTATGTTTTGGTTTGGAGCGTTTTTCAGTATGTAAGAAAAAAAAGATGAAAAAAAAAACGACGCAAAGGAAAAGAAAATCTAAAGGAAAGGAAGAAATTTCAATAATAACAATATAAATTTGCTGGAAAAAGTCTCTGAGATTGAAGCTGTAAATTTCTAAAATTATAAAGTCAAAACTTTCAGAGTGGAAAAAAAGCCTCAAAACTCTGCAGCCATATTTAGAAACAGGGAAACACGTAGCTAAAAACGCATTTTATTTTTACCATTTTGGAGAGACATTGTTGAGGCATGTTGCTTTCCCTGCTCTTTGTTTATGTTGGGGTCTGTATGTATTTAAAAAAATGAAGATTACTACTTTATAGAGCAAAGTTGTCAAGAATGAAGCTTTAACCATGTAATGCATCAACAAATAAAGAGGGGAAATTAGTGACCACTCAGGAGGCAGTGATGTCACTTTGAGGTCAAAAAAGACAAATTTGCAAGAATCAGTACACTAAGCAAAATGAACATATATAAAACTACAGAAAAATGTTTCTGTAAACAGTTTCTTTAACTCCACATTTTACCAACTGTAGTTTGGAATCTTAGTGTCCTGTTACACATATGAGGTCTCTGCAGATATGAGCCATTGACAGCGATCTCCCATCACTAACCTCCATGCATCTGCAGCAGAACAAATGCAAAACAACGTAAAACACACATAAAACATAAAATATAATGTTAGAGATGAATAAGATTAACTTGGTGAAGTAACTTTGTCTTTAAAGTTTGTAAGATCAGATCGGAACCTCTGCAGCACACTTCAAACACACCTTAGAAGAAATGATTTCAGAACCAGAAAGAAAAATGAAGAAATAAACAAAGAAAACATTCATATGCAACCCAACAATGTGAAGCAATACTCACGTGACCCAACCTGGAAACTAAATTATGAAATAAAGTTTCTTTCTTTGATCTGTCATGACCTGGGACTGTAGGGCACAGTCTAATTAATTTGTCTCTGTGCCAGACACCTGTACATACCTCAAAATATTCTTGTTCAGTGACAGCGTGGAGTCAGAAGTGAAATGGATTTCTTTCCATTCCTGGTTTTGGTAAGGTTTCATACTTTGGGGAAGTCTTCTGTTTGGCTTGGTGAGACTGTGGACACACTACGGAGAGTAGAAGTGAGGGGGGTATGAAGCCTAGCTTAAGGTGTGTATTGTTTTCTCCTTGACATTATGCTGGTGTTGTATAATTGTGTTTGTATTTGAAAGCATAAAAGGTGCAAGTCAGGTCAGGACATTTGGGTGAATCCCTGCAGTGAGATCAGTTTCCAGCTACACAATGGAGCACTGCATGCTCAGAAATAAAAAGGGAAACTGTGATTGACTTGTTTGATTTAAGAAGAAGCGTTTCAGCTCTAAACTGTCATCAACATTATCAACAATCCATAGATGAAGCTTTAGCGAAAATTAAATCTGAGAGATTTTCTGTAACATTTAACCTTTGTTTGTCCTCGGGGAATTGCACTTTTTCCAATTATCTCCTTTCTAAGCCAATCAGTTACTCGCTGTTCTTTAAATGTCATTTCAACTATTACTATTGACACCTGAACCAATCAATCAGCACACGCTCTCTCTGTTACTAATCTAAATAAATATTATCATTGATCAAATTGATTTGTATGCAGTGAGTGCTCTCACTTCTTTTAAGCATCAGCACACCTTGATCTATCTAGCCACTTTCTTAACCAATTTTTCCAAATTAGGATCATGGCAGGGCTGCTGACATAGTGCAAAATGTATGCAATACCCTGGAAAATAAACTGTCACAGAGCTAAAACATGAAGACCAACAACTATCCACACACCTCTGATCAATTTAGCTTTTCCACAGAGGAAGGCCTCACCTGGGTGGCAGGTTTTAACCCAAGACCTCTGTGCTGTATACACTGATGGCAAATCAGAACTTCTGTAGTCAAAAAACTAGTAGCTGTGAGATTTAGGCATGCCAAACACACTGAGTGGCCTGCACAGAGCCTGAGCCTCCATCTGTTCTGATACTCCTGTGGTGAACCGGAGAACCTGGCAGCCAGCCCTCGTGACCCAGCATCGCTGTGGTTGGTCTGGTGTCTAGATTTATGTCATGTTGGAGTTTACATAACACACAAACGCACAAAAAAACCCTGAAATAAGCTTCCTTGAAAGGGTGGCTGAACGCTGAGCAGAGAGAGGGTGGGGAGCTGGAGTTTGGAGGAGAATCACTACTCCTCAGTTGCTGTTGGGGCCATCTGACAAGGATGCCTCTTGGGTAAGGTGTACTGGGCATATCCCACTGGGAGGAGGCCCCAGGGCACAGCCAGGGGCATGCTGGAGAGATTATATCTCTCAGATGGCTTAGGAACAACTCGGTGTACACCAGGAAGAACTGGGGGGAGGACAAGAGGTCCAAGCAGATGAGGTCTGCTAGCTATTATGGATATGGTTACAACCATTACAACGTGTTTATTAGCAATAACTTTCATCAGAAGTTAAACTGTAGTGGAAACGGATAAGAAAATATTGTTTAAAGTCAATACAATGTGACGCATCATCTTTGTAACAGTCATATTCTGACTTTAAAGCAAACGTAACATTCACCAGGAAGGTCTGCAAAAAGAAACCACTCTGATTGGTTACAGTCACGTTTGGCTTTCACACATGGATGTTTTTCTCCACATACTTTTGGATGTGTGTCATACTCCTTGAACATATATGCATATGTGTCTCAAGTACACTCCAGCTCATACAGGCAAAAATGATCGAAAGTGAACTTCATGAAGCCTTCTCCTGCATATTTAATAGGAAGACATGAAGGACACGACTCTTCCTGCATGTGGTACAATGTAGTATCGCCCTTTAATTATTGACTCAATTATTGACTATTTATAGTAAATCTAACTCTTTGATTCTGGTAGTTTCCTTTTGTTTGGATTTATGAATCAAATATGCAGCATCTGCTGCCAATATTGGCTTCAATAAAAATGTTCTCTCATCCTCGCAGGATGTCTCTGCTGCATCTGAGGCTCAGATCTTGCCTCTGCAGGTAGTAATGGAAGTATTGAATATTGATGTTTTTATTATTCAAGGACATGTGGACATGCAAGTCTGTGTTTGTAAGACTAGTAGCTCTTTTGTTGAGAATTGATAGACTGTGAACCTGGAATTAGTCTCCCAGCCTTAGGAGACACTCTGAATTATTAGTGTACTGCATTTCAAATGATAGCCTTTTTTTCCTGTGTACATTCAAATATTGTTCAAGTGTTCATATATTGAGGTTGGGCACTTTGCATTGAGAAGAGAGGGGGCTTGTAAATTGCCTGGGAGAAAGTGATTCCCTCCTTTGATTTTACCGCTCTCCTGCTGTGTTTATTTTTTTAATAGATTGTCTCCACACGAAAACGTTAAAAATATATCTCCTGGTTTTGAAAGTGACATTCAGGATGGTTCATAGGAAAAAAGATATTTGACTTTGGTGGGACTGAGACAAATATTTCTGCTTAGTTAAAACAGACGCAGGAAACATCGGCTTTAACGATGCAGAAACAGGTCAGGGTGGACGGACTGATTGACAAATGTGTCGGCAAACGTGTCCAAACCATACATCACGACAGGTCTCACTAACACCTTTGTTCCTCTGTCATGTTTGACTCAATCCTTGGCTACCATCAGTATCACTATGACCACAGCAGGAAGTCACGTGACATCACAAAGTCACAAATCCCTGAAGGGAGCAGGTGTGAGCGGATGGATGCGTCGAGAAAACATCATGTTTTGACAGCCTGTCCATCCACCCTGACCTCCTCCATATACAGACCAGTCACTTAGCAGTTCACCACAGCTCTCTTCCTTTAGTCAAATCAAATCAAATCACTTTTTTATTGTCACATCACATGTGCAGGCACACTGGCACAGCACATGCGAGTGAAATTCTTGTGTGCGAGCCCCACAAGCAACAGAGATGTGCAAACACAACAACACAAACGAGCAAAATACAAGAATGGCCAACCTGAAACTAGTGATGACGGCTTCAAGGATGACTGAAGTAGACCAACACTAACATCCTCCACTGTCACACCAGCTCTCTGCATGTCCTCTTTCACAACATCCATGAATCTTCTCTGAGGTCTTCTCTGTTCCTCTTACCTGGCAGCTCCATTTTCATCATACTTTATCCAGTATATCCACTCTCCCTCCTCTGCACATGTCCACATCTCAACCTGAGCAGTTTGGCAATCTTCAGATTGTCCTCCTGTCTGCTTATCATCGTCACTGTGTCCAAACCATACATCACAACAGGTCTCACTACCACCGTTCAAACTTATCTTTTCCTGACTGATTTCGACTTCTGTGGTGAACTTTTGTGGAGCCTATTTTGCTTGTGTCTGGTGTATTGTGTGGTAATATATGTGATCGTGTCCTAGTGCTTTATATGTGGTACTAGATGGTGCTAGGTCTTCCTAGATCCCCACTCTATGCTGTGGTCATTTTTTTCCTCAGAAGCAAACATGGTCTTTCCATTTCTTTGCCAAAACCGTTGGAATGTACAATCTCCCACCAGAAATGTTTTAAGAGTCCCGTGAGTCTCTATATTAAGGCTATTATTATCATTCTCTCACAAATCTGTTAAAAACTTCAGTAAAAAAGTAGCTGGAAATGCTATGGGACAAAAAGGCCAAACACAAAAGGTTATGTTTCAGAGGCATTTTCAATTATGATGTACCTATAACATAGATTTAACACAGAAGAATAAACCCAGTTAATCTTGCAGGTATCATTTATTGTGTTTACGCTCAGACTGCTAATTTAAAACCTACATATAATGTCCTAATGTTAATCACATATGGATATTCCCCCACCTGCTGACTCCCACTGTAACCCATTACCCATTATTCGTTTTACTCTTTAGCTGTGGAGCCAAAATCACCCTTCTGTTGTGTATTTGTAGGCAACCGAAGGTTTCTTAGAATTATCTTTCATGGCACGTGTCTTACATAACAGAGTCAAACAATTAGAATTTAGATTGAAATATGTGTATTCTCATGTACTAATATGATTTTATTCTTATATTAATATTGTGTAAAAACAGTTAGAAAATAAAAAAAATACCTTCTTGAAGGACAATTCTACTTAGTTTGAGTACATGTTAGAGTACTTTCTCACTTTCACCTGAGTAAAAATGTTGCTTCACTTCAACTTTTACTGCAGTATATGTACTTCTACTTAAGTAAGGTTTTGCTACCTCTGACTATAACACAGAAATAGGTGAAAATAACCTGGATGAAAAAACAGTTTAAAGACAGGTTTTTGAATTCTTTTGCAGTAATGTTTTAGGTACAAAGGTTTCATCTTTAGTTTAAGACCTAACTGACTCATTTTGGAGGCCTTCACAGAAGAAGTGAGAACTTTGGAATAAGGGAATCTGCACCAACCATTTCCAAATCTCTTTGCTCACATCCAGGTTTCTTTTGCTAACTTCCCTTTCTTGTTGTCACTCTAAAAAACAACCACTGTCTTTTTATGCCTATTTTTTCTTCTTATTGTTGCCTTTTCTCTCCCTGCAGTACATTATCACAGCACAATAACAGAAATGCTGTTGGAAGTGGAACAAATTGCTGTCTTAATGGGATTATTTTGAAAATGGCGCACAAATGTTGTTTTCTGTCACCTTTTCTTCCCCACGTCCTTCCTTGGATTGTCATTTAAATTCATCCAGGCAACAAACTTTATCCCACCTTGTGTTTTTGTTCCTTCTGCTGATAGACTTCAGGCACGTGTGTGTGTGCCGACATGTTTGTATGAGGACGGTGTGCGTTTGGCAGCGAGGCGCATTGCTTAAGGACGTCTCCAAACTGATTTTTCAGAGAGAAAGTGAAAATAAAATCCATTAAGAAGTAAATAAGTTATTTTTTTCTCAGCCCCCCAGCAGACAGCCGTGCCTAAACCCGTTGCCAAGCCCTCTTAATCTCTTAATAAGCTTATAAAAGTGAAAATTTGTCTGTACATGCAGTAGCTGCGGATAATTACATGTCTCGTCACATTGTGGAGCCGCCCTGAAATCTGCCCCGAATCGACTCGACGCTGGTTAGAGCTTTAAATCACGGCAGAATGGATTTCAGAGAGTTCAATTTGTGTTTAGAGGAGAGGCTAAAGAGTAAATCAACCTCTGAGGCCTCACAAGCTTCTCTTCATGTTGCATCTTTCTTTTCTTCCTTCTTCCTTTCATGCTTCTCGTTTTCCCTTTTCACCTGTAATGATTATTCAAAGTAGCTACTTTTAATCCCCTTCTCCTGATTGCACTACTTTCCTGTTTACTTGCCTGTTCTCATGTCTTTAACATCTCCCATCCTCTTGTTTCTCTCCTCGTTTTCATTTGGGTTTCCCTGCCTTCTTATTTCCTTAGCCTCCCGGTTTCCTCCTGCACATAATTGCCTCCTCGTTTCCTTACCTAGCTCATTTGTCCATTCCTTTCACTAGCACCTGCGTGTGAAATCTGAGGTGAGGACCCTCTCAAAATCTGAAACATTTTAGGAGGCCTCAGATATGCGCCCAATTATTTTCTGTTTATCTGCACAACTAGTTTTATTTTTTTATGCAGATTTTGAAACAGCTGCTATCTGTTATCTGCCCAAATGTAACGCAAGCTCAAAATGTCAGTGAGGAAACAAACCATACTCTCAGCAAACGATGGTTTCACTGCCAAAAGCAAAAAAAGCAAAAATAAGAAAAAGTTAAGGGCTGCACAGAAAATGCCAACAGCAGTGAGCAAGCAGCTAATGAAGATTGTGCCGGTGCTTCAGCTTCCCACTTAATTCTTGGAGGATCTGTAGCAGAAGGTTGCAGCTGAAGGAGTGTGTTGACGTGACCTGCCCTAGCACCAAACACAAAAACAAATGGAAGGGTGCTGGATTTTGCAATGGAGAGCTTCGTGTCATGTCAAATTAAGAGAGCGAGCAAAACGTAAATGTTATCTGCTTCCCCAGAAAGAACTTGAGACACACCTGGCAGAAAATGAATAAACACATGTGCTGTTATCCATCAAGATTGTGTTGGTGTGAGTTGCACAGTTTTGGGAGATATTAGCTGTAGAGATGTCTTCCTTCTCATAAGTATAATGAAACTGGATGGTGCTTGCCTTGTGGTATAACATCTAACCCATGAAAAACAAGTCAGCTGATGGGGACACCAGTAATTTTATATCCAGTCACACTGTCATGCCCCTCACATCACATTTCCTTCTTCACAGTCCAAAAATACATAAAGACATGGCTACTAAGCATTAAGTTCAATTGGAATCAAGAGAAAGGTAGGCTTCAACAGTCAATATCTCCAAAATTAGGCAACTTAAAACAATCTGGTTTAATGAATAGTACAGCTGGCAAGAAGAAAAATGTGTAAATTTGATTTAAGGGTTAAAGGTCCATTAATGTTTGTAAAGAATGTCACTTTATGGTTGAGAAAACAGCGATTGAAAGTTAATGATAAGATCCTGTTTACCAATTCAGCTGATGTGGCCTGTGTGAAACGTGGCCTATAAACATCATCTTGTAACAACAAGTCCTAGTCTGCTTGATTAGAATCCAAAACATTTACTAGTTGTTTTGTTAAAAAGAATATTGCCATCACAAGTCTTTTTTAAAAGGACTTTGCCATAATCTGACATATAGCTTATCTACATCTGATCTGTTTAAACTTGTTATCGGATTTAATATTTCTTGAACAATCAAGATTGTAGCCCAGGATTTCACACTGGATTAAATAATATATGTAGTTAATTAGAAAATATTGCTACATTTTTTGTTACAGATTATGCATTTCTACTGTCTATGCTTCTCTGTAATTAAAGTGCTTGGGAACACAGGCAGTCTATACACAGATATTGTCACTATGCTTTTCTGTCAGTTCCAGTTTTGTTGTCTGTGCTACATAGTCAGAAAAAAAAAGAAATTGAAAACATTTCACAGTTTGTCTTGTACTTCAAAAACGCATATCATTCTTACAGAAGTGGTGAGTGTTGCCAAAACAGCATTTGAATGAACTTGCTCTCCATCAACAGGACAGGTGGGTACAGAGAATTTAATATCCAGCTGATAAAATCAGCTTCAGGTAGATTAATTATCTGAAATAATAATATTTTTAGACTGAGAAACTTGAGTTTACAAAAATGTCAAAGTGGCCCGGGCCCCCCTCAGGTTCTGATGCCCCTTAGTACAATTTTGTGTAGCCTGCCAGTGTGACAGTTCACGTTATAGTATATATAAAGCAACAAAGCAAAACAGAACTTCTCTTCAATTTTAACCTATATTCTAGCCAACATAGATAACTAAATATTTCAGTCATTAACAGCTGGTGTCAATAAATGCTAACTCAGTTTAAAAATATTGATTATTACAAAATACTCAACATAAACCACCTTTATCTGAGTAAATACTGTACATTAAAACTCCTAATACATTAAATAAAATAATAATAATAAAAATTTCGACATCAGTTTTTCCTCTTAAAAATATAAGGCAGAAACTGGCCTTCTCTTTCAGCCAGTTACTTAGACAAACTAGCCTGTTCACATTTTCAGAGCTCAAGGCAGCTCTCTTTTTTGTTACTATGTGACATGTGATGTCTGCAGGACAGACAACTGTGGGTGGCTCCCTGCTCGATTGGACCACCACTGCAGCGGACAGTCTTTCTCGCTGATGGTGGATTCTGTTCTGTACAAACTCAGGGCCCTGTTACACAGGGCTTCCTCGTCTGAATCAGAGTCTGAAGACAATGAAGAGAGGAGGAGGCTCTTTGTCTTTGCTGGCTCCTTTGTGGTGGCATCTTTACACTGTTCCTGCAGCAGGGCCTCAAGGCTGGTTCAAAACTCTTCTTGCTCTCCCCTTAAAAGACACTTTATATCCTTAAAGCGTGGGTCAAGCACAGTATCTATCTTGAAACACTGATGGTTGAGTGTACATTGGGATAGGTCCTTTGTGAAGACAGTCTTAAATTTCACCATGTAGTTTGAGTCATCACCTCCATGGTGTCATGCAGGTGGCAGAAAGCAGGTAAAACCACTGAACATGAGACGTATGTCTCACCTCCAAGAAGCTCAGTCACAAACCTGTAGTAGACAGTTAAAGAAAGGAATTATTAATCTATACAATAACTATCAACTGTAGAGCTTTTTGAAGAAACAGGAACAATAAGTTAAAAAATTGTTTTATGTACCTGCATGGCTGAAGGACAATCCCCAGCTTTTGGAGTTTTATCAGCTCTGATGGAGTTAAAATGACTAGCTTGTGCTTTTGTTTGTCTAAAGCAGCAAAAACTTCTTCAGTAGAAAAGAAACCATATGCAGCGTTGAATTCCAAGGTGTGGAAACATCCTGTATGAGTGGCTCTGTTGGCCCAGTCTTGTTTGCTCCTGGTGTAGTTCCTCCATATTACCAGAGCTGTGTTTAAACTGACCCACTATCTTGTGACATTTTGCTAATCCATCACTAAACACTATCAGCAACAGTGACAGTGATGGTTCTTTACAAGATGTGAGAAACACAAGGCATGTGTTGAAATGGGAGGTGTCTTACTGCAGCCACCATGGTTCGTGCACTGTCTGTTCCAATTGTGGTGACCTTATGTTGAATTCTCCATTCCACTGCCACAGAGAGAAACTGGTCAGAGCAGTTTTTGCCATAGTTTCTGGTGTTTCTCTTCTGCACAGTCAGGACTGTAGATTCCATGTCCCATCAGTGACATCAACAATATGTGCAGTGACTCCCATGTAATTAGAATTACTAATTGAGTCCAATGATTGCCAGTAAGAGCCACAAAGTCTGCTTTCTGTAATGCATCTAATTTTTCTTGCTTTTCGGTGTCATAAAGCTGTTGAATTTTACTTGAAATAGTCTTTTGGCACAGCAGTAGGAAAGTTGGATCACCTGACGCTAACTGTAGTACATTTTCTAACCCCCATCTTCTACCACTGATAGTGGTCTACAGTCCAGAGCAATCCATTTGGCCAGAGAATTTGTGAGTTTGCCCGATGTTGATTTACTAATTTTGGTCCTAAAGTCAGTCGTGCCATCAAGATTGGGCTGCTGACACCTTTTTTTGATACTCAAACTGTGACTGCTAGCACTAACAGCTCCCACAGTTTCTGTGCTCGCTGCAACATGTTTTGCATTTAGATGGTACCGTAAGTTTGAAGTGCTTCAGTGGTATGCAAACTCCTTTTTGTACAGTTTGCACAAAACCACGCTTTTATCAAGGCTTCTTTCAGGTAGTCTTTTGAAATGAAATTTGCCCCCAATCAAACCTAGCATCGTGCTTTCTTCTGATTCTTCCATTTTTGTAACACTGATGTGTGCATCAGTGTGATTGCTGTATTGACAAAAGTTCCCCTTTGCTTGGAATGCAAAGAGTGATTAAATGTGTTATTATTATTTTTTGCGTTATTTTTTTCAGATTACTGAATCGTAATTAATGCGTGGGAGTGTCATACATATGAACAGTATTAACAGAGAAAAAATATATAAAATGTACAAATATACAAACCAGTGTAAAAAAGTTAATATGTAATAAATAGTGTTATGTATGTACAGTTGGGTTGTTGCACATAGAATTTGGTATTGCACAGTGGTGGTTCATAGAGAAAATGGGAAAAATTGGGTGGGGGGTCTGTGTTATCGGTGCATGTGTGAGTTCAGGGTGGTTATGGCCTTTGGGAAGAAACTGTTTTTGGGTCTGTGGGGTTTTGTGCTGATGCACCTGTAGCGCTTCCCTGAGGGAAGCAGGCTGAACATGTTGAAACCAGGGTGGGAACTGTTATTGATGATGTTTGCTGCTCTGCTGAGGCAGTGGGAGGAATAAATGTCCATCGGGGGGGGAGAGGGCAGCCGATGATCTTTTACGACAACTGAGATGTTCTCTGTCCAGGAGATGTCAGCAGAGATGAGGACACCAAGGAACCAGAAGGAGAGAAGCCATCTGTCCCACTTTAGATGGAACAGCTGTCATAGAAATCTGGCCAAAATGTGACTATCCAGAGTTGAGATCAGGAGGCAGAGTTGCTGCCTTAAACACCTATCTGCATCTTCTCTCCTCTCTCCATCACCCCAAAATCTCACCCGCTTAGTGATGGTGTCTGCTCCCAGAGCATCAAAAAACAAGCTAAAATGAGGCTTCCACTTTGGTGGTTTCATCTCAGCTTTTTGCAGATGATGTGATTCTGTTGGCTTCATCAGGTGGTGGCCTCCAGCTCACACTGGAGTAGTGAACAGCTGAATGTGAAGCAGCACCTATGAGAATTACCACTGAAGCTAAGCTTATAAAACACCCAGCACGCCCCTGCGGGCGGTTTATCCTTCAAGCTCGGGTCCTCTACCAGAGGCCTGGGAGCTTGAGGGTCCTGCGCAGTATCTTAGCTGTTCCCAGGACTGCGCTCTTCTGGACAGAGATCTCCAATGTTATTCCCGGGATCTGCTGGAGCCACTCGCCTAGCTTGGGAGTCACCGCACCTAGTGCTCCGATTACCACGGGGACCACCGTTACCTTCACCCTCCACATCCTCTCGAGCTCTTCTCTGAGCCCTTGGTATTTCTCCAGCTTCTCGTGTTCCTTCTTCCTGATATTGCTGTCATTCGGAACCGCTACATCGATCACTACGGCCGTCTTCTTCTGTTTGTCTACCACCACTATGTCCGGTTGGTTAGCCACCACCATTTTGTCCGTCTGTATCTGGAAGTCCCACAGGATCTTAGCTCAGTCATTCTCCACCACCCTTGGGGGCATCTCCCATTTTGACCTCGGGACTTCCAGATTATACTCGGCACAGATGTTCCTGTACACTATGCCGGCCACTTGGCTATGGCGTTCCATGTATGCCTTGCCTGCTAGCATCTTGCACCCTGCTGTTATGTGCTGGATTGTCTCTGGGGCATCTTTACACAGCCTGCACCTGGGATCTTGCCTGGTGTGATAGACCCCAGCCTCTATGGATCTTGTGCTCAGAGCTTGTTCTTGTGCTGCCATGATTAGTGCCTCTGTGCTGTCTTTCAGTTCAGCTTTGTCCAGCCACTTGTAGGATTTCTGGATATCAGCCACCTCCTCTATCTGCCGGTGGTACATACCGTGCAGGGGCCTGTCCTTCCATGATGGTTCCTCGTCTCCCTCCTATTTCTTGGGTTTCTGCTGCCTGAAGTATTGAGCACTCGGTCAGTTGGGGCCATCTTCCCAATGTATTCTTGGATGTTTGTTGTCTCATCCTGGACTGTGGTGCTGACACTCACCAGTCCCCGGCCCCCTTCCTTCCGCTTAGCGTACAGCCTCAGGGTGCTGGACTTGGGGTGAAACCCTCCATGCATTGTAAGGAGCTTTCTTGTCTTTATGTCAGTGGCTTCTATCTCCTCCTTTGGCCAGCCTATTACCCCAGCAGGGTACCTGATCACGGGCAGGGCGTACGTGTTGATGGCCCGGATCTTGTTCTTACCGTTCAGCTGACTCCTCAGGACTTGCCTGACCCTCTCCCGGTACTTGGTGGTTGCAGCTTTTCTAGCGGCCTCTTCATAGTTCCCATTCGCCTGCGGGATCCCCAGGTACTTGTAACTGTCCTCTATGTCTGCAATGTTGCCTTCTGGTAGTTCAATCCCCTCAGTTCTGACTTTCTTCCCTCTCTTTGTTACCATCCGACTACACTTCTCCAGTCCGAATGACATTCCAATGTCATTGCTGTATAGCCTGGTAGTGTGGATCAGTGAATCGATGTCTCGTTCACTCTTGGCATACAGCTTGATGTCATCCATGTACAGGAGGTGGCTGACAACTGCTCCATTCCGTAGTCGGTATCCGTAGCCAGTCTTGTTAATGATCTCACTGAGGGGGTTCAGGCCTATGCAGAACAGCAGTGGGGACAGAGCATCTCCTTGGTAGATCCCGCACTTGATGGTGACTTGTGCTATGGGCTTGGAGTTGGCCTCTAGTGTTGTACGCCACATCCCCATTGAGTTCCTGATGAAGGCTCTTAGGGTCCCATTGATCTTGTACAATTCTAAGCATTCCAGTATCCAGCTGTGGGGCATTGAGTCATAGGCCTTCTTGTAATCAATCCAGGCAGTGCACAGGTTGGTCAGTCTGGTCTTGCAGTCTCGGCTGACTGTTCTGTCTACCAGTAGCTGATGTTTTGCGCCTCTGGTATTCTTGCCAATCCCTTTCTGTGTCCCGCTCATATATTGACCCATGTGCCTGTTCATCTTATTCGATATTATGCCTGACAGGAGCTTCCATGTAGTACTGAGGCAGGTTATTGGTTGGTAGTTGGAGGGGACCGGTCCCTTCTTGGGGTCCTTGGGGATCAGGATCGTTCGACCTTCGGTTAGCCATTCCGGGTGTCTCTCGTTAACTAGCAGCTGGTTCATTTGTGCTGCCAGACGCTCGTGGAGTGCAGTCAGCTTCTTCAGCCAGTAGGCGTGAACCATGTCGGGCCCTGGTGCTGTCCAACTCTTCATACTGGAGACCCTTTCTTGGATATCTGCCACTGTGATGGTTACTGGACCCTGTTCAGGGAGGTCGCTGTGGTCTGCCCTCAGATCCACTAGCCACTGAGCATTGCCACCCGGGATCCAGGTTTCAAGCTTGGCCATGATCCTATTTTTCAGGTCAGTTCCTCTCGCACTCAACGATCCTTCTCCTATTGCACTTGGGGCTATGTACCCAATCTCGGGTGGGTGTGATGATATCTCCCCTCTGACCTGGCGTCCTGACTCCTCCTTGCCGTAGCATTTGTGTTGTACCTCGTCAATCTCTAGCTGTGAGAGCAGTCCCAACATTCGAAAGAAGGGACTGCTACCGGCAGATAGAGGAGGTGGCTGATATCCAGAAATCCTACCAGTGGCTGGACAAAGCTGGACTGAAAGACAGCACAGAGGCACTAATCATGGCAGCACAAGAACAAGCTCTGAGCACAAGACCCATAGAGGCTGGGGCCTATCACACCAGGCAAGACCCCAGGTGCAGGCTGTGTAAAGATGCCCCAGAGACAATCCAGCACATAACAGCAGGGTGCAAGATGCTAGCAGGCAAGGCATACATGGAACGCCATAACCAAGTGGCCGGCATAGTGTACAGGAACATCTGTGCCGAGTATAATCTGGAAGTCCCGAGGTCAAAATGGGAGATGCCCCCAAGGGTGGTGGAGAATGACTGAGCTAAGATCCTGTGGGACTTCCAGATACAGACGGACAAAATGGTGGTGGCTAACCAACCGGACATAGTGGTGGTAGACAAACAGAAGAAGACGGCCGTAGTGATCGATGTAGCGTTTCCGAATGACAGCAATATCAGGAAGAAGGAACACGAGAAGCTGGAGAAATACCAAGGGCTCAGAGAAGAGCTCGAGAGGATGCGGAGGGTGAAGGTAACGGTGGTCCCCGTGGTAATCAGAGCACTAGGTGCGGTGACTCCCAAGCTAGGCGAGTGGCTCCAGCAGATCCCGGGAATAACATCGGAGATCTCTGTCCAGAAGAGCGCAGTCCTGGGAATAGCTAAGATACTGTGCAGGACCCTCAAGCTCCCAGGCCTCTGGTAGAGGACCCGAGCTTGAAGGATAAACCGCCCGCAGGGGCGTGCTGGGTGTTTTTTTTATATATATTTAAATGTGTTTTGTTTTTATTTGTTTTGGGAGGGGTTCATTATTATTTTTTTCTCCGTTTCTCTCTTCAGACCTTCAACAGCTTGTCTGTGGGAAAGAGGAGGCTCTGACAGACCAGCAGGTCTGTAAACAGGAGAGGAGCTCCAGTGCAGACCAGGAGGACCCAGAACCTCCACAGATGAAACAGGAACAAGAGGAACTCTGTAGTAGTCAAGATGGAGAGCAGCTGGAACTGAAGCAGGAGGCAGGCGCCATCAGAATTGATGAGGAGCGGCTCAGACCGCTGGCGACCTTCTGGAAACCCGAGATAAAGCTGCACAGAATAGGTCTGCAAAACTGTTTTGATTCACAGGAAGAAATAAAGGTCCAACTTCAATAAGCGGCATGAATGCATTTCTTTTCTGTTAAATTTAACACTGAGTCTACATTGTCTAAGTCAAAAAAGACACTGAAGTCTGAAAACTAATTAAGCTGTGAGCTCAGTGATTTTTTTTGTGTTAAACTGTTGTTGCTCGTTTTCCAACTGATATTAAGTTGATGTCTGTGAAGGTTCTCAAACATCCAGGTTATTGTGGTCTAAGGAGCTTGGAATAAAAGCAGAATTGGAATTCTTTAAGTTGAAGACGTTTCATTAGAGAAGCATCTTCAGTTCTAAGAGCAATTAGTGAAGAGTCACAGATTTAAGCCCTATGGGAGTGTCCCCCAAGAGGGTCATGGACCCCCTAATGATCCTTTACATAATCACACGAGCCAAGGTGTGAAAACAGGTGTAGGTCACAATCAGCCAAGGTTTTGAGCTCATTGTGAAACCTAGCCCTACCCTATCACCCCTCACCGTCATTTGTTCCTGAATTTCTTTTGAGGATCTTTTGGTCTACTCTGCTTTGTCAGGCAGGTCCTGTTCAAGAGATTTCTTGATTGAGAACAGGCGTGGCAGTAATCAGGCCTGTGTGTATCAGTGTGCCTGTGCCACTGATACATTGATACACATGTTAAAAAATACAGGTTGTGCGCACCAAACAAGCCAGACAGGAAGTGATGCTACAATTATTCCTAACTTCCATCCATCCATTTGCTTCCGCTTATCCTTTTCAGGGTCGCGGGGGCGCTGGAGCCTATCCCAGCTGTCATAGGGCGAGAGGCGGGGTACACCCTGGACAGGTCGCCAGTCTGTCGCAGGGCCAACACACAGGGACAGACAACCATTCGCACTCACATTCACTCGCACATTCACACCTAGTGACAATTTTGATTATCCGATTAACCTATCCCCACAAGCTGCATGTCTTTGGACGGTGGGAGGAAGCCGGAGTACCCGGAGGGAACCCACGCAAACACGGGGAGAACATGCAAACTCCACACAGAAAGACCCCGGCCTGATGGTGGAATTGAACTCAGGACCTTCTTGCTGTGCGGCAACAGTGCTAACCACCGTGCCACCATGCTGCCCTATTCCGAACTTGTGTTTCTGAATATGAACATTTCTGAACAAACAGTTATTTCATTGCACTGCTAATGTTCTTACATAAAATGCAAAATCACAATGTAAATGCGTTCCAATTCTGCAACAATGTGCGTGCCAGAAATATGTGGCGCTTATTAATGGTGATTAATAAGGTCAGTGAAATTCTGCTGTAAGAGTGAACCAGGAAGCTCTGGTACTCTGCTTATAACTGCTGGCAATTCTCTAGCTTTATGCTCTCCAAATAAATTAACAGACATAGTGGTACCTTTATTTTAATCCTGGTTCAAAAATGTTGTGCTGGATTTGGACACAAATCCAAATCCAACAACTGGTACACGTCCAGCAAATAAGTGTCCAACCTGCAGCGTATTTATTTAGTTACAGGTCAAAAAACTCCATGTGCTTACAGGTAGGAGAGCACTAACAGTTAGTAATGTTACACATTTATACATTTTCTATATTGTTTCGTCATCATCCCATGACCCCTCAAACTGAATGTAGGGAATAGACCAGCAAAATTTAGTGTAACTTACAAACATGCATTAGGCTACAAAAGAAACAAAAGATTTTTCTCTGTGTTTGGGCCTTTCGTCCACACGTAAACAGCGTTTTCGATCACTGAAAACTGAGATGTTTAAAAACTCCTGCCAGGGTGGAGATTTTCAAATACTTTGTTTTTGCATTTACATGTAGACGAGGAAAACGGAGATTTAATCACGCAACGTCAAAGGTGTGCACCATTTCTGACGTCACGCTGTGCGCCACGTTATTGTTTACGTGAGATAAATTTCTCCAATGGCAGATGTAGACAAAATACAGTTACTGTCCCTCCATTTAGAAAGACAGAGGCGTCAGAGTGAACTTCTACATTCAACACAGACACTCTCACAACTCCCGACGCCAACGTCATCATCGGTTTTGAATAAATTAATTATTTACATTTGAAATGATGAAGGCACTTAAAAAGTAGCACAAAATTAGCTGCCTTCGCAGAAAAACAGAAAAGAAAAGAAAAAGGAAAACTTGTCAGAAGTACTTAAGGTTTGCATAAAACCCCGCTCACTCTTTCCCTCCCAGGCTTCTAGACTTCTGATTGGCCAACATCTCTACACGGTTAGGATTTGGCGTGTTCTTGACAGCGTTTGACTGTGTTTTTGGCGTTTACCGTATTTTCACGACCATAAGACGCACTGTACTAAAAGGCGCAGTCTCAGTTATGTGTGCCATTACTGTATTTAACACACACATAAGGCGCACTGGATCATAGGGCGCATACAAGTACCGTATGCGTATTTAAAAATAAAGCGGGAGCAAACCTGAGTTCGGTACCTTACTCACATTTTTATTACCAGTAATCGTCATCATCAACAACACACAAGCATACAAGTGTGCGTATTTAAAAATAAAGCAGGAGCAAAACGAAGTTTGGTACTCACATTTTTATCATCAATCAAACCCATCGAAGTCCTCATCCTCTGTGTCTGAATTGAACAGCTGCGCTAAATCTCCATCAAACATGCCAGGTTCACTTTCTTCACTGTCAGAGTCACTTTCCGTGCCGTGCGGCTCCTCGGAAATGATGCCGGCTTTTGCGAAAGCTCGAACAACAGTGCCAGCAGACATGTTAGCCCAAGCATCTACAATCCATTCGCAAATTGTGGCGTAACTCGCCCGGGGCTGCCTTCCACTCTTGGTGAAACTGTGGTCTCCATCGGTCATCCATCGCTCCCAGGCCGCTCGCAGCCTTACTTTGAACGGGCAGTTCACACCGATGCCCAGCGGTTGGAGTTCCTTTGTCAGGCCTCCCGGAATGACAGCAAGCTCACAGTTCATTTGTTTCACTAGTTTTTTCACATCGGCTGTGAGATGGGCACGCATAGAGTCACAGATTAAGAGCGATGGTGATGCGTGGAAAAAACCACCTGGTCTCCTTACATACACCTCCCTCAGCCACTCTTTCATCATTTCCTCATCCATCCAGCCCTTTTCATTTGCCTTAATGATGATTCCTGCTGGAAACTTCTCTTTAGGCAAAGTCTTTCGCTTAAAAATCACCATAGGCGGCAGTTTCTGTCCATTAGCATGGCAGCCAAGCACAACAGTAAAAGAAGACTTTTCGTGCCCCGTTGTGCGTATCGCTAGCGTGCTGGTCCCCTTCTTCTCCACAGTGTGACTCACCGGGATGTCAAAAGTGAGCGGGACCTCGTCCATGTTTGTGATGTGGCTGGGCTGGATGTTTTTGTCGCCGATGTGTTTGCTGCAGTAGGAGCGGAAGATGGCCAGCTTTTCCTTATAATCCGCTGGAAGTTGCTGCGCTACCGTAGTCCTGGTTTCATAAAAAGTGAACGTGAAACTGCTTTTAGCCGAATGGTGACCGTCGAAACGCTTCTCCCGCTCGTTCTTTGCTCGATGATCCAACTTTCCTCCAACTCGGGCCACCTCGCCTTATGTCCGCGGAAACTCAGCTGCGTTTTCTTGACCTGCCAGAGCTTATTTTCTAGCTTCCTCCATTTGCGAACCATCGATTCGTTAATCTTAAATTGTCTCGCCGCTGCTCGATTTCCATGTTCCTCCGCGTAGCTGATGGCCTTCAGTTTAAACTGTGCTTCATAAGCATGTCTCTTTGCCATTTTTAGGGTTGCGCCCACACTTCACCCTTTAGCGTTCTCATGGTGTTCTCTACTACGTCCTCCTTACAACACACAGGGCGCACTGCGCTATAGGGCGCGCCGTACTTTTTGAAGAAAATCTAAGACTTTTAAGTGCGCCTTATGGTCGTGAAAATACGGTACATGTGGACAGATATTTTTTTCAAAATGAAAAAGGAAAGTCTCCGTTTTCAAAAATACGTACATGTGGATGTAGCCTAAAAAAGGAGCAGGAGGAACTCTGCAGCAGTCAGGATGGAGAGAAGCTGGGACTGAAGCTGGAGTCTGACGGTATCTGGGCTGATGGAGAGTGGCTCAAACTCCTGGCGACCATCTGGAAACCTGAGACAGACCTGCACATAATATGTCTGTTCACTCACATGTGCTGTACCAATGTACCTGCACATGTGATGTGACAATAAAAGTGATTTGATTTGATTTGATTTGATAAAACTGTGATGATTCACAGGAAGAAATGAAGGTCTAACTATTTCAGATGTGGTGGAAATTTATTTACAGATGTATTGATCACATATTTAAATCATATCGCTTTAGTAATTGTAAAATTACATTGTCACCAGTTGTGTGCATGGAGGATGGTATCACACATATGCACACACACTGTGGGGCCATTGTAAGTTCATGGGAGATGTTAAGCATATAATGAGGCTCCTTCTGTTTATCAGGGATGTAAATCTCTAGGTCATAGGTGTCAAACTCTGGCACGCGGGCCAAATTTGGCCCGCAGCCTAATTATATTTGGCCCGCGAAGCCATACCAAATTACTATTAGAGCTGGCCTACTGGTATTATACAGCTAATATATATATTGTTTTGTATTAAGCTTTGCTTGTTCCATATTCAGTTTTCCAGCAAAACTTATTTGAGTCCATAAGAAAAGATTCATTCTTATATCTGGAGGAAGATTTTTTTTTCAATAAATATTAATGTTAGCCTGCGACTTTGTTCCAGTTTTGAATTTTGGCCCACTGTGTATTTGAGTTTGACACCCCTGCTCTAGGTGATGCCTAAGCGGAAAACAAGGTCATAATTCTTTCTCTCTCACTCTGAAGAAAAGGTTTCTGGGATGAGTTGAGCTGAAGGTACAGACTCATGTGATGTGTTGAGGAAATTTCATTGTCTGTGAGTTTGGTCAAGATATAAAAGGATCAGGGCAGTGGCCCTCCTCAGAGACCACTTGGGCGTTTGGCTAGAGTGTTTCTCTCCACATTGCAATGTGTTGATTAAACACACTTAAAATGATGCCCACAAAGTGTTTGCAGGTTATTTTTAAAAACTTCCGTGACAATATGGCGCTGCGAACAGGGTCCCACTCATGAAGCTTCGCTGTGTGACGGGTCCACGGGGGCTGATCACACCAGCCAAACTACGGCACAGCACTGTGTTTGAAAGAAAAGAAACTGGGAACCGCGGAAACCCAAGAACCTTTAACTGCAAAGAATCTGCAAACGGTGAGCTGTTTTTGATTTGGGGAGGGTTTTCAACCAGACTGACTGGAAAATCCTCACTTCCTTGCTGCTGAAATAGTTGGGTGCAGGGTCCTAGACACACAACGAGTTGGGCGTTCTAGTGTATGGTCTTTAGCACGTTTGCACCAGTGAAAAAAGGCACTTTTTGTTCGTACAATGGAAGCTGGGCCCAGCATAATGGCTAGTGGAGCCGCAGGGGGCGTCCCTAGAGGTGGTCCGGGTGAAAACCCAATTTTTAATTCTATGGTCAAAAAGGTTTGGAATTGAATGCATAGAGTATTTTTTGTGAGAGAAAGGGAAATGTCAACAAAGAAAAGAGTCAGGCTGGCTGATGTGCGTGGGATGAATGATGGAAAGAGATGTGTTAAAATGTGGAAAAAGTAGTTTTTGCTGATTTAGAGAGGGCAAGTGTTAATGAGCAGAAAAAAACACTACCATACACCTTGTGTCACTGAAGAATGCGAGTTTGATTGATGACCAGTGTTGGTCAAGTTACTTGAAAAAAGTAATCAGTAACTAATTACTGATTACTTCCCCCAAAAAGTAATCCAGTTACTTTACTGATTACTTATTTTCAAAAGTAATTAATTACTTAGTTACTTTTTAAAAACATGATTTACAACCTGAATAGGTGATAAAGCGATAGATCTCTCAGCCCAATTCTACTTTTTCTACATAATCCATCATACAAAATGTAATCAAATGGAAAAGTCCCTTTTTAAAACTTGTTTTATTAGTTTTAATCTTTTAACTTTATGCATCAAGCAAAAATTTAATTATATGCAACATTCACTGACTGGAAGAAATTTGCTTAACATTTTAACTTATTTTCTGCACATTCCAGCACATAAAATATTTATTTTTTTTGTGTTTACACTCACTCTTTCAAATATATGCAAGTAAAACACAGCAGAAAATAAATAACATCAAAGACTAGCGGTCCTGTTGCTCTATTTTCACCTGTAAAGCAGGAGTAGGGTAGGCGGAGGTTTTCCCTGGTGCAGGTGTGCCGCAGCGGTCAGTGGAAGAATCTGCGAGTTTCTAAGTGCACTTGGTGCTTGCCTGGAAGTTTAGGGGTTTTTTTCGCTGTAAAGAGAAGTTTTCTTCCCACGCACAACGGACGCTAATGTTTTTGTCACTTTTTATGGACTTAAACTCAAAATAAGGTCAGTACTTCCACGCTTTAAACGCTGCATGCTCATACTCTCTCCTGCATTTGATATATGATCCATTGTTGATCTGCACATAGCTTTTGTCACGACCATTGCACTTGCTTACGTCACTGTCATGAGACATTCTGGCAAAAAAATCACGGTTTTAGTAACACAGTAACGCAGCGTTCCTACGGGAAAGTAACGGTAATCTAATTACCGTTTTTGCAATAGTAATCCCTTACTTTACTCGTTACCTGAAAAAAGTAATCAGGTTACAGTAACGCGTTACAAATAACGCGTTACTGCCCATCTCTGTTGATGACCCCAGCCTTGACCTTTTGACCCTACCGGAAGTACTCCGGAAGTGACTAATTGATTCCAGATGTGTGTAATATGATCCATAAGCGCGACGAATTGCATCCGGTGAGGGGAGGGGGGTACTCCGGAAGTGTCTAATCGATTCCATATGTGTGACTAATCGCATCCGGTGGGAAAAAAAGGAGGGGTGGTTCCTGGGGGGATAATTCTGATCAGAGAGGGAGGGCTATGGTTCTTGGGGCATGGAGAGTTCAGGGGGGTAACGCAGCAGATTTCTGATGAGTCATAGAGAGACAGAGCGGCAGGTAGTTTTTCACAGACAGACTCATAGTTTGAATTCTGTTTAAATGCTTCAGTATTATGACAATGATCTTGATATCCTTTTTCTCAGTAAAGAGCTATTTCTTTTTTCAATAGCGACTTTATTTTGCTTTCTTACGTTAATCTTATTACAGGCGCAATAAAATAAAAACCTTTAAGATTATCCGACTAGTAACGGATTGCATTTATATAGCGCTTGGTGGAGGCAAGCTACATCCTTGTGTGTGTTAAAAAAAATAATATCCCTTAGTGAAAAGAGCACCGCGCACATATTCAGAACTCGGTCCTACTTAAACAATTAAAACACCTCGATGAGGTATTTTGGTTTTGTGCAGCCACTCTTTCTCAGACCAAAGTAGAGAGTTTTTCTTCATTTCTTTGAGCTACTTTTACAACGGGTTTTCTCAATAGACAGAAAAACAAAAACCCTAAAAGAAAATGGCCTTGTTTTACGCACATCAAGAAGGAGTCAGACGACAGTCCCGGTCAATGCTTCCTCCGTCGGGGTACCATAAACGTTTGAGAAAAAACCAGTGAATTTATTATTTTTGTAAGAGTGAGAGAGGGAGAGAGTGAGCAAATTGATCAAACTTTTCTAAAAAATGTTATACCAATCCGGGTCGGGAGGGGCGATATAGCATGGACCGGCTGGATGACTACGCAGGATGGAAGCATAACCAGAAGCGTGGCAGGGACTTTCCCTTTGACCTTCATCCTGCTCCATGATCAACCGTTAAATGTTTCCTCAATATTGCTGTAATGTAACAACAAAGTTAGTTTTTTTTTTAAGATCAGACAGGTCCCAAAACATTCCTTACACATTCCCACAGTCACTGAATTAGCATCTGTGGCACAAATAAGCTTCAGGGACTGACTTGTTTTTTAGAACCGACCTTTGACACTCTAATGTTGGCTTAATTTTTACCCAAAGAGAAATTTGACCCTAATAAAAAAAAAAAAACACGATACTGTGGTAACCACTTACCTCAACTTTGATGTTTTTTTCACAGCTATTTATTTTGAAAAAAGTAAACATGTTACAAGGACAGTTTCGACACAATGAACATTGCAGAGTACACGAATGGGAAGTAGGAATTCCTCCTCTCTATACTTACACTCCTCCCTAACAAATGCCAAGTCATCATTTCCATATTGTGTGTCCCACTTTTCGAGTTTCATTGAAGTGTATCCAAGTGCACAAGATGTAAAACAATGTATTAGTTTTTTAAGCCATTCACCGAGTCCCCGTCAAGATGCCATTCATTTAAGAGACTAATCATTTTTTGAATTTAAATTGTGCTAACTTCAACGCAGTAACAAGATGACAAGATGACAAGATGGCGCTGGAGTGACGGCAGCCTTTCCAAGTAGCTCTGCAACACCGCACCTTTTTGTTAACTTTAACTTTTTAGACTAGGCTTTTCAAACTTTTTTTCACCTTCCTCTACTTATACCTCTTAGATATAGCGATACAAGATGGATAATGCACTTTTTAAAACTTCTGGAACCAGTTCCTTCATCTATTCGAGAGCGGAGCTGCTGGCACTAAAAACAAAGGGACAGACCGGCATGCGACACAACATCCCGGCCGAGCTAAAGAGGAGCTACAGAGGCTGCAAAGCTGGAGCGAGGAGAGCGGATCACCGGAGGCGATTCAAACCATCAATCCCGACAGTGATCATGGGCAACGTGAACTCGTTACAGAATAAGATTGACGAACTGTGCGCTCTGAACAACCACAGACTATACCGTGAGTGCAGCTTGTTTATCTTCACGGAGACGTGGCTAACCGAGCTAACGCCGCAGGCTAACGTAGACCTATGCGGTTTCACACCCGTGAGAGCCGATAGGGACACGCAGGCCAGCGGAAAAAGCAGAGGTGGGGGACTCATTGTCTACGTTAACAACAGATACTGTAACCCTGGACACGTCTCCGTTAAAGTTTCGGTATGCCGTCCGGACCTGGAGCTGCTAGCTGTTAGCTTGCGGCCATATTATCTACCTCGGGAGTTCAGTCATGTGATCTGTGTGTGTGTTTACATCCCTCCGAGGGCCGACGCAACAGCTGCCTGTGAGAAAATACACACAGTCACAGCAAGACTTCAGACACAAAACCCCGAGGCTTTCATTATTATATCTGGAGACTTTAACCATGCCACACTGGACTCTACTCTGGCTGCTTTTCACCAGTTTGTGAATTGTCCCACAAGAAGCAACAGGACAATTGACCTACTGTATGCTAATGTGAGAGATGCATACAGAGCCACCCCCCTCCCCCCACTAGGGAAGTCAGACCACAACCTGGTTTACCTACAGCCACAATACACACCCCTCGTCCAAAGGCAGCCGGTCACAACGCGCTCCATCCGGAGATGGACCCCAGAAAAGGAGGATGCTCTGAGGGACTGTTATGACACCACAGACTGGGATGTGCTCCTGAGCCCACATGGTGAGGACATAGAGGGGGCGACACACTGTCTTACAGACTACCTCAACTTTTGTGTGGACACGGTCGCCCCTGCTAAGACGGTACGGTGTTATCCTAATAACAAACCGTGGGTAACACAGGAAGTCAAAGCTGTCCTCAACATGAAGAAGAAGGCTTTCAGGAGCAAAGTGAAGGAGGAGATGAAGGCAGCACAGCGGGAGGTGAAACGCTGCCTGAGGGAAGCAAAGGACACCTACAGGAGGAAGGTGGAGCAGAAGTTGGAGAGGAACAATATGAGGGAGGTCTGGAATGGTGTGAAAACCATCACAGGCCACAACACCAAGAAAAGCACAGTGGGGGGGACTGTGGAGAAGGCAAACGAACTCAACAACTTCTTCAACAGGTTTGACCAGCCCACAACCCCCCCACCCTCACCTTCACTACAGAGTCCAATCCCCACTCTCCTACCTCCCTCGCTTCCCCCCCTTCCTGACACCATGACACCCCCCTCCTCCAATCCCTCTCTCAGCAGCAAGACATCTCCCCCCCTCCCCTCTTCCCAAACATCTCCCAGTGTCACAGTGGATCAGGTCAGGAGACAACTGAGGAAGCTTCGCCCCAGAAAGGCAGCAGGCCCAGACAAGGTGTGTCCTAGGATGCTAAAGGCGTGTGCTGCTGAACTTGGGGAGCCGCTACAACGAGTCTTCAACCTCAGTCTGCGACTGGGGAGAGTGCCCGCCCTATGGAAGACATCCTGCATCGTCCCGGTCCCCAAAAAGAACCGGCCCAATGAGCTGAATGACTTCCGACCGGTGGCACTGACGTCACATCTTATGAAGACTCTAGAGCGGCTCTTCCTCAACCTCCTCCGACCACAGGTACAACATGCCCAGGACCCACTACAGTTTGCATACAAGGCGGGTGTCGGAGTGGAGGATGCCATCCTGTACCTCCTACACAGAGCCCACTCACACCTGGATGGGGGAAAAGGCACGGTCAGGATACTGTTTCTTGACTTTTCCAGTGCCTTTAATACCATCCGGCCCTGTATGCTTCAAGAAAAACTGAACAGGATGGAGGTGGACCCCTGCCTGGTGGCTTGGATCTCCGACTACCTCACCGACAGACCACAGTACGTCAGGCTGAAGGACATCACGTCTGACACAGTGGTCAGCAGCACAGGAGCACCACAGGGAACTGTGCTGTCCCCTCTTCTCTTCACCCTGTACACCTCTGACTTCTGCTACAACTCTGAATTATGCCACATTCAGAAGTTTGCAGACGACACAGCCATCATGGGGTGTATCTGGGATGATCAGGAAGAGGAGTACAGAAGTCTGGTGAGGAACTTTGTCGCATGGAGTCACACAAACCACCTGCAACTCAACACCTCAAAGACTAAGGAACTGGTTGTGGACTTCGGGAGGTCTAGAGCAGGTCCACTGCCGGTTCAGATAGAGGGGGAGGAGGTGGAGGTGGTCAACAAGTACAAGTACCTCGGGCTGTGGGTGGACAATAAACTGGACTGGTCATGCAACACAGAGTACCTGTATAAAAAAGCCCAAAGCCGACTGTACTTCCTCAGGAGGCTGAGGTCTTTTAACATCTGCAGGAAGCTCCTGAGGATGTTTTACCAGTCAGTGGTTGCTGGAGTACTTTTCTATGCTGTGGTGTGCTGGGGGAGCAGCACAGCAAAGAAGGACTCATCCAGGCTGGAGAAACTGATCAGGAGGGCTAGCTCTGTGGTCGGCATGAAGCTGGACACTCTGGTGACAGTGGCAGAGAAAAGGACATTAAAGAAACTGATGGACATTATGGACAATGCCAGGCATCCTCTGCACACGGCCATTAACAACCAGAAGAGTCTGTTCAGTGACAGGTTGCTTCTCCCAAAGACAAGAACTAACAGACTTAAAAACTCCTTTGTCCCACACGCCATCAGACTGTTTAACTCCTCTCTGGAGGGGAGAGGGAGGGGAAACAGGAGGACAAAGGAGGGGGGAACAACTAAGCTGTAGTGCCTCTTCACCTCACTGTGCAATACCTTTTGTGCAATACTTTTGTAAATAGTCAACGGTGCAATAGACTCAATACTTGAAATGTGCAATTCACTTGTATTTTTATTTTTATTCCTATTTATTCTATTTATCCCCTTCGTATATTTTATTTATATTGTCTCTGTATTTATATATATGTGTGTGTGTATAACTCTGTAACTTCTGTCGGTGCTGTGCTTTTTTGGAAATCGAATTTCCCAGAGGAACCCACCCGAGGGATTAATAAAGTTCTATCTTATCTTATCTTATCTTATCTTAACATGAAAAATAAAACATATTAGAACTAATTTTTGTCGGACACAAGAACAACTCGAGCATATTTTTCGGGAGCTGAACTATGGCTTACAAGTTTGCTGTTCCCCTGGGGACCAGTGCGAGGTTGTGCGGCAGATCCCGGCGTGGAGGGTCCAGACACTCCCACAGCGCAGACTTTGCTATCTGCACAGATCGTTTCTGGTGTGGCTTATGCAAAAGAGACACTACAGCGTGTTTCTCTGCTCCCGGTAAGCATGTCTGTTGTAGCCTGCGCTTTATAAATATCTCTTTGATTATTCAAACAGTGTTTAAAATGTGACTCGTTTGTTATCCAAAAACTTTTTATCTATGTTACTGATTTTAAATATACATATATATTTCAAGTTTTTAGCTCAGACTCTTGAGCATATTCATATAGCAAAATCCACATAACCAGTGTGCACCCTAATGTAGATCTTTGAACTGTATGTTAATCAGTACATGAAGCGTACCTCTGAAAAGAGTCCATCATTTGTGAATTCACTGATTTGTTTTTTTTAACTGCAGTTTTCACAAACTGTGGATGATGAAATCCTCTTTATTTTAGAAAATGTCTTTAAACTATCGCTGTTCCTACTTACTGAGTTCCCGAGCTATTTCTTTACTATGTGAATAAACTATTTGAACAAGGAAGGATGTAAAGACACATTGAAGCAAAGGCGAAAAATTTGGAATGAAATTTATGTGACTGTTCTGAAATCCAAGAGCTGCTGCAATCCTCTGCATTAATGATCTCTTTGTTTCTCTCTTTCTGCGTGTGAGAGTGTGAGAGTGTGTGTGTGTGTGTGTGTGTGTGTGTGTGTGTGTGTGTGTGTGTGTGCTCACAGAGGGGAGGTCACGGCAGGAGTTCCCTGAGTTGACACGTATGAACCATAAAGTCAGTTTGGACTGAGGAGCAGTTCTTGTTTATCCAATGCATGCACAAGAATCCAAATCTCTGTATCACAATGATTTCATTAAAGCCTTATTATTTTATGGGGGCAATAAAAAAGGAGGATCACATAAGCAATGGGAGACAGAAGTCTTGACACGTGCTTATAACTTAAAACACAAAGAACCCAGTTACAGCTGGTATGGTTTATGGAATAAACCAGACTTTCACAGTCTGCATCTTTACAGGGTTTTTTGTGCTTTTGTTCACTCCTAGTGTGATTAAAAAACAACAACCCACAGAGCCCACTAACTATTAGCTGCTTTTCCCCCTAAACAGTCAGTTGACTGAGATTTTTTAGTGCAAGTTTGCTTGCTTTTTTTTTTTTACACTACATTGTGTCCTGCTTCATGATCGGCTGCAGACCATTGTCGATCTCCTCCGTGATGTCTCTCCTGTACAGTACAGAATCGCTGCATCGATTGCTAGCATTCTGACTCTGAAGTGCAGTCCTGTATGTTTGTATGTTTTTTCCCCAACAAACACAACAATGTCGACGAAACTTTTTGCACCGTCAAAAAATAAAATTGGCTACTTGATTTCACCTATCGCTGGTTATTTTTAGAACATAACACCCGCGATAAACAAGGGACCGCTGTATACAAATACTGAGAAATATAGAATTTGAATCCTTTCTCTGTTTTGCTCTGAGGGGAAGAATATTCTATGAACAGCATCTACAGATATATTCCGTAAATGCCCAAGACATCTCCAGAAATGTAAATCGCCACTTGATTCATCCATTTGGTTGACTTGTTTTGGAAAAACCAGCAGTAAACAAGGAGCGAATATCACACCGGAAACGAAACGCCATACAGGAGTTTCCCCACCGGGAGTAGCATATGCTAAGGGTCTATCTCCTGCGTTTTGAGAGCACCTGGATTTTAAGACAGGTGACTACAGTGGCATAGGTCACTGCTGCACCAAGTTCCACTCTCAGTGTGGGGGCGCTACTGAGCTCTTCTTGGCAGGAATGACGGTCTCTGACTGAGGGTGAATTTACACCACTGGTCAGCAGAAGGCTCCACCATCCGAACGCAGCAGCACTGCTGCCTGAAGCTGTCTGTGGTGGTGCTCAAGCATTTTTTTAATCTATACATAATAAATAACATGCTGCGTGCTGAGCCAGTTGCATTGTAATTTTTAAACTCTCAGAAAAATGTTTCATTTTTATTTCTTCTCGAGCTCCAGTGAGAGAGCAGCGCACCCTTCCTGGGATGTTTTGCGTGACGTGTTCAGCAGATGTGTTGCGCAGTGCTGATTTGGTGCTATATAAATAAAACTGAATTGAACCAAACCAAAAAGTTTTGGTGCCTCCAAATCAAACAGTGAGCAAAAATGAAGTGAAACTAAGATCTTTCTTGGGACTCAAACTGCAGCCTGACAATCCTTTTAGCGCAATTTTTTTGTTCTTCCACGGAGGAGCATTTGATCTCGGCGTTGAACCTCGTTGTCGTGATGTGTTACCGTACTAACACCACGGCACTCCCAGACAGTAGCGCCTTTGAAAGAAAAGGCAGTATTTAAAGGGGTTGACTACCTTTCACTCCTCATTACTGCTGTTGTGTGATTCCTGCTTGTCCTGGCTGTTTTTTGTTACCTGCCAGCCTGCCTCTAAGAGTGATTTTGATCTTTAATAAACCACCAGATCTGTGACTGCCTGACTGCCTGGTCATGTCTGCACCCGTTCCTCCTTCCTGCTCTTCTTATTCCACCTAATACAGAAATTTTCTTTCACAACCAATGCGCTTTGATAACAAAAGCTGGATAAGTAAAACCAGTTTCACCAAAATGACTGAATCTTTGCTGTTTTAAAAGGGAAAAGTGACAATGGCTTGATACAGATCAGCGTGGCGACACAAAGAGCTTTGAGGGGGGGAAAAAGAGACTTTTGTCCAGGGCACAGGCAGCATTTTTCTTGTTCTAATACTAGCTATCTATGTTCCAAAAATAATATGATAATAATATAATTTATAACAAAAACCAATGCTCCCCATCCTCCTCAACCTTGTAGGTGTCCCAGTTTCATTTACCCTAGAGCTTGGGTTTTGTCTAATACGTTACAAACATCTATCTAATGATATCTAATGACAAGTGTTTGGTGAGAGCCGTTAATGCCGTGTCGGACAAAAAAAGCATCGTTTTTGTGTCTTTGTGTTGATGTACAGTAAATGTTTTTATGTATAGCATGTTATTGGATGTTCAAAAGCTGCATGTGAACAGATGGTCCGGTCTATTTTTGTTGATGCCGGTTAACCTTTTACTCAAAATAAATGAAAACTGACGGCACCATCTGTTTGCAGCTTCAACACCATCGACTCTGTCACTAAAAGCTCCCCAAAACCCCCAAACACTCTTCGTTGCAGCTTCACGCTCTCCTTGCCAAAAGGAGGCTGTAAGTGAACTTTGCTTACATGTTGTTATTTTAGTGACAAGTAACATGAGGACTTGATTTTTTTCCCCTTTATTATCCTTGGATAAACTGTCCTTTCACAATGTGCTCTGGCTTGTTTTTAATAGTTTCTCAAGGTGCGACTCTCAAAAAACATTGCATCTTGAAATTACAGAATTCCTGAGGAGGAATGGGTACATTTATTTCCTCCTTAATAAAAAACTTACAGCAGGATATTTGTCTTTGCTGTTTATTTTATTTTTTATTTTTTGAAGAACATACAAGTTACAGTTTCTTGAAGGACGCGCGCGTGTGTGTGTGTGCTTGTTACTGTCACTGTAATTTAGTTCTTAAATTACTCAATCAAAATTTGAGTCTTAATGCGGAGCTCCAGGAAGCACAGATGAGGAGAAAAGTAAGAGACAGTGAAAGAAAGTGGAAGACGGGAGACTTAAATAGAGGTGGAGGTAAACAGGAAGCTCATTTCTTGAAAATCTTCAGATTCTAAATGTCCAGGACTGAACCCAAGACTCTGAAAATGAAGCAGAAATCTATCCAGGCTGCTGCCATTAAAAAATAATTCCAGTTTATTTGAACCTACGTGTTTCTCATAAAAGAGCCTGTTCGGGTTCATTTCACACTCTGACATAGAGCAAAACAGCAAACACTACCTGTCTAAAGGTTTTACGGCACCTTCCTTTATAGAAAATTAAGTTGTGTTATTGTCAGGGTACTCTTAAAAACATTTTCTTCTTTTTCTTGGGTCAGCTGCCGAGAGTCACAAACATATATGTGCTCCAACTTTCAAAGCTCATCTCATCACTGAAGCAGAAGTTCCAGCAAATGCTTTGTGTAGTTTATCCAAAACCAGCCTGACGGAGTTTAAAGTGCCTCCTTCTAATGCTTTGTGTGATTCCCTGTATAACACGGGGTGTAAGAGTCCTCCAAATCTATATACTAATTGGCTCAGTGGTATAAGTACAAATGTATTTTAAAAATATAGGCGAGGGTAGAGCCACTAGTCCTAAACATTGAAAAAAGCCATATGAGGCGGTTTGGCCATCCTGGGAGTGCCTCAATCCTCCGTCTTGGTGTTTCCCTGGATAAGCTGGAGGATGTAGCTGGGGGACGGGGAAGACTGGGTTTCTCTGCTTAGATCGCTGCCCATGTGACCCAGCCCAGGGTGGAGGGATGGATGGAAGGATATATTGTATCCAAGCAGGGCAGGTAGTGAGTGAAAATTTGTCATTATAACTTTTGTTGGATATTCTTCCTCAGACACTCGAGGATGTATCGAACTCTGATGTTGTGAACCTCGAGGATGGATTCAGTGCAGAGCGCTGAAGGAAGGGATCAGCATCCTCCTGGTTGAGCTCCTCAACCTGGAACCTGTTCTTACTGATGCAAATGAGTGTTCATGATAAATGGAAATGTGTGCACTAACGTTTAGAAGATACCAACAAAACATCTGTTTGAACTAGAGATGGACCGATCCGATATTACGTATCGGTATCAGTCCGATACTGACCTAAATTACTGGATCGGATATCGGAGAAAAATAAAAAATGTAATCCGATCCATTAAATATCACGAAAGCACCTCACAAAACTTGCAACACGCCGTAACTCGCCTCAGAACGTTAGCACGTCGGAGCAGTATGCATCACGTGATAGAGCGGCTGTGGCATGCGGGACCTGTCGGTGGTCTGGATAGCATTTGGAGCTTCGCTAGCAACCCGGTGTTCTGGGAATTTCTCCTACCCCGTAAACGGTCCTACCCGTTGTTCCTGAGCATGTGCGTGCATGCGCACAACACAAAAAGGGAAGCTAAGCGCATCCGGCTGTGATTTCACGCTACTCCATTGTCATATTTGCAGGAGAATAGGTAAGTAGTAAGTATTAGTACTTTTTATTGACGTTGATACTTGATTTTTTAAGCCTTTGTGATTGTTTGTCAATATTAAAGTGAAGTCGCTATCTGCTTTCTGCACAAAACTGTCAAATTTGCAGATTCGGTGAAGTCTGCTGTCAAGTTACTGGACACGTGGTATTTGCACAACACTTTTGAGTCCGCAGCTTCAGTGTTTTAAGGCTGTTTCGGTAATGTCGTTATTTAATAAGTTAAATTATTTGCATTGTCAACTGCACATATTGAAGCTCATAAGAAAATGTTTACTGACATTCGTAGATATGGAGAAGAAGTGGGAAGAGATTTACGCGTTCATTTCTGCGGGCTCCTACCCTTTCAGGATATGACAAGGCTCAGAGGCAAAACCTCAGAAGATATGCCTCAAAATTCAAACAAAAGGGTCAGTAATTTATTGTTAATACTAACAACTCATATATGTGGTTAAATTAATTTCTAAATATATATTGTTTTACTGCAGATGGAGAACTCTTTGTTGGAACCAGAAGAGTAGTAAAAACCATGGATGATGCCAGGAAGATATTTCATGAGTTTCATTCATCTCCAATTGGAGGACACACTGGCACACACAAAACGCTAAATGCAGTGTGTTCCAGATTTTACTGGTTTGGTATGACAGTTGACATTAAAACATGGGTATGTATTAACTGTTTGTATTGTTGTTAAATAGTGTTTAAAATTAGCAAATTTTTTGATATCAGTTAAAAGAGAAACTGTACACTTGCAAAATATAAATAAATATGGTTAATTAGTGATATTACAGTAATAACCTGTAGGCCTGACAGAGATTTGAAGATGCGCACATAAACTATTGTTGCTAAATAGTTTGTTCGTTAGAGAATATGTCATTAAGTGTTTTTGTTTTTTGTTTTTTACAAATGAGAATGTTGAACATTTACGTGAACTCCATAAATATTTTTACCTTAAAGATTCTGGAATGTGACCAGTGTCAAAAAGTTGGGAAACCACTGACTGCTGTGCAACCGTTGCAGTGTATTCAGGTAAATATTATGCCCCGTTTACCCATCAAACTATGCTTGTAGCTCATATTCATAAAGGCAGGAGGGTTTGCCAACTAATTTTAACCATCAATGTTAATGTGTACATTATACAAATTGTTATTCAAATTATTAATTTTTCCTTGATAGGTGTCTGAAGTGTGGGAACTTATTGGTATAGATCTTACTGGACCTCTTCCTAAAACTTCAAGCGGCTTCCAGTATATACTTACTGCAACTGACTACTTTTCAAAATGGGTTGAAGCTTTCCCATTAAAAACGAAATCTGCATCTGAGGTAGCCCAGGACTTGTGCTCCATTATATATAGACACGGCTGCCCCAAAAGGATTTTGTCAGACCAAGGCAGAGAGTTTGTGAATGAAGTAAGTGTTAAATAATTTTCAGTTACATTTTTTAACTTTACTTCACTGGGGTCAAAGATTTTTTCTTGTGTGCTTGTATAAGCAGTATAACCTTGTCCTTATCTGTTGAAGCTCAACTCTGATCTTTGCAAGTTATTGCAAATTGAAAGAAGTGTCACAGCAGCATACCATCCACAGACCAATGGTCTAGATGAAAAGACAAATGACAACATAAAAAGGTATGCCTAATTTTTATCTATCAGTTTTTAATAACATTACTTATGTTATTCAAACTTAATTGTTACTTAATAATTTATTAATTTCTTTACTTCTAATTGAACTTTCTGTCTTACTTCCTGTGTTTACATATTTCTATGCCTGCATTTAGAGCCCTCCGAAAACTGGTGAATGACCAGCAGAATAACTGGGATCTGTATCTAGAGCCCACCCTGTTTTCACTTCGGTCAAAAGTACACACCACAACAAAATACACACCTTTTTTTCTGATGTATGGAAGAGAGGCAGTATTTCCATCAGAAGTGCCTGCTCAAGTGCCGGTGAGTGTTTGTCAAATTCTTTCTATGTTAGAACCAAGAATTGAAACCATTTAAGAAAAAAACCCAGTAATGTCTTTATGAATAT
Source organism: Aulonocara sp. 'chitande type north' Nkhata Bay (assembly GCF_057382095.1). Classification (NCBI taxonomy): domain Eukaryota; kingdom Metazoa; phylum Chordata; class Actinopteri; order Cichliformes; family Cichlidae; genus Aulonocara; species Aulonocara sp. 'chitande type north' Nkhata Bay. The sequence goes on from NC_141345.1 coordinate 7,562,059, forward strand.
GATATCATCTTGTTTTAATTGCTAATATCTACAAAATTTTAGATTTCCAACATCATTCTGCCAGACAACAAAAGGTACAGTGACTATGTACAGTCTGAAAGTGAAGCACAACATGCAGTTAAAGAAACTGCACAAGAAAACATTGCGAAGTCACAAGACAAGCAAAAGGTTGCATACGCCAAGCGGGCCCTGAAAAAGTACAAAAATGTTGTGTACAATGTAGGGGATCAAATTCTGCTTCTAAATATGAGGAAACGTGGGCGAAAAGGAGGAAGACTTGAACCGGATTTTTCAGGTTCCTACACAATTGATGACTTCAGTGGAAAATGTGTTAGACTGAAAAACGCTGAGGGAAATACTTTAAAAAGTCTATACAGTATTGACCACATTAAACCCTATAGAACAAGCCACCCTGTCCAAGTCTCAACTCCAACTGAACCTGTTGAGAGTAGCCCATCTTCTGAGATGTGGCCTTGCAGTCCTCAGCATCAACATGAAGCGCTGCAAAATAACAGATCCTCTGTCATTCAGTTTGGACCAAAAATAGCTCAGGTAAAATCAGTCCAAGCACCAGAAGAGCTTGTACCAGTGACCCCCCAGAAACCCAGCACGCAAGAAAAAGGTGGCATAGCTAAAAATCTCATTCTGACCGGTTGGTCAATTGTTGCCTGTTTGGCTAGTCTAATGTATAGAATGTTTTATTTTTTTCTCCCCTCTTGCTAATTTTGACCTGTTGGTCCAATTTTGGCTAATTTCTGGTTTACATAAAGCTACTCCCCTCTGGCATGTTTATGTTGTTGGCCCGTTGGCCCTTGTCTGCTTGTGGCCCGTTGGCCCTTGTCTGCTTGTGGCCCGTTGGCCATTGACCGTGATTTTCAAATGGTAACTGTTATTACTAAAGAAACTTATCATATTTTGTTTTTTAGTGAAGTGGCTTTGGGCTGCAAAAGACACCGGGCGTGTGGAGGCAGTCGTTGGGCCATACAAATTGTATGACTCTTCTTTTCGCACACTGGAGGACAGTGGGTGGCTTTCTGATGAGGTAAGTGAAATAATCATTTTTGGTCCTAGTGGTGGTCTGTAAAAATAATCTTCTTTTAATCCAAACAGGTCATTGATGCATACCTGCACTGCCTCATTAAGAAACAAAAGGCAAGTAAGAACGTATGCCGGTTATTTCACAAAGGTATTTTATACAATTTTGTAATCTTTTTAAAAAAGAAAAAAAAATCTTGCATTTTTCAGAAACCCGTGTATCAGTTGTCTTGCGTTGTTGCAACCTCTCTGTTTTCTGGGAAGTTTAAATGTGTCAGCAAGGTAATGTAGATGTTATATTGGTTATATAGTGTATGTTATGTAAATAAATCTAAACCTTTATAAACTTAAAAATATTCCACAGATGTTGTTTCCGGCTGAGGACATTTGGTTGTGCCCACTGAACTCTGGTGCACACTGGATACTTGTGGTACATGTTCACACCTCATGTGTTTTTTCTCTATTTTGTTTTACTGTTCTTTTTAGCAGCATATTCTTATTTTGAAAATGCTTACAATTGATTATGTTTACTTAAGTGAGTGTAATACACATATTCTACTAAATACAATTTTTATTTTAGGTTGTCAAAATCTCCTCACAATCTGTACTGCTGTTAGACCCTCTTGGAAATGAAGGTTGTTATGAAAGGAAAGTTATGCGTAACTTGAGGTATTCATCATTCATTAATTATCTGTTTTAGGTTGTTTGGTTTGTGGTTTTTTTTTCTTTTTATTTAGAGCAAAATGCTGGCTACATTTTAAAAACTTGTTTTGTTTTTATTAGGAATTTTCTGAAGATGAAAGGAAAGGAAGAGTCCCGAGTGGATTGGAAAATGGAGACTCTGCCACACAACAAGCAGATGGACTCCAGCAGTTGTGGAGTTTTAGTGTTGAAGGTATTTAATAAGCAATTGTATTTAATGTATTTAACTAGAATTAAGTTAATCATTTGCAATTACTGTAACATATTTTACAGTTTGCCGAACACCACCTTCTGAGTGGAGAGGTTACTAGGGTGCTGTCCACTCCAGAAGCCATTGGGCTGCACCGCACTGAAATTGCTTGCGAACTGCTAGAGCATCAAAGTAAGTTGAGTCATGTGCTTTTGTATTGCAATAGCACTTTCAGTTTTGTTTAAAACTGTTAGGTTTAATGTCAGTGTGTTTCTAGGTAATGCTGATGACTACTGTGTGGTTTGTTTCATGCTGGAAGCCGATCCTGAGTCCAGTATGATTGAAATGGTAAAACAAATAAACCACAAATGCAATATACAGTGGCTTGCAATAGTATTCGGCCCCCTTGAACTTTTCCACATTTTGTCACATTACGGCCACAAACACAAATCAATTTTAATTGGAATTCCACATGAAAGACCAATACAAAGTGGTGTACACGTGAGAAGTGGAACAACAATCATACATGATTCCAAACAATTTTTACAAATGAATAACTGAAAAGTGGGGTGTGTGTAATTATTCAGCCCCCTGAGTCAATACTTTGTAGAACCACCTTTATCTGCAATTACAGCTGCCAGTCTTTTAGGGTCTGTCTCTACCAGCTAGAGACTGGTAGAGACATTGGTCTTTCACGTGGAATTCCAATAAAATTGATTCATGTTTGTGAATGCAATCTGACAAAATGTGGACAAGTTCACGGGGGCCGAATACTTTTGCAAGCCATTGTAGTAATTATTTTCTCATCAAATTCATAATGTTGGTTAACACACTTACACCCCCCCCCCCCCCCCCCTTCTCCCTCTTCAGGTGCAGTGCGAGTTTTGTTCCACATGGGCACATTTTGGATGTGCTCAATATGAGAGCAGCCTGGTCAAGTACCTGTGCAACAAATGTGCATAATTTGTACACCGTTTCTTTTTCAGTTCTTTCTCCCTGTGTTCTGTTGGATCTATAAATGTCAAATATATGTATCTGTAAATATATTCAGTAAATATATACTGTAACTATAATGGAGTGAGTTCATTGCCAAAGTTTATATAGTCAGGTGTTCCAATCACTTAAGCACTTTGGCATGCAGACTGCTTCTACAAACAAGTGCCAAACCATGCTACTGTTGTTATTATAAACTAGAAGCATAATTCTGATGGGAAGAATTACGTGCCAAAACATGCTACCTTTGTTATTATAAAGTAGAAGCATAATTCTGATGGGAAGAATTACGTGCCAAAACATGCTACCTTTGTTATTATAAAGTAGAAGCACAATTCTGATGGGAAGAATTACGTGCCAAAACATGCTACTTTTTTTATTATAAAGTAGAAGCATACTCTGACAGGAAGAATTGTGTGCCAAAACATGCTACCTTTGTGAATGTGACCTACAAGCACACTTTAATGGGTAAAGTGTCAAACCGAACTGGCTTTATGAATATCAGCTACAAACATACTCTGATGGGCAAAGTTAAGTGGCAAACCGTCATACCTACTTAAATTTGTGCTGGAATTATTGTTTGGCAGCAGAAATGTGCATAAATTACATACAGTAGGACATTTTGCCAAAGTAGGGCAGTTTGTCATATGGCAGCGTAAAATTATCCTACTGGTAGGACGGTTTGCCAAAGTAGGATGGTTTGTCAGAACACCGGCATTTCATCTTCGACAAAGTTATCCCGAGAGAAGTAAAGCAAGTCTGTAAGTCCATCTCTGAATGTTTGTAAAGCATTCCTGCGTTAAGCTTAACAAGCGACTGCCTCTTCTTGCTGCTACTTCAATCATGAAACTGCTTAACGATCAGCTGATCGGCTTTTCTGTCGCGAGTCCGTCTCTCTAGTTTGCTACGGAGGGAAAGAAAGCAGAAGAGGGGATGCCGGTCGGGCTCAGACGCTAGGCTACGCAAACATCCACACCGGCCAGCACTTCCGAGCCTTTTCCTATCGAACGCCAGATCCATCACCCACAAACTTGACGAATTGGAGCTACAGATAGCCAACACAAGCTTTGCACGTAACTGCAGCATTATTCTTATTACGGAGACGTGGCTTCACCCGCTGATTCCCGACGCTGCAGTCGAGTTAGCAGGCCGCACGCTACACCGGCATGACAGAAACAGCAACTCAGGTAAAAGCAGAGGAGGGGGGCTATGTGTTTACGTGCATAACGAGTGGTGTTGTAACAGCAGGATCATTCACACACACTGTTCTCCTGATTTGGAGGTTCTGGCAGTCTCATGCAGACCTTTTTACATCCCGAGGGAGTTTACAGTAGTTATTGTGATAGCTGTTTATATACCGCCGGATGCTAACGTTAGCACGGCTCTCAGCCTCTTGCTCAACACCATAAACAAACAACAGCTTGCCCACCCCGATGGGGTTTTTATTGTCGCCGGCGACTTTAACAAAGCGTGCCTAAAGACTGTGCTTCCTAAATTTGTCCAGTTTGTGGACTTTGCTACGAGAGGAGAACACACTTTGGACCATGTCTATTCAAACATCAGGCATGCTTTCAGAGCGACACCCCTCCCCCACCTGGCTGGATCTGACCACCTCGGCATGTCCCTCACCCCCACCTACACCCCCCTGCTGAGAAAAACAAAGCCCCAGACAAAGACAATAAAAACCTGGCCTGAAGGAGCCCTTTCTCAACTGCAGGACTGCTTCTCAACAACTGTATGGGATTTATTCTCCAGCCACAACCTCCAGGAGTACACGGACACTGTACTCTCGTACATCAGGAACTGTGTTGACAATGTCACCGTCAACAAAAGGGTCAGGGTGTTTCCAAATCAAAAACCCTGGATGAATAGCGAAGTGCAATCCCTCCTAAAAAGCCGCAACACTGCCTTCAAATCAGGGGACAGGGCTGCGTATAGGGCGGCCAGGGCAGACCTGAGTAGAGGCATCAGGAAAGCTAAGGCTGCCTATAGGAGGAGGATTGAAGATCACTTTGCTGACAACGACCCCAGAAAAATGTGGCAGGGGATCAATCACATTACCAACTACAGAAGCAATAACCAGGCAACATCTAGGACTGATGCCTCACTGGCTGAGGATCTAAACCGTTTCTTCGCCCGCTTTGAGACGACCAAGCCCTCAGCTGCCACACCACTTCCACCCGCCCCCAGCACTGGCACACTAACACTTAGGGAGCACCAAGTGAGGTGTGTTCTAAGGTCAGTGAATCCCAGGAAGGCGGCAGGTCCTGATGGAATACATGGAAAGGTTCTCAGAGCATGTGCTGACGAACTGACCGGAGTCTTCACTAAAATCTTCAACCTTTCCTTGTCATCAAACACCGTCCCGCCCTGCCTCAAAACCTCCACCATCATCCCCATCGCCAAGAAGACAGCTGTGGCCAGCCCAAATGACTACAGGCCTGTTGCACTTACGCCTGTAGTGATGAAGTGCTTTGAGAGACTGGTCTGTCAGCACATCAGGGCCGGTCTGCCTCCCACTCTGGACCCCCACCAATTTGCCTACAGGACAAATCGTTCCACCGAGGACGCTATCACCATAGCGCTCCACACTGCGCTGAGTCACCTGGAGCACCGAGGAAGCTATGTGAGAATGCTCTTTCTGGACTTCAGCTCAGCATTCAATCATATCATCCCGGAGATCCTGGTCCAGAAACTGTCTCACCTGGGACTCTCCACCCCCATCTGCCTCTGGATCAAGGACTTCCTGACAAATAGACCACAGTCTGTTAGACTCGGCCCCCACTGGTCCAGCACCATCACACTCGGCACCGGGTCTCCACAAGGATGTGTTTTGAGTCCCCTCCTGTTTACGCTCTACACATCCGACTGCTCCCCTACCCATCTCTCAAACACCATCATAAAGTTCGCGGATGACACCACAGTGGTTGGACTCATCTCAAGGGGGGATGAGTCGGACTACAGAGATGAGGTCAACAGACTGACTGAGTGGTGTTCAGTTAACAACCTCCAACTGAACACCACGAAAACTAAAGAACTTATCTTGGACTTCAGGAAGGGCAGAGCAGACCCGGCCCCACTTTACATTCACGGGAGCTGTGTGGAGAGGGTACACTCCATGAGGTTTCTGGGCGTGCAGATCTCTGATGACCTCTCCTGGACTGCAAATACTACAGCGGTGGTTAAAAAGGCCCAGCAGCGTCTCCACTTTCTGAGAGTGCTCAGGAGGAACAACCTGGAGGAGAGGCTGCTGGTGACATTTTACAGAGCCACCATAGAGAGCATCCTAACGTACGGCATAACAACATGGTATGCAGGGTGCTCAGCTGCAGACAGGAAAGTACTGCAGAGGGTCATCAACACAGCCCAGAAGATCACTGGCTGCTCTCTGCCCAGCCTGGAGGTCACTGCAAACTCTCGGTACCTCAGCAGAGCTGGCAATATCATCAAGGACCACTCTCACCCCAGCAACCAACTGTTTGAACTATTACCGTCAGGCCGACGGTACAGGTCACATAAAACCAGGACAAACAGATTCAGGGATAGCTTCTTTCCCAGAGCTATCACCGTAGTAAATGAGCACAAAAACAATTGAACCTATTCCATACCGTCACTGTCATTATATTATGCTGCTATTCATACTGTCATTATATTAATGCTGCTATCCTGTATATATTGTACATACTATTGTTTGAGTACTTACGATTGGTTTTTTTTGTACTTTTTATATTTTACATTTATATTTATTATTGAAACTTGCACCAAGGGAGTGGCACTCCAATTTCGTTGTACTCTGTACAATGACAATAAAGGCTATTCTATTCTATTCTATTCTATTCTATTCTATTCTATTCTTTTGGCCCACTTTGCACCAGAAAGAGGAAACCAGCGGCTGAACAACAGCAGCACGTTTAAGCTTGATAAGCTGTTGTTAGAATTTATTTAATATTACTTTCTACTCGAGGATCTTTTTCTGCGTAGCTGACGGCTGGTAACTGTGCAGGGGCGGATCTAGCAAAGTTTAGCCAGGGGGGCCGATAGGGCATTAACAGGGAAAAGGGGGCACAAAGACATACTTTTCTTTCTTATTCTCATTTAAAATGTCTAGCTTTTAATAAATAATTATCTGACACCCAAAGTTTTAATTTGATGCAAAATGAATAGAACTCCATTACTGTATATAGTAACTAATAAGTCTAATATATATACCCTAGTAAGCTATAGTACTTTTTCATTTGGGAACGTACCATCTGTGCAGTCTGCAATTTTGTTGAAGAAAGATGTTGAATCTATTTAATATTTCTTGAAAAATTATTGATTTCTGTGCATTTTTTTTCACACTGCATCAAATTAAGGTTGATTACGTCGATTAAGCATCATGAGGTGGAGCGTGAGGGGTGGTTCCCTATTTTTTATTTATTTATTTTTGTTGTTGCTGGGAGTTGGAACCCTATTAGTTAGGTTGCTTAATATTTATGCTAAGTACTCTTTAAAATACCAGAATAGGGAGGATGGTGTAGGTTTAAGTTTATTAGATTGATCAGTATTGCTGAACTATGAAATATTTTTTTTTCCATACAGGTATAACAGAATAGCTTTAGTGTAGTTGTTGTTTTAAACTTGAGTATGAACTTATACAAAATGCAGCAAGATATTTAAAAAACAGTTTTGTTGATTAAAAAACACTATATCGGATTCATATCGGTATCGGCAGATATCCAAATTTATGATATCGGTATCGGTATTGGACATAAAAAAGTGGTATCGTGCCATCTCTAGTTTGAACACTGATACAGTATTTCATACAGGTTTTCAAACATCCATCCATCCATCCATTCGCTTCCGCTTATCCTTTTCAGGGTCGCGGGGGGCGCTGGAGCCTATCCCAGCTGTCATAGGGCGAGAGGCAGGGTACACCCTGGACAGGTCGCCAGTCTGTCGCAGGGCCAACACACACGGACAGACAACCATTCGCACTCTCATTCACTCGCACATTCACACCTAGTGGCAATTTGGATTATCCGATTAACCTATCCCCACAAGCTGCATGTCTTTGGACGGTGGGAGGAAGCCGGAGTACCCGGAGAGAACCCACGCAAACACGGGGAGAACATGCAAACTCCACACAGAAAGACCCCGGCCTGATGGTGGAATTGAACGCAGGACCTTCTTGCTGTGCGGCAACAGTGCTAACCACCGTGCCACCGTGCTGCCCTTTTCAAACAAAATAAAAAATTAGAAGAACTTTTATTTAACTGCCCATCAGCCTTCAGCCATCAAAATAATGAGTCAGATGCATTTAACAGTGTCGAAATATTGTCCCCTATTGTCGGCTTGTCTGACGTGCGACAACACAACACCTCCAATTATAGGTCGGAAAATACTTTGCTTCCTCTCTGATTTAGCTCCGTTTTTTTTAATAAACTCATTAATTGCAGGTCTCTTCCATCTGAGACACATTTTCCAGATCAGTGTGTCATCTGAAAAATATTGCCACAGGTTTTATTTCTGCGCTGACAAGAGAAAGAAACGAAAGAAGTACTGTAGCTTAATTTGAGGTCATGAACTCCTGAAAATATCTGCTGGAAGCAGAGTGTGCCATATCAGTTATATCATCACTTCATCCTGCTGCAATCTCCTCACAGGACATTTAAGGAGCAATAAAGAGGATAAAAAGGAAAATTAGAGGAAAAGGGAGAAAAATTAATGGCGAGATTGTTGTTTGAGGAAGTCGGGAATTAAAGAAAAACAGATAAAGAAAAGAAAATGAGAAATAAAAAAGAAAAAGGAGAAAAAAGGTGGCTAGGAAAAGGAGAATTATGGATTAAGAGGAAAAGATAAGAGATTAAAGGGCAGAGATCAGAGAATGGAAAGCAAACAGTTTTTGGAAAACAGTGGAGTGATGAGGAAAAGTGAAAGAAGGAAGCTGGGATGGTAAGATAGACAAAACAAGGGGACATGAAACAAGGAGAAAGGAGAAGCGGTAAAGAATGAACAGACAACGAAGAAAGTAAGAAGAAACTGATCTGAATGTAACTAACAAGGCAGAAATAATATCATGCCATAGCATGAAAGAATTCTGCTGGAGTGCGTGTGTGTGTGTGTGTGCGCGCGCGTCCATGTGGTTACTGCGGGGAACCTCCAGTCCCCGTCAATGTCGATTATCAGCCCTACTTCCCATCAGCTGAAAGTAATTTGATTATTACTATGTCTCCGGGGTTTTTCCAGTGATCAGTGATTTACTTAAAGAAAAGAAAAAGTAGAAAAAAAATTTCAATTTCTTTCTCCCTGAAGGAGGCCTTCAGTCTAATTTGATAACGAGCAGGACGAGCCGCCGCCTGACAATCACAGGAGCCGCTAGAATAAATGCTGAGATGAGATGTACGCTGATGGAAGCGTGACAGGACTTACTCATTCAATCTAAAGTCAGATTAACTGCTAAACGTCTTTCAAAGGACCGAGCTGCTGGTTTTTACAGTTTCGGGCACTGAACTGTGAGCGGCTGACCGGTTTAGGATTGATTTCCTGCTTTCAGGATGACAAAAGCTCAGCACAGAGACTTGAAACTTGAAGCAGTATGATTCATCACAGACAGCATTTTAGTCACTATTATTTTAACCTCTGTCTGCAGGATGCCCCCACATCTGGGATTTGAGAGTACAGAATGAGGCAACAAACAAAAAAAACAACAAAAAAAAATTACATAGGTAGAGGCGTTTTCCCAGGCCCAGTTCTCTGTACGATGAGCAAGCTGATTTCAGTAACAGGATTAGTTTATTCAGAAACTTCCAAACATGCGCTATTTTGGGGTTAAATTTCAAAGAAATTGATCTTGGGCCAGTTTTAAGCAGCAGCGTTCAATCAGATGCATTATAAAAGCGCTGGGAAAAAAATACTGGGCCAAATACCAAAATGTCAAAGCACATAAGCCCTGCCAGAAAACCCTGAGAGAGCGTGTGTGTGTGTGTGTGTGTGTTTGCGTGGAACCAGGAGGTCAATGTCTGAATATTGCTCTACTTTGATTAACAGCAAGATTTCAGCCACTCCGACAGTAAACTTTATCCTTGAGCATTTCACTGTAACCGCTGTGGTGCAGGGGGGTGGGGCTCCATCAGGGATCCATGGGCACAGAAATGAGGCGCCCCCTTGGCCGAGCACTGATTAGTATTTGACGACGGCTATCTCCCCGAGGGAGGTTTGGACGGCTGACCTACACTCAACAAAAATATAAACGCAACACCTTTGTTACTGCTCCCATTCCCCATGGGATGGACGTAGAGACCTAAAATTCATTCCAGATACACAATATAACCATCCCTCCCAAACAGTGGTCACAAATCAGTCCAAATGTGTGGTAGTGGGCACATCTGCTATATTGAGATAATCCATCCCACCTCACAGGTGTGCCACATCAGGATGCTGATCTGACATCATGAGTAGTGCACAGGTGTACCTCAGACTGCCCACAACAAAAGGCCACCCTGGAATGTGCAGTTTTTTGCGCTATTGGGGGTCTGGGGACCCAGAACCGGTCAGTATCTGGTGTGACCACCATTTGCCTCATGCAGTGCAACACATCGTCGCATGGAGTCTATCAGATTGTCAATTGTGGCCTGTGGAATGTTGGTCCACTCCACTTCAATGGCTGTGCGAGGTTGTTGGATATTCGTGGGAACTGGTACACGCTGTCGTATACGCCGGTCAAGCACATCCCGAACATGCTCAATGGGTGACATGTCCGGTGAGTATGCTGGCCATGCAAGAACTGGGACATTCTCAGCTGCCATCTGCCCTGAACAATGTGAACCATGATTCATCCGTGAAGCGCACACCTCTCCAACGTGCCAGACGCCATCGAATGTGAGCATTTGCCCACACAAGTCTGTTACGAAGACGAGCTGGAGTCAGGTCAAGACCCAGATGAGGACGACGGGCATGCAGTTGAGCGTCCCTGAGACGGTTTCTGACAGTTTGTGCAGAAATTGTTTGGTTGTGCAAACCAATTGTTCCAGCAGCTGTCTGGGTGGCTGGTCTCAGACGATCTTGGAGGTGAACCTGCTGGATGTGGAGGTCCTGGGCTGGTGTGGTTACACGAGGTCTGCGGTTGTGAGGCCGGTTGGATGTGCTGCCATATTCTCTGAAACGCCTGTGGAGACGGCTTATGGTTGAGAAATGAACATTCAATGCACGGGCGACAGATCTGGTTGACATTCCTGCTGTCAGCATGCCAATTGCACGCTCCCTCATTGCTTGTGGCATCTGTGGCATTTTGCTGTGAGACAAAACTGCACATTCCAGGGTGGCCTTTTGTTGTGGGCAGTCTGAGGTACACCTGTGCACTACTCATGATGTCAGATCAGCATCCTGATGTGGCACACCTGTGAGGTGGGATGGATTATCTCAATATAGCAGATGTGCCCACTACCACACATTTGGACTGATTTGTGACCACTGTTTGGGAGGGATGGTTATAATGTGTATCTGGAATGAATTTTAGGTCTCTACGTCCATCCCATGGGGAATGGGAGCAGTAACAAAGGTGTTGCGTTTATATTTTTGTTGAGTGTAGTTCAACCTCGATGGTCGGAGGAGACGTTTGGTCCCCTGGCCTGAAAAACCTCCGTCTTATTCAAACAGCTTCAAACACACGACCCCGACTCTCCTCAAAATCTTTCGCTCCTCAGCTCAAAAGCAGCCCGGCAGCTGCAGCTAAAGGCCGTGGTGGATTGTGGTTTAGTGAGGTCGGCGCTGAAATGCCGTCTGCAGCTCCCTGGCAACCCTCTCTGTTTGTGCATTTGACAAATAATAATGTACTTTCAGCCTTTGCGTTTCCTCCTGAAATTGCTTCTGGTAATTTGGGACCGACGGCCGCTCTACATTCTGTACATGCACGTATGGATTGAGTGCTTTTCTCTGTGCAGAACGTTTACTGCTCAGGCTATAATAATAAATGTTCATCTGAAGCAGACTGAGAAGGAAATAAAGTATAATAAGACAAGTTATGAGCAAAGAAGAAAGCAAGAAAATTACACGTCACATTAATTTTTACTGGAACTCTCGGCTTCTGGGACAGTACAGACCTCAGTGTAGGCATAATCTGTGTCACATAATTCCATTAAAAATGCTCCAAAAGACCCAAACAATACAAACATGGACGAGAGATCCAGTTCTGGGACAACAGAATTAGCAGCAGGCTGCACTGAAGAGCACATGGCAGTTAGCTACAGCCAAAGCAGCCCCGCCCCGAACTCGAAGTCTTTCTAAATTCATAAAAACCATCTTGCATTGAGTGTTTTTCATAAATTCATCGGGGGTCTGCCAGTTCTTTCACACACGTTTATTTTTGCTGTAACGTTTAACGTGTTAATATGTGACTCTATGGCAGTCCTTCTCAAATAGTGAGACACACCCCCCGGTGCGATGCCGGGGGCGCGCGTGTGACCCTGGGGAACATGCTCTTTTTGCCGTACTAGAATAAAGTATAATTGCACATCCACTACAGTAGGTGGAAGGGTTTTTGCACTGAGCATGCACGCACATGCACACACAGAGCAGGAGATGTGAAGTGCAGTCAACAAACCCTCAAGAAAAATGGAAAAATATTTAACAGCGACAAAAAGAAAGGCGCAGAGAGACGGAGATAGACAACCGATAGTCTCCCGAAAGCTTAGACGAGGAAATTTGACGAAGCATATGTAGCGCTTGGCTTCACGTGACTACAGTGGGAGACGTAGTCACAGTGAGTAGTTAATGAGTAGTAGTACTTAATGTTGCTGATTGGTTTAAATGTATGTATTGACTTTGTTTAATTTTATTTTTCAGAATCAAGTCGCCCAAAAATGTTTATAGTGTGAATAAGGATTTTTTTTTTAAATTTCATGCAAATTGATGCAGTTTAAATGTAGTAGTAGTTTAGGGAGTTGCAGTACTACTACATACACTTCATACAAATCGTTTCTGTTACAGACTAAAACACAATGATAATAAAGTCATTCTTTAAGTAGGTCTATATTTCTTTCTTTTTTCCTTTCTTTAATATTAATAATGAAACAATGTTATGCAGAGATGAACTTATAATAACAATTTTATAGCCAAAATATACCATTTATAGTTTTCTACCTGAGAGGGACTAACAGAAAGTAATTGAAAAGCACTGCTCCATGGGAACTGACTCAATTTTGGAGCCTCAAGTGGACATTCGAGGAATTACACTTTACGGTGCCTCCAAGGTCGGTCCTTGAGTCTGGTCTAGGCTGTGGGGAACTAACAGGTGGTCTGATTTGTATCCACATGATCACCTTTGAGCCTTATCTGTGATTATTCTCTATACACATCTTGTCTTGTGTCTAAATTAAAAAATGGGCACATTCATACTTGTATATTTAAATTTATGTCCAATATAACTCCTCATTTCTGCCAAGAACTCTCTGGAGTCAAGTCTCTTTTTTTCTTCTGTTGCCTAAAATCTGTCACTATAAAATCTGCCTGTTCTGAAAACCAGAGCATGTAACTGTGCAGAGGCCCAAAGGCTTTTATTTCTTCTTTTCCAGGACATGTGTCAGGCTGGAAACTCAAATACTGAGCTGCTCCACCATTAACAGCCACAGAGGCATGAAATTTGGCAGAAGGCACCCTAAAACAAAGCTAAAGCTGAATAAATATAATCCAGGGGCTTGTTGGCCTTTATTTTCAAGATATCATTCTGAATGTTCCCAAAGAGACAACAAAAAATCTGAAAACCTGGCCACACAGATGCATATTGAGTTATGATGCTGCTTTTAGTAACCTTTGCAGGTGTAAGAGCTTTTAGCTTCACAGAAATAATCTTTCTCTAATTTGCGTACAATTTGGAGCTTTTTAACCCTTTCACACATAGTGGTCACTACAGTGGACAGCTATTCAAAGGCTGTTTTCTTGTATTTGTGTCAGTGTTGATGGTGTACTTGCACATAAACTACTACACTGGACACTGATGTGTCACTCCATACCCTCCCACTCACAGGTGTTTAATGTTACTATAGATGTATGACGTGTTTCATTGTAATTATTGTTATTTAACCCTGTCATGCATGAATTATGACAACCTCAATCAGGATTTTTATTCATCTTTTCATTCCTAAAGATACAAAATACTAAAAATACTTGAAAAAAATCCTGATTGAGGTTGTCATAAAGTTAAACTTAGATGTGATGCAAATCATCCTTTCTTTTCACCTGCTTCAGACACTAAGAGAAAAAACTGTCTTTGTTTATGAGTTGGAAACCTGGAGGAGGCAACGTGTGCAGGACCTTTAATGATCCTGCTCACATTTTAAAGGGTAAAGCTTTAACTGGGCTTCAGCTGCTTTTGTCTCAAGCAAACCAAACTTCTACAAAGTCTCAGAGTAGTTTGTAAAACCCTCGCAACCTGTACTGTAAATATTCATTTTCATTCAATTCATCAGAAGAAGAAAGTTGCATAAAGCCAGCATGGCCTTAAAGAGAAAATAGCAAGAAATGGCTCATTTTAAAGAGAATAAACTGAGGGGCTGACATGAGTTGAACTCAGGCGCACTTTTAGAGTGGTAATTTGCATTTTTATTCTCTTCAGGCTTCTTACCAAACAACCAGTTTTTTTATACCATACTTTTAATTGACCAAAGTACCTTTGGGAGTCCCTAACATAACTCCTTTAAGGCAAAAATCTATTTAGACTTACACAAAAACAAAGAGATAAAAACTCTGAGAGGAACAAATCTATAATAAAGTTTCATTTGATTTATCTGCTCGCAGTTGTGTATTGCCGGGTTTTTTTTCCAGGTTTGCGGTATGTTGTTAGTCATTACTGTCCAAATGTTTTCATGCCTGAAATTAGGCGCTGAATGTTGAATGTGAACCTCGGTGGCTTGTTATGGCAGATATTTTCCGTGGCGTGTCAGTTTTGACTGATAATCAGACAGGATCCTGTGGCGCTCGCATTTGTCTCCATATGCTCTTCATGCTCTGCGTGCGTGGAGCTGATGTGAACATGCATGAATGCCTCATCAGCTCCAATACAATTGCCTCTGCTCACGTTGTTTTCCCATCGCGGGTTTCTCCGCCCATCCTGTACGCACGCTACACGGAGGACTTCCTCCCCTGTGGGCTTCTGGGTAATGTTACAGTCGACATGGAAACCGAGCATTTGATTGGGTGTCTGAATGAAAGCCTGAGAGGCTGTAGAGTGGGTAATCATGTTTCATATAAATAAATCACTTGAGTTTTTTTTTTTTCTTTTTTGCTGCCATGCTGCGTTATATGTTTTATAGATACTGGAGATTTCATGTTTTTTGCTTTATTTATTTTAGATGTAGCGTCCTCTCGGCCCATCTTTTTTTTTTTTTAAAGGTGAATAAAGTGGAACTTTGAGGGGTTAATGACATAAAATGAGGTTCTATCATTATGAATATAAACAGAATGAGCATGACTTTAGTTGATTACTCTAATAAACAAATGTGGCTGTTTTTAGGGAGTGTCATATATGAACCAAGCTATATTGAATAAAAAGATGGAATTTAAAAAATGATTTTCTTTTGGGTGTTTAACGTTTTTAAACATCATTTCTTGGATTCAATTTGAAAAAAATGTCCCAGATCCAAACACACTTCCACGCAATCATGGCAACTTTTGGCACTTTAGTTGTGTGGGCCAGGTGTTGCCAAAATGTCCCAACACATCTGGACATGTGGCTGATATAATGCAGAACTGCAGCTGAGGAGTGGCAGCCGGCGTCCCAACCCGACATGCCCTATTGTGCCAGTCAGTTAATGTTACCTGCAGGACGGATGAATAAGATATAGCTCTTGCTTTTATTAATAACCCTAAAGCATTTTTATTGCACCACAACAACACAACAGTTGTGGCAAGGCGCTTATACTGCAAGGTGAAAACCCTAGAATATTAGAGCAAGAACACCAATAATCAGACAAGCCCTGATGAACAGCACATGCTAATGCTGACTTCCTGTTAAAAACAAGAGATCTTCAAGGCTGAGGATGTCTCCACTGATTGGATGTTGAGGAGAAAGGAAAGAAGAGCGCAGAGAGACCCCGACAATGAACAGGAAAAAACACAAATTACAGGAGAGAAAAACAAGACTTAGTAACACGCAGTAGGCGTACATACATAAATACATCAGGACTTAAAAGCCAGGGGGTGGAGGAGGAGGTGGAGTGGGAGGTCTCCTAGCAGTCTGAGCCTGTAGCAGCATAACTAAGTGATGGATCAGGGTCACCTGATTAAGCCAAATCTACAAGTTTTATAAAAACGAGACGTTTGAAGCACGATTTTTACAGCACAGAGGCGACAGTCTCCCGAATCCAAACTAGGAGCTGGTTCCACAGAAGAGGAGACCCTATTAGTTTCTATGTATGGGGCTGATTACCACTAATAACACCCACTGAATGGACTGATAACATCTGAAGCGGGTGAAGCCGAAGGCTCTGTCTCATTCTACTCATAAAAAATCTACAAACCATAAGTAAACATGCAGTCTGTTAGGCTAACTAGTACGTGCCCATCCTACAGTGGAGAAACTTTAACTTCTGAGTTAACTTCTGAGTTAGTATGATGTCATGTAATACTGATATTGTTGACATTAGAATTATTAAAAAATATTAAAATTTGTATTTGCTAAAGTGGGTGTAGATGTAAGGTGACATCATAATATGTAGATAAGATGGATAAGATTCCTGACATGTGTGTCAAGTTTGGTTGCACAGGTCCTGACTGGAGTTCTGAGATATGATGCTGTGAGGCCTGTAGGATATGAGGGGAACTGATCATTCAGGACGTTGTTACTTACAGTCCACACATTTGTCTCCAACACATTATCAGTAATAGCCAAAGTTTCATATGTGTTATCCACACATCAGCCTACTAACGTCTTCTGGCCTGTGCAGACAGCACACCACAGTTTTGCAGCTTCTTTGTGAGTCTGTGTTAGTAGTTGAACATGTGTCACATGACCTCTGTGCTCTTCTTGGCTTCAAAAAGCTCACAGTTTTGTGTTTTTTAGATGTGCAGAAACACACAGTCTGGTTAAAACTCTGAACAATGACATTTTTTCTTTACAACACTAAAGTAATGTGTGGTTAGTTTTAGCACTGCCACTTCAGCCTCCACACCCACTTAATCTTTCTGCAGAATTTGTATTTAAGGTGTTACGTGCTGCAGCACTAAAAAGCTCGAAACAACATAAAATCATGTTGCTTTTGCACTTCGAGTTATGTTGAAGGGCTGGAGCCTTCAATTATTCATGTTGTTACAAATGTCAATGTGATTATTGTTTGTTAAAATTCATAACCTGTGTACGTGACCTCTAAGTCACATCACAAAGTTCAGCTGCACACAGCACTTAATGTACTTTATGTAAATGAAAATTCAGTCAGCATTTGCATACCTCCTCCTCCCCCCGCCTGCTTTGTTGTGCAAGCGTTTCAACCTGGATGACAGTTGTGTTTATTTATAGTCATACAAAGTCTGCACAACAGTGAATTCATGTGGGGCATCCTCCCATCATGTTTACCCAGGCTGTGTTTGCTAACAGTGCTAAGCTAACCACACATGATAAGATAACACACACACGTACGCTCAGTCAGTCAGTTGGATCGGATGCCACAACAAAACGCAACCAGACAGAAATAAACACGGGAGCACGTTAACCTCTGCGTGCTGTTCAGGTCAGATTTGGCCTGTTTTGACAGTTCATAACAGTAAAATGATGGCTTTCTGTAAAGTGACCCAAACATTTTAATATTTTTCATGATTTATTCAGCTCTAGTAGTGTGGGTCAAATAAAGGAAAATGGTGTTTTACTTTAGAAAAGTGTGAAACGTGGCCAAAATCACACCTGAGCAATGCCGTTTTCCATACAGGAGGCATCTTGAAGCCATAATCACCAACACAGGCTTTTGTACAACATATTAAATACATTTCAGTAAGCTTGCTCAATACTTTTTCCTTGTGCTGTTTCTCATTATTACACATAACTTCATTTACAAACCTGTGGTTTGGTTTGCATGTGTGGATTGGCTGGGTTGTTACAGGGAGCTGTCTGCACCGGGAGCCGGTCATAGACCGCAGCCTCCAGGCTGGGCACACAGCAGGAGGGAGGCAAAGAAGCCCCTCAGCCAGGCTGAGAAGACCGACAGAGCCCAGCAGCCACGGTCGATCACAGCCCCGGTGCAGAGAGCCCCCTCCAAGGAAACACTGGAGATATGACCCAATAAGAATATATACAGGATAAAAAGATAAAATAAATAAGAATGGGATACAGTATAAACATAAATAGAGTAAGAAGATAAAAAATGAATAAGAATAAAATCAATAAATATTAGGTAAAACCTAAATTAATAATATAAATAGAATAACAGGATAGAATAAATAAGCATAAAATAAATAAACGTTAGGTAAAAGCTAAATTAAAAAGGTGGGTCTTGAACCTGTTCTTAAAAACATGTACGTTCTCTGCGGCCCTGAGCTCCTCCGGCAGGCTGTTCCACAGTACCAGAGGACCTCAGGGCCGCGAGGGTTCATATGGTAAACGCAAATCTGAGAGATAAGAAGGCCCAAGTCCATTAAGACATTTAAAAACCAATAAAAGAACTTTAAAATTGATCCTGAAACACACGGGGAGCCAATTATAAAACCGGTGTAATGTGGGCCCGCTCTCTGGTCTTCATCAGCACACGAGCTGCAGAGGTTTGTAAAAGTTGTAAAGGTCAAATATTCCTTTTGGGGAGACCAGTGAGCAGGGCATTACAGTAATCAATGCGACTGGTAATAAAAGCATGCATCAGCATCTCCGTGTTGGCCCGCGAGAGAATAGGGCGGACTCTGGCTATATTTTTTAGATGATGAAATCCAATTTTGGTTACATGTTTAATATGTGGGGTAAAACCAAGCTCAGAGTCAAAAATAACACCCAGGTTTTTCACTTGTAGCGAAGGACATAGTGAAAATGCCTCTAATTTAGACAAGAGCTTCTCTCTCTGAGCCTCAGGACGGATGATTAAAACTTCAGTTTTGTCCTGGTTAAGCTGTAAAAAGTTCTCTGCCATCCAAGATCTTATATCTAAAATACAGTTAAAAAAGGCATCCATTGGTCTGGTGTCATCAGGAGACACGGAGATGTACAGCTGAGTGTCATCAGCGTAACTGTGGAAGTTCACTCCATGCCTCCTGATGACACCGCCAAGAGGGAGCATATACAAATTAAAAAGTACAGGGCCTAAAACTGACCCTTGAGGCACCCCACATGTCATTTTATGGATCTTAGAGGAGCGTGTATTCATACTCACCATAAAAGTTCTGTCTGAGAGATAGGAAGTGAACCAGTTGTGTACAGCACCAGAGAGGCCCACCATGTGTTTCAGTCTGTTTAAAAGAATAGCATGGTCTACTGTATCAAAGGCTGCGCTTAGATCCAGTAGTTTAGATCTCAGCTTCATAAAATCCATAAAGTGTTTTAAAAAGTGAAGAGGGGATTGGATCTAAGAGACATGTGTTGGGTCTCACTGTGGAGAAAACTTTCTTAAGGTTCTCAGCATTAACCAGGACAAAGCTGTCCAGTGTCTCCTCAGGTACAATTGAGCCCTCAGATGTGTTTAAAATCATATCACGAGAAGATAAAATATTGCATCTGATGGCGCTGACTTTTCCCCTGAAGTGGTCTGCAAACTGTTCACAGAGTGAGTCTGTGGGTTTTTTTTGGGAGCTGTTAAAATCAGGGTTAAATAAATGATCTATGGTGGAAAAGAGGACCTTGGGATTATTTTTGTTATTACTGATTATTTTGGTAAAGTATGAATTTCTTGAATTCCTTAGTGTATTATTGTACATTTTAAATTGCTCGCAAAGTATTTGATGGTTAATTGCATTTTTTATTTTTCCTCCATCTCCTTTCTGCTGCCCTGCAATTTCTTTTGAGTTTTTTGACTTCTTCGTTCCTCCAGGGTGATAAATGTTTTACGTTAATCTTTTTGGTGGTGAGTGGAGCAAGGGAGTCAAGGCTTTTCTTCAGTTTGCTGTTAAAATGATTACAAATAAAATCACAGGGTGCAGGTAAAATCACAGGGGGGCATTCGTTTAAAACCTTGGTAACATTTGCAGCCACTTCAGAGGTTAGATAGCGCCTCCTCACAGTTCGCACTGAGGTCTCCCGCTGAATAAAACCGTGAGTGTGTTGTTGGCTAAAGATGCAGTCCCACCACCTCTCTTACCACTTCTAATAGAAAAAGAGAAATTAAAATTTGGTGCATCCGAGCCCAGCTATGTTTCAGTTAAAAATAAACAGTCCAGTTTATTATCTAAAATTAAATCATTAATAATAAAAGACTTATTCAACAGAGAGCGGACATTTAAAAGTGCCATGCTGATCGAGACTGGTGGATTTTTGACAGTAGAGTTCAATGGATGTTAACATTTTTGAAGAGGCCGGAGGTTATTAATGTTTTTGGGGTTACTGGATTTATGATAATTCTGTTGCTCTCTGTTTGTGATTATGACGGGTATTGTGTTGACTGTGGGAGAGAGAGGTCCGAGTCCAGAGTTTTGTGTATTACTGTCAAAAGTTGAACAAATATAGGAGCTGGGACTGGGGGGACATCAGTCAGTGGCGGACAGATCAGCAGGTAATCTCGGTTTGGGGTAATGACAGGGCCATGTGCGGGAGTGCTGTACGCCAAATGCCAAATTGGCGGACAGCAGATGGCATCCCCAGGTGTTGAGGTGGAGCCCGTCTGCCCCAAAAAGATTTTGATGCCTCCTCTCCCAGAAGGCATCAAAATTGTTAATAAAACTCACACCGTGGGAGACACAGGCGGAGGAAAGCCAGGTGTTAAGGCTGAGCAGCCGGCTGAAACGGCCTATCCCTCTGCCGCAGGTAGGGGTGGGCCCGGAGATAAAAGCACTCACCTGCAACTGACCAAGGAGGCTGAAGAGTTGGAGAAAGTCCAGCTTCATCAGCTCGGATTGCTGTTTGGGGATGTCGTTGGTGCCGATGTGGATGATGAGCCAGTTGGCCTGTGGGTGGGACGCCAGGATGTTAGGAATTCTGTCCACTATGTCGACAACGGTGGCTCCCGGGAACGACAGCGTGAGTGCCCCCCTCATCCGCACGTTCCTGATGACGGAATCCCCGAGGACCAGCGTGGAGAGAGGAGGTGCCACCGGGGGCTGCTGGCCATCTGAGACGAACACCCCCGGTGCCGTAGCGCAAGTGGAGATGCACCAGCCGGACCGCGTGAGTGACTCCCAGGTAGCCGTGCCGCGGGTCTTTTTCTCCGAGGAGCCGGGGTAAAGCACAGCTCTCCGCGGTGAGTTTGCTCCACAGCATCGGGCTGCCCGCTGAGGCTCCGGGGGCGTAGTGGTGGAGATGGCGCAGACCTCAGTGACGCAGCGGGATGGCGAGGGCTAGCGGCCAGAGGAGGAAAGTCCACAGGATCCAGGACATTGAATTTATTCTCCAGTACTACCGCACCAGAGGGATGAGGGTGCGAGAGACGGATCCTCCTGGCCCTTCTGCAGCCACCGCGCGTCTCAACCACGGTCCATGGCGCTGGTTGTGCCATTTTAAGCCCCCTGCTGTACTCACTGTACACTTATGACTGTGTAGCCACATCCGACACCACCTCCATTGTCAAGTTTGCTGACGACACTGTTGTTGTGGGCCTGATCTCCGACAACATCGAGACGGCCTACCTGGAGGAGATTAGGAACCTGGAGACCTGGTGCCAGGAGAATAACCTCCTCCTAAACATCAGCAAGACTAAGGAGCTGATCGTGGACTTCACTACAAAGCAGGCGAGGAATTACAAACCCCTCATCATCAGTGGCACGCCAGTGGAGAGAGTGGACAGTTTCCGATACCTGGGTGTCCACATCACTCAGGACCTGTCATGGTCCTGTCACATCAACACCCTGGTTAAGAAAGCCCGTCAGCGTCTCTTCCTCAGAAGACTTAGAGACTTCCATCTGCCACTGAAGGTGCTCAAGAACTTCTACTCCTGCACCATCGAGAGCGTCCTGACGGCAAACATCTGCACCTGGTTTGGGAACAGCACCAAGCAGGACAGACGAGATCTGCAAAGGGTGGTGCGCTCGGCAGAACGCATCATTCAATCAGAGCTCCCTGACCTGCTGTCCATCTACACCAAGCGGTGCAAGTCCAAAGCTAGGAAGATTATGATGGACCTCTCCCATCCCAACAATGGACTCTTCTCACTGTTGAGGTCTGGGAAGCGCTTCCGCTCCCTTAAGGCCAAAACAGAGAGAATGAGGAGGAGCTTCTTCCCCCAGGCTATTCGGGGCCTGAACCAGGTGTAGGACTGGACTCTCCCAAACACGTCACTATAAGACTGGACTCTCACACACGTCACCACACGCACCACCACACATTTCCTATAATCCTATAATTCCTATAATTTATAATCCTTATCTTTATAATCTCTTCTGCTATTTGCACATTCTTTACTGTAAATTCCTAAGTTAATTTGTAAATTTTTGTAGTAAACTAAATTGTAAATATTGTAAAACTTTTCTTCTGTCATTTAATGGTCGGGCATTGTACAGCTACAAGCATTTCACCCCCATGTCATACTGTGTATGGTTGTGTGTGTGTGACAAATAAAATTTGAATTTGAATTTGGTTGGACTGGAGTGGAGCTGACCAGAGCCTTGGGTCTGGCCCCTAGTTGAAACCAGCAGTTCTCATCCGTGGCAGAAACACCAGCGACGCAAGTTGAGAGCCTGGGTTGACTGTTGGCGGGATCTTGGGACACAACAGCTGGTGGTACAGGTGACCTCTACTCCCCCCTATTTTCTCCTGCTTTGCTCTTGAGGAAATTCTGGTAAGAATTTCATTAACTTATAAAATTGGGGATGTGTTGAATACTTATTTTACCTGCTGTATATTAGATTAATGCGGTGGCATGTTGGTTAGCACTGTTGCCTCACAGCAAGAAGGTCCTGAGTTTAATTCCACCATCAGGCCAGAGTCTTTCTGTATGGAGTTGACATGTTTGTACTCCGGCTTCCTGCCACAGACCAAAAATATGCAGTTAGTGGTGATAGGTCACTCTAAATTGCCCGTAGGTGTAAATGTTAGTACGAATGGTTGTCTGTGTCTTTGTGTTAGCCCTGGGACAGACTGGTGACCTGTCCAGGGTGTACCCTGCCTGTGGCCCTGTGGTAGCTGGGATAGGCTCCAGCCCCACCCGTCAACTCTGGAAAGTTGACGGTGACTGTGCGATTTTTTCAGTCACGCGATTCAGCTCCTGCTCAAACTGTACAATTGACTCGCAGAGGTTAGAAGTTCATAGGTCACGATGCAGGGTCTCACACTATACGGCCTGATGCTCTGATGCGACCTGAGCGCTCACACTGTGCGTCCATAAAAATGAAGGTTATAACAGAAAATCTGTCGCTCTCTGTCTTTCACTCACACAGACACACCACCACCATCAACTTTGCTAAATTGCTAATGAAAAACTTTGATCAGGCAGCTGTGATTGAGCAGCAATGTCCATCCAACTATTTTCACGGTTGTTGTGGTCATGATAATTTTGTGAGGTCACATCGAAAAGGCTCGGATGAGCTTTCCAAAGTTCTACAAGTGCCTCCATCGCTTGTGTCCAGATCACAGGCTGCACTGCCGTGCTACTCCGTTTATGTGTTTGCCCGTGCGCGTGTGACAAGCCTCACGACGGTTGCGATGCTTGTTCGGGAGGATTTCAAACCTGTTTGAAATCCTCCCGAACAAGCAATTGATGATCGAGAGCTGGTCGTGAGGTGTTAATCGCTTCTCGTTACCCATGTTTACTACACGATGCACGACGCATGATGAAGGCCAAAATCGGGCCGATCGCCAAAACAATCGCACGACTCAAAAATCGGCTCAAAATGGGCTAAAAATCGCACAGTGTATGCCCAGCTTTAGAGAACGAATGGATGATCCTGAATTAATGCTAAATTGGGCATGGGTGGGGCATAGATAAAGTGCTAGCTGGACGGTAACAAAATAATCTAGAAAGAAACAAATTGTTGTTTTTATTATAAAGTTAGTGAGATTAACCCTTTAGAGCCGGTCAGAGCGGGCACGCTCTGTTTTGCGTAACTATTTTTAAATCCCGGTAGCTCTGCAACCACATAAGCTAGCGCAATAATTTTTTTTGCATATGAAACCGGAGGAGTTGTACTTACATCTTATGCCATCAGCTTGTCCTAGGTCACAGTTTCCTTCCACATATATCTTTGCAAAAACTGCATAAAAAGCACTTGCAGCAACAAAAACATAATATTCCAGAAAAACGCTTTGCCGATCCGATCAGCTGTTCATAACACTTCCTACGTTGGAATAGACGTCAACGCAAACTTTTGCATGTCCGCCATTACCTGCCCGAAACTGGAAGTGATGTCATTTTCGCGGAAATGTAGTTTTTTTTTTTTTTTACCATCAGGGCCTCAGGGCCATTTCACAGAGTGTATAAAATACAAGGTTTGTATCACTGCTTAAAATCCTTAGACAGTTTCCAGTAACAGGTTTTTTTTTCTGAGTGTTAATTATTGTTGAATTCATATTCCTATTTGAGATGGAAGTTTTTTGATGATACACAGTAGCAGTGGGGACAGGGTTTAATAGATTGTATATGGTTATATAATAATAATAGTAATAATAATAATAATATATCATTAGCACCTGGATATTTGCGCTATTTTCACTTTCAATAAAATATATTTAAATTGTTTTGGCTGTTGTCATATTTTTGGTAAAAACAGAAATGGTTTTGTGTGATAACAATGTTTTCTTTCTCCAAAAAAAAGACCAGTGTTAGAAAACTTAAAAAAATTTGTCTGACTGCTCTCTGAAACTTTCATTACAGATTAATTATCCATCTGTCAGAAAGGGTATTTTCACATACTGAATAGATCAGTAGTATAAAACGTTCACTTACTATGAGGGAATTTTTGGTTCATACTGTGAATACATCAAATATGAACAGTAGGGTTAACGCAGCTTTCTGTCTTTATATCCACTCTGAGTTTTCTGATAGAGCTGCAATCAAACGCAGTGGAGGATCACAGCAGGGTGCCTTACTTATCCCTAACCTCTAAAAGTGCAATAATGCACTATTTTCAGTAGCGGTTTCTGTAACACTGGGTATCGAAAAATTGCACTGCCATTTGGCACTCACTGGTTGGTCTCATTAAAATTTCTTTTCATTAGTCCTAAAATGGACTTTCCTTCAACAAACGTGAAGTAAATAATCTGATAATCAGACACAGTTTCCACCTCCCTTCATTATTCCACATGCGTGTGAAGTGATGAAACCCTTAGTATTCAAGGATTCTTGTATGGTTTATGATTAGTTTTCTCTGATATATTAAATGCTTTGGTAGACAAACCCATGTGTGAAGTTGAGCTTCAAAACTCTTTTTGCAAATACTTAGTTACTTGGCTTGTTAAACTGTTTGTCTGTCACCATTTATGCAAGCCGGGCCAATTGACTAGGAGCTTCAAAAGCAATCAGTGAGTGTAGCTCACTGTGTAGGTGACAATTCACACATTCTTTGCATGAATAATTTTCAAATCCAAATGGCTTGTCTGCTCAAACATGACTGGCCTGTGAATGAATGAACCATCTGTTTATTCTGAGACTGAAAACACACCTGTAGTGATGACTTTGCTGATCACTGGATCCTCATGTGATGCTGATGGCTGGCTTCCTTTCAAAGACCAAAAGCATGCATGGCATGCTACTGTGTGTTTTTGTAATGTCTTTTAAATAAAGTAGATGGACACAGCACACTAAAGTACAAGAGATGTGCAGCTGAGTATGAGCAGATGAGACGTCAGTCTTTTATACAAGCCTGTGACTCACATAATTTGAACTGAGGGCTTCCATTATTGTGTATTTTGGTACAAAAAGCATTTTAAAGCAAGATAAGATGATCTGCATTGCTGTATTACCGTCTTTTCTTGTTCTTAACTGAACAGGAAGGCAAATTATGTGCCACATAAGTCCATTAAGGTCCAGAAGGTCCAAAAGCATGTGGTTTTGGTCCAGAGGTCCAGTTCAGGGACTCCAGTTAGCTGAAGACTAGCGACTCAGAATAAAAAATTAATTCTGAAGACGTAGATTTCATGAAGGGGTGAATTATCTATAGGGGCCAGAAAAGGTTTTGCATCAGGCTGTAAACATGTTTCTGCTGTAAAGTTGCATTTTAAACATGGGGACTGATACGCTGCTGGATCCTCTGGTGGACGTTAGAGGTACTGCAGGTCCTTAGATTTTATCCCTTAGAGTAGGGCTGTCCAACTCCAGGCCTCAAGGGCCAGTGTCCTGCAGGTTTTGTTCTTGATCCAACACAGCCAAATGGCCAAATGACCTCCTCAACATGTCTTTAAGTTCTCCAGATGCCTGGTAATGAACTAATCATTTGATTCAAGTGTGTTGACCCAAGGTGATATCTAAAACCTGCAGGACACCAGCCCTCGAGGCCTGGAGTTGGACACCCCTGGATTAGAGGTTGCTGCTTGGTTAGAGCTCTCTAATTAACTTGCAACCAGTTCAGGGTCCACTTAGATTCTTGCCCAGTGTCAAATGCAGAGACTTGAGCCCTTGACTGAAAGTTTAGCTGTTTAACTTTCTTTACTTTCATAGTTTCTGTCTGAATCTGTGCTGTTCAGAATTCCCTTTCCCTCTTTGAATTGTCTTTATATTGTGCATTATTAGCCAATTTTTCTGCTTTCAGCCCTGAAGGATGTCTCTGTTTTAGTTCACCGGGAGCGTGCTTTTATTGTGCAGAAGTAATAGAAAATTCAGTGTGTTTATCACAAAGGTTAGCAACATTTTTAATATAGCGGGAAACACTAAAGTGAGCAAAGACAGCTTGGCTGTGATTCTCCACTATTGCAACAGTCTGTGTAACATTTCAGGGAGAGGAAGTCAACTGAGATTTCATAATCTAGGATATGAAGCAGTAATAAATGTACACACACTTGTCCATGTTTGTTATATTTGTAATTTGTGACAGAATTTATAAAATTGGGTTAATCTGGTTATGCTTGTGTCACAGTGCCGAAAGAAATATGAGTTTAACAGATATGATATTTATTAACACCATAAAAATATTTCTGAGCTGGATAATCACAAGGGGCAAATGGGTGCAAGCCGAAGGTAATGAATTTCTTGATAAGGACACCTGCAGGTCTCATAATTTCACAGGTTCTCTGGCATTTGAGAAATTTGTTTTAGAAATATGATGAAGTCCTTTTATTTGGCTATTTATGAAGCCTTCTGATTCTTTGTTTTGTTTTGTTTATGGCAGACCTGTAGCAGGGCTCAGAGAAATGGTCATAATGCTGGCAGTCGGTTAATGGTACTTTTTTCAGTGCTGTGAGTCCTCAAATCGCCTCTGAAACATTTTCCTTACTAAACTAATCACAAGCTGTCCTATTGGCTAGATTAAAATCTGTCCCACTGTCTTTCTGTTGTTGTTGCGCACACACACACACACACACACACACACACACACACACACACACACACACACACACACACACACTCCGCCCCTCCGGAGTCACTCAGGGTCAGGCAGGTTTAATCACATCCAGCTGGATTCAATGACTCTGAAGAAAGACAAAAAAAAACAACCTCTCAAGCGCCGTCCTCCTGAATGTCAGGACAGTTTAAACTGAAATTTGTGTGATCCACACAGACTCTGCACTCAGATCATTAAAGTCTTAAATTGAGTCCAATGGGAAGATTCAAAACAGGACACTGAACACCTGAAACTAACGAGCAGCTAATTAAAAGAAACCCATTATGCTATTTACTGAGATAAGATGCACTTTATTGTGCCAAAAGATGGTAATTCTTTTGTTACAGGAGCTAAAAAAGCAAACAACTCAGCCAATAACAAAATATAATGCTGGCTTATTGTCGAAGAGTAGCTTGTTAACTTTTCTGATACAAGTTATTTGCACTATTTTTTTTACAATTAAAAGTAGTTGAACAAAGTAAACCTGTTCAAGCATAAAAGAGTTCAGAAAGAACTAAACTAAAATAAATTCGAATTAAAATACAATAAAATGAATAAGAAATATAAAATTCTTCTGGAGTATCTTAGAACAACATTTCTGGGCCACACATTATGTGTAATGTGAGCATCCACTGTTTCAATAATATATACATGACAGGTTATAAGAAAAGGCAAAATAGCCCCCAGTTAAACATAAGGGGACAGTAAAGGTCATCTCTGTAAACTGGGTTATGCTTCAGATTCAGTTTGGCTCATTATGGCTCATCTGCTATAAACTGAAGCAAATGTCCACCATGTGACCCTCTGCTTGGTTCACTGATGTCACCGAACCAGAACAACTGCAGGCAGAAAGCTGTTCCTCTGAGCTGTTTGTATTAGAATAAATGCAGGAGTCACGTTTGTCTTCCTCTTTGCTTCTGACAGTTGTGCTTGTCCTCTCCAGTCAAACATGTTTAGAGTAATGAATTTCTTACTGTTTATGACTGATGGACATGACATACTACATCCTGCTTCCTCAGGAAATGAAGGAGGTGCTAGCTAACAGTTAGCTCAACATTAAAGGTCTGTGTGACTGTTTGTATGTGTGGCCAAGTTAATCTTAATTGCACACTTACACTTTTGTCTCCACACAGAAGCTCAGCAGTTGAGTTTGGGAAAGATCACTATGAGAGCGAGGACACTGTTGAGAAAAGGATTTGTGTCTGTTTGCCTGACCTGGACCTCGCTAACTGGAAACTTTTGCTCAAATCGTCTTTAAAATTCCTTTCAGAGTCCTGCATTTCAAATCCAACCCAGTCCTTTAGTTATGAGATCTACAGTGTCCTGTCTAAACTTGTAAGGTGTACACGTGGTGTGAGCTTACCCCTAAACATCCCTTACTCTTTAGGCTTGCACAGCTAGTTACATTTGTCTTTGCAGAATCATAATTCCAGCAGTCCGCAACCCCTGGGCCGGTCCGTGAGTCATTTGGTACCGGGACACAAGAGTTGAGGCTCGGGTGTGAAATTCGTGGTTTTCAGGGTTGTTTTTTTTGTTTTTATCGTTAACTTGTCTGGTACCGGTACTGGTTTTATTTTGTTGTATTTATCCGCGACACCTTAAAGGCTGCTCTGCGAAAATATTGTCAGACATAAACCAGTCCGTGGCGCAAAAAAGGTTGGGGACCGCTGATAATTCCAGTGCATGAAGTGTGAGGAGAGCGAGCAGAAGTTTTATGGTTTTTAGTGATTACAAGAAAATAACTAACTAATAAAACTCCCAAACTTAGAGTACTAGTTGAATCTACTTTGTACTGGCAGAATACAGAGTAGCTTATAAAAATAGCTGCTAGACCTTTACTATGTGTGTGTGATGGTAAGGGGTTGTTGTGTAACTCACTGTTGTCAATCACTGCACCATGCAGCGCACAGATCAATTCAACACCTCTCAATTATTCAACCTGCGCTCCTCACAGGAAGTCTGAGTGAGAGCGCATCATCAGGTCCCCCGCGCTGCCCCCTCCCTTTCTCTCTGCCGCGTGGTCATTAACCCAGCAGCTGAGCTGGAAAGTGGCCGGCAAGTGGCAAGAGAGTGGAAGGACCCCCAGCAGAGAGGCAAGGAGGGGGGGACCTTCAGCACCCAACGGATCCTGTTTCCAGTCTTCTTCCCCTCAGTGCCCCCAGGTCGCCTCCCTGGCCCAATCACGGCTTCCTGAATAATTCAGCATGTTCATCAGCCATAATCTGATTATTCGCCGGCTACTGAAATATGAATAATGAAGGAGCAGAGCGGCGGCCATTTCCATATTTTCTCTCTAGCTGAGTTTGCTGACAGGAGAGGACAGATGGACAAACAGATACATGGACAGAGCGATGGGAGAATGACACGGATATGCTGCTTCTGTTGTTCACAGTTTGGGTTATTTTTGCTCTAATTATATACATTGTACAATGATTATGAATAAAGCATTCTTTAATCTTTTACAGTGCTTGACGTTATCAACTAACACTAGCAGGTTTATTTAGCAACCTGCAGACACCCATCTGCTGACTTACAGACAGATACCATACTAACATTTTACTTATCAAAACTGCAGCACAGACGTCTTGAATGACCTGCACCTCACAGGAAGCCAAACTGTCTGTCAGAGTGAAAAATGCTTAAAAAAAGCACCCTCAGTATACAACAAAGCAACCACCCTTTCCTGTAAACATGATTTTTAATAATGTTTAATTTGATGCTTGAACGTGTGAGTCTGTGCGACTGACTGACTTCTGGAGCCAGCCTCAAGTGTCCATTAAAGGAACTGCACTTTTTCATGGAGGTCGCTGTTTGCATTTGACAAACAAATAAGTCACCTGCCAACTGTATCTGCTAGGCCCAGGTGCCACTGCCAGCCCCCTCCGAGGCCTTCCGCAAACCGCAGCACAATTCATGTTTAAGCAATTCAACTTCATCTACTAAAACTGCTGTCAAACCTAAAAGGACGATGTGGACCCAGCTGGTGAAATACGGTCATGTGAAAAATTAAGTGCATCTAAGTGCAGCAATAACTTGAAATAACTGACTCTATCAGTAGTTTTAGTTTCTTTTATATTAGTACCTACTTGGCTCTAGTTGGCTCGGTTTCAGTCATTTTTCATTACCGTTGAGCATCACCTAATGTGCGTGGGTTGTTATAGCAACGCAGCCGAAAGTCCCGTGATGTCATTTGCATGCATTTTGGCCCATTCTTCTTTATAATATGGGTGCAGTTCATTAAGCTCTCTGTCATGGTCCCCGTGCCTGCTCGGCTGGCCCTGTGTGGCTACATGTTATGTTTTGTCTTTTCTCTCTCTCCTCTCTCTCTGCTCGCTGCCTGGGCGGAGCTCATTGTGAGCTCCCGGCCTCCACCACCTGTAGGCAATCACCTGTGGCTCCTCACCTTGTTTGCTCCCGCTACTTAAGGCAGTGACTGAGAGCACCTCGCCGCTGGACTATTGAATAACGCTCGTCAGTGCTACTTTAGCCTCAGCCAGTTTTGAGCTCTGTCCGTGAAAGTTCCGTGCTAACCCTTGTTCTCTGTATGCAGATTTCTCGTGTTTGGTTTGGAGACTCTGGACGCTTTTCCCGACCCCGCTCTGCACCCCTGGGAACCCTGGCCCCCTTCTCCTTCACCTGTATATAGTGCACCTGGAGTGTGTAAATAAACCTGTTTTTCTGAGATTTCAGTCTGCGCAGAGTCCTCCCTGCTCCTCCGTGACAGAATAGTCCAGCCAACCATGGACTCAGCGGACTCTGCTTCCTCGGCCCCGGCCCCGATTACCTTGGAGGAGCTACTACACCGGCACGAGCAGATGTTAGTCCGGCTCAGTGGAGAGGTGGCCGCCTTGGCTCTGGCCGTCGCCCAACGAACACCACTAGAGGCGAGCCCCCCCGAGGCGAGCCCCCCGGAGCGCCCAGCCTCTGCCTCATCTCCTCAGGTAACATCAGGCTTTGCTGCAAGCGCTGCTGCACCACCTCTCTCCTCTGTGTCTTTGGATAAGCTGTTGCCCACACCTGAGGCATTCACGGGGGAGCTGGGGAAGTGCGCGGGGTTTTTGATGCAGTGCGCTATGCATTTTCGCCAATTGCCACATGTCTTTTCTAGCGATGAGGTCAAGATCGCCTATTTCGTTCAGCTGTTACGTGACCGTGCTTTGACCTGGGCGCAGGCTCAACTTCAAGCAAACCCTGTAATTACGTATGCTGACTTCCTTTCCAAGTTTAAGGCTGTGTTTGATAAGGGCTCCAGCACAGAAGCCGCCGGTCACCGCTTACTCAACCTTAAACAAGGTAAGCGCAGCATGGCTGATTATTCTGTTGATTTTTGGACCCTGGCAGCGCAAACAAAGTGGGGGCAGGAGGCATTAAGGACCACGTTACTAAACAACATCAACGACGACCTAAAGGACGAATTAATGATGCGTGAACTCCCTCAATCTCTGGAGGCTGTTATGTCGCTGTGTATTCAGGTGGATGATCGGCTGCGTGCGCGCCGGAGCGTGTGGAGGCCCGCACCGCGGGAGCCGCGGGCAACAAGAGACCCTTCCCCCGAGTCACGAGGAGCCCGTGAGTACAGCGGGGGCGAGGAAGGAGAGCAGCCGATGCAGATAGGACGCTCCCGCCTTTCACCCGCGGAACGTCAGCGTCGGTTCTCCGCTGGTGAGTGCCTGTATTGCGGCCGTAAGGGTCACTTTATCTCCACCTGCCCGGCTCTGGCAAAAGAGCGCGCCCACCAGTAATGGAGAGGGTACTGGTGGGCGACCTGTCTGGTAAACACTCCCATCCACGTTTAACATTGCCCGCAAAGCTCATGATACAGACAGCGATTCACCCTCTTTCTGTATTAATAGACTCTGGTGCTGAGCAGAGCTTCATTGATATCTCACTAGCCACAAAGCTGAACGTTGCTACCACAGCTTTGCCTAATCCGCTCCTATCCTTCAACAGCCTGACCTCAACCAACAGTTCGTGGTGGAGGTGGATGCGTCGGAGACGGGGGTTGGGGCAGTCCTGTCTCAGCGCTTTAAAGGTAAACTCCACCCGTGTGCCTTCTTCTCTCGCCGCCTCACACCAGCGGAGCGGAATTACGACATCGGGGACCGAGAGCTGCTGGCTGTAAAACTCTCACTAGGGGAATGGAGGCACTGGCTAGAGGGCGCTGAGCATCCCTTTATTGTATGGACAGACCACAAAAACCTGGAGTACATCCGGTCAGCGAAGCGTCTCAACTCCCGGCAGGCCAGGTGGGCTCTGTTTTTCTCACGGTTTGACTTTTCTCTCACCTACAGGCCCGGGTCACGAAACGTAAAACCTGACGCCCTTTCCCGGCTGTTCACCGTTACGGAGAAAGACCCTGACCCTGAGCCCATCCTCCCCTCCTCCTGCGTGTTCGGAGCAGTCACTTGGGCGATTGAATCCCAAATCCTCGAGGTGCAAGTCACCGAACCCGACCCAGGGACGGGCCCACCAGGGCGGCTTTATGTTCCCACGTCCGTCAGGTCACGTGTTCTCCAGTGGGGTCACACCACCCGCTTTTCCTGCCACCCTGGACTTCATCGCACGATCTCCTTCTTGCAACGTTACTTCTGGTGGCCCTCCCTGATAAAAGACACTAGAGACTATGTGACCGCCTGTCCCACGTGCGCTCAAAACAAGCGTCCCAACCAACCGCCGTCCGGGTTGCTCCAGCCTCTCCCCACTCCTGGCCGGCCCTGGTCCCACATCGCCCTGGACTTCGTCACGGGGCTGCTGTCCTCTTCAGGTAACACAGTAATACTAACCATTGTGGACCGTTTTTCTAAGGCTGCACATTTTGTTGCCCTCACAAAGCTCCCGACCGCACTGGAGACTGCTCAACTGCTCACGGCACATGTGTTTAGGCTGCACGGCATCCCTGACGACATCGTGTCCGACAGAGGCCCTCAGTTCACCTCGTGGGTTTGGAAAGAGTTCTGCACGACCCTGGGCATCTGGCATCTGGTTTTCACCCTCAGACCAACGGACAGACGGAGCGTGCCAACCAGGAGCTGGAAGCTGCCCTTCGCTGTGTTGTCTCCCACAATCAAGGCACCTGGAGCGACCAGTTACCGTGGATTGAGTACGCTCATAACAGCCTCACGTCGTCCGCCACGGGAATGTCGCCGTTCGAGGCTTCTCTGGGGTACCAACCGCCGCTGTTTCCTGCTCTTGAAGGCGAGCATGCGGTCCCCTCTCTGCAACACCACCTCCGAAGGTGCCGTCGGGCCTGGCGTACTACCAGAGCGGCCCTGCTCCGAACTAAGGAGCGAAACAAGGCCCTCGCTGATCGCCGTCGGACCCCTGCCCCTGCATACACCGCGGGTCAGAAGGTATGGCTGTCCACTCGCTTTGTGCCTATTCGCGCTGAGTCTAAGAAACTGGCGCCCACCTTCCTTGGGCCTTTTGAAATTGACTCTGTTGTCAACCTGTTGTCTGTTCGCCTGAAGCTGCCGCGCAACATGCGCATACACAACGTCTTCCACGTCTCTCAGGTCAAGCCCGTGCTCTCCAGCCCGCTGTGCCCCCCTCTTAGGGCCCCTCCGCCCGCCCAGCTTGTGGATGGTCAGGAGGTGTACGCCATCACTCGTATTATGGACTCTCGGCGCCGGGGACGGGGTTTCCAGTACCTGGTGGATTGGGAGGGCTACGGGCCGGAGGAACGATCCTGGGTGCCCCGGTCGGCTGTCCTGGCCAAGGAGTTGATCCGGGACTTCCATCGTCGGTATCCGGGTAAGCCTGGTGGGTCGCCGGGAGGCTCCCGTTGAGGGGGGGGTACTGTCATGGTCCCCGTGCCTGCTCGGCTGGCCCTGTGTGGCTACATGTTATGTTTTGTCTTTTCTCTCTCTCCTCTCTCTCTGCTCGCTGCCTGGGCGGAGCTCATTGTGAGCTCCCGGCCTCCACCACCTGTAGGCAATCACCTGTGGCTCCTCACCTTGTTTGCTCCCGCTACTTAAGGCAGTGACTGAGAGCACCTCGCCGCTGGACTATTGAATAACGCTCGTCAGTGCTACTTTAGCCTCAGCCAGTTTTGAGCTCTGTCCGTGAAAGTTCCGTGCTAACCCTTGTTCTCTGTATGCAGATTTCTCGTGTTTGGTTTGGAGACTCTGGACGCTTTTCCCGACCCCGCTCTGCACCCCTGGGAACCCTGGCCCCCTTCTCCTTCACCTGTATATAGTGCACCTGGAGTGTGTAAATAAACCTGTTTTTCTGAGATTTCAGTCTGCGCCGAGTCCTCCCTGCTCCTCCGTGACACTCTCTTAAGGTCCGGCTACTTGGATCGTCGTCCTGCTGATGACACAGTTTCAGCCAAGCTTTAGCCGTGGGACAGATGGATCCCTTCTAACTCCAGAGTACTTTAGTTGACTGGAAGGTTCCAAAATCATCACACCTCCACCACTGTATTGATAGTTGATGTGAGATGTTTCTGCTGAAACACTGTGTTCACCTTTTTACAAACATAGTACTCTACTTTATGGACAAACATCTCCACTTTGGTCTCATCCAGAAGTCTTGTGTTTTTTACAGATGCAGCTTTGCCTGTTTCCAGTGTCTTGTCACCATTTTTGATTTTGAATGAATTATAGGAAATCAGACAATCTTACATTTTTTTTTTTTCCAGATAAAAAGGATAAATTCTGGATCAGTTTCTATCATCAACATTTCTTCTCCAACTTTATCCATGTCTGAGCTTCTGATTCTCTCATATTTATACATTTCTTTGTCCTTTTCTTTCCATCACATTTTCTGTCTTCTCTTGCAGTCTTTGTAGGTATCCCACCACGCTCCTCCTCTTTAACATTCAAAGCAGCACTAGAATAATTCCCGTTTAAATAATTGATTTTCTTTTACTTTTTGTCTGCTGGACTGCTGGGTAAATAATGGATGGCTCCATCATCATCAGGGACTCCCGGACCCTATTTGCTAGCTGGGTGGGGTTGTGTATTTTGGGAGGATGCACAAGGTGCAGATGACAGAAAATGTGACATAATGTACCTGAGAAAAGGAATATTCTGTAGTGACCGCTGTCTGCAAACTTTGGCTATTAAAACATTTTTTTGTGTTTAGTTTATTTTGAAACTTGTGTTTTTAACTTTTCCTGCACATCACATTCAACCCAAAATGGCAGAGCATCTATTAAAACTTAAAAACCTTTGTTTCTCTAATTAATATGGAGTATTTGCTGATGTACAGCTATACACACAATTAGAGTGGTGCCGCTGCTAAATGTAGGATAATGAGAGTAATTCTTAAAACAAAGGTTCACATTTACAGTCACACTAACAATCAGTGTTGCTGGTTAAAGAAATAAGAAGAATGCTGCTGGTATCCCTCAAACTCCTGGTGTTCAAAAAGTGATTATGATCAAAAAATGTCATAAAACTTCCAGGTCTAGGTACTCAAGTTAGGTCTGGGAAAAAATAAACTTCCTTCATTTTACTGGGCTTTAGACATTTAAAATACAACAGTGTGTATTGGCTTTGTGACTGTAAAATAAGGACGTTTTAATATTTTTCTAGCCCACCTTGAGAGCCTGGACTTGAAACTATTTTGACCAAAGATCTACAAAAAAAACTTCATCTTTCTTCTTGTAATTATTGTCAATGCTGCATCAACACAACAAATCGTGTTGGAGGGAAAATTAGGAAATTGATACAGGATTACAGGAACAGATAAACCGCACGGACCTGCACGGACACAAGTATCTCGTTTTTCCTGGTGCTCAATGTAAAGTGCTACAGTGGATTTGCTGCCGCCCCTCGCCTTCGTCTTCAGTTGCAACTTTTCTATCGGGGACCGTTCCTTTCCATTGACCAGTTATCATTTTGTTGACCAATCATTTTTGTTAATGACCTTTTCTTTCTGATGAACACAAGACGATAACTAAATAAAAACTAAAGCACAAAGACAAAAACTATGATGAATGTATTGATACTTGAGATATGAAATCAGGGCAAATTTGGAAGTGATTGAATCGGATCATCTTGTTAGATGGACACATTTGATCTGTCCCTGGGAAACGGTACAGCAGTGCATCGTGCTCCCATGCTCCCTCTATCCCATGAAAATGTAACATAACGGGAGGAGGAGAAGAAACACATGGACACGGTTCACATTTGTCAAGGAAAATAAACCATGTGGAGCAACTCTCAGCACTAAAAACACAACAAACCTGTACACTTTATATTTCAGTCAACTGAATCTACTTTAGATATACTCTGCCACAATCTTATGATATTTAAACTAAAAGGCTTTGGACGCCTTAAATGTGACAAAAACTAAATGACATTTTAGTCTAAAGACAAAACTAAAAGTAAAACTAAATTTGCTGTCAAAATGAACCCTGTCCAACGAATGCAGAGCTCCAGTCACGACACCCTCCATCTATTTGTGGTCACAGCTGGTGGTTAACATGGGGGAGAACTCCTGGAGGGATGTAGTTCTCAGAGGAGCTGCCCACTTGTCAATTACCCTCAGTGAGTCCTGAGAACTGGTTTATCTGAAAGCACCTATTAACACGCTGATGGGATTCCCAGAATGCATTAGCAGGCACCAGACACAGAGCATTGCACTGACATCCTGTTTATGTCTATGCTGATGAATGCAAGTCCAATATTCATGCTTCTTTAAGATTTTATTTACCCCTAAACAACTCCTGAGGAAAAAAAATGAGCTTTTTAGCTGCTGACTGAAGTGGAACTAGTTTCTAACTGTGACGGGTGCCTAATGCATTATGTGGGTAAATCGGTGACAATATGAAGCACTCAACCATGCAATCCATGTCTCGGTGCAAAACTAAAAGTAAAAGAGCAAAAGTGAGTGTGAAATCCAACTTTATAGTTAATGATGTGGTTTTCTTAAAAGACCTAACATCTAACATTTACAAGACTGGGCGGCACGGGGGTGCAGCGGTCAATGCTGCTGCTTCATAGCAAGAACGTGGGTTCTCTTCAGAGACCGTGATATCTTCCTCCCACAGTCCAAAGACGTCCATTAGTGGGGTGTGAGTGAGCGTGAATGGCTGTCTGCCTGTATGTGTTAGCCCTGTGACAGACTGACGACCTGTCCATATACGCCGCCTCCCACCCTGTGCTCCTGCATGTTTTAATAACATAATTTGACCTCCTAACAGCTGCACTTCAAAAAGATTTAACTTTACATAGAAACATCAGAGCCACAATTCAGTTCAGCGGCACATTTTAAACCTTTTCACCCCATTCAAAGCAAATCACAGGTGAGAGTACTGAGCCTGAAAATGTGTATGTATGAATGCCCCTTTAAGAGCAGATGAGTATGCCTAATGACAGGCTGTGCGATGGGATTCATTATACCTGTTTTTGTGGAATTTCTCTTTATATTTTAATTGCCCTATTTGTCCACTACTTCAGCTAAATGCAGAAAATTCTTAATTTCCTTTTAGTTTCTAGTATATAAGGCAGCATGATAGAGAAACACGTAATGCAGCATGAGTGAAGCCAGAACCCTGCTAACAGTAAGACGAGTTTTTGTAGAGGGCTCTACATCACAGACTTCTGTTAAATGAAAGCAGGATCCATTCTGAGTTTTCATGATCATGGTTTAAAATCTTTATCGCAGTCAGGTTTTGGTATGTGGAACTTTTAAAGGCCTGAAATTTCTACCACAACTTCAAATTTCCACACATGCATCACAAAGACACAGAGATATACAAACACAGTTTTAATGAGGACAACCCCAGTATATTAATGTGTTGATGCTAACAAATGTTCTTCTTATCCCCAAGTGACTCCAAGCTTCTCTGCTTTTAGTCGGCAGTTTATATTTGTGGAGGTTCACTTCCTTTTTTCTTTTCTCAAACTCTTTGAACAACCTTTGAAAAGCAAAGCCAATCCCTCGGTGCGACCTGTCTCCATCACTCCACTAAAACATGTCTGGATTCAGCTGAAATATTTGACTGAATAGATGCTTCAAAGCGCCATGAAAGGTTTAATGGGGCTCATTTGTGACCTCATTCAGGTCAGGTAACGAACATTTTCTCTCTTCTCGAGAAAGCTGAAAGGAAAAAAGAAATCAAGGAAAGAGCCCAGCGTGAAACAACCTCTGACCTTCCACTTAGATTAAGGGTTTAGCGAGGTAGCCCTTTTTAATTGAATGTCCTTTACTTTACATCCAACGTCCATTTCCTTTTAGCAAATAAAGAACTTTTGCTTTAATCAAGGCAATACTTCATGTCGGTGTGTTTCTGGCAGGGCACCCACACGCTCAGATCACCTTTGCTGCTTTCTAAAAGGATTTTTCTTACTAAACCAGGTTTTACTGAATAAAGCTATTAGAAAATAAGAATTTATCACCTCTGTATCGAAGCCCATCAAGCTCCCTTCTCATGTCAACAGAGACAATTCACAAGCACATTAAAAATAGCCTTGAAATGAACAGAGTTATATCTGCCCGGAGTGAGAAGACTGCAGAACACCAGTGGGCGTTCTTCAGCCGTTTGATGTGGTTGACTGGGATCACCGATGCTGCTCCCAACCCTAACCTAGCAGCTGAAGAAGCCCCCTTGTGTTCTATGTAGACCTCTGCTTGGCTGCTCCTACCGAACATCTGAGAGTTAGAGAAACAGTACGGGACTCTGGGAAATACGCTTTGCTTTTTGTCCCAGTGCCAGGTTAGATCACACGGCAGTGAAGCTCATTTGGTGCTAGAAGTTTGGTGATATGTCAACTATAGTTGCGGGGCCAGTGGGTGCATACGCACAGCTGCTGAGGTTAAATACCAGCGTGCAGTAAGCTGGGTTCATATTTGACACAGTGCCTGGGAAGATATTTATGGTCCAACACTGATTCCCAAGGATTCAGCGGGACATCCAATCAAATCAAATCAAAATTTATTTATATAGCACATATTAAAACAACAGTGTTGACCATAGTGCTTCACAGTCAGTAAAAGCATGAGACAATTAAAAAAAACAATAAAACAGGACAACAGACAATAGGTAACAACACAACAAGCTAGAACAGCCAACTAGTTAGAATCTAAAGCCAAAGTAAAAAGATAAGTTTTAAGACGTGATTTAAAAGACTGGATAGACTCGGCAGTACGAATATAAACAGGGAGGTCATTCCAGAGTCTAGGTGCCACGGTTGCAAAGGCCCGGTCACCTCTCGACTTCATTTGAGACCTAGGTTGTGCTAGGAGCCTGTGATTGGATGATCTAAGTGCTCTGTTGGGATTGTATAAGTGGAGTAGTTCAGAGAGATAGGTGGGCGCTAAATTATTCAGAATTTTAAAAGTGAACAAAATAATTTTAAAATCTATGCGATATTTATTGGAGTTATGCGTTCATAGATTCTCGTACTGTACCTGCATTTTGAATTAACTGAAGCCGGTAAAGAGAAGAGTGTTGTAGTAGAGGGAGTTACAGTAGTCCAATCTGGATGTGATAAATGCATGCATAAGCTTTTCAAGGTCCTTTAAAGGAAGGAATGGCTTTGCTTTAGATATCTGACGCAACTGGCAAAAGCTGTTTTTTTTTTTTTTTACCACAGTGGAGACCTGTTTCTCAAGTTTAAAAGATGTCATGGTCCCTGTGCCTCACCAGC
This sequence comes from Aulonocara sp. 'chitande type north' Nkhata Bay, assembly GCF_057382095.1. NCBI lineage: Eukaryota > Metazoa > Chordata > Actinopteri > Cichliformes > Cichlidae > Aulonocara > Aulonocara sp. 'chitande type north' Nkhata Bay. The sequence continues at coordinate 7,602,139 of NC_141345.1, forward strand.
TGATCCTGTATTAGGCAACATGCGCTCTCTCTCTCTCACACACACACACACACACACACACCTGCCAGGGCGGTGCTCATTTTGGGCTCCCGCCCCTGGCCCACGCACCTGCTCCCTATCGGGATGATCACAAAGCCGATTTAAGACAGCAGCACTGTGTCACTCGTCGCTGGATCGTTGAGCTATCAGCGTCAGTCGCTCAGTAGTTTGTGAATCAGAATCTGTGAGTTCGTTCCGTCTGTTCGCCTCTAACTAAAGTTTCTGTGTACAGATCTTTCCCGGACCTTTCCCTGCCTGCCTGTCATCCCGTGGACGAGTGAGTGGATTGTGTTTCCCCAGTGTGGGGAGTGAAGAGAGAGAGCCTTTGGAGGGCGTCAGATTCCCATCTTTCTCCTCACACACTCCGGAACCCTGGACCCCCCTCCCCTCCCTCCAGCACGTTGTAAATAGCATCACCTGGTGTCGTTGTGTAAATAAATTTGTAAACCCTGTAAAGAGTCCCGGTCTGCGCCTGAGTCCATTAACTAAAACCTGACAAAAGAGCCATCCAGGAACACTCCAAGGTTCCTTACAGTGAGCGAGAGATGGCTAGCGAGAGGGCCTAGGGCATCAGCTAACTGGTCTAGCGGAGTGTGACTACCAAAGACTATGATTTCGGTCTTATTCTCGTTCAATGTAAGAAAATTATGTGATAACCAAATTTTAACTTCATGCAAACAGTTGAACAGAGGTTGCAAAGAAGCAGACACATCGGATTTCAAAGGTGAATAAATCTGGATATCATCAGCATAACAGTGAAAGGAAATGTTGTATTTTCTAAAAATTAATCCATGGCCATGCACATGTGTGCTTCAAAGAGGGCGCACGCTACACAATACATTTTATAAAATAATTGAGCAATATAATCAGCTGCATCTGAAACTCAGTGGCACATGAACCAGTTCTCCACTCACAGTGAATCTCCAAAGCAGGAGATTGGCTATAATCATCTTCAGCTGCAGTCGGACATGGTGGAGCCAACGTATGACCAACAACAGGATGAGAGACTGGCGATGAGGTTGAATTATACCCTGAGTCAGGAAACACAAGGTGCGAAGGGTAAGGGGCTGAACTTCCAAAATAAGAGCAATGCAATTGTGGATGAGGCCATTCTCTTGTTGAATATGTCGCTCTAATATCACCAGCACAGCACTGAAAGGATGCATTACACTATAATTTCAAACTTTAATTATATTGCCAACAATAACTATGTTTACATTGTCATTTGCTTTGTGATATGTTCAGCTCTGCACATCCAGCCATCTTCATTTTCTCACTGTCTCATCAGTAAACTGAAGACTATTGTCATGCAGATACCGAGTATACGTTCTTTTGTGTGCTGCAATAAAGACGAACACTTGTAGCGAGCAGATGCTTTGAATTGGAGACGTCTTTATTGGATTCTTTTCAGCCACACAAATCTTATAAACAGTGAAGGAAAAAATAACTTACCGCCATTACTTCCACGCTTCAATTACAAAATTTTAGATTTAGAATAAAGCCCGAGTAAAGGCAAATGCGTGAAGTTTGTTAAATAAAAGTAGTTGGTTTGCAGTAAAATTGGACGTTATTTGTCTCCCTAATGCATCACTGTGAAAACATCATTTCAGCCACACAGTACATCCTCCATAACGACAGCCTGAAGGAGCAGCACTCTAAAACATCAAGTGAAAGTGTGTTATGTCTGAATGCCAGCAGGTGAAAGGTCAGCACTACACTGGGCAGGCAATTACTGATGAATGAGTGCCAGCATGCACGTCCTTCAGGTCAGAGGCACGCGGGGGGATATAATGCTTCATCCCTGATAAGCTGTTTTCAGCCGACCCGAGGGCTGCAGGAGCACCGGGCAGACCTCCGTGTTTTGTCTTTACCTCTGTTATTATCTGTCTTAACTGGCACTTAGAGAACATTTGGGCTTTTTATTGTGTGCGCATCACCATATTCAGTGGATGGACTCAAAGTAACTGCATCCTGCTGCATGACATGAACTACCCACACTATTAAACACAAATCCAGCAACAAATTCAAGTTATTTTAAAAAGCAGGGAAAAATGTCAATGTCATCTTAGGTGGAGAGCAGACATGAAAATTCTGTGTTAAATGTGTTAGATTACTAAATCAATCAAATGCTAAAAGTGAAGACACCAAAAAACAACTTCTCCTTTTCATTTTATACCTCAGATGATTTTTTACCACATTTTTCTTCAGTGTTATAATTCCAGCTAAAGCTAATCAGATGAGAGAAATGTAAGACACATTTTCTCCTGGTTTGCACTGCTTTGCTCTTGTGTTTTGTATGTTTTGCTCTCTCATTGAGGAGCGAAAGGTAGCGGTTCCACCCAAAACTGGGCTCTACCGAACCCAGCCTAGACTTCAGTGTCCATGCCATTTGCTTCATCACCCCACCAGTATTTCAGAACCAGCTACCTGTCTGAGCAAACCAGTGCCCCCCTGACCCAGATCCAGACTTGAACATTTGAACATCATTTCACTTGAACTAATAACATTCTCCTCTGTCTCTTTCCAGGACTGTGGAAGTAACGTGTTAAACTAACTATCGCTCTTCAGAGTCCGCTCTCCTCTCAGCGTTGCATGCCCTGACACACACGAGTGAATCATATTGTTGCTTAGAGCACAGTTTCGCGGCAGTTTCTGCCATGTGGTGGCAGACATGTCTACTCATTGTCACAATAAAGCTGAAAGTGAGACTGCTGATTATTTTACCTGATTTACTTTTTTCATAATGGTCGATATTTATTCAGAGCTCTGGTTGGATGAGTCTGAGATGCCAGTGATGTTGGTGCTCTGGATTGAGCTGACAGTTGCAATGTCCTTTGTATGCACTTTTGTTAAGATATTGCATGAACTGTTTTGTTAAGCTGATAGTTTGAACTTCAGTCACATCCTGATTAGTTAAAATCCAGTGTCATCGTGTCCAGATGCACAAATACAGAGCATGTCACTGTCCAAATACTTTTGGACCTGTCTGCACAATATTTAAAGAAAAAACAAGCTTTGATGGATTTTGAGGTGAATTAAGAGACTGCTACAAATCAGCTCAACACTTCACTCACCTGGAAAGTTTAAATCCTTCCCAAACAAACTCATTTGCCGGTTATTGAAATTAAATCAAAATTTAAATAATATTTTTGGGGTTTTGTCTCAACAGAGTGGTTCCATGCTCTGCGTTTGTGTCAGTTTGTGTGTCGAGTCCACAGTGTTGCTCATGCGTGTCGAAGCTGAAACTCATCTTGTGTCTGTAAACATAACCCACACGACAAACAGACACAAACACAAAACATGCAACAGGCACCTTATCAGCTCTCTCAGCATCACGCGCACACACAGGAAGTGCTGCAGTGTGTCTTTGATGTGTCTGAGTGCGACTACTTCACTGCCCGCTTGGAAAAATGGAACGAATCAGAGGATTAGGGAGGCCTGGGAGTCACTGCAGGCTGTGTGTTTGTTGTGCGTGTGCATGTGTAGTCTTTCGGGGGGGTCATGCTATGTTTGGTGCACTGATTGCTGATCCAGTTCCTCTTCATCAAAGAGAAGAGGAGGAGGAATGTCACCAGCAGAGCCGGGAGCCTGGCGGGCAAATCAGGGGGGAGTTTGAGACTTGACAGAGTGATTTGAGAGGGGGCACGGTCACATTCTGGCAATTAGGAGGAGGGAGGGTTGTTTCCTATGCTGACACTGTGTGTGTGTCGGGGGGGGGGGGGGGGTGGAGTAAAACAAAGCGATGGTGAGAAACCAGCAGCAACCACACAAGAAATAATGTTTTCTTGACTGCTGGCCTTTGTCAACTTCTTCCCGTCGGGTCTGCGGGGAAGTGCAGGATCTTTGAGGTGTGTCGTCGAGCAGACGAGCGTGTCATCCTTCGCATACACGGGGTTTCACACGAGAGCAGCCGAGCTCTTCAAAACGAGTCCAAGTACACAGAAAAGAGGCTTCAACAGGCAGATGGCTCTGATTGGATATCTAGTTTGAAATGAAAATACATCTTACTGTGCAGTGATGCAGACAGTCTCCGTCTCTGTCTTTGATAATCCCTCAGTGCAGGCTGTAGTGCTTACAACTCACAGCCAATTTATCAATAAAGTTTGAGTTTGAAGACTCTTGTCATGAAGTATGTAAGAAGGAGAATGTTTGAGTGTTAAGGAAAACTTTTCAAGGGGGACTTTGTGTGGTTTGTCTATTTTTACAATTTAAATATAAAATAATCAAATCTACAAAGGAAAAGGTTTATGTATACTAATGTAATTTAGCAGGTAATATATTTTTTCTATAATTCATTTAAAAAAATGTATAATGTATATTTACAAAACATCAAAGACAAAAACAAGTTAGAAAAACATCAAATGTAAAGCAAAAAAAATAAATAAATTAAAAAAAAAAAAAAAAGATAATTAGTACTGGCCAAAAGTGCTGAGCCACCCCTTATTTCTTTAGATTTTGCAGGAAAATAGGAACTAGGTGAATTGGTTTGAGCAAAAATACTTAGAAATACAGAATATAAGGCAAAAACAGAGCCTGCAAAAGGTCAGTATTCGTATCACTACCTTTGTTTTTACTGCATTTGCAGCGCCATATGATTGTTAGCTGGTGAAAAATAAAAGCACTGACAATCAGACTTGGATGATGGTGCTTTTCCGTGTTCACAATTCCATGAATATTATCAGGATCTCCAACATCACTGACTGAAATGCAGCTGAAACCATGACAGAGCCTCCGATGTGTTTGATAGATGATTGCAGACTCTCACTGTTGATGTGCTGCATACATAATGATGACGATTTGAACAAAAAAAATTCAAATTTGGATTGATGACTGTGATGGACCGAGTTGAAAAACAGGAGGAGTCCCAGGAATTATTAGAAAAATATAGTTTCCATTTATTTAACCCCCAAAAATTATATTTACAAGACTAATAAATGTTGAGCTCATAAAAGAGGTCAAAGAAACAAAACTGAACTCAGGCAAAGACTGCAACCTTAACAAACCAAATGACTGCCCAAACGTACATAATTGACCTAAACATGAAATGACATACAAGGGTATATATAATGGCTGATCAGACCATTGTGACACATGAGGGGTAACAAACAAAACACAATCATAAACCACAAACGATGCAGTACAATCTAGTTTGTTAATAAACTAAACACTAAAGAAGAAAATCAAAAACCCCATTAAACCCTAAACTCAAATATTTAATTAAATACAAATACTTTGTTTTTAAAGTAAAGAAAACACACATTCCCCCTTCAGCAGGAAGTGGTGGTGTGGTCCAATTATCTTCCTTTGTATTTAATGGTTTCAAACCCTGGCTACCATCTTTTGTCCAGCAACTCCCAGTGATGATGGCAGGTAAGAAATAAAAAGACAAAGGTTAGTCAGAAAGCAAAGAAATGAAGTAGTATGAATACATAAGTAAACTAAATGTGCACGCTTACAAATAGAACAAATGTATCCAAACCAATCAATGAAGTTATTGGCAACTAAAATGTATTACTATGTTCAAATGAAGAATGAAAATACAAAAGTTACCGACTTTAGAGTGTGGCCACGGGTTTGGCCATCACAATGACTCCATCAGACCTGTTGCCACTCATTATCGGTTCAGTTCTTGTGTAATTTGACATACCTCAAACTTTCCTCCCTGTTTCCCATCATTAATAATGGCTTATTAACAGCCATGCTTCCACTGAGACACTTTTGTCCAGAGTTTTTAAGGACATACTGCACACCACACCAAGACATACCAAGTTTTAAGCTAATAGCTCTTTGGAAATCAGCTGTCAAACTGTTATCTTTGGCATTTTTAAGATTCAACAAAAGAAATGTGAGCAAATTATGTGTTTTGGTAACAAAGAGCCTAGAGATTCAATTTAAAATGGGTTCTTTGCTAAGTTTTCAGTGTTAAGTAGCTTGGCAACAATTCCTCTGAAAAGTCAGCTACAAGGAAAACCTTGAAATATCGCTCGACCATTTTAAGAAGACTGCAAAAACGTCTGACTCCTTTGAAATGAGGTGTGGCTCAAGACTATTATTTATAGCGAGATGGGATTATAAATGTAGAGAGGGAGTACAACAAAACTGATCAGTAGAAAGAAAGAGGGTGAAAAACAGTGGATCAAGTAAATGTCTGTGAAATTTCTTAATGTGGCATCAGAGGAGACTGTGAGACTTCCAAAGGCGACAAAGTTCATTATCTGGGGACTGTCCCTGAAAGTTTTATGGAAATCTGATGAGTCATTAAGTTATTTAATCTAAGAAAAAAAGTAAATAAATAGATATAATAAAAAAAACAACCTTGTTCTAATTTCTTAGTGAGTCAAGTTATTGAGGCATGAATACTGTGAATAAATGTAAAACTCAAGACAATTCACTCAGCATTTTACAGTCAGCCATTTTTTGTGGTGTTTTAGGAAGTAATTCATGGTAAGAAGAATATGTAGCTCTGTTTTCAGGTGGCTTAAATGTGTAAAGAATATACTTCTTTTTTAATGTCAGTTCCATCCTGGCATGCACAAAGTTAGCTTTCGAGTTTCCCAGCTGGACTAAAACATGCTCCAGGTTTGAGGACGAAGATTTGGGTTTCAGTCTCTGTTTGATGTGGACCATTTTGCAGGAGCAGTTTTGGGTTCATTTTGTTTTCCTTTACTGGTTTCTGGTTGTTTACATGAACCATATGAGAGCTAACCCTTCGATGAGTGGCTTTTTCATTTCTTTTTCATCCTCTGATCAGTGACATTAGCGCTCTCAACGCTCACAAAAACACTTTGATGTCCCTTGTTGTCCAAATACTTTTGAACACGTACTCATCTGAAATGAGTATGAAATCCTTGTTGTGGTGCTAAAGGAAAGGTCACAGAGGGTCACCCAAAATTATTTAAATTCACCCTCTGAGGATCATGAATATTCATGGTTCTTTTATGCAGAGGACCAGAGTGTTGGAGGCGACTTAATTCAGAACACAGCGGCTGTGAGTCCACGTGTGCAGCAGGAATACAGAGCAGAGTGTGCGCTGGACTGAAGCTAGCTCTGTCAGTTTGCTGTGGATCACACTGATCCTGCTGTTTGTCTGTCGCTGGTGTTAAGCTTCTGTTTACCGCAGCCGGGGGGATGTTAATTAAATCGAGGGCTCTTCACACCATTGTTATGCATAAGCAAAGTATTTGAATGAAATGAGAGAAAACACTTTCCATTCGTTGTCCACCTCATCTCTGCTGTCGATTACTGGTCTGCAGGTGAAAGCTACAGAAACCGACACACTGCTGATGGCATTCAGATGACTCGGTGTTGATTTAGATGCTCACAAGGAGACAAAATTCTAAATGAATAACCCAGTAAAAACCACACGCAATAGTACATTATCAAATAAAGTGAAATGAAAATCTGTGACTTTTAAATCAGTAACAGTTTAAAAAGAGAGCATTTGACTTTCCCCTCGATAGCAGACACATTTGGACCTCACCTTTGTGACTTTGGGGACTTACAGACTGCCATCTCTAGATTTTAGTACTCAAACCAAGTTTGAAGAGTCACATGGCAACATGCTAAAGTCCTAGAAGTAGCTTTGAATCCCACAGACAGAAGGATGGGATTATGTTCATTGTTGTATGAGTCGGTGGAGACCAAACCGGTGCTAAAAAAATTGGGAATACTGGACTATCAGGAGGACACTTGGGTGGGAGTCACAGGAAAGTGCTAGGATCTTGTGAGCTGGCCATGACTTTGTAAGGTCGTATCAATCACACTGTGAAGCTTTCCTGTCTTCTTTTGTCAAGGAACTCTAAATTAACAACCTTGGCACAAATATATACCTGTCAAACGTGATCTTGAAAAAAGCCACAGAACTCTTTTTACTTTCCCTGAATGGAAGGAAAAAAGGTTTAACAGTGAGCGGTAACTGACACTTGGCGTGATCATAATTAACATGTGTTTCATATTTCACACAGCTCCTGGTGGAAAGGACGGGGGTGTTGGTAGAACTAGTGTTGGAGCCAGAGTGCGTGTCTGTGTGTCTGTGTGTGTGTGTGTGTGTGTGCATGTGTATTATGAAGCTCAGAGATCAATGCAGCGTTTGATCTGCATGTATCTGAGTGAAGTGAGCTTCCAGAGAGCTTCCAGAGCTACCAGCCCAGGGGGAGGCTCAGTGTAACGGGCAACACCTCACTGCACCACATCATCCCCCATCGCGCACACGCACACACACACACACACACACACACACACACACACACACACACACACACACACACACACACACACACACACAGACAGCGTTTCATCTACTCTGCTGTTTCATCTCACACACACACACGCGCGCGCTAGCAGCAGCGTCACGTCCATCATGTTCTTGCAGGAACAAAGGCTCTGAGCTCAGACTGACAACCATCTGAAGCTGACTCTCGCTCACATTTGTGCACTCTGAAGGAGTTGCTTCAGATACTAATTAAAAGTAGTTTCATAGTGTTAACTGTTTAGACATATTTCTGCAAATTCTTCCCTGACAGTGGTCCTTAAAAAGGTTCATAAAAATAATGAGTCATGTCACAGATCTATACTTACATTCTGACTCAGGAAGCATTCCTGTTGCAGAGCTTACAAACAGCTGGTGCAGCTGTTTCTTGTTCGAGGACTTAAAGGGAAACAAGTCCCACTCTTCACCCTGTCTCGTAGAATAAATCAGATGCGTCAGAAAACTACTGGTGTGATTCTATCATGTGGACAGGCCTAACTTTAAAGCTGGTGATTTTCACAGTGATCATGTGTGTACAAAGTCCACAGGCAGGCCCACATGGCTGTGTTTACATGCAGCTTTTTCAGAGTATTGGAAATCGTTTGGCGTAGATGAAGTTGGTAGGAATGCTAACAGAGTCGGAGGAGTCTCTGATTGATTTTGAACTGTTGTGGGTCAGAAGCAGAGCTTTACAAAGATGCAATAGTAATCGGTGCAATAATAATCCCACAGAATGACCAAGAGGTTCAGAGTTGAAAAATGCAGGCAAGTATGAAAAATTGCAGTTCCTCCAATGCCCACATGAGGGTCCAGCAATGAGTCAGTCTCCATATCCTCCCATGTTAAAATGTCCAACTTTACAGCTGAATTAAGCAAATTTGTAGCTGGATACATATAACAGTTTTGGTCTAAAGAAAATTTCCTCTTTCAAACAACTGCTGTATACAGAGGGATGATTTTTGTTTAACTCGTGTGTGTGTAGCTCAAACTGCTGAAAAGGTTAATGCACTCCATGTCAGGGTAACCAGCACAATACTAGGCAGGTGGTCATAATGTTATTCCTGATCTAGGCGCTCCATTGGGATGAAACACCAACAGAAAAATATTCAGTCAGAAAGGTTGACAAACCAGGGTTTACTCCTTCACTTAGAAGTTGTCAATCACAAGTCATTAGCCAAGCAATGAGATGGGCAGTGTGACATTCTCCAACTTGTTGTCACACTGGCTGTGCTTGTCTTTTATATTCAGTGACTTACACAGATTAGATTTTTTTTTCATATTGGGGATATGGGGTTGTTGTGATGACTACTAGATTTGTTTTGTTTACACATTGTGTTCTTGACTGTGCAATGACTTTTACACAATGTAACCACTGTATCGAGATGCTGCTGTGCACTTTTTGTACTCTGGTTAATGGGAAATGGTCATGACTATCCTGGGCATAGTAACCAGATTGTTGGATATAGAATATGCAACACTAAATATCAAGGCTAATGGACACATTATCATTTAAAGGCTGCATAGCAGACTCACAGCAATAGGTTTTCACAGTAGAATCAAATCTCACACACAAACACACACACACACACACACACACACAGACAAATACACACTCACTTTATACCTGCACTGAAGCAATATGGATTCATCAGTTAAAGCCACATGATGCACTCAGAATCTCTCACACACCTGAATTTGTGTTAAAAAAAACATGCATTTGCTCACACACCATGCAACATGCACTCCCGCTGACATGCTCAATATTCATACAGAGGAACACACACACGCACAATGGACAGACACAAACACACAAAGTCCCTCATATGCATGTGCACATTCATCTCATAGTCTCCCGTCGCTGCTTGCAGCTTGTCACTGTAGACTTGGCGTCCCGCGATGCGGACAGGTCCAGATGGTGCTGTCACGGCTGTCACCAAACCGCATCTCCCAGAATACACCTGTGACAGCTGGAACATGTGCGCCCAGTCAGAGCGGCGCCACTACAGAGACTAATTATCACCAGCAGTCCAGCCGCTGCCGCGTACACGGGGCCCGCGCCTCGTCGTCACCTTACAAGGTTGCCGAGACCGGCGACAAATCAACTGTATCGTTAGCGTATGCCAGCTTAGAGAGAGAGAGAGAGTGAGAGAGAGATATTTTGTAACCATGGAAACGCATAGCAACCATCCTGCAACTAAGTGAACCTGCATTACTGTTTTGTTTGTTTTTTCCAGTAAAGAAAACAAGAAACTGTGAGAACAAAAAAATGAAGCTTTTCTAAGAAAAAATGCCTTTCTATCATTTACCCAACGACCTGATAGAGTTACTGGCTACGTATTAGCAATCATAAAATCATGGGTCTGGGTGCAGTTCCCCCCTCCAGGGGCAAGGGTACCTAGACCTGGTTTGTAGAGTACGCTTGGGGAGTGTGATCGTGTGTACAGCGTCTCTTTATGTCTGTCTCCACGTTGGTTGAGTGTGGAGTGAGTGCATATGAGAGCATGAGGGGGGGAATGGATGTTTGTGTCTGTGTGTGCCTGTATGTCTGTGTCTATATGTCAGGCTGGGTATCAGACGCCACCTCTCTGGGGACACCTCAGGCCCTCCAAGGTTTGGAGGCCTATCTCCACCTACCACCACTTCCCCTGCCGGTGGCGGACTCCCTCAGGTGTCGGTGCGTTGGTGGTTCTTTGTGTCTGGGGGTGGGCGTCCAGGTACACACCGGCTCACTCCTTGGCGGCCGCTTATCGGGGCCTGGAGCCTGGGGCTCGCTCGGGCCCCTTCGGGGGTGGGGTGCCCCCGGCCTCTCGGCCTGGGGCTCGGTCACTCAGGCACAGCTGGCGGCCGGCGGAGCTCATGGGCGCGTCACTGCAACTCCCCCTGGCTTCTGCTCCGCGGCTGCTGAGTGAACCCTCATCTGGGACTCTCCTCAGCTCTTACTGGAACAGTGGCGCGGCTGCCCCTCTGTTGGTCTTCCATGGTCTCTTGTGTTCTGGGGGCCTCTGGATGTCTGGAGTTTTGATCTCCTCCATACCTGCTTCACACCCTGGAGGACGGGGCTGTGGCCCCCCCACACTCCCTAGCAGATCGTTACATGGAGAAACCTTTGGAATACAAGCGCGCTGATGCACACAGGTATGCACACGGGTGTTCACTGGTCGGAGACCCAAATTACACCTTTCTTGGCTGCTACTTCGAAGCACATCTGTCCTGCGTGCTGCAAAACAACAACATTGAATATTTAGTATTTACTGCTGTTTACACTTAGCTAGATTAATGCGATGGTGTTGTGTTTAGTATGTTGCTTTGTTTTTTTTTGTCTTTTTTTGCTTGTTTTCTATTCTTCTCTCAACAGGTGATCCAGGAGATTTTTATTTTTTTTCTCCCCCCCTTTCTCACTGTCCCTCTCCCCTTCTGTTTTTCCTTTCTTTCCTCTTTCTTTCTCCCTTTCCTATCCCTCACTCATATCTGTCCCGTCTGTAACATCTGAAAATAAAATATAATAAATAATAAAAACAAAGATCGACCAAATGGACCAATACGGCAATGCCACGATGATCCATTTGGCAAAGTAAATCCATTGGGTATCCTTGTTGGTCTTCAGACAACAATTCTGATGGCTAAAGAACCAAATGGGACAGGCAAAAAAAAAAAAAAAAAAAAAATCATGGCACATGTTAGAGCTACAGGCTCAAGTATGTCACAAACCTGGCAACAAGTACAAATGTTTATTTAACCATCCAAATGCAAATGCTTATAACATTTTTAGAATTATTTTGAAACCCAACATCCTCTAGTTTCTGTAAAAGTGCTACCACGAAGCTAAAATGCTACCTAAGCTAGTTCAAACACTACTCCATGGAGTAGTGTTTGAACTAGCTTAGGTAGCATAAGCATGCTCTTATGTCTTCATCTGTAACTGCAGTTACAGATGAAGACATAAGAGCATGCTTCATTCCAGATTTCTGTAAATCTCTCTAAAATGTCTTTATTTGGTCATCCACAGGTGGCTGAAATTTCGGACTTTTTGGCTAACCTTGGGTGAGATAATGACTTTATCTTCCTAAGACCGAACTCTTCCACAGCATGCATTTTTAATTTCTCTTTGATATTTGGGCATATTGGCACCTGATGAATGTAAAAACAAATAATTACCAGATTTATTTTTTTACTAATTTTTGTTTCTAAGGAAAATGAGAGCCACGTATGAGGATATTCATTTAAAATTTTGATAGAACAGTTGCAGTTTAATATCCTCGTAAGTGGATATCAGGAACTGGTAGAGTAAGATTTAGTATTTTGGTGTAAATAACCCAAAATGTGATGTCCACATATGTGGACGCCAGGTCCTAGGAGGTTAAAGTTGGTGGTGTCACTTGTGTCTCTGAGTCTCGCCTCCGAACTGTACATGTTGCTTGTACTAACTTGTGTAACACTGAAAAACAAAGTGGAACATTTTAATTAATTTAAAAAAGTTTACCATCATTCAGAACAAGCTGCAAGCATCCACTGGATAAAAGCAGAACATTCCCGGCACCTCGCACTCATTCAGCTGGCCTGAAATCAGTCAGGGTCCTGATTTTTTTTCAACCCAGTGTTTTGAGTTTCCTGTGTTTTTGTCATTTTGAATTATGTATTAAGTCCTCAGTGTTAGTCTATAGTTATTCTATAGGATCTAGTTTCTTGTGTTCCTTGTTTAGTAATTTTCCCTTTGTGTAGCTGACCCTGTGTCTCCCTCTGTGTGTCTAAGTGGATATAGGGCTTTGGAGTTGACGTCACAAGTGTATTGTGGGAGCGTGCCGCCATCTTCCGGGTCCACAAATTAAAAAAAAACACACTGTGTTGGAACGACGACCACAATAAACATGCTTAAAAGCAGCTCAAAAGAAAACGTACGGTATAGAGACCGATTGCGTCCACAGGAGAGGCGGCGGTACTTGAAAAAAATAGAGTGGATTGCAAATGTAGACCCATATGAAATACAGCGGTGGAGTAAAGACCCCGACGACTTACCGCCATTGTCCTACCCCGATATCTTTACATATCTTGTTTGTGGAGTAAGCGCTTACACTGTGAACCAGTTTCGTAATTACAAATTGCTGGAGGCGCACATCCAATTTACTAATGGCTGGGTGCAAGATTTGGCTATTTTCAAGCCAAACTGTGAGTACGTCGTTATTCAAACCAAGGTAAGTCAGCTGGAGTGCATCGAGTGTAATAGCCATGGTTCACTCCCTACCACAATTAATGTTATACATTTATCAATGAACCGCTAAAATCTGGGTTCAACACTTTATTTCAAATTCAAATCAAATTCAAATTCAAATTTTATTTGTCACGTACACAGTCATACACAGTACAATATGTAGTGAAATGCTTGGACAACTGCTCGTGACCTAAAGAAAACAAAAAAGGAAAAGGCTATGAATAAAATAGGAAATAAATATGAAAAATTAAAAAGGGTAAATTTAACTAGGAAGGAATAAAATATAAATTAAGGTTAAAAATGAAATAACTGTACAACACAAATTAGAATGAAGGGTAAATTTAACTGGGAAAGAATAAGATAAAATATATAAATTAAAGTTGAAAATAAAATAACTGTACAACAAAATACACAATATAGAACTATATAAGAATGTATGAAGAAATATAAATATAAATAAATATATACACAATAACAGCAGCTGTACAAGTATTAACTGGAAATGAAGAATATAATGTCCAGTGTTGTGCAATCTACATTATGTCTTGTGCAGTGCAAATATGCTTAAAGTGATTTAAGTGATGAAGTGAAAACAATGTCCAGAATGTCCAGTGTGTGTGTAAGAACTGTATGTGTGGGTCAGTATTGTGTGGTGGTGTGATTGAGAGACCGTATCGCCTGTGGGAAGAAGCTCCTCCTCAGTCTCTCTGTGTTGGTCTTCAGGGAGCGGAATCGCTTTCCTGACCTCAACAGAGAGAACAGTCTGTTGTTGGGATGGCTGAGGTCCTTCACGATCTTCCTGGCCTTGGTCCAGCACCGCCTGCTATAGATTGAGTGCAGGTCAGGGAGCTCGGAGCGGATGGTGCGCTCAGCTGATCGCACAACCCTCTGTAGAGCTCGTCTGTCCTGCATGGTGCTGTTCCCGAACCAGGTTAAGATGTTTCCCGTCAGGATGCTCTCTATGGTGCACGAGTAAAAGTTCCTGAGCACCTTGGAGGGCAGTTGGAAGTCTCTCAAGCATCTGAGGTGGTAGAGACGCTGACGGGCCTTTTTCACCATGGTGTTGATGTGACAGGACCATGACAGGTCCTGCGTGATGTGAACTCCGAGGTATTTGAAGCTGTCCACTCTCTCCACTGGGCACTCGTTGATGACAGGGGTCTGGTAGTTCCTCTCCTGCTTAGTGCTGAAGTCCACTATCAGCTCCTTTGTCTTACTGACGTTTAGAAGGAGGTTGTTCCTCTGGCACCAGTTCTCCAGATTCCTAATCTCCTTCAGGTAGGCCGTCTCGTTGTCATCAGAGATCAGGCCCACCACGACGGTGTTGTCAGCAAACTTGATGATGGTGGTGGAGCTGGTAGTGGCCACACAGTCATATGTGTACAGTGGGGCAAAAAAGTATTTAGTCAGCCACCGATTGTGCAAGTTCCCCCACTTAAAATGATGACAGAGGTCAGTAATTTGCACCAGAGGTACACTTCAACTGTGAGAGACAGAATGTGAAAAAAAAATCCATGAATTCACATGGTAGGATTTGTAAAGAATTTATTTGTAAATCAGGGTGGAAAGTAAGTATTTGCTCACCTCAAACAAGGAAAATCTCTGGCTCTCACAGACCTGTAACGTCTTCTGTAAGAAGCTTTTCTGTCCCCCACTCGTTACCTGTATGAATGGCACCTGTTTGAACTCATCATCTGTATAAAAGACACCTGTCCACAGCCTCAAACAGTCAGACTCCAAACAGCCATGGCCAAGACCAAAGAGCTTTCGAAGGACACCAGGAAAAGTATTGTAGACCTGCACCAGACTGGGAAGAGTGAATCTACAATAGGCAAGCAGCTTGGTGTGAAAAAATCAACTGTGGGAGCAATCATCAGAAAATGGAAGACATACAAGACCACTGATAATCTCCCTCGATCTGGGGCTCCACGCAAGATCTCATCCCGTGGGGTCAAAATGATCATGAGAACGGTGAGCAAAGATCCCAGAACCACACGGGGGGACCTGGTGAATGACCTGCAGAGAGCTGGGACCAAAGTAACAAAGGTCACTATCAGTAACACACTACAACGGCAGGGAATCAAATCCTGCAGTGCCAGACGTGTTCCGCTGCTGAAGCCAGTGCATGTCCAGGCCCGTCTGAAGTTTGCCAGAGAGCACATGGATGATACAGCAGAGGATTGGGAGAATGTCATGTGGTCAGATGAAGCCAAAGTAGAACTTTTTGGTATAAACTCAACTCGTCGTGTTTGGAGGAAGAAGAATACTGAGTTGCATCCCAAGAACACCATACCTACTGTGAAGCATGGGGGTGGAAACATCATGCTATGGGGCTGTTTTTCTGCCAAGGGGACAGGACGACTGATCCGTGTTAAGGACAGAATGAATGGGGCCATGTATCGTGAGATTTTGAGCCAGAACCTCCTTCCATCAGTGAGAACTTTGAAGATGAAACGAGGCTGGGTCTTCCAACATGACAATGATCCAAAACACACCGCCCGGGCAACAAAGGAGTGGCTCCGTAAGAAGCATTTGAAAGTCCTGGAGTGGCCTAGCCAGTCTCCAGACCTCAACCCCATAGAAAATCTGTGGCGGGAGTTGAAAGTCCGTGTTGCTCAGCGACAGCCCCAAAACATCACTGCTCTCGAGAAGATCTGCATGGAGGAATAGGCCAAAATACCAGCTACTGTGTGTGCAAACCTGGTAAAGACCTATAGTAAACGTTTGACCTCTGTTATTGCCAACAAAGGTTATGTTACAAAGTATTGAGTTGTATTTTTGTTATTGACCAAATACTTATTTTCCACCCTGATTTACGAATAAATTCTTTACAAATCCTACCATGTGGATTCATGGATTTTCTTTTCACATTCTGTCTCTCACAGTTGAAGTGTACCTCTGGTGCAAATTACTGACCTATGTCATCATTTTAAGTGGGGGAACTTGCACAATCGGTGGCTGACTAAATACTTTTTTGCCCCACTGTACAAAGAGTACAGCAGGGGGCTCAGAACACACCCCTGGGGGGCTTCAGTGCTGAGAGTGGTGGCGGCTGAGACATGTCCGCCCATCCTTACTGCCTGTGGTCTGCCAGTTAGGAAGTTGGAGATCCACTTACACATAGATGAGCTGAGTCCCAGATGCTCCAGCTTGGTGGTGAGTGTGGAGGGAATTATGGTGTTAAATGCAGAGCTGTAGTCTATGAAGAGCATTTTAACATAATTCCCCCTTCTAGTGTCCAAGTGAGTGAGTGATGTGTGGAGGAGATGAGAGATGGCATCATCTGTGGAACGATTTGGACGGTAAGCAAACTGTAGTGGGTCCAGTGTGTCTGGTAGTGAAGAAATGATGAAGTCTCTGACCAGGCGTTCAAAGCACTTCATCACTACTGGGGTGAGGGCTACAGGGCGATAGTCATTGAGAGAAGCAGGGTGGGGTTTCTTCGGGACAGGAACAATGATGGACTCTTTGAAGCAAGTGGGGATCACCGACTGAGATAAAGAGATGTTGAATATCTCAGTGAACACAGGAGCTAGCTGGTATGCGCAGTCTCTTAGGATACGACCTGAGATGCCGTCTGGTCCTGCTGCTTTCCTGGTGTTCACTCTTTTGAAGGCTCTCCTTACTTCATGCTCGGAGATGACGAGCACGTTTCCGGTGCTGGCAGTATCTTCCTGTCTGCAGCCGTTAGCGCCGCTAGCACTAGCATTGTTGGAGTCCTTAGCTGCAGCCTCGAAGCGAGCATAGAAAGTGTTCAGCTCGTCTGCCAGAGTCACGGCCGCGTTCGTCATACCGGTTGTTGGTGCTTTATAGTCCGTTATTGTCCTTAGTCCCCGCCACAGGCTCCTAGAGTCACTCTGTTGGAGTTGTGACTCTAGTTTCCTCCCGTAGCGCTGCTTCGCCTCTTTCACCGCCCTCCGCACGTTATGTGACGCGTCTTTGTACGGGTCCATGTCCCCCGTTGTGAGTCCCGTGTTGTAGGCAGCGGTGCGGGATCTCAGAGCGTCGCGGATGGTTTTATCCACCCACGGCTTCTGGTTGGGAAACGTTGTGATAGTCTTTGTCTCCACGGTATCATCCGCTAGTTTCCCGATGAATTCCACAACCGCTTCCGTAAACACGTTGACATCATCATCGGAGCTGTTTCTGAACATGCCCCAGTCTGCGTCATCGAGTGCGTCCTGTAACGCGGCCACCGAACCGGAACTTCCTGTTTCAACCTTTGTTTGTATTTTGGCATGAGGAAGATGGCGGCGTGATCAGATTTGCCAAACGGAGGGCGGGATTGTGCCTTGTAGCCGTCCTTGACCGTAGTGTAGCAGTGGTCCAGTGTCCTTTCACCTCTGGTGGGGCAGGTGATGTGCTGATAAAAGTTCGGCGCTGCGCGTTTGAGGTTGGCGCTATTAAAATCCCCCATCACAATAAGCGCAGCGTCCCGGTGTTGTGTCTGGTGCTGTGTGAGTGCCTCATGCAGCTCGCATAAGGCGGTGACCGTGTTCGCTTGTGGTGGAATATAAACGGCACTTATAATGACCGATGTAAATTCCCGAGGTAGATAAAAAGGACAACACATGATGGACAGTAGTTCCAGATTTGGTGTGCAGGAGCGTGTGAGAGGAACAACGTTCACACTGTTGCACCAGTTGTTGTTCACCATTAAACACACGCCGCCTCCCCTTGACTTCCCCGAGTCCCGTGTCCTGTCCATGCGGTGAACCGAGAAGAACTCGGCCGGCTGGATGGCGTGGTCCGGCACCGCTGGGTTCAGCCATGTCTCGGTGAAGCAGAGGAGATTGCAGTCCCGAATGTCTCTCTGGAACTTTACCCTGGCCCTGAGGTCGTCAAGCTTGTTCTCCAGTGACTGGATGTTGGCGAGCAGGATGCTAGGCAGAGGTGTGCGGTGTGCACGAGCTCTCAGCCTGTTCCTGACGCCGGCTCGCTTCCCTCTAGGCCGCCGCCGCTTCCCTTTGTTCTCCCTCAAGATCTCACTCGGCCAGCTCGGATCCGGAGTTAAAAACTTCGAATTGTGAGTACATTGTATACCAATAGAAACAAGAGTGTCACTGTCATACCTAATGTACCCAATGGTGATGATTTTGCCGATTTAGAAACGCTTTCAGGCTTTACAGCGGCACTCCATCTTTTTTACCTCTCTCTACTTTCTTCTTCTCTCCTCTCTCTTACCCAGCCTCATCAGCGGCACCCCTGGTCTGACAGGGTAACAGCATGTACTAATTTGCTTCCCTTATTATAGAACCTTGTAAACACAACATCTCCCCCTTTTCTCAAATAATACTCTCTCCCTTGTAGCACAACATGAAACATTCGACAGCCTTTTACTTTTGAGGCAATTAGTAACTTCAGAACAGTATTATATATACTGTATATCCTGATAAAAGAACTGTAATGGCAAAGTAAACGTGCCCTGGATCAACCCTGAATCAAAAGGAACAACCATGTGCCTTCTTCTCAGCTTATCAGAAGTCACAGGTGGAATTAAAGATAAGTAATGAAACTCAAATGCACTTTCCATTCACAGTCATTTCTCACATCTGCATATTTCTCCTTTCTTTTTACCTCTGAACTATTTCATAACAAAGTCTTTTGTCCATCTTGGTGGTTGTCTGTCCCTCTGCAGTGTGGGACGTGTAGCAGTCTGTACTGAGCTGATGTTTTCCGCCTCTGTATCAGCTCTTTGTGTGTGTTTTGAGTTCTCTGGGACAAGTGAGAGAATAGAATAGAATTCAACTTTATTGTCATTGCACATGCACAGGTACAGGGCAACGAAATGCAGTTTGCATCCATCCAGAAGTGCTTTAGTGATATAGATATATTACAATATATATTAGCAATAATATAGATATGTAAGTATATTACAGAAATGGGTCTATTATGGTATGTTATAATGTACACGGTATGAAGTATGTTGTGAATATTCTATAACTGCCATGGGGGTGCCGAGGCAGGCCGTGTGTGGATTAGTAACGGACCCAAGATGCAGACTGCTTAAGTGGAGGGGGATCTTTATTAACAAAAGGTGAAGTACAACAAAAAAGGGTGGCGAGAAACAGAACGGTAAAAACTCTAAACTGGGAAAACTAAAACTAAACACAAAGCCAGAACACGAACGAGGGTACCTTGCAGGGAGAATGACCAGGAAGCCGGAGGAATAAACACAGAATGACGGAGGGGAAATAACGCAGACAAACCAGCAACTAACAGAGGCAGACACGGGGTTAAAATACACAGAAGGATAACGAGGGGATGAGACACAAAAGGAGGGCACAGCTGGGAGTAATCGGACCTGACGAGACAGGGGAAAAGTAAACTGAACACACTGAGAACAGACACGGACCTTCAAAGTAAACAGGAAACACATACACGTAATGACATAACACACCAACTTGACACAGACTGGGGGACACAGAACATAGAAACATGAACCATGAAACAGTGTAGCCCCAGCCAGCTGTGCGAACAAATCCTCCATGTGAGGAAGAGGGTAACAGTCCATGATCACACTCTTGTTAGGTTCACGCAGATCCACACAAAGCCTCAAGTTTCCCTTACTTTTTCTTCCAACCACCAGAGGACTCACCCATTCAGCTGCATCCACTGGTTCGATGATGCCTGCTTGGAGTAGACGTTTTGATTCAGCTGACACCTCCTCACGTATGCTGAGTGGTAGACGCCGCAGTTTTTGACGAACCGGCTGTACTGTCTTGTTCACTTGAACTTTGTGGATAAACCCTTTAACAGCTCCAAGATGATGGGAAGAAGAAGAATAAATGTTATTCATCATGCATGTTTGTTTACTGGCTGGTGATTCTCTTGCGGGATCCTCTCCTTTGTTGATGACTTTTCAAGCAATGATATCAATGTTAAGTGCTTCAACTAAGTCCAACCCCAGCAAAGGTGATCCATCTTTAACTATGAAGAATGATCCTGGCACTTTTCTGTCATTGTTTGCAACCCTCACTGAAGCCTGCAGGCAGCCAATGACAAGCAAGTCACCTTTAGCATAAGTGACAAGCTTAACTTTTGGTTCAGTCAAAGCACAGGTCAAGTCAAGTCAAGTCAAGTTTATTTATAAAGCACATTTAAAAACAACCAAGGCTGACCAAAGTGCTGTACAATAAAATACAAATATAAAATACAATAAAACGCAAGTACATAAAACACCTCACTGATAAAACAATAAATTAAAACAATAAGTTAAACCTTGCTAAAAGCCAATGAGAAGATGTGCGTTTTAAGAGCAGTTTTAAAAGTTCCTAGGGTTGTGGAGAATCTGATGTGAGGAGGTAAACTGTTCCAGGGTACAAAATGTTCTTTGTAGATGGCTTCTGGAAGGATAGATACTGAAGCTCCTGTATCCACAATTAATTCCAGAACCTGAGAGTTTCCCTGTGGTGTTTCAATGTTCATTTTGCATGTAATCTTATCACATGCTGCAGTCATCAGTTTGTGATCATCAACACATAAAACTGTAAACTCAGGAACAACTACTTCCCTGACCACTGCTAGAGCTGATTTACAAACTCTGGCGAAGTGCCCTTTTTTGTTGCATTTATCACATTTTATTTTTGCTGCTGGACAGTTTTTATCATTAGCCAGGTGTTTCTCGGATCCAAATCTGAAACAATGACGCTGTTGCTCTTTATCACTTGCCTTTTTGTGCCATTCTTTAGATGTAGGTCCCTGAGCTTGAGCTGGTCGCGCTCCTCTTTTTCCCCGAAGACATGCGTCCTTCACCTCCACAGCTTGTACTGCAGCAGTCTGGGCCGTGGGCGCAGCAGAGAGGAGTGTAGCATTCTTGACTGCAGCCTCCACCTGACACGCAATAGTGACTGCCTTGTCCAATGTAAGGTCCTCCTCCAACAGCAATTTACCTTTAACAACACTGAGATTAGCATTAGCAACAAGTTGATCCCGAATCATTTCACCCTCCATTATTCCAAAACCACATGGCACAGCTAACGCTCTGAGGGCGGCAACATACTGGGTCACAGTTTCATCAGCCCGCTGAACTCGCTGTCTGAATGTGTGCCTGCATGCCACTACATTCACTTTAGGGACAAAGTGGTTTTCAAGCGCAGTCATGGCTTCAGCAAACGTTGTACCTTGATTCGGCAGTGTGTAGAACAGTCGTTGTCCCTCTGGTCCCAAGCAATGTAATAAGACGGCTCGTCGTCTCGCCTCCGGCCATGCATCTCCCGTAGCATTTATCACTAGCATGTAGTTCTCAAAGAATTTGCGCCACGTCATAAACGGTATTGGCAGCTCACCCGCATGTTGCAAAAAGGGCGGTGGGCTCGGTACTGAAGCGCTCATCTTCGTCGCCAATTTGTTGAGTTTGTAATCAGGCAGCGGAGGCGACGTCTGGGTTCAACACTTTATTTCAGGCTTTACAGCGGCACTCCATCTTTTTTACCTCTCTCTACTTTCTTCTTCTCTCCTCTCTCTTACCCAGCCTCATTAGCGGCACCCCTGGTCTGACAGGGTAACAGCATGTACTAATTTGCTTCCCTTATTATAGAACCTTGTAAACACAACACGTTACATAGCAAGTATGTCTGCAAAGTCACTCCATTCGATGTTTGTTCGCAATTTCTATAACCTCCGAGACCACCAACGATAATATTATTAAGCTATAAAGAGTGATATGAACATATATACAAATTACCGGTAAGTTAAGGGATATCTGGAGATGGAAGAGAACTGGATATCAGCTCGTCTCACGGCTGCTATCCAGGCTAGACGCCTTCATTTGGTAAGGTCCGCCATATGAGCTCCCTCATGTTGCTTCCAGGTTGAGAAAGAATAAAAAGAGAGACCCTTTTTAAGCTTATTCCTGTGTCGGTCGTGCGATTGAACATTGCAGCGGACCACACAGCAAGTACGAACGATGGCTATTGTGTTTGCCTTCGCTCTTTTTTTGCTTGCGCTTTGTTTGGACCTGGAAAATTGCGTATCAGGCCAAAATCCTTTCCACGCCCACACCTGTGACATCACGCTCCAAAGCCCTATAGTGATGTGAGTATTGTGCTTTGTTCCCACTCCTTGTGTTCTGTGTTTCCTCATCCCGTCATGTGCTCCTCCATGTTCTCTTTCTCCCACCAGGCTGTCTCTGTGTACTTCCTGTTTTACTTTGAAGGTCTATGTCTCATGTAAGTGTATTCTGCTTTGCTTGCTTGTCTCGTCAGTTCTGATTTCTCCCAGCTGTGTTTCCCTCCTGTCTCCCATTCCCTGATTGAATATATAAGCCCTGTGTTTTTGCCTGCTGGTTTGTCTGTGATGTCTTCCCCGAGTATCCGGCTGTATCCCAATTCAGGGTCTGCAGCCTTAAAGGCCGCATTTTAAGGCCAATTACTTCACAGCGACGCGACGAAGGCTGTCCCAACTCAAAGGCTGCTCGAAGTGTGGCCCACAAATGCGTCCTTCATTTCCCTGAATTTTAAGGATTGGTCGTGTATCCTCCGTGGCCCAACATATCCCACACTTCATAGGGCGGCGGTGGGTGTGGATAATTTTGCCGAAAAAAACGGCGGAAGAGGGGCGGCTGAAGAGTAAACCTTTAAAAGTAAGTACTAAGCCCTTTATCCCCGTCCCTCTTCCCTGCTGTTTTTCTTTCCCTCTTTCTTTCTCCCCTTTCTTTTCCCCAGTCAAATCTGTCCTGTATTTAGCAAGTGAAAATAAAATAAAATAAACAACAAAAGGTGAATCAAATAGACCATTACAGCAAGGCTGGGATGGTCAATTTGGTAAAGTAAATCCGTTGAGCATCTTTCTTCACCTTTAGACAATAATTCTGATGGCAAAAGAGCCAAACGGGACAGGCAAAAAAACAAACAAAAAAAAACTAAGTACTGAATGATATGTCACGTATTTATGTGCAAATGTTTAATGTACAAATGTACAAATGTTTGTTTTGTAATTTCAGCGTTTACTTGGTTTTAAAGCCTTTACTTTAAAATATATGCCGTTCAATAGTTGACCTTAATCTTACAGAGAATGAGATGATTTTATGGATAATTAAAGTCAGTCATATATCCACAAACACAACAAGCTGAAAGTCAGAGATTCTGCTCGGTTTGCAGTCCTGAATATCACGGCACAAGCCGGATTCACTGCACTGTTATATTGCTGCCTCTGTTCGGTGGTGTCAAGCCAAACGGCTTTAACGTGTTTGAACGAGCTGACGGTTCACTCGTTAAGCTGAAAGAAAGATGCTTTAATCACAGGAGTCACACATGTGTCCACTGTACCATCTGGGAACTCTTCTTGTTTAGCACTTGTAATAACACACACACTAAATCCTGCTTCTCTTGTGCTGTTTTGTAGCAGTGTATACACCTGAGACTGTCACCTGTCTGTCTGTCCTGCACTCTCTCTCTTTGTCTTTCTCTCTGATTGTGTAATAAAAGTATGAACATGTATTTATAAGTTACAAGTTAAGTTGTGTTTGAATCCTGCAGCTTATCACACATTTGATTTCCATGTGTGACAACTGCAAGTGTCCAGAGTGAGGACAGACTGAGGGACCCACTGCTGCACATCATCTGTGAGGCTTTGCACCCCTGATAATCCACCAGGACAAACTCAGCAGTGTGTGAGGAAGAGGAGGAAGAGCCAGCAGCAGCTGACAGATGGAGAGAATAGACAGACTGTTCCCTGTTTGTGAAGGACTGCTACAAAAAGTTTAAAATCACTAATTGTCTGTCCTGAATCAGTCTTATTAGGTCATGTTCAAATAAATTTACCATTCCAGTGTTTTCAGTGTTGGAGAAAGTACTCAGGGCCTTCAAGTTGAACACCATGAAAGGCAGCAACAAGTTTAATATTCAGAAACCTAAAGTATGTATCAGCAGCAGAATGGACCTAAAAAAAATGTTTGTTTCAGTTCTATGAAGCTTTGAGTATTTTGGATTAGTAGTACTGCTGTGTTTGTTGCATCATATTGCTGTAATTGTTTATATGCTTTATATATTCTGAAGTAAGTTGATCTAGTGTTACATCATATTTTATAAGGATGTTATGTGTTTGTATACTTTCTGCCCAGTTTGACCCATTTAGCAGAAGTCAGCCTGTTTACGGCTCGGATATCTATTCTGTATGATTTGAAGCAGATATTGAAGCAAATATTCCAATATAGGAATATTTAATATATCAGTCTACTCTTCATTCTATCAGAAACGGTTATCACAGCTCGTACATTTTCTTTGTACAAAAGCACTGAGCAAAATGTAGTAATGCCAACACATTAAAAAACAATATTTGCCTCTTATATATAATCTATTTGTACACTGTCAAAGATACTTGCCTTTGAGTGAAGATATAAAGTGATAGGAAATATAAATAACTGCAACTTGAGTCTTTACTGAAGCTCAGTATTTGACACAGAGTTCAAACTCACTGCTGTAATAGCTAATCATGATTAATATGGTACTAACTTTAATATTGGCCTTATTATATTTACATTACAATGTAGCTTGTCATCACCGGTGTGTGAATGGGTGGATGACTGAATGTAGTGTAAAGCGCTTTGGGGTCCTTAGGGACTAAGTAAAGCGCTATACAAATACAGGCCATTTACCATTTTACCATGACTTTAGTCTCATGAACAACATTAGCTAATTGTTATTTGCTAGCTAATCTTAAAATTACAGTTCAGACCAAACTAACCTGGATACCTGTCGTTGGCTACAATCGTAGTAACATGTATATGTTGAAAAAAAAACTGCTTCAGCAGCAGAAAATACATGAAAGTTCATTTTAGTTCTAGCTATTTTTTTTAAATTCTTCAGACAAGTTAAGAAGAACGTTAAAGTCTTTAACACGGTAGTACAAATACTGACTTCTATTTCGTTTTTTTTTTTTTCCACAGGTTACATGGTTTTTTTAAGTTTTTTTAAGTTTTTTTTTTTTTAGTGTAATGGGATCTCGGATGTGCTGCAGTTGGGAAGTGAAGGAGTAGTCCATTAATTGAGAGTCAAATTTATATTTCTATCTCTGTCAAGGTCGACAAGGCAGCACTTCCTCCCACAGATGGAGTTTTTTTTACCTCTTCTCTTTGTCAGCGGGATGAGCTGATTGTCACGCTGAGCCGAATGTGTTTTCTCTGCTTTTTTACCTCCCTTTTTTGTCTCCCATTAGCACACTGTTCGCTCAGTCGTACGCTGCGTTTGGGGATGGCGGCGGCGGTAGCAGCGAGGGGCAGATCCATCATGCCGTGCTGCGTATGGTAATTGTTATAATAGATGCAGAGCAGTTGCTTAAGGGCTGATGTTTTGGGAAACTGTTATTGAACTAATTACTCATTTGCATACTTTGTCTTCAGTGTTTAGCTCCAGATTTTGTCTCTCTCTATGGAGTCGCATTAAAAGTCATTGAAAAGAGGGAAACGCTGAGCCGCTTTGCTGGCTGAGTGGAGTCGACTCCCAGGCCTAAACCCCCACCAGTCAGCTCCTCACGATCACATGGTTAAATCTCACCCTGTTTCCTGTCGCGCAGTGGTGTTCATCTTTTTTTAAGTGCATGAATGAAATGGAAATACACATGCAGTTCTGACAAGTATTATGTAACAGTTAAACAAATAAAACTACAGTTTATTGAAAATAACAATAATTTTTAATTATATTATGAAGCTTTTGATGAAAAAAAGGACATCACCAGAACTAGATCAGGACCAGAAAACAATCCTCATTTTCTGGAACACAATAGTCTACATCTCAGGACACACTTCTTAAATAATCAGGTCCGAACTTATTTTAATGACAATATCACCCGATTAGAGCACTTCGCTCTCACACTGCAGGCTTATGTGTTTATACACCTCTCTGAATGTAATGATTAGTTATTATCAATCTCTGGCTCTCATCCACAGCGTGTCCCAGCCCTGTCTTCCCTTACCCCAACCGCCCTGCCTGAGCCCGGCTCTGCTAGAGAGTTTTTCCTGAAAAAAAAGAGTTTTTCCTTCCCACTGTTGCCAAACACTTGCTCATGGGAGGTAGTCTGAATCTGGGGGTTTTCTCTGTATTATTTTACGGACTTCATATTCAAATATAAATTCCTCTAAGATGACTGTTGTTGAGATTTGGACACTATATAAATAAAACGGAACTGAAATGGATTTAACTGCCACCAGCTGTTCTCAGCTGCTGCACCACAAGCCAGCTTTGGATATGTGAGAGAAAGGCAGTAAGACTTTATAATATCACCCATGTCCCAAAAACATGGGTGATTAGCATGTTTACAATGTAAATGTTGTTAATGTCAAATATTGTTTGTTCTTCTGTAAAATTACCATCAGATTGAACACATGTTAAAAATACTTAATTTTACTTGCAGTTCAATTATTTATTTTCTTTGTCTTCTCTAAAAACCAGATTGTTTACTCCCTTATTCTCATGTGCCTTGCACATTGCCTTGTAATTTCATATGAACATTTTCAATAAAGGATTTTATTAATTTTTTTTTAAAAGGCTTTACGCTTCTCACCTTCAGTGAACACTACTTTGGTCACATGGTGGAAAGAGAGGGTCCAACAAACAATGTTCAACCAGCAAAAGGAGGCTAATGGTGACAATAGTGCAGGACCCAGTGAAATATTATGTTTTGTGGCATTGTTCAGTGTTTAGAGAAGAAGTTGATGTTGTGTGGATGTGTGAAGGTCATTGCAAATGTTCAGCTAGATCAGTGGTTGTCAAACTTTTTACATCATTCCCCACATGGCAGAAAGAAATATTTCCACGCCCCATCTAAACAAAACGATGACAGAAAAGCATAGCTGCAATTTTATTTAGATGATAAATTCACAATGAATCCTTCGGTAATTTTTGTTTTAAACAAACAACTTTCATTTCAAACAGCTATTTGTAACTTTTGTTACTAGACTGTTTCATGAGTCAGCAGCACTTCTTCAAAAAAGCAACAAGTTAAACAGAATGTGAACATTGCCAAACATGGAAAAATAAAGTTCAGTCTTAGTCTTATTAAACAAAGAAATCCAGAAACTTGTGAACAGAGATGAAATATATATAATTTAGTGAGAGTTTAATACACTCTCAGTGGCTGCAGTGAGCCTGTTTTTGACTGCAGAGCTGTGGCGGGGCGTGGTCTGTGGCACGGCTGCGGGGGAGGCGGATGCACCTGAGCGGCATCCCCAAGCCGCCTCGCCGGCTTAAAGCAGAATGAACTGGGTCCTGCTGTTGTTGTTGATGTGTGTAGGCTTAAGCTGAAAAGCTGCAGCCGCGTGTGTAATTCGATAGCCGCAAAATAGAAGTGTACTGAAAAGTGCAAACATGACGTTGAGACTCTCGTGCCCCAATTCTGGATTTTGGCACCACTGTAAACAATGCACGACAGACCCAACCACAGGTTCACACTTTTCAGTACACTTCTTTATTGTGGTTGTTGACTTGCGCACGTGGATGCAGCTTTGATGCAGCTAATGCAACATTAGTTCCACATGACTTTTCTGCCAGTTAACTTGTGCCCCACCTGTGAGAAGTCTCGCCACACACTTTAAGAACCACTGAGCTAGAGAAAGATGAGGTTATGTTAGGTCATACAGCACAGTTGGAAATCATAATACTTGTCATGCAGAGAAGAGCTTTATGAACACCAGCGCAAAATGCTAGTTTATGCCTTTAACCTGTAGATTTGAATATAACAGTTGGACGTACGGCACAGTGGTTAGCACTGCTGCTTCAGGAGCGTCCTGGAGTGCTCCCTGTTTGTGTGCAGGTGTTTTCCTGGAGCTGAAGACATGCCCATCATGCCTCAGGACATGCTCACGTCCTGATTTAATAAAAAAAAAGATTTGACCAAATTTCAGTCTTTGTTGAAAGTCAACACAAAAACACAAGGCCATGAATCAAATTCTTCCACTGAACTCTGAATATTTCTTCGGGCTGATTCGTCTGCAGACAGAGGAAAGTTCTGCAGAGATCGTTGCATAAAGCAAAGAATGCAACAAAGTGGAAAATAACAACAGTATATGAATAAATCTTCTAATTTGCATTGAGGCAGGGATGCCTTCATGCTGGACCTCAATTAATTTTCTTTTCCTTTGAAAACTGTACCGTGCTAAAGGCTGCCCGCTCACATTTATAATCCTGTTTATTAACTCTTTGATCACATGTTTAATGATGTGAAATGTTCAAAAGACAAAGAAATAAGGATGCTGTATATTTGTGAATCGATTCGTTCATTTCTGCCCCCTGCCTACTTCTCTCTATAGCTGCCAGCAATAATTGGCCTCCACCTGTGGGTGTCTGCCCAACAGCTCATTGACTAATTGGAGAATGTGAGTGTACAAATCAGCAACCAGAGCCCTCCACAAAACAGACTACAAACGAGATCCTTTCTCTGCTTCTCCACTCTCCAGACTGTGACTGAGCTGCTGGTCTCTGTAGCCTTTAAGGCTTGTTAAAGATGCAATCGCTGAGCCATTTATTAGGAACACCTGACAGTTGTGTAGTGCTACTCTCAGGACAGACTTTAAGACTCTTTCTACTAGAAAGCGGAGATTATTAGTATGTTCCTGGCACTTGTCAAGATCTTATTACTGCACTGAGGACTGCCTTTTTTTGGTTTGTTTTAAGGAAATGGACCATTTTAGATTCGATATTCAGCAAAATGTCTTTGCATGGAGATTTTTTACAGTGTAATTAAGGCCGATTCTGATGAATAGACGTCCTTGTGGCCTTTCACGCATTAACTTGATGTGCCACACAGCATAACAGAGTATTGTGATCCTGCTAACGACCCCACCTGTGCACGGCTGTAATCCAAGTTCAGACGGACACCTCTGATGATTTGTTGCGCACATAATTACAGACGAACATATACATCGCTCTCGTGCGATGCTCACCACAGTTATGCTTTAATCTACCGAGCAGTCGACAGCCTGTAAACCTGAGTTATTATTTGTTTACCACATATAAAGTGTACATTGATCACAAACAAAGTGAAAGTGCAGGCGGCTCACAAACTGCCAGAACAGCTTGCATCAGCAAAAAGAAAAGAACGGTCTAGATGTGGCGGCTGAACGAGCCGAGCCGATCACGTCCCTCCCCATTCGCGTTTGGTGACAAACTCCCCTGTCATTAACCTCTCTCTGCATTAATAGCAGTGTAATTAGTCCCTCATCCTCTATCCATAATGTTGAGTCAAGAAAGTGACGCTAATTTAGATCTAATTAGGCTTTTTGCAACGCCATTACATGGCTCTGATATGCAGAGGAGCTAACGACAGGCCGCGAGTCCGGATGTGAGGAGCTGTCGGGTGAATGCTGCGCTGCTAAACGACTGCAGAGTGACTGAGCACAAAGGAAGCCAAGTCACCGCCTGACAACTGAAGGCAAACTGCAAGTAAGCACTTCTGTCACAGAGGTTTGCACAGGAGAAACAGTTAGTCTGTCAGAGAGAGGCTGGGGATCGTGCAAGGACACTCCAGCAGAAAGCAGCCGTTATAAAAACTGACAGTTCACAGTATGGATGTGAAACTCTTCCACATATACTATGCTGATTATTCAGTAATATAATATAATAAGAAACTATTTAAAAAGAAACAATAACCTTCAAATTAAACAATTTATGCCATTTACTTCCTGCACAGAATGACTCACCGAGCTGGGTGTGATTCAGAAAAGCACCCCTGCAAAGAAAGAATCACACAGATAGCAAATAAACAGATCAGGCTGATCCAAAGATCTGAAATCTGTGAGAATTTCCAAAACTGAGAGCAACATATAAGTTGTTTGTACTCTACCTAAGCACTTGGAGCGCTTTATACAGCACACCTGTTTCTTTCCACAGACTATTTTTTTTATTTGTCCATTTGGATATTGTTAAAGGTTAAAGTCCAAAGGTTTGCTGTCACAGGTTGTTAAGCTTCAGCTCCACTTGTGTGAGTCACAGAACTGGAACGCTTGACTGCATTTGTGCCTTGGTTTTGGTGCAGAGGTCGCTGGGAATACTAACACGTGTCAAGTCAGCCTCAAGTGGCCATTAGAGGAACTGCAGTTTCTGCTACTTTATGTTTACATCCTCAGAAGTTGCTTTCAATGTAGAGCTATTATTTGAAATAAAAAAATGTGTGTTAAATCTGAATGTGGCAACGCGTTCCCTCTAAAATGCAGCAGCTGGTTCAGACTTTCATGCCTTCACTTGAGGACCGACCCAGACCTTCACGCTTCTTCATCTCTAAAAAAAAATGAGACGACCCCAGATTTCATTCTTTTCTAAAATATTTCAACATGTATGGTTTTAAGATGTGCATGTAACTGAGCTGCTACAAAGACTGCTGGGTGGAGTTTGAAAGTGATTGCATGATTCAAATCCTCACACAGTCTTCAGAGATGCCCTGCGATCTGTGTAGAGGCACCTCATTTCTCATTTGTTCAAATTTTCCTCACCGTCTGCCTCTAACAGCCACATGCAGTGCCTTTGTGCATTCAGTGACTCGGTCCAGCAGCAGCACTTGTGGATCTGTGTGAGGTCCCGGTGTCCAGTTAGCGGTTTGTTTTTTGTCTTTTAATGTGTCTTTTAATGATGAGCTGATGGGCTCGAGCGCTCGTCTAAATCAATACGGCCTGTACCTTTCTGTGCTAATGATTAAAGGCGATCGCCCCGCACATCCAGGAAAAACACAGGCCGGCACAATAACTAACAGTGTATCGAACTCAAAATCAAAGCGCTGTGACACGGCGTAACGAACGGCGGATCCGCTCCGGTTAGCGGAACACGTCGTCATATCTTTCATTGTGAGTAAATGTGATTGAATGTGTTTTCTCCCTTTCAGAGACCATTAGCGGGCCCGATAGTGATCACTGGGGTTGACGTCACACTGGTTTCAAGAGCGGTGGCTGCTGCTGCTTATCTAATGGCCCACAGGAAGAAGAAGCCATTAGCAAATAAGCAAGTCTATCCCTGTAAGAGCTATTAGCCCCAGCTTTATTTCTCTGCCCACAAAGTTAGTGAGAAACACAAGACAATGACATGACAACTGTCAAGGACATAATGACGGGTTTGAACTTGGCTGGCTGGAAATTTGCTTATTATTGTATGTTTTATTGTTGTACTTGCTAAATATTGGTGCCCTGTGGTTTGTGACTAACACGAGTTAGACAAGCAATTTGTGTCTTCACATTAGTTGTTTTGTAAGCAGATGTTATTTCAAGTGCAAACCCGGGAAAGTCAGATTCAGAGAGTAAAACCTCCAAAAAGTTCACATTATGTTAGTTTGATTTCACCCTTCAGGAAACCCCTGAAGCATCTATCCAGTCTGAAAGCAGTTGCATATCCTTCCTAAATGTTTTACATTCAATGTGTAAAATATTTCAGATCTTAGAAAAATAAATGTGTCCTTAAATGTTATGTACTCCCCTTTTTTCAATACAAAAACTCTGCAGTGTGAAAAGGTTTGAACGCCTGCAACATTCACAGCAATTTGTCACAAAAATTGGAAGGATGTGTGAAAAGTCCCAGCTCTCCACAGACAGATCCTCCCAAATGGCTTGCACTAGATATTAGAATACCGCTCAGAGGTGAAGAAAACGCTGTCAAGTCGTGACATGATCTGACACGAACTCATCTGCTGCATGCACAAAACATATTTACTCGCTCCCCTCTTGCAGGCGTATAAGACTGCAGCAGGAGAGGAGGTAGACACAATTAAGGTCGTTGGCTTCAGCCTCGGCTGTGCTATTTGGCCTCGTGGCAGGTGGGCTGCCCGAGTGACATCATCCTGCTTTCAGGGTCGCTGTTTGTCGGGCACATTTTCTCCACTGCCCTCTGACTCTGCCTGTCGTCGGTGTGGCTCTCTCACAAAGATAAACCAGAGCAATCAGGAACAGGATGATTCCTCTCTTTTATTTCACTAATTTATTTCTCCACCGGGGCCACACTGAGACTTTCTGGAGCCTAAAGCAGAATTCAGTTCGACATCCCTCTGCATTAAACAACCTGTCAATCAGTTCAGGAGCTGGTAGCAATCGAGTGTTTTAAGTTGAAAATGAAACTCCCTGAGGCAGGATTCTAAGATTATTTCTTCTTTTTCTTGTGTGCTTGTAATTGAGTTATTTATCTGCTTTTTTGTTTCAGCCGGCGAGCCATCGAGCCACCGAGTCACAAGCTCTCGCCGTATTGAAAACAGGCTTTGAAGACGACACGTATTGGCATATGGTTAGGGACGGTTTAATTTAATTTGCGTGGTATCTTACAGGTCCCCTGATTACAACTGTTTGGGAGTTAATTGGTGTCGCTCTGTCCTCTGAGGACAACAGAAGGCAAACCGAGGCTGGCACACACATCTTCAGCTCCTTTTTGATTCGTTATTACAGTCTCTTCATTCATCAAACGTGTCAGATCGCCAAAACTGCTCCATCTACCTATTTTCTGATGCTGATGCAGGGAGATGTAGGCCAGATCCCTCCGCCAACAGGAACCTACCCAGAATGCAATTTACTGTTTTATTTTGTCCTTTTTGAAGTCGACTCCAGTCCGCTGACGGTTTCATCTGAAACGGAATTGCGTTGGTTCGCAGCCAAACTGGCAAAACAGAGTGCACGCACGTCTATAAGCAGTGCCCAGCGATCAAACGTAAAAGATGGCACGGCACGTTCGGTGCCACGTGGAGCATCTTTGAACGATGTGGTCATCTAAGTCTGAACTCGAGGCCAGCCGATTAGCGAAAGATGACGATTAGCAGATCTGAGGCAGCGCTAATTACAAAGTGAAGGCAGCTAAGAGGAGAAGTCTGAT
The DNA here is from genome assembly GCF_057382095.1 of Aulonocara sp. 'chitande type north' Nkhata Bay. Classification (NCBI taxonomy): domain Eukaryota; kingdom Metazoa; phylum Chordata; class Actinopteri; order Cichliformes; family Cichlidae; genus Aulonocara; species Aulonocara sp. 'chitande type north' Nkhata Bay. The sequence goes on from NC_141345.1 coordinate 7,635,401, forward strand.
CTGATTGTTCGACAACTGAATGCAAAACTATGATCTGACTGTAAAAGCACAAACTACTAAACTACAGAAGTTATTTATTACACTCCATTAAATGTTGTTTTTTGCTAGAAAATCTTTTATCTTTATAGTGAATGTGCTGTTTTCAAAAAAGTTTATCTAAAAGCTGGCAGAGCCAATAGATTTCACCTTGTTTTGTGAGACTCAGCTGTAGCCACACACTAGTTTTGGCTTTACTGATCATCATCATGTTGTCGCAGAGAGGAAAACCAAGTAGAATTAATTACTGGTTGCTCCATTGCTTAAAAAAGTAATGCATTACTTTACTTAATTATTCTCCAGAGAAAACAATTTGTTGTATTATGTTTTCATTATTATGTAACCTGTCCTGAAATGCACTGTCACATAATTACCCGTTAACAGTTTAAACCTCAGGCTTCACACAGATCCCCGTCCTAATGAGGACACACGTACAAACCAACAACACAAAGCAAAGATGAAAACCAGCTCAAAGAGACTTCAAAGCCATCGCCACAGTGATTCTACTGTAGAAACATAAACAGGAAGAAATGCAGGAGATAATGCTGCAAGCCTGGCTGCTCATCACTGCCTTTGTTACCTGCTGAAAGTCAGGCTGGAGCTGCTGGGCTGCAGTCAGCCTTCACTCAGCTTTAACATCACTCTCGGTTCTGTGTGCTGACATGCTGTCAGCACTTTACCACAGTGCTCCTGTCTGTTTGTGCAGTAAAAGTAAAAATAATATGAAACACATGTACATGGTATAAATTGTGTGTTAGTACAGTAATGCTTTACATTACTGGAACCATCATCTGTTTTCTCTTCGGTCACGCTCGGTTGATTTTTCTAGTCGGCACACTCATTTCCTCCATTACCCGCTGGCTGCTTCCCAAACAAACACACGTGCGGCTTGGCACTTGTGCTGTACGTAACAAGTCACGCGACGTGACGCTGCGGCTGTGATTGGTTCGGCTCTGCGCTACTTAGTTTGGATTGGCTGACCTTTTTTTTATTTTTTTTATTTTAAGAGGACAAGAGCGGCGAGGTCTATCGCGATAGCTTAATTTCTCTATCGAGTAAAAGTTATATCGCGATACATATCGTTATCGTTCTATCGCCCAGCTCTACCTCACTGGCTCCACCTTAATTATTTCTTGTTAACAGACACAAATATCCTTTTCAAGATTATAGTCATGTATTAAAAAGCAGGAGGGTTTATTTATAATAGATTTTGTACATGGCTTTGTAACATGAAGTATCTTCTGCGTGTGCTGCGAGTATTTTGTCCAGTTAAAACAGGGACATGTCACCATGGCAACCCATTCTGTCTATTTGTTTTTCTCAAATTAACAGAGTAAATTTTATACCATAACCACAGTTTTATGACCTAAACTCAACCAAGCTCTGTATTTTGTACATAAATCACAAATAAACAATTAAAGAATAATAAACATGAAATGTGAAAATATAGAAATTGGGTGTCTGGTATGAGTGTCAAAGTGATTTGCTCCACCACCAACCCCCTGTAGCTTCTAAACGTGCACCTTTTCACCATGTAATGGGGGAAAATATGAATTCTGAAAACAAGCTTAATTAAAAAAACTTGAGATGTTGGATAAAATTGAACTAAAAAAGGGTGCAAGGATTTGCCAATCTCATAAACCTATGCTTTGATACACAATGTGACATTTATATGGGCTCATCTTGAATCTGATGACAACAACATGTCTCAAAAAAGTTGGCACGAGGCAACTAAAGGCGGGAAAAGTAAATGGCACTAAAGAAACAGCTGGAAGAACATTTGGCAACTAATTGGGTTAACTGACAGCATGTCAGTAACATGATGAGTATAAAAAGAGCATTTTACAGAGGGGCGGTGTATTAGAAGTAAAGATGGGCAGACGTTCACCACTCTGCAAAAAAACCCTAAAAATTATGGAAGAATTTCAAAATAAAGTGGGTTCATGAGATTCAGATACTCTGGAGAAATCTGTGAGCAAGGGACAAAGTCTATGATGTTCAGACCCTCAGGTGGCACTGCATTAAAAATGGGCATGAAATAAGAAGCCATATGTGAACACGATCTATGTCTACATCTAAGCCTGAATGCCAAATGCTGAAATATCCTCAGAACCACGTGTAAACCAGCTGTCTGAGAGGGGGTCGTATGGTACTATGAGCTCTTTAAGATAAGATGGGGCCTGATTATTCAAGAAAACGAAATAAAAATAAAACCTAATTAGAAAATATAAAACTAATTGTAACTTTAAGATGAAAAAGACAATAATATAATATATTATGCTGATTAGCCACCCCTGCCTTTTAAGCTGTTGGTCCTTTGCATGACACCTAAATGACACTAAGACACAGGCTTTATGGAATCGGACACAAAGACCTCAGAAGAGCTCATAAGTTATGAGCTGTCGTGTATCGGGCTTGTGCCAGAACATCTCCCCCGCACCATGTCACTGGTTCATGACTTGCCTCGCCTTGGACTGCTGTCATTAGTTACTCATCACAGAAGCATTGCTGTTTTGGAGATGGTCCAACTCCGTTATCTGGCCATGAAAATTTGACATTTAAATGACCTCGGAGACGTCAGCGGGGGCCATTCTGTTTTAGGCTCAACTTTTGAGAAGCCTGAAAAAAACAAAACAAAAAAATGTTTTCAGGACAGGAAGATTTTACAAAACCATTTTGTCATCTTTGCACCTATCAGTGGCTGCTGGAGCTTTTCAAAATGATTCGCACTTCAGCTGGATTACCGCAGTGATAAGGTCACTGTGATAAAAAATAAACCGAGCCAAATTCACTGTGCTGCATCAGCCATCCGCAGCAGGTTTTAAGCCTCCACATGTAGATATTTAGAGTAAACTAGAATTAGATCAAACCAAAAAAACATGTTCGACGGCACCGCTTTCCTTGGAAAATGCACCGAAGGAAAGAATTGTCTGTAGGGCTTAAACGTGCAACGACACAAGTGAAGAAGCTCTCACTGCTGATGATACTGAGGATGTTACATAAGAGCAAATGTTATGTGATTTAGTGATAATTACATTCAGATTCTGGGTGATGCTCTGCTCCTTCCCGAGCACACGAGCTGGTTTTTAGTTTGCAGCTATGGCAGCAGCAGCGATGATGAAGTGGAGCTGTGATAATTTTGCTGTCAGTTTTATAAACAGGGTCCACCGAGTCTGACCCGTGGCTCGACGTGCTGCCCATGAATCAGCCAAGCCCCGTAAACATTTGGGCAATAAATAACTATAATTAAAAAAATACTGGTTATTGCATAAATTAGGTAATCAATTAGACTGCATTTGGTATTCATGCACTGCCTGCTCAGCCTGCAGTTTGACTTATTAGACTCTCCGAGGCTCCACTGTGGTTCAGTGAGATTTGGGGGTTGGTATTTTCTTGTGCATGTGTGTTACACTGAGAGAGACTAATGTTGCCTCTGCTGCTGCTCTTTGCATTTACACTGCAATAATATTAAAAGGAACAAGAAAATAATACAGAGTTGGCCCAATATCCAGTTTGTTGTTTTAACCTATTACAATAAGAAATTCACAAGTTGCTGTATTTAATAATGAGGTCAATGTATGTACAAATACCCCAGTGGACTGGGTTTCACAGTTTTTAGGCCATTTTTATTCTACACTTGCATTTTTGTGATGTTGTAGAGAGATGTCCTTACATGGTCATCTCTCTTTTTTGTGAGGGGAAGCCAATAAGAGCAAAGTTGGATTAAAAGAGGATGGGGAGCTGCATCAGGGTCCAGAATTCTGCCAGAGGTTTTCCTTCCCACTGTCACCAAAGTGCTTGCTCATAGGGGGTCATATGATTGTTGGGTTTTTCTCTGTATGTACCTTACAATCTAAAGTGCCTTGAGGCAACTGTTGTTGTGATTTGGCGGTGTATAAAAATAAAATTGGATTGAATTGAGTACAATAAGACAAATAAGCATAACTGTCAGTTGTGAATCATTGAAAGTCCAGTCATACAAATATGTATATTGCCACGAGCCGCAGGAAGTACTCGGGTGGAGACTGAGATTAGAAATATCCTGTCTCAGAGTGACGCTGAAAAACTAGTTCATGCATTTATTACTTCCAGGCTGGACTACTGTAATTCATTATTATCAGGAAGTCCAAAAAACTCACTGAAAAGCCTTCAGCTAATCCAAAATGCTGCAGCAAGAGTCCTGACAGGGACTAGAAAGAGCGAGCATATTTCTCCTGTTTTGGCTTCCCTTCATTGGCTTCCTGTTAAATCCAGAATTGAATTCAAAATCCTGCTCCTCACATACAAGGTCTTAAATAATCAGGCCCCATCTTATCTTAATGACCTTGTAGTACCATATCACCCTATTAGAGCACTTCGCTCTCGCTCTGCAGGCTTACTTGTTGTTCCCAGAGTATTTAAAAGTAGAATGGGAGGGAGAGCCTTCAGTTTTCAGGCCCCTCTTCTGTGGAACCAGCTTCCAGTTTGGATTCAGGAGACAGACACTATCTCTACTTTTAAGATTAGGCTTAAAACTTTCCTTTTTGCTAAAGCATATAGTTAGGGCTGGACCAGGTGACCCTGAATCCTCCCTTAGTTATGCTGCAATAGATGTAGGCTGCCGGGGATTCCCATGATGCATTGAGTTTTTCCTTTCCAGTCACCTTTCTCACTCACTATGTGTTAATAGACCTCTCTGCATTGAATCACATCTGTTATTAACCTCTGTCTCTCTTCCACAGCATGTCTTTTATCCTGTCTTCCTTCTCTCACCCCAACCGGTCGCAGCAGATGGCCGCCCCTCCCTGAGCCTGGTTCTGCTGGAGGTTTCTTCCTGTTAAAAGGGAGTTTTTCCTTCCCACTGTCGCCAAAGTGCTTGCTCATAGGGGGTCATATGATTGTTGGGTTTTTCTCTGTATCTATGAAGTGCCTTGAGGCGACTTTTGTTGTGATTTGGCGCTATATAAATAAAATTGAATTGAATTGAAATCACAAAGATTAGTTCCTTTATTTGACTCTCCATGTGTGATATATACAAGTGAGGGAAGAGGGGTCTGAGGTCACCAGGGTTCATGAAGGGGTCAGGAAAACACAGGGGAACTTCACACAGCTAGCTTTCTCCTCCCAGGGATTCTTCTCCACGCTCACACCGCACCGACTCACCACACTCATGACAGGACCACAGCAACAAATCCTCTGCCTGGCATGCAGAATCTAGCACAAGGACAGGAGAATCAATGTCAGGAAAAACTCGAAGGAAACTCGAAGAGGACTGTAAAACTGAAGTAACACTGACAGGGGTTAGACAGTAATCCAGTGACAAGGTGCTCCCAGCTGCTGCCTTAAGTACTGAGTAAAGAATCACAGGTGATAACTTGCAGGTGCGAGGCCCAGAGGCGGAGCCCGCAATGCACTCTGCCCAGGCAGTGAGATGGAGGTGAGAGAGAAAACACAAACAAAACATATGTAGCCATACTGGGCCAGCCAGTCAGGCATGGGGACCATGGCATATATTTAAGGAGGCCCAATCTGCTGATTCAGCTGAGTAACTTCTGTTTTTACATGAGTTCTGGTTACAGTATATAAAAGATTCAGTAGTGAAGCCAATGTGTAAATCCCTCAAACTTGCGTTTTTTTTCCTAGTGGCCAGCAGATGGTGACTAGTAAAAAGATGTAGTTTTGAAGTCCACAAGCAAACGACCTTTTTGCTTCCTTGACTGATGAGCTTGAACACTTAGATCTGCCAGGTTTCAAAAAAACAAGAGGGTGATGGTGACAGTTTCATCTTACAAGCCAAGTCTTTTTGCACCGTTGCATTGAAGCATTCAAGCCTTTGCACTCTTATCAAGCCCATAATGTGTAGTCTGCATTGGCCTTGAAAGTAACCAGAACAAGTATGTGGTCGCCTGTGTCCACACACCTTTGCCTCTCATTGCCATTTGTTCTTTCTTTACAGAAATGTGATACAAATTTTCAGCGTACACTCGTGTATGTACAGCCTTATTATACAGCATGCATGATGTCACAGCAGTTTGTAGATGCAGTCTAAACCTCATGCCACATCTTTCACCATGTCATCAAGTTGGAATATTTTAGCCTTCCGCATAATTGTAAACACCTTTCCTTAAAATTCAGGCGGACATTTTTGCTATCTTCGGAAACTTTGGGATCTTCAGGCTACACGGCATGAACGTGTGAAGCTGAATCCACTGGGGGACTCACTGCTGCTATGAAGAATATGTTTTGAAGGCTGAATATGAGACAGAATTAACTCGTTAAAATGAACGCTTTATTCTTGCAGGGCTCGCTTTTGCCTTCTCCAAACTGCATTGCAAACAGCTTAGCAGCAAGGGTTCCTCCCACACTCGTCTCCCACGGTCCACCTAACTTAGCGACCATGAATAGTTGATGGGAAAAGAACAACAATTGTTACTTAAGTCTTCATATAATATTTACGGGACAAGCACGGCAGGTCTGCAGCTGTGGCCTTGTAACGAAAGCACAGAGGAGGTTTGTGCAATTAGCAAAACAGGAAGGAGAAAAGAAACAGAAGAAATGTTTTTATGGTGAAAGGGAAAAAATAAATATATTAATGCAATTGTTCAAACTGCTCCCTTTCCACATGAATTTAATTGGAGCCTCTGAGAACTCTGCTGAAATAAAACTGAAGTTGATAAGCGTGCATGGAGCCGACAGATTGCCTCATATCCATGCAGCAGGCTCAGCCCACATTAAGAATGGCCTCGGCGTCTTCCTCCTCCCTCTGAAGGCTGCTGGAGCCTTGGCAGCAGCTGCTTTTGTTTATTCTGCACCTAACATGTCCTCCCCCAAAAGTTTACCCTTGATCAACAAGCATATTAGGTTATGCTAATATTAGTCGTCATTAGAAATCTGCTCACGGCACTGGTTTCCTCTCCGCTCACTGACTCATTTGTTTTGATTACTCCGCGTTCCTCCCCGAGTGTTAGCGCAGGGGCAGCAGCTTTGCTGGGCAGCGTGGGCGCCCTAGCACAGGTCAGGGGTTAAATTCTGCACATCTATATCATTCATTTTAGCTTTCAGTTAATGCGCAACTCCCACCTCCGTCTCATAAACGTGACAGAGGTGCACTAATGGACAGCAAAAGGGCTTTAATGTACTGAAGAGCAACGAGCAGCCGGCAGCTCGGGCCTCCATTTGCTCGGCTGCAGCAGAACAGCGGCGGCGGTCTCTGCTTGCATCAGCTCCAAAAACAAAAACTGCAAAAGCAAAGAAGGAAAACAAGTTTCCAAGATACATAAAGATCCAAGATGTGTGTTAATGTTTGTACAGGGCATCTATTACATTATTATTATTAACACAGTTTAAACACAGTGGCATAGTGGCACAGTGGTTAGCACTTATACCTCACAGCAAAAAGGTCCTGAGTTCAATTCCACCACCTGGCCGGGTCTTTCTGTGTGGAGTTTGCATGTTCTCTGCTGGTACTCTGGCTTCCTCCCAAAGTCCAAACACATGCAGTTAGTGGGATTATGTTAATTGGTAACTCTAAATTGCCCATAGGTGTGAATGTGACCTGGTGACCTGTCCAGGGTGAACCCTGCCTCTTGTCCCAAGACAGCTTTGATAGGCTCCAGCCCCCCTGCGACGCTGACAAGAATAAGTGGAAGAGGATAAAACCATATAGACACCACTAATAACACAGTTTAGTCTATTTGTACTCTCCATCTCTGAATCCTCCCTCTCCCAAGGTGGTCCTCGACTACTCTTGATGTACCTCGCTGATAATGGAAGGTGATCAGGTGGGCTTTCCAGGCTATGAAAGCCGTCCCAGTCTCTCTTACACTCCACCTCACATCAATCCTCTTTATTGTTTGTTATTTTTATTTCTTATGAATTAGATTTTATTTAACGACAGCATGGAGGTGCAGTGATTAGCACCACTGTGGCATGTGCATGTTCTCCCCGCTCCTGTGAGGGTTTCCCTGGGTACCCCAGCTTCCTCCCACATGACGGAAACATGCATGTCAAGTTAATAAGTGATTCTAAAGTGAGCATAATTGTGAATGTGAGTGTAAATGCTTCTCTGTTAGCAGTGTGATGGACTGGTGACCTGGTAGGGATTTACCTGTCATTTCATCATGTGCCACCTGGGGAATGTTCTAGACTTCTGGAATGGAGAAGCAGTGAAGACGCTGGATGGATGTGTGGTTTGAGCAGAAGTCTTGTGTGGACTCAAGGACTCTTTGTCAAGATGCTGACTGAATGAAATTTTTGCCACATGTCTCAACAACTTTGGGATTTGTGTGAAAAGTGAAACTAGTGTCTTTGTGTTTTATAAAGTTGTTGAGGCTTTTGGAAAAATATTCTTTTCAAAGTGTTTGTGCTGGGTGACTATATTTGGGTTATTTGTGGTGCAGAAAAAAAGAGGGCCACTTTGGACTGAGTTTTGATCAAATCTGACTCAGCCCAGTTTTCAGATATTATTTCTGGCCTTTATAAAGATCGTGATGGGCCAAACTCAGCTGAGAGACTGAAGGATGGCTGTCTCGTGCAAAGCTGCCCTGTTAAATTGCCAAAACTTATCAAATTCAGCAAAGTTTTAATCATTTTAAGCAGTGCAGAGAAGCTGGAAATGTAAACATAAGTTTGACCCATCAGAGCAAAGCTCACTACTGATTACTGTCAAAGCTGTTAGCTACCGAACAGTTAATTTAATTCAATATCCTTCACTCGCTGTAAGTGCTAGACACAGCTATGTAACATTTGGGGGCAGGGGGTGCTTTATTTCGTTTCAATGAACTTACTTCCTCAGACATTGATTTTTTCAAGTAAAAGTCAAAGTAATATCCCTACCTTGGTCAGCTTGTCACATGGCACAGAGCGGCGCGACTGGCAGATGAGAGGTGGGGTAAATGTGGAGACAGCGCTAAACAAAGCAAGTAGATGCAAAGCACCAGGATGAATGTTGTCTTCTACACAAGTCATTTTTATATATCACTACTTTGTATTGACCATCATTTTAATGAGAACATTTTAATGTAATAGTTAAGCATATTTTTCCCCAACACTGTTAATGTCACATTTGCACGTTCACCAATCATATGACGATAATCTTGAGAGGCTGAATTTTTAGAAACATGAATTATTAAAAACAGAATGAGGAGGTTTGATTTTGGTTTAGGACTCTCTCATCTAAATGAGTTATTTGCATTTTGCTGAAGCTGTTGTAAAATGCAGAAGTGAAGAAGTTTGGTCCTGGCAGCTCTGACAGCTCAGTTTTGAAGTCATGAACCTCAAGCTGCCGTTGACTCATCGTGTCTCTCTCTCGCTCTCTCTCTGAGATTTTCACGCAGTAAATCCTGAAAATCGGACACGCCAAAAACGGTGGACATCATCAATGTTCCGGTGCTCCTGCTGAGAACTAAATCCATCTTACGCTGTATATCTCTTATTCCTTTTGTGTGTGTTTTCTCATCTCCCCGCTTCACACAAACTCCGGCAGATTGTCCGACCTTGATCAGAGCTGTGAGGGATCAGCAGGTTTCAGACATCCTGTTACCGGCTTTTGTCTTCTCAGTAGTATCTGACAGTGATCATAGGAGCTGTGCGTGTTTGTGCATGATTACAAACGTTTAACTGGAGCAGGAGGAATGCACTGGAGAGAAACTGCATCCCTCAGTTTAGTTTGAATTGTTAAATCGGTCTGGGCCTGAGAATCTTTAATCCTGTTTCAAACTACTTTTTCAAACAGTAAATATCTTTCTTACTCTTTGATAAAAATAAATAGCCTTGATACATTAGCAGATTTTTCCATCACCATGGCTCAGCTAGGCCAGTTAGGTTATTGCATCTTTCATTGCATTTGGGGAAGATGTTGCTCCAGAATCACATCACCAACCCCCTTAATCTGAATGTTGATCTGAAGATTTTTGTCTGATACATTAATGTTGTACACTACTATTCTTTGACGAGCTCATTTTGACAGCTGAGTGTCTGCAACGGTTGATATCAACTGCAGTTTGCTCTGCATCCTTCTCACGCAGCGCAATACTGCGACTCTTATTGTTCACCGACGTGGGAAACGTGGGAGGTTGGGCGAGACCCTATGGTCGTCTGAGAGGTCCACTTCCTGTTCTGGGGTGCGGGAAGCTTCAGCTCAACTTCCCAGATTAAAGCCTCTGTCACCGCTCGGTATCAATTCACCTCGAGGGGGAACCAAAGTTGTTCACGCTCACAAATATCGATCCGTGTATCTGCGAGTTGGACGGCTTCTTGCTTTATCTGGGATTTTCTCCCTGATAAAAGAGCCCGCGGTGAGCTCGTTAAGACAGCATGTGGAATAAGGAGGGTGGCTTTGCTCATCCCCGAGATGGAAGATGAATCTGAGCCTAATGACCTTCACTGACAGACGTAATTCTATCAGGACCCAATCAGCTGCAGCAATTAGGCGCTCTTTGTGAGCCAGGGAAAGGGTGTGTGGATCCTAACCGGGGTCAATTAGAGAGTATAGAGCCTCCGCTCAACTCCCACTACATCACTGTGTCTGTCGCTGGGTGACCAGCCTCCCCTTCCCTTTAATCACATAATATAAATGTATCTCACTTGCCCTCCCTTCATCTCTTTTTCTCTTCCACTCTGTCCCCAGGCAACTTCATCTTGGTCAGCCAGGCTTTTTTTTTTTTTTTTAAATCAGTCCCCGTCATTTTCTGTTCCTGGAAAAAGACTTCCTGTCGTGGCCTGGAGGTTATCAGCCACAGTCACCTCTGTTTCCTCATTGAACCTCTGAAGGGTCACATCCTCAGTGTAGCTGATCTTTATTTTAATCCATCTGTGCACCAAAACATGTTTTCTGTTGCTAGGCTTTTCTTTCAGAAAAGAAAACGTTTGGTGCTCCATCAGAAGCTGGTCTGAGATGATGACTCTGACACACTCACAAAAAAGTGAAGCAGAGCATTTAAAGTGATGTGAAGCCTTATCATTTGAAACTTTGGCCATATATGAGAGACATATAAGAGATGCAGAGGATTTCATGTTGTCTGCACTGAACTGAGCTGCTGAGGTCAGTACTGTACGTCCTTTCTCGCTTCTAAAATATCCTTTACAACATTATTAGCCAAATTATGAGCCTCTTCTTGTCATTTTAGTACCACTGTTCAGCAGCTGTCACTGACTATTACCATGGAAACATGTCTCTTAGCTTTTAACATATTACAGTAAAACCAAAGCCGCTCTCAGACATTCATTCGTCATCGTTAATCTGACAGCATCCAAAAGTGTCGGCTTCATGTCTGAATGAGCATCCCGGAAATCATGCAGCATAAACAGAAAGGTGCCCATGTGATTCCACTTCCTGTGTCTGGTCATGTGTTTAGTGAATTTGGGGTTGCTGGACTCACTGATTAGACACCAAAAACTGTATCTAAAAGATGGATGTAGTTTCAGAAAGTAAAGTCTTTGTGGAATTGCATTTTTTTCTTATGGCCAGCAGGGGGTGACTGCTCCCATTTGCACAAAAAGTTGGACTGTAAAAAAGAATGAGGCAGCTGATCTCTTAATTTGTGACCTTCTGACCAGTTTTAATACCTTTGTAATGCACTATGTGTCTGGTTCTCATCTCAAAGAACATAATATAAAAAAGCTAATGTATAAAGGCTAAAATTTCTATTTTCAAGTTTTAGTAAGTAAAATGTGATGCCCATTTTATAAATAGTCCCTTTTAAAGGTGAAAAAGGATGATTCACTTTGTGGTTGACAGCTCTCTGCAGCATGAGTGTTCCTCAGTTTCACAGTCAGGTTCGGCACTTTTTTGTAGCTATTTTGACCTGACAAACAAGACTCGAGGCTTTGACATGTTTGACTACTGTTGTGGTTCAGTCTGAATGAAGTGCTGATCAAACTGGACTTAAAAATGAAGAAAAGCAGAAAACAAAGTGTGAAAGAGCTCAGTGTAGTGTACATGGGGAGCATTTGCTAATCCAGTTAATGAGGTTTGAGGTCAGAGCCTTGAAGCTTTGCTTCAAATCTCAGTTTGGATTCAGTGTTTTTGAGCTTTGCTTCTCCTAATATGAGCCTAAAAATTGAGAAAATTATAAGAGCTCGATATACTGGATCTTAATGTGAGTATATTTCACATAATTTCGTTTTTAATTCACTGGTAACAATTATAAAAATGTAATAACTTATTCTTCTTGGATACTTAATGTTGTTTTGCTATGTTTTTATTCAAATGTACTCTGGAGTTGGAAAACTTAGATTTTCATTATGATAAAAGTTGAACAAAAGAATTGGATTTTGAAGCAGTTCAGCTCTGCACAGGTCAGCGTTACTTCACCTCGGTTCTCAGCGCTACTACACTCAGCTGCTGCTACACTTACCGCCACCAATCCCAGGATAATATGCTGCTGCTGTGAGACCTGGATGATTATGAATTATCATATCCAGCCGGGCTGACAGTCCCTGAAGGCACCACTTTGCAGAGAGGCAGCTGAATCAACTCAAGTAGTCACACAAGCACAGTCCCTCCTCAGATCACCACATCTTCCCTGTAACCTGTTCTCATGCACGCCTCCATCTGCGACGCTGGTGAGCTCATCACTCAGCTGGCTGCAGGAGGAGAGAAGCGAAGGAAGGGGAGGAGCCCGCCGGGGACACCGCTGTCTAAAAACAACCAGCAGGGATTTTTTTTTTCTTTTTTTACTTTGCTTCTGCTTCCAAAAACACATGTTGTACCCATCTGTCACAGCCGGGCTCGGTGGGGAGGCACCTGACGTGTCATGTGACGCCGCTTGTCTGAAGTCTTGCACAGACTTTGTTTTATTGACAGCAGTGTGGCTTCTCTGTGATAAGCTGGCATGTGTTATGATGGGCTGCTTTATGGATGGGTGGGTCACTTCACTAGAGAAAACTACAGACTGTATATCTCCAATGCTGCCAACACCGTGCCATCCAACAGCTGAGGGATTTAAGTTCAATATAAATATATAAATACACGCATGTGTTTGTGTGTTTTGTTTACTGTTTGCTGCACTCTGCACGCTAGCTGTTTTTGAAGGCGTGCAGGTAAAGAAGAGGTAATTGCACACAAGGGGATCTGTGTCTGTGTGTGTGTCTGTGTATTAAAGATACAGTGGAAGTGAGAGGTAGGGTGTGTGTGTGTCTGAGTGCAGCTGAGTGTCAGGCATGTGCAGAGCTGCTTTTTCACACCAGTGCAGAGTTGGCACAGGTGTCAAAAAAAGTAATTAGCAAACAAACAAACAAACAAACAAAAGCCCAAGCAAGTGAAGAGAGGAGGAGCCGACAGAAGATGGCTGTCAGCAGAGAAGGAATCACATGACTAACCACTGACAGGAAAACTGGTCTCATACAGCTATGATGAGCTTTTAGGAAGGCAATTCTCGGGATTCTTTTAATTGTTTTTAATGATCAAGCATCAGAGTTTAGCTCTTGCAGCTACGCTGGCAGCTCCGTGAGGCGATAATGCTCTCTACACACCAGGAAATAAAACACGAGACACACTCTGGTTTTTAATGGAGGTGTGAAGTGGGAGGTGTTACTTTAGGCTTTCAGGTTTTGGAATTAAAGTCCCCTTCGTGCTCTCAAAAAATATTAAGTGACAGTTGGAGTTTTTCAAATGATGTTTCAGAGAGTAAAGGAAGTGTATTCTACTTCAACGACATCATGTAGACTGGTTTAAATACTCTTCAGTCTGGGGTTTAAATTCTCTGACTTTTTTAGTCAGTTTGAATTTGAAATAAATTTGAATCCGTTCTTTAAACACACTAATCCTTCCCAGAGTTGCTGGATGGAGCGAGTTATGAGAATGTGATATACCAAAGGCTCAGATTTAAAGCCAGGAGATTGGCCACATTCTAGTGTGGCTAGAAACCACAGCAAACCACAGCCGATCACCAAGGCACAGGAGTCACCAGCCATTAGTAATATTGTAAAGGCTCCCCATTTTATGACAGCTGGCTCATGCCAACATGGTTCCTCAAACTAAAGCAGCACTCGGAAATCAGAGGTAGAAAATCAATCTTTAAACTGGAGGCAACAAGACTGTTTGTTGGACTGTGCTGAAGAGTTGGTTGGTTGGTTGAGGTGAATTTGATGCTAGTCAAGCTTCCTGCAAAGAACAAAAATACCAGGTTTAATGCTAGATCCAGATGAAATGAATGCATAAACTTCATCAATACAACTAATAGATGAAGTGACGACATTTTAAAGAACATAGATGCTATTTCAGACTTTAGATATCTGATATATATTACCTCACAGCAAGAAGGTTCTGAGTTCAAATCCACCAGCTGGACGGGGCCTTTCGGTGTGGAGTTTGCATGTCCACTCTGGTCTCCTCCCACAGTCCAAAGACACGCAGTTTGTTGTCCCCCCCCAGCTTATACTCTGGCACTATAAGTAGCATGTTGGCTTGCCTACAAACTTAAAACACATTTGTAAGCTGTGTCCAAATTTATGGGCTGCATCCTCCTGAGGACGCATTTGTAGACCAATTACGTCACAGCGACTCGACGAAGGCTGTCCAAATTCGACTCCTCCGAATGCAGCCGACAAATGTGTCCTCCTTTTCCCCAAATTTGAAGGATGGGTCAGGTGTGTCCTTCGTGGCCCACCATATTCCAGTTTCCGGCAATGGCGGCCGCTACTAAGTTTTACAATTACTGTTATTAATCTTTCTGGGTCACAAAATAAACTTTTAACATATTTTCAGGCGAGAAAGTAGTTGTGTAAACTTCAAATATCTGCCCGGTTTATCAAGATATCGCATATTTCCAAAAGTTCTTCTACGTTTTCAGAGACGTCTGCTACCCACCAGCTCGATAGCTAGCCGGGAGCTTGAGGGTCACTGAAGCCACCGAGAACGACACAACTCCCGGCACATCATTTTCAGATCAGCGGACTTTTGCTGCTCAGGTTAAACGTAATATATAAGTCGCTTAGATAACCTAAAAATGTTATTGTTTGGCTTTTTTCAGTGTTTTATTTGTTCGTGAGTAAATCGGTTTGGCTGAGATTAAAGTTATTAGATTAGATTAGATAAAATAAAACTTTATAAATCCCCCGGGTGGGTTCCTCCTTGGTTTTCACACAGCTGAATAAACGTCAAACAGAAAACTGATTAAACAGAAGCGTGAGATGGTCGAGAATTTATGCCAGTGTCCTGTTATATTTTAGATAGCAAGGAGCAGATGGACGAGTTTATTAAACTCCACCAAGACAGCGGTGAAGCTAATCAGAAGGCTAGTCCAATTTCCCCAGCCGTTTACTTCCGGCCTATCCGACATTCTGAGGACCCGGGCCACATAGACCGCGAGGATCCTCAGGAGGATACAGCCCATGAATTTGGACACAGCTGTAGTGTGATAGCATTGTTGCTAATGTTGTTAGCTTCCAGAAATGGCATGTTTTTTGCTGGTATCTGTTAATAAACCAAAGTTTTGATCTGATGATGGCGCATCGCTGGATACATAAACTATTACATTGAACTAAAATGCATGCGTACCATACATCATTAAAGCTAAATTTATTAAGATGAAATCGATGGCAGGTCTAAAAGAAAGGTGAATGATGTCAAACTGCTTTATCCCATGAGGATAGCCGTAGAACTTATAGCCTGATTTGTAATGCTGAAGAATAAAAAACATCATTAGAAATCCTCATCTGGGGACACTGATATACACGTGTGGGATCTATGCTAATCTCAGGAGACACTCAGAATCACTAAAATCCTTACATTAATATTTCTACATGAAAGCCCCAGTAGAGGTCACAGGCTCATTGAAATCTCAATTTACCAATCATTCACTAAAAAAACATCTGAGTTGTTCAATTTTATTTGTGCTGCTTTGATGGTGGCACTTGAGGAAAGGTCACAAGTTCCCTAAAATCATTAGAATTCATCCTGTGGGATCATAACTATTGATATCAAGGTGAGGTGACTTGCTATTGATTATTAAAACGCTGGTAAGAGGGTCCGACTACAGCATCTTCACTCTCGAGCCGATGATCCACTGTTGCTTTCACTTGTCGGTCAGATTTGAGAACTGGTCGCTGGATTCTACGGTGGTTTGTTGGACCGACTTCCTGTTTTAAGTGGCATGTGGACAGGACCCTTAAAAGTCTGACATTTATTATTTCTGTAGCTGTTGGGAGCAGCTCGCAGACTCAGCAGAAGCAAAGCTCCTGACAGCACGCAGTATACTGAAGGTCGGCCTCTGATGAGAGCATGCTGCATGAGTCCTGTTTAAATGATATGTCTGAGCACGAGGAAATAAAAACATCAAACGTAAAGTCAGAGCAACCCAGAAAACAATTGTTCCAGATATAACCTCGAAGAGCTCCTGTGCGTGCCCACTTTGCCCCACCCATCCTGACCGCCCACGCTAACTGGGTCAGTGAGGTTGGCGAAAACTAATAGTGCATCATTTTTAATTGCCCCTACACACAATTTCCTGACAGATGCCATAACCGCTAATTAGTTACTGACAGCATTATCAAGTTTTCTTCTAGTACAGAGGGGCCCATCCTTAACGCCGCTGTCAAATTAAAGTGTTGTGAACTAACAAGCAGATAGAGGCGCCAATTAAATGAGGAAGGGCGGCTCGTGCTCCGGCTCCGTCCCCTAGGCTTCACACAAAAGTTTGACTGCGCTCTCTAAGACGCTGCTGGAAGCAGGAAGATGTTCTGAGACGAAAGGCAACAAGAGGCCTCTGGCAACTCAGGACAGTTTCTTAGAAATATTCCAGCAACAAACAACAGCGGGTCATGCAGAGTTTTCATATGTGTGCTGGTCCAAAGTTTGTGAAGTCTGAAGAGTTTTCTATGATTCTGTAAGAGTGTGGTGTGAAACTCTGCAGATTTATGTACAAGTCTTACATACAGAGAATCCAATCTAACAACTAGAACAAAAAGATTACTTCCTTTGTTAATTATAGAGGAAAATAGTCCAACATTTATGAAGGGTAAAAGTATGTAAACCTCTTGGATTTGCAGGTAATTTAAAGATGGGGCAGCTGTTTTCAGTCAGGTGACTGAGAATCCGGTGTGAGACGGCACACTGTTTTAAATGTTATGGATCTAAGACAGCTTAACAACAAGGTTACAATAAGGTTTCTGAGAACCTCAGTTTTTTTGCGACTTATTAAGCTGAGAAAGGTTATGAAATCATCCCTAAAGACTTTAGAAAGTCTCTGGACAGATTATGTACAAATGAAGGAAATTCAAGACTATTGTACCTTTCCCTTTGGTGACATTTCATAAAAATGTGCGGTAAGAACAAATATGGAGGGATTACACAGACTGGTAATGCAAAGAGGTGGAATCCACAAAATGTTGCTGTGAAGAAATCTTTCTGTGGCCTGAATATTGAACTGCCAGCTGTTGCCCAGGGAGTTCTGCTTGGTCATTGATGTTTCATTCAGTTCTCTGTTTGGATTCCTACATCAACAGAGGCACAGGTCATCCAAACAACTGTTGCTACGGACAACAAATGGATAATACCGACAACCCTCTGCACCATTCACTGAACAGGCAGCAACACTTTCTCTAATGTCTGTTTCATTCTATCACAATTAAATACAAATCCCAACATAATAAAATGCAAAAAAAGAATCTCATTGTTTCAGCTTCGCTGCCACAAAGATGAACACAGAAACTCTTCCCACCTCATCCCTTCATACCTGTATTTATTTGTTGTTGTTGTTGTGCTTTAGTCATTGAGTTATTTTATTTTACATTTCTTTGTTTTCTTTTGTAACTCTTTATACTCCAACATCAATCCTCAAATAGTCAGAAGTAGAATCAGAATATCTTTGTTGTCATTGTAACATAGCGAAATTAAGTGCAGTCCCTGTGGTGTCAAGAGAAAAACAGTTTAAATATAATTACAAAAGAATAGTATAAAAAAATAGGAGAACACAGTCATTCAGTAACAATTAAAAAAACCTTATTACACAAACACGATTGCACAGGATGTATTTGTCACAGTATTTGTCACGAGGTGATTACTTCAATTCAAGAAAGAAAAGGGAAATCAGAATGTAAACACCTAAATATACCTAAAAGCTGCCATGAAGTGTGTTATAAGTTAGTTTTCATTTAAAGATCACAAGTAGCTCTTTTAAACTATGTATGGCTATTTAAGGTTTGTATCGTATATCTTTTCATTATCTCTTCCTCAATATTGTTTTCTTATTATCTCCTTCTCCTCCTCCTCTTTTTCTGTCTCCTCCATCACTTCTACAGAAGAAGACATATAGAAATATCCTAATTTATTGCCAATATTTTCATAATTATTGATTTTCAGGAGATGAGGCATGCAACCTTCCCATCCTTGGATGGTTGACAGCAAGTCAGCTAAATAGCTTGCTAGAAGCTAACATTATGCTAGCTAATGCTAGGACTAAAAATCACACTCTCTGATTTGCAGTGAATAAACTCTCATATGATGTGCAAAGGAAATCAGATAAGTCTTTTAATATACTTTATGGCTTCTTTGTCTCTTGCATTTCATCGTTATGTCGACAAAATCATCAAACTCTCCACTAAAACCCTGAAAAATTCACAACTGTCAGTGTTATTAGCACATTGGGTTAACATAAGAAGATTCACGTGAAACTGTTTGCATGCGTGCAGGCAACATTAAAATGCAAATGTTGTTGTGGTAAGTACCACTGATCCTGACAAATTACAGATTTGACTAATGAGCTGAGTCTCTGTGACAGCGTAGAGCTGACCCTAACAACACGACACAAATGCAGGACAAACTCTTTGAGTCCTTTTTAATTTTTTGAAAACTCTGAAATATGAGCATTCCATTAAGCCGAATCCTGTCTGTGACAAAAAATATCTAGCATTGGTGAAACATCTGCGAGTGAAAGGTTAGCCTTTCCTCCACACACACCTGAGCCATTAATAAATCTCTGTTCCTCTGACATGCTCAGTGGTCACATAAACATCCTCTACTGCAGCATTCTTGTTCTCGCTGCTTTTATCACAGCATTTTAATCACTCTGCTGTTTTATCACTGCAGAAATAGACTGAGCCGGAGTTGGATGATGGGAGCACAACAGCCTAGTGAATGCAGCCGTGAATGCTAACGGGCCTCTCAGAGAGACCTTTAAATCTGAGGAAAAATACATGACTTCATCCATAAAATCATCCCTCACTCCGCTCAGCCGCAGCCATTAGTGGTAATTCAGCTCTCAGCTTCCCATCACAGCATACGCTAACTGCACCTCCTGCCCCAGAGCTCACGACTAAAACAAACACTCCCGGTTTACAGGAAAAACGCCTGAAAGCAGTGTGGATGTCAGTCAGAGTATTTTGCATGATGTATGAGGTTGGGATGAGCGCGCACCTCGCTGTGACTCTAAATAATTAAGGGAAAAAATGAAAGCTTCAAACGTTGTCTTTGCAGAGGTAGCGTGACTCACTGGTTAATCAATGCTAACAGGGAGTGTCAGGGGACCAAACAGATCAATTCCCCTGGCACAGGGAAGGAAGCCAGTTTCAACCGTGATGCTCGGTCAGACTGACAGCCAGCAGAGGAAAGAGAGAAGAGAGTAGAGGAGACAGGGGAGACGATGCATATGGATTCAGAAAGTGCTCATAAAACAAATCCTTAATATTGTAACAGACAACAGTAAAAACAGTGAAGACTCGAAAGCTTTAGTGACTCCCATCTTAATGGAGTATCTGGTTGTACCCTAACCAACTCCTCCTAGAATGGTTCCTACCAACTCAAATCTGCAGTTCATCTAATGTCCACTAGAGGCTCCAAAAGTGAGTCAGTGCCTGTAGCCAGCAGCAATAACATGGTACATATTAAACTGTTTGGTCTCTATAGCTAATTTGCTCCTCATAACAGCCATTCAGGATATGAAGTTTGAGCTCAGACATGAAAAAAAATTAACAATCATTTTTTGTTGGTGGGCTCAAAAACCATTAAAAAAAATCTAAATGATAAATGAAGCTAAATCATCTGGATAAAAAAGACATCAAATGGTCAGTTTCTCATCTTATTTAACATAAAATCTTATGATTTTAAGTTAAGAGAGAATAAAGCAGGCCTTGTGACTGACCAGCCGATACCCTTTGAACATTCAGTGTCCCTCAGTTTCTCAGTCAGATCCACTCACACTGAAGCTTAACCCTTTAAAGCCCACCATAGAACCAAGTCTGCCAGAGCTTATCTTTATATTTTCAGTGAGGCTTTCATCGACGCAAAGGAGGCCAGCTTTGAGATTTATGTAGTAAGCAAAGACACAGAAAACCTCCAAGATATTAGTGCAAACTGAATTTGGATGTGTTCGCCACCCTGAAATTCCTTTGATTCCTAACCTTTACAATGAACAAACCAAAACCAAAAAAACCCAACAATTTTTTTTTTAAATTCTCCTTTCAGATTTTAAGGTGTTCATTGTCACACTTTAACCGTACCATGCCGCCATCGTACATTTTGACTCGACGAGCTTCCTTTGGGCCGTGAGAAACATCTTCTCAGCGGATCACCGGAGGGCCGCCGAGTTCACCTCTTAATTCCTCCGACAGCAGCGTCGCTGTGATACCTCTAAGAGGCGAATCCCCATCTCTGTTCTCAAACCCAACAATCTCTACGGCACCCCGCGTCTGACTTGAATACCATCTGAGAGTTTAAAATGAAGCCGGAGAGAAAGAGGAGAGAGAGAATCAGAGGCGTGTGGTATTTGTTTGACAGGTACATGTCTCTATAGGCCAGTGCCTTTCCAATTTAAGAGGCCCTTAAGCTGGGAGCAGCAGCTTAACATTATTCTCTGTGAAGAGAAAAAAAAGAGCGCTGCTTTCTTTCCCCCACCCCCTTGCTGCTTTCAGAACGGGCCCTGCCGACCCTTCAAGGACGCTTTGTTGCAACTATTTCATCATTTGGTTGAATTTTAATTATTTGCCAGGCTTGTTAAGTCCCGCAGTGACGATGTTGAGCATTCGCTGTGAAGGAAAAGGAAGCGAAGTGACAAAGGTATGATGGGAAGACCAGGGGGACGATGCCGGATGACAAAATATTTCATTAGCCTCTGAAATGTTGCCTCACACAAACATCCAGAGCTCATTGGCCTTTGACTGGTGGCAGCATGTGAGGTGTGACAGAGCTGAGGAGCTCACCTTTCCTCTCATCGCAGGCCCACTCATTAGATAATTAGGGAATGCAGCTGCTAGCAAAGAAGAAAACTGGTGTTTGTTTAATTAGCTAAAAATCTCTGCAATTTTGTAGTGCTAGTGACCTTTAGGCATTTACACAAGCTGCCCTTTCTTCATGCAGATCCACAGCTGCCATTTAGTCCACTTTGTTATACTGCTAAAGTAATGTTAGCATTTTGACTTTATCAAATCAAATCAAATCAAATCACTTTTTATTGTCACATCACATGTGCAGGCACACTGGCACAGCACATGCGAGTGAAATTCTTGTGTGCGAGCCCCACAAGCAACAGAGATGTGCAAACACAACAACACAAACGAGCAAAATACAAGAATGGCCAACCTGAAACTAATAAATATATGTACAATATATAATAGTGTATGCATTTCTGGATGTGTATACTAAATATTTTCCTACGTGTGTGTGTGTGTGTGTGTGTGTGTGTGTGTGTGTGTATACACATTTTTACAAATTAAATAGTAATAAAATAAAATAAAATAATAATAATAATAATAATAATAATAATAATAATAAAATATATAAAATATACAGAGTTGAATATGTGCAAAACAAGTGGCATTTATATACAGTGTGGAGTGCATAATGTTGAAGTTCCAGTAGTGAAGCTGAGGTGTCTATGACGTGTTCAGCAGTCTGATGGCCTGATGGAAAAAGCTGTCTCTCAGTCTGCTGGTACGGGACCGGATGCTGCAGAACCTCCTTCCTGATGGAAGCAGTCTGAACAGTTTATGGCTGGGGTGACTGGAGTCCTTGATGATCCTCCCCGCTTTCCTCAGGCAGCGCTTCCTGTAGATGTCTTGGAGGGAGGGAAGCTCACCTCCAATTATCCGTTCAGAGCACCGCACTACTCGCTGGAGAGCTTTGCAGTTGTAGGCGGTGCTGTTGCCATACCAGGTGGTGATGCATCCAGTGAGGATGCTCTCAATGGCACAGTGATAGAAGGTCCTGAGGATGCGGGGGCTCATGCCGAATCTTTTCAGTCTCCTGAGAAAGAAGAGGCGCTGCTGGGCCTTCTTCACTGTTTTGTTTGTGTGTACTGACCACGTAAGATCCTCAGCCAGGTGTACGCCAAGGAACCGGAAGCTGCTCACTCTCTCCACAGCAGCGCCGTTGATGGTGATGGGGGTGTGTACTTCTCTGCACCTCCGGAAGTCCACTATCAACTCCTTTGTCTTTGCGACGTTGAGGGTGAGATGGTTGTCTTGACACCAGTGGGTCAGGGCGCTGACCTCCTCCCTGTAAGCCGTCTCATCACCGTTGGTGATAAGACCCACCACTGTAGTGTCGTCCGCAAACAAAAGAAAGCCGTTGCTTGGGGGAGCTCGCGACGAGGCTGCCATACTCGGCGCCATCTTGATCACTCTAAGATATTGGACACCGGGGAATGTTACATGATAAATGCAAGAAGTTATTCGTAAACAAGGCAAATGGAATGTGAACTGCAGTGCTAATATCAGTTACATGCTAATATTAGCATGTCATTATTAGCAAATCACACTAAAGAGTGATCAGTTACAGCATGGCAACCACTGGTTGCTAGGCAAAAAGGTGTATTCCCTGACTGACTGGTGAGTGTTTGTGCGTGCCTGTGTGGATGTTTGGTACATAGCGCTGCACCAAAAACCTCATGACCACTTTGGTTGCTTGCAGATTTCCACAGTAACCCATAGTTTTTCCTTTTCGCTGTCGCCTTGCTCACAGGGAGGGTCTCTGATTGTTGGTGTTTTCTCTGTATTATTTTAGCATCTTTACAGTATAAAGCACCTTTAATCAATGGTTGTGATGTGGCACTGTATAAACAAAACTGAACTGAATTGATGGGAATGTGAAAATGCTAAAGCTATATCAGAAAATTGTGTATTTCTCCTTTAAGGTCCAGAACTTTTTGTAGTACAGCATGTTTTTCATAGTCTTGCCTCTGTACACCAGATTTTAAATCAAACAGTCAAGATGCGATTGAAGTGCAAAGCTTTAATTCCAGGAGTTTTTAAAGCAGTCTGCATTCACTGTTTAGGATTTACAGCCATTTTTATACATGCAAAAACTCTGAGACAATAGACTGCACACTTAGTTCAGTTGTTCAGCCTTGTTGATGTCACTCGATGGATTGTTGCTTAAATGGTTCCGTCTCTGTTCGCCCTTGGGCCTCCTGCTCTCCAATCCCATGAGGGGGCTTTCCTCCTAACTCCATTAATTACCACTCCTTAACTGTCATTACCATTTTACCCATGAACAGCCTCTTCAGCCCCTCTTCACTACCAAATCCACCACAACCACCAACTTAGCCCAGTCTGAGTTTAAAATCCTCCACCAGCAGACATGTGAGGGTTCTTCCCCAGAGGACTCTCAGCTTAACTTCTTAAGTCTCCAGAGTTTAATCCTCGTGGAATGAGCTGCATAGTTTGATATGTCCCCATGGCTGAGCCAATCGAGTGCTTCACTAGCGCCAGAGAGCCTCTCCCATCAGGTGACATCAGCATCACAGAGGCCCGGGGCAGCTCAGCCATCCACGGAGGCTGAGACGCCAGTTTGAGCCGCTTTCTCTGCATCATTAACAGTCGGGCCACACAACACTCGAGCTGGACTCCGGCCATCAGCCCCACCGCAATTAATGGCTACTTAGCCGAGGCAATTGGACATTACGGGACAAGAGAGGAGGTGTTATGACTGCAGTGTATGAGTCTGTTATGCCGCACTATAAGCCCTCCAGATATACTTTACAATTATTTTCTGTGTGAGAAGCACGCTGCAGGCAGGAGAAATCTATCAGTCTTCTCCAATGTCGAGTAATGCCAAATCAGCATTCCCCGCACACAGCCTTATTCCATCTCTTCCTTTTTTTTCATTTAAGGTCTCACATATCTATCTACCCATGCTGAGTAGACATCTCAAAATCTCAAAACCAATTTGGCATTATCTCCATCACAGGCGACCCCTTAAATTTGCATCAGTGGAGTGGGTTTGGCAAGCAATTACCCCAATGCAGGACATCGGTAATTTGACGAGAATCTCCTCTGACAAGTCTGGACGCAGCGGAGGAGCGTCCCCTGGGGGAGGGGGGGGGGGGGGAGCGAGGGCAGAGGGGCTGCAGAGAGTCGGCCTGCAGCTCTACACAAGAAAACATGAGGATTAATGTGGCGATGGGAAATCGGAGAATGCTGGGAAGGCCCTAAAAGAAACGCTCCCGTCACAGATACATGCAAACATACAGCAGATATGTCAAAACATACAGTCGGAAGAGAGGTTAACAAGGTCAGCTACTCAACTGAGCTCGTGTTCTACATTACTACTCTCCTCTCCTCACCGAGTCCACTACAGAGAAATCTTTACAGCTAATCTCACAAATCTACATAGAAAACAGTCAAGTTGGTAAAACGAGCAGGAGTGTGTCTTTTAGTTTTTTCAGTTCCTGCGTGACTGCGTAAAGCCTGGCTTCATCATTTTGAATTTATGAAGTCTGTACATTAATTTAATCATATTTTACTGTTTAACAGACACTTTTAGGGTGACAGTTTCTGCCTTTTCACAGTTTTTCACCTCTGTGAGGTGTGTTAAAGTTCCACAAGATAAAAAAAACTCACCTGATTTACATTTGGCTCATTTCGTACTCAGCATTATCTTCTCAGGCACCTTTGGACCATCTTAGTGTTACTGCTATTCCTCATTTACTCCCCTTGTAGTTGTTTAAGCACAGATACTTGGGCTACAAAAAACCTCATTAATAACAAATTAATATTAACGGTCTACAAACTGTATTTGAACTTAAATCCTAATTCTAGTGAATTCACTCATCGTGAACATCTGTTAGGTGGAACACAAGGAGAGGAAAAACAACGCAAAAACCTAAATAGCTCTATTTCCTGTTGCCTGCATTGTAGATGGGTGACTCTGGCTCCACAGCTCAACACAAAAATAAGAATATTCAGGGGTTGAAGTGGGATTCAGCAGGTGGGGGAAGTCTGATTGTTTGTAGTGGTGCAGCGTGTGGAAAATAATCACTCAGAAATAACTCACAGTGATTTTTGTTGTGAGCTCCAGTAGATTTTCTTTGTGTACAGGCTGAGATCAGCTAAGCTGTTGGAGCCAACTAAAATTCAGCATGATATAACCTGATATTTCATGAGCTTCCACAGCCAATTACCCAAACCAGACATTATAAAGCTGGTATAAAGGTGGAATCTAGTGAGTGACTCGTGAGCCTAAATTTAATGTTCTGTTACTCTCCACATGAACGTCTGCAGAGTTTGATAAGAAAGAAAGACAACTTCTGTTTCTAGTTTGAGGCACAAGGTGAGAAACCAAACTATTTCAGGATGATGCCAAAATGTTTCGGTAACGATGCCAAGTCCAAATTGACACGTGATTTTTTTTTTTTTTCAGACGTAATGATGTTAACAATTTAAAATGTCACTTTATCAACTTCATTGTGATAATTTGTTCACCTTTATTTTACTGGAGTTTAAGTGCTGCAAACTCAAACCATCTGCATGAACAGAAATGACAATGCGTACACAGTTTAATAGATACTGTGTGATTTGGGTTAAGTGACCCTTTAAATGTAAATGTAATCATGATGGAACTGTCCTTTCAGGGCATCAGTGCAGCTTTACCTTCATCAGATGCGATGTCCATCAGAGCAGAATGGCTCTCTGTGAGCAGCTGCTGAGAGGTTTATGGCCGAGCTGAGGACCCCGCTCACCTGCAGGAGGAGGGGAAACTGAACAGCTTCAATACAGCCTGAACATGACTGAGGATAAAAAGGCCTACCTGTATTTTCACCGCGCTTCAAATTAAGAGAAGAAAAAAGCGATAAACTGGATGCAGTTTAAAGCTCATCTAAACTTCAATCACACTGCAGATACGGTCTAAATGTCAGTGTGTTATACTAACTGTGTTAGGCAAACAGTTGTCTTATTTTTAGAACTGCTTTTACAACTTATGAAAGCAGTCACGTGTACCACAGTTTTATCTTTTCACTCAGGTCAAAGTCATTATCAGCATTAGGCTGTATGCAGATACATAACAGCAGTATGGAGAAACAAAACATCCCTCTTATACATATATTTATCCAGAAAAGGTCAGAAGAGTAAATTACAAAAAAGGAAAACGTTGTTTGCTCCAACTAATGCAGTCCAGTGCTATTTTTGGTATTAACACCCAGTAACTGGCTCAACTGTCACTACCAGATCTGTGAATCAGGAGTTGACTGACACAACATTTCTGTCTGCAAGTGCAATGAGATCCACTCAAAAACTTGTAAGAGTTGAGGTACTGTAACCTCTGAGAGCTTCAGTTTGC
Organism: Aulonocara sp. 'chitande type north' Nkhata Bay; assembly: GCF_057382095.1. Taxonomy (NCBI): domain Eukaryota; kingdom Metazoa; phylum Chordata; class Actinopteri; order Cichliformes; family Cichlidae; genus Aulonocara; species Aulonocara sp. 'chitande type north' Nkhata Bay. The sequence continues at coordinate 7,661,907 of NC_141345.1, forward strand.
TTTGTTTTCTATAGCTGTTTAGCTTTACTAAATATAAGAGAGAGAGATTCAATGAATCTTAAATAAAAATATAATGGAAAACTCAACCCTCCTCTCAAGATGCAAATCAACAGCTGAACCGTGAAACAACTGAGCCAGTTGATGCAGGGCGATCGTGGCTCAAGAGTTGGGAGTTTGTCTTGTAATCGGAAGGTTGCTGGTTTGAGCATCGGCTCCGACAGTCTCGGTCGTTGTGTCCTTGGGAAAGACACTTCACCCGTTGCCTACTGGTGGTGGTCAGAGGGCCCGGTGGCGCCAGTGTCCGGCAGCCTCGCCTCTGTCAGTGCGCCCCAGGGCAGCTGTGGCTACAATGTAGCTTGCCATCACCAGTGTGTGAATGTGTGGATGACTGGATGTGTAAAGCTTTGGGGTCCTTAGGGACTAGTAAAGCGTTATGCAAATACAGGCCATTTACCATGAGCACAGTAGAGGTTTCTGGGACATATCTACTGGGTATCTGAGCAAAGATCCATCTAAGTGTACTTATCATTTGGCCTACATCAGTTATCATGGTGTTTGCTCAGTGCTCAGGTGGGGCTCAGGTAGGAGGAGCCATGACTGTGTCCTTGCTGTGGGTATAGCTGTTAAGAAGATATGTCCTGTTACATCCTGGTGATGCAATTATTACAAAATGGTGACATTTGCTTAACCTTGCTTTTAGATCTATCTATCTATCTATCTATCTATCTATCTATCTATCTATCTATCTATCTATCTATCTATCTATCTATCTATCTATCTATCTATCTATCTATCTACCTACCTACCTACCTACCTACCTACCTACCTACCTACCTCACACTTTGCTTAGGTTGTGCTTTGGGCTGAAATATTCCTACAGGTAGCTGGTGAGTTGAAACGTGACACCAAAGGTTCTTGATTAAATGTCTGTGTGATGAGTTGAGAAACTGATGCCAAAGGACATCTTCAGTAACTGTTCTGTAAATGAGGATCCCGCTGACAGAATTATTATTAGTTTTTTCATAAAAAAGGCAGAAATATTAACAAATGATTTTCTTTGATCTGTAGCTCATATGAAAGTCAGAGTTTAAAAATGCTCCCAGCTTCATTGTGTTGTTTTTTTCTAGGCTCTCTCTCTCTCACTCTGCTGAGGCCCGTCCTCCATTCTCTCTCTCTGGTTAACTGTATTTTTCCTCCAGAGTTCAGATGTTCAGACAGGTAGAGAGCGGGATTCCTGCTGATAGCAGGTGCTGCTGTCCTCTCCTCACCGTTAAGTGCCTCCTCCTCCACTCTTCCATTTTCATATTTCCACGCACGACTGCCTTGACATTTAGTACAGAGAAATTGACTGTTTTCAGGGACTCTCCGGGGAGCGCTGTATTACTTTGTCCTGTCAGAAAAAGATGTCATGAAAGGAAGGTGATGTCAGGTCCACCGGGTTGTTTATTGAATTTACGGCACCATTATTTCACCACTCAGCATGATTGTATTCATATTATACCCCATCCCACCAAGGTCACCAGCACATCACTTGCCAAGTGACCTTGCGCTTGGAGGCCCTGGGGGGCTGAGTTTAACCAGAGAGACAGGGACCCTTCAGCTTTCAGCTTTGATGGACAGTCGAATAAAGCTGGGAGCTCAATGACACACCAATCAGCCCGTGTCAGAGCCAGAGGAGAGCATCAGAGGCAGCTGCTGCTGCTTTTGCGACGAGGTGAAAACAGCCACTTTAGAACGCCGGCTCAACAAAGACTGGCTGACTTATGCCCTCGCACGGCAGCCCTCGCTGAGGTCATTTGGCCTGGAATTGTGGCATTGATCAACAGCAAGGATGACAACAGGGATGTTGTCATTGTCTGACCACCAATCACAGATAAGAAGTTCAGCCAGCTAGAGATGGAGGTCTCCTCAGGGTTAGGCCGTTCATCCTAGTTGAGTATAATTGAATTCAGGATTAGATTTTTACATGGAACACACTTGCATTCACCTGGTTTCGATCTCTTTGTCACTGTTAGTCAACAGTTGACAATTTTTGTTTATCTATCTATCTATCTATCTATCTATCTATCTATCTATCTATCTATCTATCTATCTATCTATCTATCTATCTATCTATCTATCTATCTATCTATCTATCTATCTATCTATCTATCTATCTATCTATCTATCTATCTATCTATAAATTCCCCTCTCACCCCTGTGGGCGGTCTATCCTTCAAGTTTGTGTCCTCTACCAGAGGCCTGGGAGCTTGAGGGTCCTGCGCAGTATCTTAGCTGTTCCTAGGACTGCGCTCTTCTGGACAGAGATCTCCGATGTTGTTTCTGGTATCTGCTGGAGCCCCTCACCTAGCTTGGGAGTCATTGCAACTAGTGCTCCAATTAACAATGGGACCACCGTTACCTTTACACTCCACATCTTCTTGAGCTCTTCTCTGAGCCCTTGGTATTTCTTGAGCTTCTCGTGTTCCTTCTTCCTGATGTTGCTGTCATTCAGAACCTCTACAACTATCGTTACAGCCGTCGTCTTCTGTTTGTCTACCACCACTATGTCCGGTTGGTTAGCCACCACCATTTTGTCCGTTTGTATCTGGAAGTCCCACAAGATCTTAGCTCGGTCATTCTCCACCACCCTTGAGGGCATCTCCCATTTTGGCCTACGGACTTTCAGGCCATATTCGGTACAGATGTTTCTGCATACTATGTCGGCCACTTGGTTATGGCGTTGCATGTATGCCCTGCCTGCTAGCAACTTGCACCCTGCTGTTATGTGCTTGATTGTCTCAGGGGCATCTTTACACAGCCTGCACCTGGGGTCTTGTTCAGAGCTTGTTCCTGTGCTGCCATGATTAGTGCCTCTGTGCTGTTTTTCAGCCTAGCTAAGCTATATATATATATATATTGTTGCGAGATCGATCAACTTTAGACCAGACAACAAATGACGGAGGCTCCGGAAAAGTGCAATCAAACGATGAGTTTTATTATCACAGGAGAACAACCAACCGTCAGCATACGGATTGTTTTGCTCTGACAAGACTACATTGGGTTCTGGTTTTATAGGATAAAATATCACACCTACGTCAATACAGTTCAAAAATACATGGTGACAGACGGGCAAAAGTTCAACCCGTGCAGACAAGGGTACATCACGTACACTTCTAATAACCATACACCGACATATAACTTCTCTTTTCTACATTACTTGCCTTTTAGGGTAATAACTTCAGGTCTTAGCATCTCTGAGAGCTAATAATGGACCCTCGTCATTAATCACTAAGTAGAGTACTTTGCAGCTAGTCTCAAACTGAAGCAGAAGACGCTTAGGCCTTTGCTCAGACCTGCTACTAGATTAATATGTGTATCGTAAGCGTGCATGCAATTAACCTGCTATGTTCTCATCTCCCCTCAGCATGTATCATCTGGACACTCTCACCAGTGAAGCTTAAAACCTTCTAGAATGGAACATCAACTCTAACCAAGCACATTTATGCATTGTGTATAAAATGAACTCAACCTATAAAAATAGAAAGGTCAATGTGAAGACAGACATATTCAATGCAATATAAACCCTGTAGGAAATATTACTGATAAATGATACTGTGAAACATGTTATTAATACATTCTTCATAAGGCAAATTATATGGTAGCAATAAAAGAATCTCTGAATCCCAACAATATATATATATATATATATATATATATATAGAGAGAGAGAGAGAGAGAGAGAGAGAGAGAGAGGGAGAGAGATGTTTGTGTGTATAGCCATATAAAGCCACACCTTCCTTAATAGCTACCAATTTGATGTTGCTCCATGGAAACTGTATTCTGATATGAGCATTCGTGAGTTGGAGATGCTTTTGGATGAATTTGCATGTTGGCAAATGTGAATACTACGAGCCGGGAAGGTGGTGAGTGAAGATTGCCTCATTTTATTTAGTTTTTCACTTTATGCAGTAGGGACTGATTAGGGACAGGTTTGTTTTTTAACTTTTATTTAAACTGAAATTAAAATTCTTTAAAATAAGACGCTTTTCAGCACAAGTAGCCATGGGGTTAGGCAGGTAGGGTTGGTAGAGTTCAGATGTCTGGACAGGTAGTGAGGTAAAACCAATGTGTGATAATAGCAGAAGAAACAACAGCAGAAAAGGACCTTCATGCGTTAAAGCAACAGTACTAAGCCACTAACTAAGCTACCCGAATGATGTTTATATACATATTCATTTATACATTCAATGTAAAACTGCTGTATTTTAGCAAAGCTGATAATTTACATCCATTGTCTATAGGCAGGCGACATAAAAATGCACCTGGTGTTTCCCTCAGTTTGTTCTTCCTGATTTGTTCTCGTTCTTCTGGCTTCAACATTGCAGGCTCCTCGGACTAAAACTTGTGTTGGCTCTCTACATCTTAAGCTGGAGATCCAGGTCTCATCACCAGTGATTAGCCTCTCCATGATGGTGGAGTCAGTCGTACACATAAAATGATGATTGGTCTGCACAGGCCTGCAGGTGGTCAGACAACCAGGGGCCAACCTGAGAAGCAGCCACCCTGGAAGCGGCCATGACCTTGAAGGGAGAGTTTGCAGACATTTAGATCAGGTATGTTTGCCCACCTAAACTGGAATTACTTTTAGAAAGTTAACAGAGTGAACTGAACTAAATAGTCTGTCTGTTAATGTGTTTCCCAAGTTTAAAAACAGGTCAAATTGCCCAATTAGGAGGATATAGTTGCAGTGAACAATGTGTTTCTCTTGCTAGTCACTATATCATGAAAATGACCAAATTTGCAGAAAAAGAGTTTCCACCTAACTGCAGATTTAGAAAGTAGACTTCCAGCCTTAATGGAGTATTTTTTTCCTGCTACACTGCAGTGATGAATTGCTGCTCTGCTCTGTTCAAGCCACACTCACTCGTGGTCACATTCTGCCAGACAAACTGGTACAGACACATTATGAAATGACAGCTATAGGCGGCAGTTATTTAAAGGTTGTCATGTAATTACTGCTCAGCGACTGTCCTCATCTGAAGCCCTCGACTCTCTCAGGCTGGATTCAGGGTCAACGTGAGAAAGCGGCGGCGGCTCCCAGTCCACTATCACACAGAAGCTAATGGGTTTTATGGAAGAGACCTCAGTGCTGCAAAACAGCCAGGAAGCTTCAAAGAGTTCTCCATTTAATGCACTCATCCACAGTAAAATGGTAACACGCGATTATTGATGCCAAAATGGCACCTCCATCCACATCCATTTGTGGTTCACATCACACGGAGGATAACATCTATGTTTTGTAATTAGTATAATTAGCATTTCTCCTTGGCAGGTTGCTCTGCGTTGTGTTCAAAGTCGAGCTGACATGTTGGTAATGATAACGGTGACGGATTTATCCCCTTGATGTTTCATCAATCACACTGAGGTTTTCAAAAAAAATAAATGTCCTTCCAAAACCCGAGTTTTTACTCAGAGAAAAATAACGTGCTCACTGCCAAACATTGACTTTTAATACATCTATATTCTGTGTCCTGATTTCATCATACAGCCTGCGCTGATATTATTTGAGGAGACACAGTGTAGTACAGTGAAGTCTTTGCCTAATTAAGATACAGGATCTTAATGTAGTGCACCTTTTTCCCTGAACAGGAAAGACATCAAAGACACCGACCAAAGTGCTTTGGAACAAAACACACATGAAGAAGAGTCCTGCGTTACCAGCAACAACACACTGATTTACGTTTGCAGTGGTCAGAGTTTTGGTACACCCGAAAACCACTGGAGAGATTATATTTCTTCTCTGGCCTGGGATCCCCAAGGAGGAACTGAAAAGTGTGGCTGGGGAGAAAGATGTCTGGAGTAACCTGCGTAGGGTATTTCCACCGCAACCCCACTTTAGATAAACAGAAGAGGATGGATGGATGGGTGGGTAGGTGGGTGGGTGGATTTTGCAGTGGTATTGCTTCCATGTCTATGCCCAAAGGGCATAGTGTATATTGAACAACACGGATAGAAAAAGCGTGTTGATGATGCATGTCTCTGTTTTCAAATTTGATTGAGTTATGACTCCTTGAATGAGTTTGTGGTCTCACTGTGGCTTTTCATCTGCTTTTATCCTGTTCCCTTTAAGTGGTGTTGGTGGTGGTAAAGAGGAAAACTCTTACCTATTAGGAAATGACCCCCCCCCCCCCACACACACACACACACACACACACACACACACACACACACACACACACACACACACACAGGAGGAAGAGCATGTAAGCATCATACAGGACCTTTCATAGGCAGAAGTTACAAAGATCGCTAAAAGTAATATTTTAGACTTCCTTTATTCTGTGATATTTCCACATATAGCCTAAATATTTAAGTACTTCTTGTTTTGTTTTTTTCAAAATGAAAAAGAAAAGACAGTCTGGTATTAACCTGCTAAAATGTGGGCTGTCCTCAGAATTAATGAAGACAGAACTGGATCTGCATCAGAACCAGCTTAACGGAAGGAAAATACATTCCATGTATGCCCCTGCAGTCTGTACTGATTGAACAGCTGTTAATGTGCAATCACATATTCATCATTTTTAATTTATATACTGAACATTACACTATATACTGCACACAGCAACATCTGAAAATGCTTCAATGGAATATAATGGAAACTTGCATGACTTTCCATTATGCCTGCTTCTTAAACTTACCCCTATTCATCTCTTTTAGAATGGACTTGACATTTTTATGCCCTTTATATATGGTAACTTGTATGTAACAACTTTTTCTATAGCTTACTGATATAACTGCGTATCTGTGAGCACTGTGCTCGGCTAATTTTATGCCTTTCTCTTTTATGTTTGAGAAATGATGCAAGTTCGTGTCGTTTTGATTTATCACTTTTAGCTATAATTTACATCTAGTAAATCAAGTAATACATGTTTAAAAAGTTTTTCCTACCTGAAACATCTCAAACAAGTTGCTAATTTAAAAACATGACTTTTAATTTTTAACTTAAACCTTTCTTTAGTTCATCTTTATGCATCAAACTGAAAATGTAATGTTAGAATTACTATTTGCAGATGTTTGTCACCAATAAACCAATTGTTTCCAAAAAGCCACTAGCATGGCTGACTTTGAGAGTATGATCCCTTATAGTGAGGGAGACACATCTATTACTTGCAACTTAGTTGTTAAGGAGTAGATTTACTGTTGTTTGAAGTTTAACCACAACCTTTTTCCTAAACTTAAAAAGATGTTTTTATAGCTTAACCCTTGCTGAGTAGGTTTTACTTCCATAACTCCAACCAGTGAGTGAAAAATGGAACAAATTAGGAAGTGGGGAAAAACTATGGGAACTATCAAAGTATCAAAACACAGCCATCTAAGTTTTCTTGGATACACTGCCTCCACCTTCCAACCTCCTAATACAGACATCGAACCATCTGACAAAACCACACTGCATTTCACATGCAGATAAAAACATGCTACCAGCACACAGTGCAGAGAGAACAATGGCTAGCAATAATAGCGTAATGTTAAGTTGGTCTTTCAGGTAGCTGATGTATGTCCTTTTTTAAGGGAGATCAGTTTTCCATATAAAACACCTTTTCAAACAGCAAATTCAAGCCCACACACATTTTACGATGATGCAGCATTGCTAAGTGTTGCACCACTGTGCCACTCTAACATCTGGGAACAATAAGTTACTAATAATAAGCACACAATAGAGAACTGTCAATGGTTCCCAGCTGTCATCCTGAAAATCCATACTGTTGATGTTGATGTTGGTTAAAAACTGCATTTAAAGTTCAGTATTTTTGTCCATGTGATGCAGAAAGTCTGCCTAAATCTTAAACCTGTCACAGCACGGCTACGCACAGAACTCAAATAAAACTGAGTACGCTACGACTGTTGTAATAAACCATCAGAAAGGTTGCTTTAATGTAGTCAAGCAACTGTGTAAGTATAACGCAACACTTTTCTGGTTTTAATGCAGAGCCATTATGCAAATGTTTCTGCAATATGTAGGAAAAACAAAACTAAAAGTGGAGTCAAATAATTACCGGTGGGAGGAAAACACAGTAGGGACATCCTGAAGTCTGATATGGAAATAAAATCCCAGTTGATGAGGAAATTGGAGGCTGTCTGAGATGTTAAGTCCTGAATAATATTGAGCTTTTTAATCTGGATGATGCCCTGTGTGTCTAAGTTGAATGAAAACTTAAGAACAGAAGAGTTTTATAGTTAGAAAGAGAAAGATCAAGGACTCCTTCACCATGTTCCCATAACACCATGCTTGTGATTGTATTTAGTATTTTTATTTATCTTAAAGATTCTGTAAATTAGTGGTTCCCTAATGGCGTGGGGTCACATGGATACTGTGTCATGCATGCTTAATCATCCAGTGAAGGAAATCCAGGAAAGTTGTTTCTGTGTATCTGGATGTAGCGTTTGAGCATGCTACTATATTTGGATTGGAGGGTGCAGCTAGCAAGGTGCATACAAAAGCTGTGCAGGTCTATCATGCAGACACATCTGCTATGTGTGATCTTCTCTGCTGTCATTACAAAATGCTGGAGAGACTTTGGTTCAGTTTTGTTGCAGTTCCCACATGATACACTGACGTATGAGCAGAGGATGTGCTCAGCTGTCCTCAGGTAAAATGTGGTAAGAATAGCAGGATGAAGGTTGGCCTTTTCGCCTTCACAGAAAGTGAAAACGCTGCTGAACTGTTTCAGGGTTGTGCCTGTATGAGGTCACCTTCCATGTTCACTCTCAGATACTTTTCTCTTGGTCTCAGTAGCAGACCCCCAACAATCATGTCTGTTGTCTCCGCTGACCTCCTCTATGTATGCAGACTCCTCACTGTCACTGAGCCATACCAATGTTGTCATCTCTAAACTTGATGATGTAGTTTGCGCTGTGTAGCTCTGTGGCAGTACAGTCATGTGTCAACAGGGTGAGCAGGTGTGGCCTGACCACACAGCCTTGTGGAACACCATGCAGGGTACTGTTACAAAAGGAGGTGTCCATGATCAGTATGCTCAGCTTCTCAATCAGTTGATGACTGATTTGCGGAAGTCTGTGAACAGCAGTCTGATGTACCTGCTCTGTACCTCCACCTAAAGGGTCTAATTATTCCAGAAGAGAGGACTTCATGTGCCTCAGGTCCAGCTTTCATACTACTTGATGATATGTGTTGTAGGCTGATAATGGCTGTGGTAAGACACAGTTGACTTCTTGGGCACAGGGATGATTCTTTTGCCTTTAAGGCAGGTATGAACCATTGCTCTGCTCAGGGATGTCTAGCAGACCATCTGCCAGTTGGTTAGCACATTCCCAGAGCACCCAGCCAGGTATGTTATCTGGTCCAGCAGCTTTCTATGGATTAACTTTATGCCAAGTCTTCCCAACGTTGGCCCTGACCAGAGGAGGGGTGGTTTTTCTCACAGTTACCTTTTTTTGTTCCTTAAGCGTACACAGAAGTCATTCAGTGTATCTGGCAATGAGGCATCACTGCTGCAGTCCTGAGGTGCTGGCATGTAGTCCGTAATGAATTCTACTCCTGGCCACATAATGGTGAGTCCATGAAATGGCCATGCTGGTTCTTAGCAGAGAGAGATAAATTTGTCAGAGTTCATCAAAATGGAGTGCAGTGAGTCCCTGATTCCAGGTGGATGAGTTGTGAAACTATCTACTTTACCAACACACTTTTTGGATCCAAACTGCAAAGATGTTTATTTCCACTGTAAAGTTTCATATTTTGGGGACTGACTCACTTTTGGAACCAGGCACCACAGTTTTTAACACTTCATAGTAAGCTCCTTTTCCTCTTTAGGTTGCCACCCACATGGTTTTGCTGGACCAATTCTCCCTCACATATCAGATGACAGATTATTTTGTGCAGGTATGAATACAGATGTGTCGTGATTTCTGGCTTGGTGTGCTATGGGCAGAAAGACTTTGAAAACGGCTGCAGTAAATCATGTGACAGGAGTTCAGTGAAAGGAGAAAAGGGAGAAATATTACTTTGATAAAAAATTCTTTTCTTTAGCACCTCTTACCCTCTGCACCTATTTACTTCAGGCACGTTTGACTTATGAAATATCCAGTTGACACTTTTCCATTAAGCCAGACTTTAATAGGTGCCAGAAGTGGCTGTTTTCTGAGCCCTGGTGGCTTTTTTTGTTTCAAGAAAATAAGATTTCAGGAGTTGGTATTCTAAATGAGTTGTTAAGAGGGATATTTGGCTGAATAGTTGAAATGAAGCTGTGATTTGTGGAAGAATCTTTCCTTCTCGCAGATCTCCTATTTTCCCTGCAGGGGTAGAAAACATTAATATCTCACCGTATGTTAACTCCTTCAGTTTCTGGCTAATGTTTCAGAACAGGGGAGAAAATCGACTTTCTAATGCGAGGTTTTACAATGCCACCGGTATGAATGGATGTTTCTTCATTAAGAAGTTAAAGCCTCCTTGGTATACATTATGTAAACCAGCACTCAATACACCTCAGGTGTGCACTTAATTCTGTTCTCCTCCAACCTCACCAACAGCGTCATTAAAACTCCATTACGCATAATAAAGGAAAGAGGACTCATTCTGAATTGCTGAAAGCCAAAATATATGGCACACTTGTGTGAAGTGCTGCTGGGAAAAAAAAGACAAATTCTGGGTCTAAATGTCTCAAATGAAAATAAATGAAGAAATGCAAATCATAGAATTGTACCACCAATGCTACAGCTATTACCTGTAACTGCAGTGAGTCAGGAGTATGAGGCATGCACGCACAAGTCATCAGTGCAATAATTCCTGTTCATAAAAAGGTTTTTATCCTCAGTGTTTGGATTTAGTTTCCAGTCCTGAAATGTTTGTCTGTAATGTGTAGTAACCAAATGGTCCCAAAGCCTTCAGAGATTTTTTTTTAAACACAGCACATTTAGAGCAACAGATGTCTTTAGGAAAATTCATCTCAATGGATTAATTTTCTATCAACATCAAAGGGAAAATGTTCATTTACATATTTGGCAACTCACAAATTGATGCTGAGCATGTTTAATCAGCAGTTGGTTGGGACCTTTGTACATGACATCCCTAATATGGTCATCCTGTCTCAGTTACATCATAGAGCTCATACAGAATGCAAATTCTGTTTGGAGCAGGATGAAATGTGCTTTTTGATACAACCACATGTGAAACCTCGGCCGTGTTTACCGTTGACCAAAAAAAGGTCTATGTGACGAAAAGTCGGTCCACCTTAAATTAGAGATAGAGCCTGGGCTACATTACTTCCTCTTCATCATATGGGATCTAGAAAAGAGTTCCAAGGACATGAACCAGGAAGCAAAACTTAAGCAAGTCATCAGCACACATCTGAGAGACAAAGGGCAACAAGCATACGAGAAGCCAAAGTCATTGAGAACTATGGGAGGAGATAATAGGTGTGACGGGTCGTGTTAGATTTACAGACAGATTGCTTAGAGTGTTCAGAAAAAAAGACGTGCCCTCTTTGGCTCATCTCCTTCTGTCCAAACTCATCTACTTCCTATAAAACCTTTACGAGCGGCGGAGAAACCTGCCAGGAAGCTTCATCTTGTGACAGCAAGCTGCTCTGAGGTCCGTGGAACCGTATGGGAGGGGAAAAAAAGTTGAATCCAGAATGAAAGGATAAAAGAAAAAATGCTTCAACTGCTCATAGCACGCTCAGAAAACATGACTTCCTGTATCGCCGGGCGTGACAGACATGACAGGCTGAGCAGTAAAGCTGACACTCAGCCGTCCTCTCTGTCATGTCGAGAGCAGGGGGAGGTCAGGCATTCTGACAGCCGCCGGACGCAACTAGCTGCCGAGCCTGACGAGTCACCTTCCATCCACCTCGCTAAACTACCAACTTCCTGACATAACTTCCTGCTGCCGCTCTCTTGCCCCTGATGGATGGCGCGGCAGTCCTCACCAGAGCTATCTGCAGACAGCCTCTGTCGGAGGAAGAGGAGGGGACTGGAGGTCAACACATGAAGGGAGATGGAGTCAATTAAAACTAATAGGAAACAAGAGAGCACTTGAGGTCAGGCAGGACATGCGGAGATGGGGAGACTGTTTTTTTTTTTATCTTTGAGGACCAATTAGAGTTCGAGAGCAACAGACATTTTGTCTGCTCTTTGCTTTCTGTGTGGGGGGTGGCACTTTTTAGGGACAGGAACAGACTCGGGTTAAATACACACCTCTTTAACCCCTTGAAGTTCAGTTCCAATTCACTTGCTCTTAAATTACATTAAAGCCATTACGTTATTAATCTGTGTCAAATCAGAGCCGAGCGTTCAAGCCTTATACAAGCAAAACTGCAAATTTTAAAGTGCTTCTTTCACATGTTTATGGATTGATATTGCTGCTGCATTACTGTATTCCATTTGCTGCTGCAGATATTTCAGATTTTGCATATTGGAAATATTTAATATTCTGTTAGATAGATTAATCTAGAGCACATGAATAAAATTCTATGAAAGCATTTTTGAAGTATGGATCTCCTGTGAGGATTACACAGTAGGTCAAAAGTCAACCTTTCATGTGTTCATAAAAACACACCAATCAATGCATCTGAATTGATTAACAAGTACATAATAAAAGTAAATCAAATAACCAATAACAGGAACAGAATTAAATCATCTGCTGCTCAATAACAAACAACCTGCAAATGATGAACAGTATTAATCTTTAGTATGGTGACTGTGAATGACAAGTGGACATGAACACATGAAGAGCTTTTGTCTACAGGAATGAAACAACCCAAAATACCAGCATTTATCAACTTTGTATCATCCTAATGCTGTTCGGCCAAATCTGCAGCTCTGTGAAGACTTTTAGTTGGATTCAGCCCGATCTCACACAAAACTAAAACTTTCTTCAGGGAGTTAAAAAGTCCTATTTTGCATCAAATAAAAAAGAAATGTTATGAGAAATGGGGATCCGTTCAATGCATGTGTAAAAGAAAGCATAGTGGGAACTTTACTGCAAAATGAAGTGAGCATACTGGCATTTCAGTTGAGCTAAAGTCAGCTTGAATATTTTCATTTTACACAATTAGAAGAGAAGCTGTGAGGCCCACAGACAGAAAACATTAGTGTAAATTCTTACTTGACTTCCGTCTCACTCGCAGTTGTTTCTACACATGGGTCATAGTTTCCTCAAGCACAGAAACCAGCTAAGAGGTTAATGTGGTACCAAGTCTAGAATAAAACCTCCATCAAAAGAAGAGTTAAGAAGGGGAAACCTTATATAAATTTGGCACAGGGATAAATGGAAGTGAGTGTGGGATGACTGCTGTTGGACTGAGTTACTGAGAAAACTGATATCTCAACACCTGAACTTGGAATGATGAGATTTATGGAGGTAAGTTGGATGTTGGAGGCATCTCGGGTTCCTAGAGCCTTTCCCAGAGAGGCAGGATACACCCTGGACTCATCGCCAGCCTGTCGCAGGACTAACACAGAGAGACAGACAATCATTCACACCTATGGGCAATGCAGAATCAGCAGCTAACCAAACCAAAACAACAAGTCTTTTACTGTGGGAGGAAGCCAGAGTACCTGGAGAGAACCCACGCAGAAGGGAGTGGATTTGAACTTAAGACTATGAGGCGATAGTGGTAACCACCACGCCACCATGCTGCAGAGGCAAAAGAAAGAAAAAAACACTTTTCACATAACTGAGTGATTTTAACAACATGTAACAACGATATATTTTTGTACAGCAGCTTTAAAGCTTCATCTTTGACTTGGAACATGATTTGCTTTCTGATTGGACCCAGTTTTTCTGAAACTGTATTTCAGATGTAAATCCTGATTAAAATTTATTTTTCTTCTATCAGCCTCCAGTAGAATTTAAGTCATTTCCCTCTCTTCCTATTTCAGGCAGTTGTGTTTTTATTGAACCCAGAGGGGAAATTGGTTTGTTAACAGCAGCAGTGAGGAGGTGTACGGATTACGGAGAAGAAAAAACAAGGGGGGGAAACGGGATAATGATGGGAATGAATACAAATAAAATCATATTAAAGTTTGGATCTTTATGCTAGTAGTAAAATATTAATGAAACCTTGTAAAACTGTGGGAGAAAATGATAATTTATAACTCACGGATCTGCTAGTTAAAATGTGATGATGTGAAACTCAGATGGAGTTATGAATAAACAGAATGATTCAGGGAAATGATTCAGAAAACTTCCTTTAAATGATCCGTGGGCTTATTACTGCAGACAGAAATGAAATGAATAATGTGAATACTGGGATGTAAGGCATGTAGGATTTACCGGAGCATCTTTCTAACTTTGTTAAGCCCACTCCTGCTTTTGGTCAAAGTTTTTTTTTTCTTTATTGATGGTTAATAATATTTAATGATTATTAGTAAAAAGAACATTCAGATTTTCCCCAAGTATATCTTTAAATGTTCAGCATATCCATAACCACAGATTTTCATTTTCAGAATAAGAGCATCTTTTAATCCCTGGTGGAAATGTTATATATATATATATATATATATATATATATAATATTACACTTGACACGTGCACAAGATTTAAAATAGTAGAACAGTGGTCCAGTGGTTAGCACCGTGTTCCCACAATAAGAGGCCTTTTTGTGTAAGGTTTGCATTTTAAGTTAATTATTTCAAAGTTAAAACAATGTGATGTAGAATATAAATAAATAAAGTCAAAATGGTCCGAAATATATATTTGATCTGCTGATGCCATATGAGCCTCAGAGACTTCTAAGATCATCTGGGTCTACAAAACTGCAGCTCAAACTTTAAGCTTCATATAAAGTGAGATTCTCAGAATCCACAAAAATCTAACAGTGAATCTGAGTCACATTTAAAATGCACTTATGGATTCTGCAGCCAGGCCTGTGAGGTGTGTTTCTGCCACAGCCATCTTCCTCCGGGTGTCTGACCGCCGACCGTGCTCGTATCAAATGACACTTGTGGTGAATTTTTACACTACTGTGAAAGAAAATGTCAGAATGAAGCAGCAGGAAAATGACATTCTACATTTTGGTTAATGTATCTGTATTTACTCTTAAACATGGTCATGCACTAATACATATCATAACGCTCTTTTAATTATGTTAAATTAATAATTATGATTATAAACTCAGATTAGCTTAATTGAGTAAAGAGAAAGACGATCACTTTTAATTGTCTAAGTAAAGTATAAATGTTTGCCAGCGTGTCTCTCTATATGTTAAGTAAACTTTCTAAATCTATATGGGCACCAAGGCAACAGTGACGCTGAATTTACGAGTTACGTGATGAGAGCTGCATGGCTTTGATCACATGGATTTGTGGAAAACAACGATGGAAAAGCAGCAATAACTAAATGACTCTGAATAATTCTATCGTTTTTTAAAATGCATTTTTAGAGTGGGTTTCTACAGTACACAACATCACAAAGATGGCAGCAAAATTTTAAAATGTTAACATGTTGCCTGCATATTTTCTGCAAAGTCTACAGACATGGTTTGCATCCACGTGATCTAAGCGCATGGCCTAGACTCTTTTCATTATAGCACTGTGATCGCTGTGAATATAAAAAGCTTGTAGCAGAGTGCTCGACCCCTCTCTTTCCTCTGCAGTGCATTTCTGAATCTTTGGCAAATTGGAATGATTTCATGTTGACGATTATTTTCATGTGTTATAATGAATCATATCTCATATCTAATATAAACAACAGAAAAGTCTATGGTCAGCTATGCACACTTCAAGTAAAAAGCAACAGTTATTAACTGGAAATGCCGATGTGTAGTTCACAGATATAAAAATCATTTATATGAAACAGTGTAATGTATAAAGACATGTATAAAAAATTCTGTTCACTGTGGGTAATGAGGTACTTTTATAGATATATAAAAGTACAAACTTCACATATGGAGAAAATAAAAGTCAGT
Source organism: Aulonocara sp. 'chitande type north' Nkhata Bay (assembly GCF_057382095.1). Lineage (NCBI taxonomy): Eukaryota > Metazoa > Chordata > Actinopteri > Cichliformes > Cichlidae > Aulonocara > Aulonocara sp. 'chitande type north' Nkhata Bay. Next base: position 7,677,812 of record NC_141345.1, read on the forward strand.
TCATAACCCAGCGTGCTTTGGTTGAATTCTGTTGTTTCACGTTTTGTTCTGTCTCCGTATGTTACTGGTGAAACACAACAACATCACACTCGCTGCAATGCAATGCTGTCCTGACCTCCTGCCCTCTGGTGTTTGCCGAAAACATACTCTGATGCCCAGTTTGCTTTAAATTGACGGGAATCAAAAGCTTCTTTTCCACTAGTACCCTTTTTGCTTGACTCGACTCAACTCTGCTCTACTTGGTTTCAGTCATTTTTTTATTACAATTGCATACCATCCATTGTGGTGGTATTTATAGCAGCATGAAAGAGCCATGATGTCTTCTGTAACAGCAGAGGGAGGTATTTTATTTCAAGCCAACATGAAGATAATCACAGGGAAGGCGTTTAATCAGACATTGTTAACACATTTACATGTACAAAAATATTAGCCGCCTAGCTTAATCATCTCTGACATTTAAGGACATGTACTTCATACGTTTTTTCTTCTTGACTTCTTGTCTTTAATTATATTATCTCCCCCTGCTGGTAATGCAACTTCTGCATAAATGTCTGTGAAACGCTTTGGTGTGATAATGGGTTGGTTGAGCATCTCATTTTAACCTTTCTGGTCTTTCATTTGGTAGTGTATGGATCCAATACGTTTCCCATACATTGAGCCCTGAGCAAAAACACATAGACAGCTATCACTTGGAAAGTCTAACCTGTGTCCAAGTTGTGTAAAAGTTTCGTGTTTTGAACACAACACTCAAAAAGGCTGGGGAACACCCTGGATATGAGTTACTCCGGGAGGTTTTGCTGCAATCTTCTGGATGTATTTATGTCAGTTTAGTTTAGTTCAATCACTGCATAATCATATTTGCATGTCTAACCCCACGCTCAACTGTTAATGTGCCTCATTTTCGTGAGATCAGGTAAAGGATGCATTCAGAGCAGAGACTGATTATTTGATAACATGAGTTACCGCCAATATCATTACACCTGGATAGCAGTGAAATGGCAAAACTACTTGATATTCAGAGCTTCTGTGTTGAACGCATTCAGTTCCATTCATTCTAATGCGTTCTCTGTATGGCCCCTACACATTGTATACATGCAAGAAAATAAGTGGAGGGAGACAGTCAGCCATCATACCTTCACAATAGCCTCCTCATTGAAAACACCTTGGGATAATGATGGAGGTACTCCTAAGCGGCTCGGTGGTCAAGAGGAAGTGGGGCTTATCGCGGTTGCCGTGGCAACTGACAGAGGAGACCATGAGACGGGCACAGATGTCTTGTCTCGCTCGCCCGGTCTCGTTAGGAAACAATCTGTGGCGGTTTTCATTTGAGAGGAAAAACGGAGAGAAACGTCGTATCTGAGCTGATGATGGAGAAGAAAATGTCTGCTTCAGCTCACGCTGAAGCAATTATTGGCAATTTATTTCATCATCTATGAATTCATGACCTGTACTGACATCCATTTTCCCCCACTGTCACACGAGAGACAGAACGGGCTTTAGTTGGTGTCCTGTACCCTGAAAACAAGCCTCGTTCCATTTCTTGGCTTAAATAAATGCGGGGAGGTTCCAATAACCAGAAGTTCATTCAGCATTTATTATTTCAATTTGTGAGAATGGCTTCCTGATGACGACAATCTCAGGTTAAAATATTGCCATCAACACAGGCCCACATCCAGTAGAGAACACAGTGTCCCTTCAGTCTGGTTTCTTGTTATGCGGCACACACTTTACACACCTGCAGTCACACATGGTCACACAAAGCTATTTTCCTTTTTTAGTTTAATCAGGAATTTAGTCACATGGTGTGTTGTAACTGTGAGTGGTAAAAAGGTTCTTGGAAACAGAACTGAATCACTGTTTTAAACATATCACAAAACCCCAAAATGTTTCAGAGTCGAACAAGATATTAAGACAGGAATATAATCGCTTAGAGGTGGGCGTAACTTGGCAAAGATGCTGTCTCTGGAGAAATGCTTTCATTGAGCTAAAGAGGACTACTTTACTTAGAAATCTGAAGCTCGGGTAAGAAACAGTGATCAAAGTGAGGTTAAAATCATCGGACCAGACCTGATCCCATCCAGCAAAAACAATGCCACTGAAAAACAAGATGATTGCAGATCAGTTACAAATATAAAGGCCAACCTGCTACACTCCTCTCCACACAAACAGCTTCCTGCTAGAAACTGTTTGTTAGCTAATTGCATTAAATGCATTAAAATGGCTCAACGGGCCCAAAAGTACTATTCAAGAAGGCCGTGCTACTTTTTTGCTGAGTGAAAGTTGAGCATTTTGTCTGTTACTCTGCACTGATTAGCTTATATGTGTGTCTGTAGATGCTAACCTGTCATCTGCTAACCTGGCTAGCTAGAATTAGCTGATAATGTAAACGTCACTTGTAGCTCCAGAACAGTAAAATGCATTAAAACCTCCAAATCAGAGTCCAAACCTGCTGGGCGACATCTATCTTTTAGAGTCTTGTACTGCTGTAAACAAACTGATCATATCTGCCAAAGATCCAGTTTCTGCTCCAGATTTCAGAACTTTGAGTGCTTTTATTGATCTCGCAGTGATGCTGTGTGTAGTTTTTGGGGTGATTAAATGCAAATAATGGAAGTGCTTAGATATTAAGTATTCAGCTGCAATGACACTGATTTAAGCAATGACTAAAGGGTTACTATGCCAGTTGCTAAGACAATCTTTTCAAACATAATGAAACTGACTGTGAATACAGTTTATTTATCCTAAGGATTTTTTGTGCCTTGTTAATCTTGTAAAATGGAGCGTGTATTGCTGACTGTAGCTACAAACAGTCACTAATTATACATAATTATCCTGTTACTCATTTTTCAGATCCTTGCTCTTGTTTCATGTTCTGAACTTGCTGCAGTGTTTGACGGGTTTACATTTCTCTTGACTCTTTTTCCCTTCTTTTGGTGCTAGTACTTGTAAGAATAACTCTTCTTTTAAAAAAGAAATCGGAATGTGAACTAAGTGCACATGAGGCTTTAAGGTGGCGACGTCAGAGCAGACAATGCCATTAAGCAGCAGATCTGGAAGTGATTATTCTTAAGACAATCAGACTGTCAGACAACTGGCAGCTTGTGCTCTGAGGCTAGAATTTTAAAGTGGCCTGACCTGCTCTTTAAATCCCGCCGTTACCGCCGCTTTTGCTGATCGTTGTCACCATCGCCTCCTGACATACTCTGATCTGAGAGCAGCTCGCGACTCGGTCTGTCATCTTAAAGAATAAAAAGGCGTCGCTCTCACTTCTCTAATGGGCCGAGATGACTGTTCACCTTTTGAGCTTAACGCAACCTGAGAGCAGCAGGTACGTTTCTCGCCTCTTTTTCGCTCGTTCTTTTTCTCACCATCCGAATAACCTGCGAGCTGATAATGGCTTCTCCCATCGAAGATTCATCCCTCGTTCTATAACTTTCCTCCTGAATGCAAATATACTCTGTCACATCTTTCTGACCCCCTCCTCCCTCTCTTTCCTTTTCTGTAGAAGCATAGCAGAGGATTAGCAGCCATGCGTGACTGATGGGGAGAAGATACGCCATCAGAATAAGTTAGAAGACGGAGATCTCTCCTCCTCCTCCTCTCCCCTCTCGATTTCTTTGTGCATGAAAGAAAGAGAGAAAGGGGATGAATGCTCTCTGAAGTGTCATCCTCTTTCCTCGTCTTATGAAACAGGAATAAGTGGCTGGTTGAAGTGGAAGGAGACTCTGTTGGGGTGAATCTAATCCGATGCGTGTTTTCTGTGACGCCACATCACCTGCACTGCAGCCCAAGGCCCTCATTACTGTCACCATCTGACTCGCTCTGAGTCTGTGTGTGTGTGTGTGTACACGAGGTTTTATGCCAACATGTGGAAATGAAATGGTTATAAATTCCTCAAACACCTGTGCTGTAAGCTTCCATCAGAATGCTGCACAGGTTTGAAGCACACTTCAGGAAAACTGGACCTAAAAAAAACTTCTTGGTACCTGAAGCCGACTGGCTAGGACTAAAGCCACTTCCTTTTAAGAGCACCTGGTCCAGCTTTGGACAGAGGCAGAGGACTGATCCACTGATACCAGCGCACAGGAAGAGACTGGGAATTGTTCTTTTATGTGTAAGGTATAAACATCAGTTTTGCTCAAACATTGACGGCAAACTGCCGTCTGGTACAGTTGCACTACTTTCTTCTTGCCCCGCTGTCAGTCTCTTAAATATCATTTGAATCGATGATAGCTTCATGTATTGTGTGCCTGCAAGAAAACAAGCTTTGGCTTTATAACAAGTGTTACACCAAACATAACGAGAGTGAGAAAAGCTGACGGGGAGCACCACATCATCTCGGCTTCCACTATGATGAATGGTGTTGTCAACATGAAACTGAATTCATTACATCAGCCTGTCACCGATACATGATCAGCTTTTTGAGTCAGGATCAGACTGATATCCAATCCAAGGATTGAACTGGTGCATCGCTAACTGTCTAAAACATCCTCTGACTAAAGTCTGATGGTGCAGACAGTCAAGTCTTAGAACTGAAACATATTATGGAGATGCAAGGTGAAGCAATGGTAATGCTATCCAGACTTCCAGCAACGTTTTATATTTATATTCTAAATAAATAAAGTTACTGTGTTTTAATGCACTTTGAACTTTGTTTTTCATAATGAAATGACAAAGACTTTCTGCTGAATTTTAATCCATCTAAGTCATATATCAATCCAAAGAGGCACCGCAGATGTGGAAGGCAAACAAAGGTTTTTCACATTCTGCAACTACAGGCCTGATTCTTCGACCCACGTTTACACTGGGTATTAGAATGCTCTCTGTATCAGTAAAACAACTCAATGCAGGAGTAAACTGTCACAGAGCGCTGCCATCAGCCCATATGTGTAGGATCTCTGTCATGCAGCGTGTTGATCATTAAGCAGGTGGGAAAAATAATCCACCAAGCTCCACCTGTTGGTGATATTTCCAAGCGCCCAGCAAACATCCATCGGACAGCAGTTCCTCCATCTGGACACTTTGTTCTGTTGCACGATGTGTCGCTGCTGGCGGCTTATTAATCTCTAGCTCTCTTCCACAGCATGTCTTTTATCCTGTCTTCCTTCTCTCACCCCAACCAGTCGCAGCAGATGGCCCCGCCCCTCCCTGAGCCTGGTTCTGACGGAGGTTTCTTCCTGTTAAAAGGGAGTTTTTTGTTCCCACTGTCGTCAAAGTGCTAGGGGGTCATATAATTATTGTTTTTTTTTCTCTGTATGTATTATTGTAAGGTGGAGCTGACTGAATTGAACTGAACTGAAATATACCACACACTCATTACCCAGAATTCCTGTCACTTAGGAGCTTCTTGGCTCCTTTATATTTTTCTTTGTTGTTGTTTTAAGATGAATTTCCTCTGTTGCGTTCTTTAAGGTCCAAATCAGCCTGGGAAACAACATTTGCTCTGCGATTGAGCTTTGCTGTCACATGACCTGCTGACTCAGCAGATACGCATATTTACATATATACACACAGAGCGTACTGATGACCTCTCAAAAGACAAGCATGACCCCATTACACCACTACACCACAGCTCACTCTCTCGCTCTCTGCCCCTCCCGCTCCATTTTTAGAGTAATGAGTCATTTATTGATCAGTGGGAGAATACAGCAGTGACTGAGGCAGAGCTGCAGCTGACATTTCTATTCATTTTCCCTTTGTGCTCCCCAGAACATAAAACAAGATACAAGACATAAAAATATGTGACAACTAGACAAGTAACACACTCGCTCAGGTAAGCAAAATTTTGGAACATAGATAGCCCCAGTCATATTTACAGAAAATATTTATATCACCTTAGTCAGTGATAACAGACATATCAAAACAAAGAAAAACTTTTTTGAAGTTGCTAGAAACCTTGCTAAAGTTGCAGTTATAGCTGCTAGCAGTCTGTTAATCTTCTGCTTTTCAAATCGGAGTCCTTCAGCTGGACCTCTGGACCACATTTGTCCTGTCAGAATGGACTGATAACTGAGAACAGTTATGGCAAGAGAGGTCACATGACCTCTGGTCACATGATGAATCAATGGTATCTCCAGCTAGCACGCTTGCAGTGAAGAAAGAATGCATTAACAGATAAACTGTGCAGATGTTTCCTGCTGCTCGGCCAGCTCCATTATCTGCCTTAATGGTCAGAGCGTTCTCACTCCCGAGGCGTAACATGTCGACGTTTTGTCACGTCCCGCGGCGTTCCTGAGGAACGCGAAAGGAGACCTTCGGCGTTCTTATGGTACGCGGCGGGTTATGGCTGGAATCCAGTGCAATGACGCTCCCGCGGTAATGGACGTTCCAGCCCTGTATTCCAGCCCTAAACCTAACCTTATCCCTTGCCCTGACCATAACCTTATTCCTGACCGTAACCAGGACTTTAATGATGTTAAATAGCGTGTTTCTAAGCGATTTGAAGAAAAAGAGCGAGCATGTGTAGATTCATTCCAGACGGTTCTCATATTTCCTCTTTTTTCCGAGGTCGTCATTTAGGAACGTGGTGGGTAGCCGAAAACGTAATATGGTGACGATTTGTCACCTAGCGTAAAATGTTACGCTTTGGGAGTGAGAACGGGTTGTAATGGTAGTAGTAGTGGTGTTGGTGGTAGCAGGGTGCAAACAATAAAGTGTTAGGTGTTTACGCAGACAAGATTTTTGTACGGTCTTGTGTGCTTCACTTCATGTCTGTAAGAGGTGGAAGTACTGTACTGTATTAAGCTGCCCACAAACATGAAACATTATGGTTTACTTATCTAGTTTGCTACCATTCAGAGAAAGCAGGCAAAGTTCACAGTCCCACTAAAATTACATTCAGCACGATTCAAATAAATTTTATTCATACAGCACCAAATCACAACAACAGCTGCCTATAGGTGCTTTATATTGTAAAGTAGACCCTACAATGAAAAACCCAACAATAATATGACGCCCTGAGAGCAAGCACTTTGGCGACAGTGGGAAGGAAACCCCCCCTCATTCAGGTAAAAGTGTCATGGTCCTGGGTCGGTGACCCAGTGTGTTTTTCTGTTTTGTTTTATTTATCTTTGATTTCATGAGGGGTCTTTGTGTTTCGGTTCTGTATCTTATCTTTTCCTGCCAGTGTGTTCCTTCTGTGTCAAGTCCGCCTCTCTTAGTCTGTGTCTGTGCATATGTGTTGAGTTTCCTGTTTTATTTTGAAGGTCAGTGTCTCAGGTTATTGTATTCTGTTCTGCTTCACTCAGTCTCATCAGTTCTGATTTCTCCCAGCTGTGTCTCCCTCCTGTCTCCCATTCCCTGATTGCCCTGTGTGTATTTAAGCCCTGTGTTTTCCTGTGTGCATTACTGGTCTGTCTGTGTTACCTTCATGCGGCTCTTTGTGTTCCTCCCTGCTCGTCCCTCTTCATGTACCTCCACTCTCTGTCTCCTTGTATTCAGATTTGTTGTTTAGTTCTTAGTTTTTCCCAGTTAAGGTTATTTCTCAGTCCCGTTCTCGCCACCCTCGCCTTTTGTTGTATGTTCCTCTCCACAATAAAGCTCACTCACACCACAACACTACCAGCACTTTGGGTCCTTCTTCCACACCCCGACACGGTTTGCCCGGCAAACCATGACAAAAAGTGATGCCTACTAAACAGTTTCATTTAAATATCAGCAAAAGGTCCAATGAAGACATTACCCAACATTTTGCCTGGATTATTTTTGTTACTTGACCTCAGTGCAGCCTTTTATACTGACCATTGGATGTTAGTTAATACGCTTAAGACTGGTTTTGATCATATTTACCTGACAGGACTTTATATGTTGGGGTAAACACCTTCTCTCCCTCTCTAACCTGTCACACGGTGCTCCACGAGGTTCAGTGGACAAGCTCCAGATTATTTATGTGGGGTTCTTATCAAACACGCAGCTAGTCTGCCAGTCCAGTCTCATTTAGCTGTCTGTGTGGACTTGTTTAAAAATTGATTTAAAACTTATTTAATGAAGCTTTCTGTTTATTGATATTACCAGTAACTATTTTCATTGTCTTCTTTCCTTAATTTCTTTTTGTGCTGTATTGCTTTTAACTGTAGTTATGTATTTTCCATCATATTATTATTTTATTGTCATTATTCAGAGCTTTTCTGAACTTGATTGTTTGGCACTTTATAAATAAACTTCACTTACTTTACATTAATATTCATTTGTCAAATGCCTTTTACCGATGTTTGCTGATTTAATCAACTTTTAAAGAACTTATAAATAAAACATTTTAAAATGTGGTATTAATCATTTGTCTTCCACAGATGGATCCTGGTATGTGGTGTCTGGCATCTGATGTGTTGTCCTTTCTGCATGAGGCTGGAATGTACTGACCACCTGCTTTAAACATGAGAGATTATTACAGCTATTTTAGCTGCACTCCCTTTTAGTTTGACATCCAAACTGAAAGGGAGTGCAGGGAGATAATCTGCCTAAACTGCCTGTTCATTTTCAACCTGCCTGATAGTCTGACTGCTAGATACCTCTCTTTAGTAACGCCATCGTGTTCCAAGATGTCAAATATTAACTTGGTGAGAATAATGTTAAACATGAGAAAGACCTAAGTTGAATAGACTGGAATTACTCTTTAAAGTTAGGGATTTGAGGATTACGACCACGATAATGTGTGTGGTGTGAACACAGCCTTCTGAGGCTCTCAAGCAGATGAGTTTGACTGACCTCTGACTTGCAGTTTGAATTCTTTCTAGCCATCAGTGGCATCTATCAGGGTTTTTTTCCCTCTCAGGAGCCTGATTTCATTCCAGCCTGCTAAGAAAAACCTGAATTTAAAAAAAAAAAAAATCCACCTGGCTTATGAGACTGGCTGAAGTGTGCCATCTATTTGAGGCTAGGCCAGCTCTAAGGGGATCGAATGGTCACTGGCGAGGGTTTGGCGACTTGAAGCACAGACGATGACGCCGGCTCGGGAAGAAATCAGCGCCTGGAAGTGGCCCCCTGTAATTACTGGCCGCTCCGCTGGATGCTGATTGATGCTTCTTGATGAAGTAGCTCTGTGATTGAAGAGTAAAGACGCTCCAGGAAAATCTATAAGAGGCCTTTAACTGCTGCTGGAGGGGAGTGCCCGGATTGGCTGTCCTCCATTCTGCTGGTTAATCAGACCGCTGGTTTGGCCCCATCACGCAGCAGGCAAATGATCATCCCGGCTCATCAATCAGATCGATCTGGCACCTGAAAGACGGGCACACAGGCGTGATCGCAGCTTTCCACCTGCTGTGATTTCACTTATCCCTGTCAGCTCTCTGATGGCCTAAATTTATTAGGACTACTGTTAGAACACTGGTGTGCTTGTTTTACTTTTATATACCGGTGTATATATATTTCCTCTGTACTGTGGATAGAGAATTGGCAGCTTTTAGAGAGTTAATTAACAGAAATGCCCCAAAAAACAGTATTATAATCAAACTGTTGTCAGAAATAATGTCCTTTAGCATGTGGAAAATGTTAAAATGATAACATGCGAGTTCACGCTGGCTCAAAACTAAACAACCTGGTGCAGATATTTGACATTATCACAGTGAATGTGATAATGTCAAATATCTGCAAGATGAACTTTTAAAGATCAAAGACCGATTTGTGACCTCTGGGGATTGAATGATTCATTATTCTCTAATATAACTCTGTACTCGCCAGCCACCATCCCAACAAACTAAACAGGGACCTAAACAATCTTTGGGTTTTAATGTTGTGATTTGTAGGTAAAAAAGATGCAGTCATTAAGTTCTGGGACTATTCCCATTTTAAAAAGGCAGGTTATCTTTTCATGAACTCATTTTAGATTAGTTAGTTACGGTGAAAGCTGCATTTGCACATTTTGAATTAACCACAGCAGAGAGCAAACATCAACTGAGAGCTGAATGCTGCTATGAGTTTGTCCTCAAGAGTGAAACTAAAGGAGAACATTGAGCACCAATGACTGGAACTGTGGTAACTGCCATAGTGCCACTGGTGTAGAGGAGACCACACCAACGCAATGATGCTTACTGTCTCACAAGCATAAACCTACTTCACCAAAGTAAAAATAAAAAGTTGGGACCTTGAAAAGCTGGAGGAGATACAGAGTGTGTTTCAGATACACAAGCACACACTGGTAATTCATGAACATTATCTTTTATTTTCATGCAGTGAGTGGTCTCTCCTTTGACTAGACAGAATGTCACTGTTTTAACCATTTATGCAACCAACCAACACCAGTGTTCACCAAAACTAAACTCGAAGCACAAAATAGACATGTTGGCTTGCGTCACCTCTGAGACTGTGTTTCTGAGCATTTTGAAGTTTAAATGTTGAAAGAAGCAAGAGATGAAAAGGCTGAAAATATATCTTGTCTTTTCAGCTGAAAATCATGTGGTTACTCCTGACAGTCACACAGCATGTTGTCTGGCTTTTGTCAGAGTTTGTAAAGATAACTTGTGTTGGTGGGTTGGATGCATCACCTAGTCAACATCCATGGTATTGCATCAACGAGGGAGCAGTGACGTTGTTTCTTATATGGGTGATGGGTTTCCAGTTTTTGCTTGAACACCAGTCTCATAAACAGTCCCTAAACAGTTGCCCTACTGCTAGGATCAACCAAAAGACCTCACTGACTTTGGAATAACCCCTCTCAGAGCCCACAGAATCCAATGTCTTTGGCTTTTTAGCATTAGGAGCTCAGAAAGTGCAGTCTTCTGGGCTGTAATAAAAATATCTCACCTTCATCAGATCAGTACTTCAGGGTTTTTCCACAGTGCTATTCCACACAATCCACACGGAGCTCCGTGAGTATTCACACCTGTGCTGAGCCTGGCCGTGGCCTCCTGTCTCCTCTCCGCCTCGGCTTTCTTAATCAATGTGGCAGCTGCGTTTCTGCCTCTTCCATTCCCTCTGCTCACACCTCGCTCCTCGCTTCTCATTGTCATAATCACACGCAAGCCTGCCGTGACAGGTAGGTATTTGCACGAGATTAAGGCTGTAATATTTTGGCATTAAGGTGAATTAATACAGAAGTGAATATGGAAAATGCAGGTAATTACCAACTCTGAGGCGCTCTGAGACATTTTAGGGACATGTCAACGGATTTTCTCTTCCTGCTGTCTTCTTTACCCTCCACTCAAACGCCACCATCTTTTCATCCCCTGCTGTTTTCCTCTGCTTTACTGTTAATAGTGCAGCATCCCTTCAGTTCACACAGAGCCAGTATATGACTAGTTGAAAGCAATGATTATTACAGAGCAGTCCTTGATGGAGCTGCTTGGCTTGATGCGTGTAATTGCGGTGCAATTAAACATTGACACAGAGGCCTGTGAAACTGTGACCTTCTCGGCAGTTCGCAGAGGTGAGCGCACCATTTATGGCTGCTAGAGGGAGACAAAAGAGGAGGTTTGATCTGTCTGTAGGGTATGAAATTGTAGCAGACTCAATATAATGTGTGGGAGAGTGGAAGAACTCCTATGCAGTATCTAACTGTGTGTGCATGTGCGTCATTAAGCCCAATGCACTCCCTGACTCTGTGGCCACAGTGAATGTGCGGCATTTGCGGACCATTCACAGAGCAGTGTTACGTGCTTCACACCTTTGTGCAGAATACGTGCTGCAGGTGTAGCCACTAAAATTATACACAGCTATCAAGGTGGTGAGGTTTCTTTTAGGGGTTTTTTTTGCATTCTGCTTTTGGACCCTGTGAAAACTGTGAAACTTTGTTTTTCAGAGAGATCGCAGCATGGCTAACTAAACTACCGACTGTAGACTGTGTAAAATAAACAACTCCCAGCTGATAATGCTAAAATAAATGCCAATACTAGAGTCATTTCCTGTGTACTGGTAGTTTACGTATGAAAATACACCAAAACTGAAAAAAAAGGAAAACAGAAGATCAGTCTGTTTTTATGTTTGCTGAGTGGATTCCCACACCTGATAAGCACCACTCCAAAGCTGCTCTTGTGCCTGGTACAGCCACTTTCACTGATTACAGTGAAAGTGCAAAGTATCTGCAGCATCTGCTCCGCAAACAGCACGCATGCATTATGTGTTCAGTGCAGCCATGAGGTAATACTTCACATCCCACATCATCAGTTTGGTGCTTTAGCGAGGATTGTGACCAAAAAGACTATAGCAGTCCTCAACTGGTTGTGAGTGCTTGCTGGATGTTGTTGGGCATTGCTTTGAAGACTACTCAGACAATTTTACCTAGTAACCAGTGGTTAGAAGGGAATCACTATGTGGTGAAGCTGGTTTTAAAAAAAGCAAAAGTGCTGCATTGAGAATCTTTAAAAAAAAATACTTTGGTTGCTGGTAGTTTGCTGCAGTCACCTTTGTTTCTTGGATATAGACCCTACAGAAACCTGAACATGAAGTTTGGAGTTTGACACAGAATATTGTCTCTCTACTGCCGTTGGTAAAATCCCTGATTAAATTTGCTGTTCAAAATAATCTTATGAGTTTTCTTCAAAGATAAACAGATGTATAACTCATACGATCACTGGGATAAACTGTTTCAACCGATACTAAACCAAAGTGGTTCTGCTTAACCCTCCCAGGTGGAGTCGAATCCAGCTCACACTGCGTGAAATAAGGGACATACCTCGAGCTTCTGTCATCCAATCCTATATTAATAACCAGCTAAAGTTACCACTACTATTTCCGGTTGGTTAGCCACCACCATTTTGTCCGTCTGTATCTGGAAGTCCCACAGGATCTTATCTCGGCCATTCTCGACCACCCTAGGGTGCATTCCCATTTTGACTTCAGGACTTCCAGGCCATACTCGGCACAGATGTTTCTGTATACTATGTGTAGCGCCTCTACTCAGCACCAGTACACACTCACTTTAAATAGAGACCCTAGACATCTTTCTAGGTTCAGGAGGAGGTTTTGTTTTGGAGACTCACAAAAGGAGTTGGCTTGGAAGTGAATAACTGGGACCTTTATTGCCTCAGTACCATTTATACACATATACAACACAATAACCCAAATTGCACACTAATAGTGCATTTTAAAGGTGAATACATGTAAAACAAAACAAAATAAAGACATTTAAATGGAAGATTTATGCTGAACAGTATCAGAGCTCTTGGGAATGAATGAAACAGATTAAAGTGTTCCTGTTGTGACGTTTGAATTGTCCAGTCTGAATTGTCCTTTAAAGTCGTTGAAAACCCAAACAGGTGTACTGTAGGGGAATTGTCAGTGTGCAAACCCTATTATCCGGGTAGGAAAAGTAGTGCATAGGGCTTATCTGTAATCCAGGGTTGCTTGAATCAGTTTCTCAGGCAAATCCCACAATGCGATCGCATGGCTGGCCACACCATTTCACGATCATCCAGGATCTCATTTGGGCTGTTCTCGCCGTCAGTGGTTCTCCAGAATCCTTCTAGTAGTTCAAAAAAACCAATCTACACAAACAGTGCAGAACAATCAATTTCTTTTCCCATTTTGTGTTCTTAACATGAGCTCATTAACTTCTTTTCCAAGAGGTAATACTTCCTGCGCACTAGACGCAAGGTCGTCAGAACACAAGACTGCATCACAGCGCCCCCTTGTGACAATAACAGGCTATAGCCTTAGATTACAAAAAAGGATTTTGCAGCCCTGTATTTCACATGGGTTACATATGCCAGCTACTGTTATGGTGTTCCATGTATGCCCTCCCTGCTAGCATCTTGCATCCTGCTGTTATGTGCTGGATTGTCTCAGGGGCATCTTTACACAGCCTGCACCTGGGGTCTTGCCTGGTGAGATATACCCCAGCCTTTGTGGATCTTGTTCCTGTGCTGCCATGATTAGTGCCTCTGTGCTGTCATTCAGTCAAGCTTTGTCCAGCCTGGTCATACATACTGTACTGGGGCCTGTCTTTCCTTGATGGTTCCTCCTCTTGCTCCTCTTTTTTGGGTTTCTGCTGCCTGAGGTATTCATTCAGCGAGCAATTGGTTGTGGCAATCTTCCTGATGTACTCGTGGATGTTTGTTGTCTCATCCTGGACTGTGATACTGACACTCACTAGCCCCTCAGTTCCCTCTGCTTAGTGTACAGTCTAAGGGTGCTAGACTCGATGTGAAATCCTCCATGCATGGTCAGGTGCTTCATTGTCTTAATGTCAGTGGCTTCTATCTCCTCCTTTGGCCAGCTTATTATCCCAGCAGGGTACTTGATCACAGGCAGGGTGTAGGTGTTGATAGCCTGGATCTTGTTCTTACCAGATAGCTGTCTCCTCAGGACTTGCCCGACCCTCTGCAGGTACTTGGTGGTTGCAGCTTTCCTAGTGGCCTCTTTGAGGTTCCCATTTGCCTGTGGGATTCCCAGGCACTTGTAGCTTCCTCAGTGTCTGCAATGTTGCCTTCTGGTAGTTCGATCCCCTCAGTTCGACTACCTTCCCTCTCTTCGTTACCATCCAACTACACTTCTCGAGTCCGAACGACAAGTTGTTGCTGTACATCCTGGTGGTGTGGATCGGTGAATCGATGTCTCGTTCACTCTTGGCATACAGCTCGATGTCACAGCTGACGATTGCTCCATTCTATAAATGGCCTGCATTTGTATAGCACTTTTCTAGTCCCTAAGGACCCCAAAGCGCTTCACACTACATTCAGTCATTCACCCATTCACACACACATTCACGCACATATAGTCTGCCTATTCACTGCTAAAGTCTATTCTGTATACTTTGGTGTACTTGAACTATTTATCTATTTACCTCAAATTGACAGCTCTTGGCTCATCTTCTATAATAAAAGTCCCTTAACTAAATATGCATGATTTTTGTCATTTGTGGGGAACTCATTCCATTTTTCGGGGTTTTATTCCTTCTGTGGGTAGTTTTTTAGGATTTTGTGTAAAAGGAATCTGTCATGGGTAGTCACTGTAATCCCCACTGCTTCCAGAGTTCCATTAAGTCCAATATTCACAGTGGAAATGCACAATGTTGAAGTGGTTGGTGGTGGGTCAGTTATGCAGTATACCGTGCAGTTCATTTCAAGACCAGTTGCGAAGCAAGTTTTGTGAATCACACAGCGCTCAGCTGGAACACCCAAACCCAGGCTGAAAATCTTTTTTCCAACTTTTATCTTAATTAAATTACAGTCGCTTTAAAAGTAGCTTTCACAAAGCAATAGTAATCACCCCCTTCCTTTGTTGTGGTCATTGCACATGAGCATCACTTGAGTTAGAACCGATATCTCAGATGTAGATGGGTTTTACTCTACAGCAGGGTCTGTGTTGTGAGACGCTGTTTTGTGACACCAGAGCAAACACAGCAGGTAAAGAAGGGGCACGTTGCCTCGCTGTTACTGCAAAATCATTTCCTCGTGCATTTACATGCAAATTCGCTCCTCTGCTGCCTCTCTGCAGCCACAATGGAGCTCAGCAAATCATTGTCTCATCACAGAGAGATGGATTTCATCCCCGGGCCTCGCGCATGTGGAAGGAAACCTGGCTGAATTCATATATCGAGCTCTCTGCGGCTGCCACTGAGCCAGACTCCTCGTCTTCCATCATGGAGGAAGGCAAACAGCCTGGGCCCTTTAGCATTTGTGCAAATGTCAGAGAAAAGGACAGATCTCGGGAATTAACAGCAGCAGAGGTGGGGGAAGCCAAAAAAGAGAAAAATTCTCCAGAAGAAATGGATGGACTCATTGTGCCAGCCTTTGGCTTCTCCTCCACAGAGAGAAATTCATCAGAGGAAGCTTTGAGCCCAAAGTTAAATACAATCGTGAAAACCATAATGAGACCTTGAATGAAATATTTAGTTTAGAGAGCATTCGGACAGATGTATTACAGAAACAGAAGTCAGCCAATCAGTTTGACATGTGGGCTTCAGGTTCAACTCCCACACATGTGACACATAGGTAGAAATAAAGATATATCCCCTGAGAGGCTACAATTCATTTTTTCCTGAAACAAGTGAATCTCCAACTTCTTCTTTGTAACGTCCTTCTTTTGTTTTAAAATTCTCCTTTTCTGTTCCGTTGGGGTTAGACAGCAGACAATAAATAAATAAAGAAATAAAGAAATAAATAAAGAAATCAAGATTTCAAACATGAACCACACATTACACACCAAACTTCCTCATTTACAACAACCTTCTTTGCCACTTCCTGAGTTATGTCCCATGCAACAAATCAGTGGACACTTCTATGGGTAGAAAATGGAAAATGAAGCCAACGTGCTCCCCAAAAAAGTAATTGAGTTATCTGACAAATACATTTTTTGTGGTTAATATTATTAACAGACTGTTGATGCCCATGCTGCAGTTTTAGTGAGGCTGTGGCTTAACCAATTAATCAATTAACTAGTACCACCTTGTTAAATATCAATCGGTTTATTTGTGAGGGTGGACTGGATTGGATTTTTGGATTTTTCTTGGATTTTTTTCTGTTTCCTGTTTTTTATTTACACACAAACTGTTTGACACTTTGCAATGACCCTGATGAAGGCTACAAACTGAAACACACTCATCATTTAATAAAGTTGTTCACTATTTTTTTTTTTTTTTTTTCTTTTCTAAATGTTGTTCACTATTACTTTAGGTGTCGCTGGAGATGTAGGCTGCCGGAGGATTCCCATGATGCATTGAGTTTTTCCTTTCCAGTCACCTTTCTCACACACTATGTGTTAATAGACCTCTCTGCATTGAATCATACCTGTTATTAATCTCTGTCTCTCTTCCACAGCATGTCTTATCTTGTTTTCCTTATCTCACCCAAACCGGTCGCAGCAGATTGCCCCGCCCCTTCCTGAACCTGGTTCTGCCGGAGGTTTCTTCCTGTTAAAGGGGAGTTTTTCCTTCCCACTGTCGCCAAAGTGCTTGCTCATAGGGGGTCATATGATTGTTGGGTTTATCTCTGTATGTATTATTATACGATCTACTGTGCAATACAAAGCGCCTTGAGGCAACTGTTGCTGTGATTTGGCACTATATAAATAAAATAGAATTGAATTGTATTCACATCATTAGCTTATAATTGAACACGTAAGATACAGAGTGGGCGACATAATGCCAGAGTTTTGATTTTGCTGCCAGTTCATTATTTTGGGGTGTTTTTGAGAAGGATTGTCTATTATGTACTTTGTGTTCTTCTCATTATTTAGTATTGGTCCCCATTGTTTATTCTTGTTAGCCACTTTGTTGAGCATCTTCAGTTGTATTGATTATTTATTGTCTTCAGTTTGTTTCTTAGATTGCTTTTGGTGCATCTGTTACATTACTATTATGCTTATAATATTCCTTCCCCGTGTACAGCTTCTGTCAGTGATGTCCCCATGTTCAGTTCTTGTGTTGTTTTGCTGGTCAGGGGTCCAAGTGCCTTCCTATGTCTCATTATTAGATTTCGGATTCCCAGGTGTCTCCCCTTTGCCCTTGTTTATTTATTCCCTCAGTTTGCCTCAGCTCTTTGTCACATCATCCTGTTTCCTGTGTTCAGCCTATAGCTTGAGTGTTTCTGTCACGGTTCTGGGTCCATTGGACCCAGTATTTTGAGTTTATTGTGTTTTGATTTATGTTTGCATCAGGGATTGTGTTCTTGTTCTCTTGTCGTGTTATGGTAATGTTTATGTCTATTTAGAGTTCCATGTTTCTGTTTATCTGGGTCTAAGATGTGGGTTTAGTTTCATATGTCATTTCAAGTCTGTCTCTGTCTAGTCTGTGTCTTAGTAAAGTGTGTTTTGTTTCCTGTTTTATTGTGAAGGTCTGCGTCTCATGTGAGTGTGTTCATTTTTACCTTTGTCTCGTCTTGTTGATTATTCCCAGCTGTGTCCACCACCTGTGTGTAATTCCCCTGTGGTTCTCTGTGTATTTAAGTCATGTCTTCCGTCATTGTTGTTGCTGGTCCGTCTGTGTTTCCACCCTGCGTCATCTGTGTGTTTCCCTGCCGTCACCATCTTGTACCGTCGTCCACCTTGCTTCATGTTTGAGTTCCGGTTTGTAGTTAGTAGTTTAGTTGTCTCCAGTCTAGTTTAGTTCGTGCTCCATTTGCTGTTTGTCTATATTTATTTCGTGTCCAATAAACCACCTTCACTCCTCCACTACTGCCTGCAATTGGATCCTCATTTATTATTTTTATACGGCTCATCTCACTCGCCGTGACAGTTTCTGTGTTTTGTTTTGTTTTACCATCAATAAAGGTTTACTTTCTTTTGTTACTCATTTGGGAAGAATCTCCATTTTGAGTCCTTGGTCTTCACGTAACCTGACTCATCCATCTTTGATATACAGTTTGTGAGTAAGCAGCTTAATTCTACATTTCTGTTGTCATCATTAACATCAGATAAAGCTTATAATTAAAAATGGCAACAGAATTATTTTTTCTTCAAAATGTTTCTCTACTTCAGCGTTAACTTTTTTTGCATTTGAACTTTAATCCCAGCGTTTTATCACAGCAGAGGAAATTTCAAAGTGTGAGCCAAATTCCCTCCTAACACAGCCGTTTGTACCAGAGCTCTGCTCTAGCTGAAGACCAGTTTTTATTTTGCAGAAACAGAAGGTCGACAGCGAAGTCACGTCCCAGACTCCTACATGCAGGAACGATGATGCCTTCAGAGGGTTAAAGTTGAACGTGGATGGAAGTTAGCCAGGTACATCGTGGGGAAAACCGGCAGAGAAAACTCCGCGGAAAAGCCTGCTGCCAAATTCCTGTCAAACCCTGAAACCGATAACCGCTGTTGGAAAATAAAGAAGCAGGCTTCCTGATTCTCTCATCCTGTTTTGGCATTTCTAGACAGAACTGAGTCTCTGGTGGTGTTGTACACAGAGCAGAGCCTTCGTTAATCTTTGGTGACTTCAATGTTATCTCCAGCTAGCTGGGCGGGGCTTTCGGGGGGGCAGGGTGGGAACATTTCCTGCGGAGAATTTCTCATTTTGTGTTCGTACTGCTGCACTATTCAGAGTGCAAATGCATCCTCATTAGCAAGCTGCCAAAGAACACCTAACCATCGCACAATCAACTGAATTATGTTATCATCATTATTGGATTTTTTTGTCAGGCAAATGTCCAAAACTGAAGAGGGTGAGAGTTTGACCTGGCGTTCAGGGCCATTATGGACAGAAATCAGATGTGATCTCTGTTTCTGTTTGCAGCTCTGACTGATAACTCCTCTTAATTACTCTTCCTTTCTCTGTTTCTTTGGTTCCTTTGTCTCCTTCCTGACTGCTGACGTTTGCCCTTCAGCTGCCTCCATTTTCACTTTTCCATTAAAATTGAACAGAAAACGTAAATGAAGTTCAGATAATTTTGACACTAAATGGCAGCTAAATTGGATTAAACATTATCATCCAAACACTTTGAAAGACTGAAGATAGAATGTAAGGCTCACTTAATATGATCTTTGACGGAACAAAGAATGGTGCTCTGTGTGCGATGAGTGTTCATGCATCTTTGTCATGCATGCAGCTCCAGTCATGGTTGTTAATATAAAACACGGGAAGGTTTTAAATAATGAGATTAATGTATGGGAAAGACTGCTCTGAATGGAGTCTACTGTTGGCTCTGCGTGATGTCATAAAGAGTCGATATCTTTAAATCGTCATGTCTGGGACAAAAGCCCCGCCCACTTGCCGTTCAAACCCTTCTGTTTATGAATGGTGTCTAGTAGTAACCTAGCTTTATTAATAACAAATGAACTTTCGCAAATCGCTCTGACTGTGTTGTCTTTATTGTCATTTCTTGTATGATGTGCCTGAGATACAATGACATTCAAGCTGAAGCACACACAAAACTGTCCAGTTTGACCTGATAAAACTTGACTTTAATATTAATTTGAAACATCCCTGTGGGACCGGCCTCATCTCTCGGGCTTCAAACAGGCAGCAGAGGAGGAGGAGAGGCTGACGAGTGTGAAAGGGAAAAGGATGGACACTGGTCAAAGCATGGGGAGGTGTGAAAGGTGCAACAGGAGGGAGTGAGGCGAGGAAAAGTAAATGCACAGAGTGCATTACAGAGTGTAAAATGTCACATCGAATTTCTGCTCTATTAAAAAGAAGTATAAGGGAGAGAAATAAGAAAATAGAGATAGATGGAGAGTTAAAGAAGACTGAGTCAAATCTGGGGAAACATAAAAATAAACTCTAGATATTTAGGAGGATGTTTCACTTTAATACTAGACAGGATCCACTGATATACAAAAATCTCCAATATGATGCTTCTTTGTTTTCAAATTGAGTCCAGAGTGAATGTAAGACAGCAGACGGAGCATAAACAGGAAGTTGTAATCTGGTTTCAGGTGTAGCTGCAGTGATGTTAGCCAGATGTCTCCGAGCTAATCTGGGCAAAATCAGTCAGTGAAATTCAATAAAAACTGATCTGGGAAGCATCCAGCCTGACAAGCTTCAGCCTGGTTTGTCATTGTATTTACATCTTTAGACCCAGTTTCAGGTAAAGTGTTTCCTCTCAGATTTCACCTCTGCATGGAGATATATGAATATTTGCATTTTATAGTTGGAGAATGTTTGGATGATGTGCCCTACATGTAAGAGACCGTGTATTGTTATCATAGTGTGCTGGCTGCTGGTCTATTATGTATAGAGGGCGAGGGCACGGCTTTCACATAGGCTGAATCTCAGTGAACCCTAGCCGAAGAATTCTTCATGTTCTCTTTTCTTAGATGTGATCCTGACGATGCGATGGCTCCTTAAAAATACTCTGCTTTGAAAGTCATTTGCATGATTTTAGCATAAACCCTAAGAAGTGACATGAAATGACGTGTATGTCTTCACTCTGAAAAAAAAAATCTTGGATTTATGAATATGCAAATAGTTTCCCTTTCAGCTCTTTAGATGTGTACACAAATCTAACCACTGATTAACTGCATAAACTTCACCAAACGTGCACCGGCTTCCAGTTTCTGTGTCACTCCTGGGCAGGCTGAGACCCCAGCAGTGTTTGGGATGCAGTTAAATTCTCTAAGATATGCACATGCTGTCCTTTGGCTTTGTGCTGTGATTGTTCACGTTTAAATGTCAGTCACAGCAGCTACAGTCACCCAGTATATCCATATATTCTTCATAGTTTGATTTTGATCATTCCTTTTACTTCACCCTTATTTAAAGTGTTTATTAACCCTAGAACACTGTCGCTATAAATTGTAACACCATCACTAATGCCGGGTGATTTTTACCCAATATAATATACCCAACAAAAAGTACTTGTCATCAAAATATATACAAATAGGACAACACGTGAAAAATTAGAGTGGTCTTCTTTTATTTTCAACTGTGCCATGTCTAACAAAATGAAAAAAAAAGTGTCATGGGGGGACCCTAAAAATGCTTCAAAATTATTGAAAAATTAGGAATTCGAGAACAAACAGATTCCTAAACAAAAAACAAAAAATAAAAAAATAATGACACTGGAAAGCTGGTCTTTGGTCCACCCATTCTTGGGACATTTGAGACGTCCCTGGTGAAGGCACAGTCTCCTTGACATGCTAACAGCTGCAGGAGAGAGAAACAAAAAAATTGCATTTTTTGAGTGGGTAAAAATGACCAGTTGACTAAAATATTTTTTTCACCATATGGATTCTCTTGGAAATCACCACTTTGTGATATTTATTCTTAACCACTGCACTAAATAAGGATAACATGCAAATTCCAGGACCACTCTTACTTACCTATTCCTGACATGCAGTCCATACACGCAGGGTAGTAATGGCGTGAACACACTTCCTGTCCAAGCCTCACCTCACCAGCACACCTCACCAAGGGACTACCACTGGTCCTGCCTCACCTGCAAGAGTGACACGTGTATGGATGTCGAGCACGCTACAGGTAAGGACTCTGAGTTGACATGAGAGATTTGAAGAGGGGAGCCTCTCCTCTACCAATGGTTTGATGAGTGCCAGTGCCAAAGCCTGTATATAAGGCCTCCTCTGCATTTGGTTGTCACCTCTTTATTGTAGTCTCATTGCGATTGATCCACGAGTTCATCACACCAACACTGATCACGCCATCTCTTGGTTTTTCTTTCAGAGCCATAGTGAACACACATCTAAATGGTAAATTGACTGATTCTTATATAGCGCTTTTCCACTCTCCCAGAGTACTCAAAGTGCTCTATGCCACATTCATCCAATCACACAAGCACTTTCTTCTATACTTAGTGCTTCCTAACTACATTCAGACTCCGATGGATGCATCAGAGAGCAACTTGAGGTTAGTATCTTGCCCAAGGATACTTGACATGCAGACTGGAGGAGCCAGGGATCGAACCACTAACCTTCCAATCAGCAGGTGACCTGCTCTACCTTCTGAGCTACTGCCACCCAAAGTATCAACAACTCCCTTTGTTTGGTTGTCAAATTCAATCACTTCAGGCTTGCGAGTGGGGCCTATGCCTGGTAGTGTGTGCATGAATAACAGGAGCAGGACAACCTTCTTTTTTGAAGCTTTGTCAGGGAGGAAGGACACCAAGGTTATTTCTTTGGTGAATGCACTGGAGCCTGGCATGAGATTTTCTTTACCTTTTATCTCCCTTCTGTTTGCTTTTACTGTGCCCACAAGGGTCATGCCACCGTTCGGCAGCAGATCGGTCGCTAACAGTAATCAGCCAACCATTTCCAACTTAAACAAATTTACCTATATGTTACTCATTAGCTGGGATGCCAGAGACACTAAGCCTGTGAAAGGATGACAACTGTAGTTCACAAGGGACAGTAAATATGGTGAGCCTGAATGTTGTCACCCTTGAAATGCGCCGGATTTTATACACTAACACGATCACTGGCTGAAATCCACCCAAACACATGCCATTTTTTTTGCCATCTAAGATAAAAAATAATGTCACCTGATGTGACACTCCCTCCTTCTCTTCTCTCCTCTCTGCTGTCATCCCATTTTTCCTCTTCTACACCACGCCTCCATCTCCCTTCCATTATGTCGTCTTTCTTGGTGGCAGAGGTGGAGAACTGGATGATGCTGGCAGAGGAAGATGGACAGGCCGACATGCTGCCAGTTGTCACCCTTTAGAGTCCCGCTCCATCTTAGTTCTGCAAATCACTGAGTGGCGTAATGAAATCCAAGGGCTGCCTCACTGTGACACACTGGGAGAAGGATAACGACCTGCCAACGAGGCGACAGATCTGGAGAGATTCTAGATATGAAGGTGATGATGTGAAAGCCTGATGCTGATTGTTACAGTAAACACTCCTTACTCTGATCAGATTTAAGTGAGGTGATTGATCAAAAGCTGCAACGATGAGGTCCCACACACGAATGATAATGAATCTGTTCCAGTATATAGATATGTGTATTTTTCAGCTCCTGTTTCAGCTCAACAGATTATTGACGCAAAATGTTGTCTGCTGTAGCAGGAATCAGTCTTCAATAATCAGCCTGTTCCTGGCCCAGAGTTTTATTTACTTCAGCAAACAAAAAAAGAAGAAACCATTTTTTTTAAATAGAAAAACTGGCAGAACAACAGCAAGATTTCACAAGACAGAAGTAAAAACACACCCGAACACCCAAACTGTAGCTGCTTATTGTTAATATTAACTGTCAAACCTTAATATTTATTTTTGTCCTGATTTGTTGACTTTCAAATTCTGAGAAAGAAACAAAAGAAGATGCTTTGTGGATTTTTCTCTTTTCATTGCAGCCTTGAATATATAAGTTCTTATATGCGTACTGAAGAGCATTAACCAACAAAAGACTTTGCTTGATGGTCTGGCTGCTTGAAATCTTTAACCACTAGCTTAAAAATTTGATTATATTTTTTTTCACCAACACTAACTTCAAGAAGTGTAGAGGATGGTTTAACTTTTTTAGGTACTAACTAGTGATTAGTTCGTACAAGGCCACAACTACTTTCTCTTCTCCTCCCCTCCCTCTTTCTATCCCTCTTTTTTTTAAACAATTTTGTGTTCAGGGGCATCAGGAAAAGCTAAACCTTAAACCTTGAGGCATTTCCTGGCAAAAAAATCCCAAATATGTGTCTTTATACTAGATAAACACATTAAAACTTTCAGTGTCATTCAGAGATAAGACCAAACCAGCGCACCTAAGAGAGAAAAAAGAGGAAAGCTGTTTTTATATATTTTAGTACGTGCGGATTTCTTTGCAGAAGCTTCCAGCAGTAGCACAGTTTAATTTTTTCCAAACTGTTCCTGTGGGGACAGCAGCCGTAAAGCTGGAAGGCCATAAAACCTGGGAAAGGACATTTCTGTAATTCACTGGAATGTTACGATTCCCAGTTGAATCCGAGGAAATTTTGTTTAAGGGCTGTGGCTGCAAATGTGTCCTCGCGTTCTGATTTACTCCCATTCATTTATCCTGTTTGTCTTTAGGTTGAATAAAGAAGAACTTTGATGGCAGCAAAATTTAATATGATGACTGAATCTCCTACTTGCCTCAGAATCAATAACAGCTTTTATTTTTTGATCGGGACCATAGACCCGCGTTACAAAGCCCAGCATCTTGTCTCGATACTTTCCTGGTGTTAGGGGTGTGGCTGCTTTAGACTGAACCAATCAGTGTTTGCTAGACCCTACCTCTTTTTTTGTGTTTGTGCTGTTGATACATTCTTTGGAGGATTTTTAATGGAATTGTCTCAGAAGCAATGTGACCTACTGCATGATGCAACCATCCAAGAAGTTTGGATTGGTCTTAATAACCAGTTGAAATTTTCTTAGTCTCTTGCTAAGCACTAATAGGCAGGTATGTTGTGTCTCAAGGCAGCTGTTGTTTACACCTGATTTGGTGCTTTACAGATAAAACAGATTTGAACTGAAAGGTATCCATGTCTGTGGATTGAATTAATACACCTTAAAGAAGCAGCTTGACCACCACCCACTTCCTCCACCTCATCCGAGGGAACACAGAGGCATTCCCAGGCAAGCGAAGAAACATGTCTACATGTCCTGGGTCTACCCAGAGCCTCCTCCCAGGAGGACATGTCCAGTAAACCTCACCTAGGAGCTACCCACGTTCACGTTTCTGCTTGGGTCTCTCTTCACAAGATCTGGTTTCTGTGGCTTCTCCTCTGTCCATCTCAAACGGGCCAAAAAGCCAGTCAGCCATTTGTTCCTTTCATTTTTGAATAGGTGTGTTTAAGATATACAGTGTTAACTGCTTTTAGATGTTTTGCCAATAGCTCCCGATTTATATGGATCTGTAAAGAGCTAAAAATCTCATTACTGGTGGTTCTTGGATGTTGGAAGGCTCGTGTTTTTATATTACACCAGGGTTTACCCTACTTGCAAAGCCTACTCACTTTGTGAGTTAGGCTTTGTGTTGAAGGAACAAGGTGATACCAACTGTCTTTATGAACTGCAGCTATTAGCAGCACTGTGTGGCATCTGTCTCTAAACTCCCTGCTCAACTGAAAACATGCCGAGACACCATGAGTGTTTGCAGGAAGCGTAGTAAGTCAACTGGGCAAACAGTGTTTAAATGACACTGGATTTGACCCATCTGTTGAACAGACTCAGATAAGCAGAGTCTGAACTCGGAGCCACAGATGGATTTCACCTTCCCAAACAGGTTTTTCTTCTTATCTCTTGAGTTTTCAGGGTTTTTATAACCTTTACAGACAATACACCTCAATGACAGGCACATTTATCCAGAATGATAGCTGCTGAGTTAAAATGATGTTGGTCACCTTGCTTGCTTGTTTGTTTGTCTTTTGCCGCAGCATTTTTGCAGTTTCAGTAATTAGAGGCGTGCAGTTCACATCTCTCTTTTTTTTAAAGCAGTAGAAAGTGAGAGAGTAGGCCTGTTTTAGTTAAACTGAACCATGTTTGTGTTTCTTTTCTTTTGAGATGAATCCAATTGAGACAACAGCCTTGTGTTGGCACCCCCTACTCCCCCAAACCCACCCAATCCCAGTACTATATTTCACCACTAGATAAAAACCAACCTCTATGTGCGTTTGAGAGTGTGCACATTAAAAGGCATTCTGCCTCGTCGTCTGTCTTTCCTCCTGTCTTTCAGGTGCAGGGTGTCCTTGCAGAGCTGAGGACAACTCACTCTTTAGCGTCTTCATAAATCTTCAGGTAAAACTGAGCTCAATTAGCAGCGACGCCATCCTCTGAAATGTCATCCCCTTTTTTTGCTGCCAGACAATTACTGTTAAATACCTTTTATTGTTGTTTGTGTGTATGAGAGCCAATTCTCATTTAGAATTCAGCGGCTAAAGTTCAGACAGTGTCATTACATAGAGCTCAGGTAATTAGCCCTCTACCTACTACGAACTAATTAATGTGAAAGAAATGCTGGTGTTTTTAAAAAGGCCTGAGCTGAGGTCAAATATTTGTTTCTAAAAGATTGTCTGGTTTAGTGACATCTTGTTAAAAATGAAAGTAAACAACCACAATAAAACAAATTACCAAATATAAAATTGTTATTTTGGAAATGTCTCAAAATTAAGAACTTATAAATAGTTGGACTGCATTTGACTTCCACCTGATCCTCCAAGCACCAGAACCCGACAGCTTCTGCTGCAGGTGTTTGCCCACCAGAGGCTGGGTCCCACGTGCTAAGGCCTCCCGAGGCCTGGTTCCAGGATGGAGCACTTGTTTCCCTGTCCTACGCAAGGTGGCGTGGTACTTGTGCTCCTCATCCCAGGAGTCTTTAGAACTGCAGTTAGTCTGAACTAACTCAGGAGCAGTTTTCCTTGGGAGACCCTAGGAACTCAGACTTCTCTGCTTCGTCCTCACTTTAAGGAGAGAAGGGAGCATGAGGACAAAGCTGTTGACTAACAAGTTGATCAATGCTTCTCTCTTCACCTGTGGGCATGAGCCGTGAGCAGTGACTGGAATATGCAAGAGGTGGTGATAAGATTCACTGAAATGGTGGGGGACTACACCATAGGTGGTTCTCAGAGTAGAGCCATTGCACCTTGATTTCGAAAGAATCTAGATGAAAAAGTATCTGATTATGATGCCTCCTGGATAGCTCCTAGGTGATGATATTCAGACATTCCAATTGGCAGAAGGGTGAGAGAGACCCAGGGAACACTGGAGAGAGGGTCTCTCAGGAGGTTTCCAGAGCTTGAAAAGGTGGCGACAGACACCCAGACCGGTTTGGTACTCTGGGTTTAGAGTGGATCAAAGTTAAAACCAAATTATGTCTTTTGATCAATGATCCATTAATTTTCTTAACCACTTATCTTTTCAGGGTTGTAAGCAAACTGGAGCCTATCACAGCTGACACTGGATGAGAGGCAGTGCGCTCCCTGGAGGCTCCTAACACCGAGAGACAGTCACCCGTTCCCGCGGACATTCACGCACGTACAGTCGGGTCTTTGGACTGCACGATGGAGGCAGCCAGAGGAAGAACGTGAAGACTTTTAATGCTGCAGCAGGCGAGTATATTTTAGACAAAGTTAAACTTACAAAACCATCCAACAAATTTTCAATTAACTGGAACACAGTCAGTTAAACAGACCTTCATCCATCCTTAGAGACGGAGCTAGCTGATACAAATCACTCTGCAGTTCCAGGAGTCTTTAAATGTGGTGGCATTTAAATTACACCAAATTGAAAAACGAGTGAGAACTCAGTGAGGAGTTATTATTTGGACCATCAGATTTCAAGAGAGTCAAAGTTCACGCTCCTGCTCTATAGGCAGGATGTATAATCCTCTGGAAATACTGAAATTAGATGCATGAATGTAACACTGACATTCTTGTGTTGGCAAAATCTCTTGTCCACATACCTTTAGTATATTTCGTGAGCCTGAATGGGCTCTTCTACAGTTCCAGCTCTGCAGCAGTTTGCCCTGTCTGATCCCGTCAGTGACTTTCTTTCATATCCTAAACTCTGAGGAGCTATATGACCTTGAAACCTTTCAACTAAAGGAAGCACATACAAGCAACTACACAAAAGTTTCATGAAATACTCTGTGTGCTTATGTTCAGTGTCACAGTCTGGAAGTTAAAGTATATCACTTTTCTACTTCCCCTCTTTCTGTTTGGCACTAATTTGGGGCTGCATCAGCACTGAGAAGTCATCTGTCTCTTTTCCACCAGCTACCCTCTGTGTCTGGCTTGAATCATTGCGTTCACAGCAGCTGAATATCCCTCTATGCAAATGTTATAATCATATGACAGACTGATACCGTCTAACTCAGGATAAATTTGACATCTATATAAACGTTGTCAGAAAAAATAGAGAAGCTCTTTGTTCAGGCCTTCCGACAGAGCAGCAGCAGGTATCAGCTATATGTCGACATCGATGCACAACTGCTATAAAGACACAATTTTGGGAAAATTTAGATGAATATAGATGTGCGACACCTTCTGTCGCTTCCTGACTCATCCATTTGTCTCCATTAGAGTGTGCACAGGGAATTAAGCTGTGCATCTGTTGCAGGTCATGTCTGGATCTGTCATTGACATGCAGCATTACGAGAGGTATGGAGGTTCAGGGAGGACAAAACTGCAGTATGTCAGTGAGCTGACAAAGACAAATAAATAAATGAAAAGCTGAATCAAATGTGCGAATAGATAGGAGATTAGTAGAACATCTGTTGTGCCTTTAACATGCATCAAGTAACCCTTTTCATGTGATAAATGATTTTGATCTAAGCATAGAAAACCTAGCTAGATTTGAGTTATTTTCCATATTTAGCTTAATGGCAATGTTAGCAAGCAAACTACGGTCAGCCAGGTGCTAAATTTGGTATCAAATAATTTGTGCACACTTGCAGTAAGCTTAATGGTAATTAACAACAGTCAGAAGAATGCCTTTTTTTAATCAGTTGTAAGCCTCCAGTCAACAACAGCATGTCATTCGATTCAGAGAGAACTCAAATCCAACCCGTTTGGATGAATTCCAAACTATCTGGATAAATACTGTTTCAAATCGGCTAACTAATCATCATCAGATTTGTGGAGTATCTAAATGACAAGTAGGTGACTATACTTAGCAGTTGGTTGCTTTCCAGATTACTTCACCAGCCCACATGATTCATGTCTGTATGTCAAACAGTATCGACTTTAGCCATCAGTGAATCTTGTAATGGCACAAAGCAAAGATGTAGTTGCTTTGCACTGTAATACCCAGTGTAATGGGGGCAGTTAGCCAGGCTTTAAGTGTGTGTCAGGTAACCCTTTTTCATGTAATAAACACTTTTTATTACCACTGTCTGAATGGATTGTAATGGAACTTAAATAAAGAGACCTTCTGCGACTCCCTCGGTTTCCTCTAACAGGCTGCAGACTGATTTATATGCGAAGCATTCGGGTCAGCAAAAATGCAGAGCACCTTTGAATAGATTAACCAAGCTCAACTTGATAAATGAGCCTAAAAACTTCCCTATATATTTGAATGGCAGGACATTTTTTTCATTATCTGACCATGTGTACAGGTAATCTGTCATTTTTCTTAAAATATAATATTGTAGGACAGTTTGTATACAGACTAGAATTCATAGGCCCCTCGCTTCCAGGTCGATTGCAGCTCAACTCGGTTGTTGTTCAATACTTGTCATCAATAAGTTTCCATATGGATTTGTCAGATAGCTGTGGATGGGATTAAAAGATGGGAGGAAGTACTGTAGACTCTGGGAAATGTGTCTCTTTGCTCAGCAGAGGCTGTCATAGCGGAGAGGGAGAGTCGAGAGAGTCGTTCTGCTTCAGCGACAGGAAAATGCCACCGAGCTGCTCCGCTTCCTCGCTCATAAATACTCTCAAGGACCGCGGCTTTACAACAAGTCAATAGCTTCTGTTAGCAATGCACGCACACACACAGGCAGAGAAAAACGCACGCACACACACAACCAGCGGTGTGCATGTATACACAAATAAAAAAACACACATCAGCAAAATACGCAGATGCATGCTGTCAAAATATAAATCAACAATCACAGCACTACATAAACACAAGTGCCAGGCCAGCAAAACGGGCTGCTGGGATAAATACGGAGCTCACGAAGCCGGGGGTAAATCTGTCCGGAAGGAGGGATGGAGGGAACATTAAAACATGAGTCTTCATTTAAAGGAACACTTTCCTCACAGTCAGAGTTTGAAAGAAAGCTGCTCTCTGAAACTTTTCCTGTCACAATTTCCTTAAACGTCCCGTCAGCACACGGGACGCCGGTGAGCCTGGAATAATGCAGACCTCACCTGAAGCAGCTGCACCTGCATAAACTGCTTTTCCAGTGGGTGTCAGATACCCAGCTTTGATTATTGATTGGATTTATAACAGCATGAACAGTAAAAAGAAAACAAAAAAACAAACAAGAAAGGAAAGCTGAAAATGAATGGTAAAGCACTAGATCTTCACCTGTATTATCATTAACATGCCTTATCGCATTTGTGTTTTGCCGGATTCACTGAAAATCACATTTTAAGAATAATTACTCTCTGACATTTTTATTTCATTGACAAGGAGGAAGAGATAAATGTGATGAAACAAAAGTCCCGGACTTTACGTGGATGTCTCAGGTACGTGGATTCATTTGGGAAATGCCTCATGTTCTTTGATCTGAATGGTGAAATGGTAAAAAAAAAAAAAAAAAAAAGTCACCATCACCGTGAGAAGTTACATCACTTTGGAGGTTAAAACTGCCTCATGATGGCAGCTCCAGCTGGATTATCAGAGCTTCATCCCTTGTTGGTGTCCTTCAGCTTTTCACCAGCAGCAAAGACTGCTGGTCCATGGAGGAACAAACTGCCTGTGGTTTGATTCCCTCAGCCCTGACGGCCGCCTCCGTATTCATTTTATTTACAGCTCAGTCTGTCCCAGTGGCATGGAGCTGCTTGCTGGTGGGTGGAGAAAGGAGATGGTTGAATTGGAAGACAAAGAAAGAAGAAATCCGCTGCCTGACTCTGGATTCGGGCTGTTATTTTTAGCCAAAGCAGCCATAATTACCCGGGCAACGTCTAACAAAATTGTTCAGGCTCGGCTGGGCAATTAGGCCAGGCGGAGCAGCTAATGGAGAGAGAATTACACAGACCTTTCCCCCATTAGCCCCCATTTACAGCAGGAAATTTACTGGGAGTGTACGGGCCAGGCGTGACTTCCAAACCAGATTACTGCTCTGAAACCAATCTCCCTCATCCTCCCATCTTTCTCTTTCTTCTCTGCATCCAAAAATAAGAGCAAGTGGACAAACCCAGAAAATAAACTCACACAATCATCTCAAAGACAGCCAGGGAATGAGTTTACATTACAAACGTTTCTTGAGTTTAAGGAGAATAATAGTTTGCATTGTTAAAACTGAAATGCAAAGGAAATACCTGCAGCTGCACTTGAAGGGGCGAAACTCAGTGATACAAAACTTTTTCACAGGCTGAGGAGGACCAACTACAACTAGCAAAATCATGTGGTTTGAACTGGAGTTGTTGAACTGGATCAATCCAGCAGCAGATTAGTGATTGCTCCACGCTCTGACCTAAAAGACAATTAAAAGTAAGAATGGCACTGGCCCAATCCAGTATGAGGTGCAGCTTATATCATCGTCAGCTATCTATGTTGATTTTTTTCTTTTCTTTTATCTGTAAATTTAATTTAACTGTCACATTCACATCAATGATAGGGCCTTTTAATTGTAAACCTAGAAATTGAGGTGGAAATGACTGAAAATGCAATCAAAGCAACTATTTGCAGACTTATGTTGATAAGGATTCTTTCATATGGCTGGTTATTGATTACCTATGATTAATAATTCATATTATTATTATTGTTCTTCTTTTTTTTTTCTTAGCATCATCTTTGTTTTTTGATTAAAATGCAATACTGGTTGACTGTCTGAGTTTTACCGACCAGAGTTCATGTTCCACTTCCTGGCTGTTGTTCAGCATTATGCTAGTAGGTCAGGTAGAGAAGAATAGCCCTGTATTGTCATTTTATAAGGTAAAAACATTAAACCTGGAGAAAAAGTACTGACATCACCCTGTGAGGGCCAATTAATTAATAAACTCCTATTTATTTTGTGCTAATGTTTTCTTGTAACATTAGTGCCGGTCTTGACTTCCACGTTTATCTTTTTCTGTAATGCCATTGGTCATCCCTCGGTAGCCCTTTTTGATCTGTGGGTCATTCCCTTAGGCAGGGTCTGCAGGAATGCACTCAGTGTGCATAAAAGGCTCAGAATATCTTCAAGTGAGCCCTCATGCACTTGACAGCTTGACAGTGGAACAGCCCTACACCCTCACAGACTTGGTGGGAGCGTACCTTAAAGTGTGGGAATCTGTGAGACGCTCTCAGTTCAGCAGGCAGAGAGGACATAATGTTGATGTTTCTTTACATGAAGACCTGCAGATCGAGAGCGTGATGACTCAGAGATTAACGGCACAGTATCACAACCTGTGTGCTCTCGTGCAAACAGAGCTGAGAACAGAGCTGTGCAGAGAACAACTGTGAGAGTATTTGAATTATTTTTCTTTTAAATCCAGCTTAAAAATATCAACGGTGGTTTTAGGAGCAGGACTGCAATTACGCTGTTTTTACATCCTTATTCTCCTGTTTCAAATTTCCATGTTAAAAACACAAAAATATCATCGCATCCTGCAGAATTAAGACTGCTCAACTATGAAAGGTCAGTCTTATTAAAGATTACATTTGATATGTTCATCAGTCATTTTAGTTGTCAAAAAAGTGCTTTTCCCAAATAGAAGCCGTGATCCTACAAGCTGAACGCAGCAGAAATGTAAATGTTATTTTCCACTGCTGCATGTATGTTGTGGACAGTGAGCTGCAGGAGTACCCGTGGATCTGGTGCTGCATTAAAAATGAGAAACGTGATAAAAAATGAAGGTAAGAAGAGGAAGAGGCTTCTTTTCACAGGTGGAGAGGTGAATATGGAAACAATGAATGTGTAATACAGTATGCTGACACACAGACACATACACCCACAGCCCTCCATCCTCCAGCTTCTCTTGGTTGTACAAATTTGAAGTATCCGGCACTGAGGCTTAACAAAATATCAAAGACACAAAAGAAAGTATTAACAAGGCAAAAGTTCTTGATCCCTTTTTATAAGACGTAAAAAAAAAAAGGAAAAGCAAAGCAGCAGAGGAGATTTCCATTTCAGCATTAATTCCAGCTCTGGTGAATTTCCAATGTTGGCAGCCATTAAGTTCTGTCAAATCAAATGTGACACCAGGGGAAGGACAGAAAAATATTCAAATCATCTTTCAAATCTTTTTCCAGAGCTGTCTCTTCGAGAGCTGCTGCTCCAGCGGCTGACAGTTCTGACAATTAATTTATGTCTAACAGATTATTCCATAAACCACTGCTGACCCCCGAGCACGTGCACGGGCACGCGTGTACCTGCTGCAGGGGTGTGACTGCCCTCTACAGCTGCAGCATTTGCAGGAATGTGGCACAAATGTCCATCAAAGAGCAGCAGCTGCTGCCATGCTTAATCTCTACAGAAAGGCCATGGAAAAAGGATTTTATTTTATTTTTTTAAATATCTGCTTGTGAAAGGTGAACTGCGCAGAAAGGCTGAGGCTCTATATTTCTGTGACTCAACAAGTGCACCTTTGTGTACTGCTGGGCACCTGCTGTGAAGCACCACTACTAAATTAAATAATCCTTCTAATGACCTTTATATTGTCATTATAGCCTTAAGTAACTGTATTGTAATTTAAAAGTGTGATGCTCCAGGTAACATTTGAAACTAACCTATGATGCTTGTTCAGTGGAGACACCAGAAGATGATGATTGTATTGGAGGGAAGAAAAACGTACCAGCTGTCCAAAAAAATTAATTCTGTTGCTGTGTTAATAGGTGGACTGCGTGTAATAAAGTCTCTGTCTTTACTTTGCAATTCTTTGTCAAAATATCATTAATAAAATAATACTTTCACTTTATTCAAAAATTGGGGTTTTTCCTTTTTTTCCACTTACCATCCATTTTTTTTTAAATAATTTACCTAATTCATACTTTTGGATAAACAGTTTGCAGTTTCTCTGGCAAATCCAATGTATTTATTTAGAAAACTTTAATTCTCAAAAAACAAACAAACAAACAAACAAAAAGACTAAGAAATGTGGTCATGCTGTAAATCTCAACGTGCATTTTGTGACTGAGTTTGGCGGTTCGGTGTTCAGTCTGTCTGACAGCCTATCTTGGCTTCCATATGTCCCCCTCCTCCTGTGACAGGAGTTAATTTTTCGTTGGATTTGTTTTTTGAGCTTCATTAACCGGTGCGAGATTAGTCCTTGGTGGGACGCTGGTGGGGGGAAGCGCTCGTGCCTCACCTCCGACCTGCTGAGGTGCAAGCAATTAAGAAGCAGGAAGAGGGAGTCTGTCAAGAGCACCAACGCAAAAGCTCAAGACACCTAACCCACTTAGACGCTTTCAGCTCTGCAATAAAGAAACTTCTGTAAACTGTCAAACGATAATAGCCCTGGCCACCGCTGGTAATTGCAATTAGCGGAGGTAAAGTAGGATAGTACTACACACACACACACACACACGATCAAAAAGCATTCCTTCTGAAAAACATTAACCCATTTTTTTCTCTTCATGACATCAGAATGCATCAGATTTCAGCCAGAAGGAAGTTCAACTGAATAAAAAAATTATATTAATTTACAGGGGATTCAGGTCTTTACAGATCTAAGGCAGGAATTGAAAACAATAGAAAAGGAAATAGAGGCAAGGATCTAAAGAAGGACAAAGAAAGCAAGCAAAGATGAACAAAGCAGGCAGACCAGCCTGATGTGCAAAATGTGCACTAATGACGGTAATCCAGTAAATCTGTTGATGTACACGGATACACGGATCATTTTTCTTTTTGTTTTTCAGCATGAATTTGAAACCAGAGTGTTTTTAATACACTGGGAACAACATGTATGTTCTCCTGAGACTCCTGCGGCAATGCGTCACCCTGGCAACCGAGAAAATGAAGCTTTGAAATGTGGCAACAATTTAACCCAAAACAGGATCTTATTGTAACGCTTATCAGACAGTTTTATTGGCTAAATATAACCAAGAAGTTTTTTTGCTTAAACTTCCCCAAACAATGAATGAAAACAAAACTTAGGTCTAAAAGTAATATCAAAGAAATCACAAGAATCATCAGTTCCACGCGGGACTGGAAAGTTTGATCTCTGGTGTGCAACCAGAAACTTCTACCATTGACTTTTCACTCACTGACACAAATCACTATTGAAAATGTCTAAATTTCTCTCTATGAACACACAAAAAGACAATTTGTGTCCAGAAACACACATCAATAGTGTTATACTGAAACAAAGCCGCAGCAGTGGGAGGTTTGAGAAGGTTCAGGAAGGAAGAAAAGACAAATGAGAGAGAAGAGGAAAGAAACGTAAACGGGGACACGAAAAGTAGAGAAAAAGAAGAAATTATGTTATGAAACACAGAGGATAAGAGATTGAAAGAGTTTAAGAAATAAGCTGATTAAAAGATGACAAAAGTAGAAAAGAGGAACAAAGAAAGAAGGAATTATGGAAAAGGACAGAAATAAATCAACGAGGGAAAGAGGAAGCAGCTGGTATGTGTACGGTGATGAGGCAAGGATACAAAAAAGAAGGAAGGAAAATGGCATTTAAGAGAATCAGAGACACAGAAACACAAGGACAGAAAATCAGAACAAACTTTCACAGAAAAAACAAAGTATGTGAAAGAAAGCAAGGAGAACTCTCCTGTGGCTCCCAAACAGAGCACAAATGCATCTTAATGATAGTCAAAAAATACAGATTTTGTATGTACTCCATTAAATTTAAACATTTAAATGTGACAAATATGTCAGAAACTGAAATCCTTTTTCACAGCACTGTACAGTATGAAATTCCAGATGAAATCTCAGCATTGCTGGATTAAACAATGCTGATTTTGGGCTTCTAGAAGAGATTTTTACTGGTGAGTGTGTGTCACATAAGTGTAAGCGAGTACAACAGTGTAGTTAAGTTAAGGGGAGCACTCAAGTGAAGTAGCAGAAGCTTTAAACTCCACTAAAGTGCAGAACTCTCAGAAATGGCTTCATTTTCTTTAAAAATAAAAAGTCCCATCAGCGGTGACGGTTTTAATTTGACATCACTGACTTCCTGCTAGCTTTTAATCTCTCAGAGCAGCTCAGCTAAAGGATCTGCCCGAATCCCCTCTCACTTCACATTAACGTGTGCAGTCGACTTCAGCGTGTTAATGTTGAGGCAGTCAAATACTCTACATTCATATTCATACTCAGCCGTATCTAATGAATGACAACCATCAGCGGCGGAGGATGAGCGCTGCCTTCGATAAAGCGAGGCGAGGTGGAGGCAGGAACCTCGTTTGATGTCTTATCCGCGGCGTCAGCGATACAGTTCGACTGGATATCGATCAGGCGCATCAGCGTGGGTGTTTCTAGGTGTTATCTCCACCTTCAGAAACCGATACACACACAGTTGTATGTTCTCCCTGTCATTTCATGCCTGAGTAATCGGGTTTAAACTACACTTTTGTCCTTTGAAGCTCCATCTTGATGTCAGGACGCGGTGCCAAACACACACCGGTTTGAGGCGTGTCAGGTGACAGGAAGTCGTTTGGAGACAGTTGTTGTTGAAAGCATCAGCCAAGTGACCGAGTCAGCCCGGGGCATTGTTTGGCTCTTGTGTTTCATAAATTCAACGAGGCTTTTATTGCCTGATTCAATATGCAGCATAAAAGGGTGCAAAGACAATAAATGAAGACAGAGTTTTATTTGCATCTCTTCCTGCGGGGCTAAATTTAAAGGATCAGTGAATCAAATCATTAAAATAAAAACCCCTCTCTGCCAAGCGTGAAGGAAGGAGTTAATTACTCAGATTTAGTGGTTTTGGGGCGATTTCAGTTTCCTATAGACGCTGGAACCAGAGCTCTTCTTCCGCTCTGACGGATCCGCCGCTTGTTTGTGCATGGATTAACAGCAAAGGAAAGGCAAATCAAATAAAATTAAGTATTAATATGCAATATGCATAATTGACAAGCCATCGCTTGGAGTGCTGTTCAAAAACTTGCAACAAGGTAATAAAGTAAACAAACAGGAGGATGAAATTCAGCTCGCAGAGACTCTCCACAGCCTGAATGAGGAGAAAACGGAGTGTTACGTACAGCGCGGCTCCATATTTTTATTGAATTTATTATCTCTACTCGTCGCTTTCAGCACACGCTCGCCTGTGCTTATGAATATGTAAAGCTGCAGAGGAGAGATTTACCTGTTGACAGGCTCCTGTTTGGAACATTCAGACAGTTTGGGGTTTGCATCTTGTTTATTATTATTTTTGGTGGAAAATTATCTCCCAAGCACATCAATAAACTGTCAGACAATGGAGCATCTGAGTATCCAGGTGATGCATTTAGTGAATTTACACATCGGGGAACTTTATTTTTAAACCGCTCACTGAAGTCTGAGTCCATTACTTCCACTGGGGTAACACTTATTTATTTATTTTTTTTGGGGGGGTAGAAGCACACGTGTCATGCCTTCTGTTTCAAGTCCTTTCCTGTTTTATTTTGTAATTTCTGCTCTTTTTGTGCTCCTGTCAGCTTCACTTCCTGTTTCTCTCCTTTCCCTGCACTCATCGGTGTCAACTGCATCAAATTAACCAATCAATCTTCTAACTGTATATAAATACATCCCAGTTTGTCTTTGTCAGTCACTGATGCACTGCTTCATTGTGCTCTTAGTTTTACGTTTTTGTGTGATAACTTGTAACTCTTTATGACTTTTCTGTGTATGAGCTCAGCTTAAAGATGAAAGATTGCACTACATACCAGGGTTTTGTGTTTGGGCCCTCCTCTCTGAACTATTACACCATCATGTAGACTTCTAATATAGTCTTATCCAGGTGACTTTGGGGTTAACCCTGGGTTTTCTGTACTAAGGAGATCAAAGCTGTGGCCATCAGCTGTTTCTTACGGCTCTGTTACTTTTACAGATGCAGCATTTGAGGCACAAGTTTCAGCTGATAATACATTCCATCTGCTAATTATTATTACCTTTTATTTTGTCCTTTTTGTCCTCTGTCCTCAGGAATGTTACTTTGTAAACTCTATTGTTTCATTTTGATGTGCTTGCTCACGCTGGGCAAAATAAAGTTTAAATAAAACTGTTAACTGTTTCACCAAAATTGTCAGTTCGATTTTAAAAAGTATGAGAATCTAGATTAATCTAGATTAGTGGTGAATATAAGGCTATGTCCACACGTACACGGGTATTTTTGTAAACTGAGATTTTCTGTTTTAGTTTTTAAAAAAATCCCGTCCACATGTAAATGCAAAAAACGAAGTCAAACGCTGTCAAAACATACCAAACCAACAGGGGGCAATATAATCCTAATGTAGAAATGTTGGCCAATCAGAAGTCTAGAAGCCTGGGTGGGAAAGAGTAAACAAAGATGGCACGTAGAAGCGGTCTTTCTAAATGGAGGGACAGTAACTGCATGTGTCTAAGTAAGCATGTAAAAACTGCAGATAATATAACATTAACAGCAACAGTATTTTGTCTCTATCATTGTAGAAATTCATTTCATGTAAATGCACATCTATACGTTGTGTGATTAAATCTCCGTTTTCCTTGTCGACGCGTAAACCCAGCTATGGGCAAATCTCCAGCCTGGCAGGAGTTTTAAAAAAATCTCAGTTTTCAGTGATCCAAGATGGCATTTACGTGTGGACAAAATGTCCAAACACACAGAAAAATCTGTGTTTTCAAAAATACGTACGTGTGGATGTAGCCTAAGTTTTATCCACTGACACGTCACATAAACATGGATTTCCTAACTATAAATTTGACTCCGGTGGGCCAAAAACAGCTCAACAGTTGGGAAAAACCGTATCCAAATCCTCTGCATACCAGCCAGTGAATTTTTTTAATCAAATTTTAAAAAGTTAAATTAAAACTACATAAATCACTGTACTTTATTATGCACACTGTACTTTATTATGCCAATGATTTTAAAAATTCATCATTCAAATTAAAATAAATAAATCAGTATTTTATTATTCACATATTTATTGCACATCTGTAGGGTCTCTTGTGAGAGGGTTTTTTTATTTATTAATTTCTTTTCCTGATGGTGGGAGAAAACTCATGTAACCACAGTCAGACTAACTAGAAGAACCTCTGATATAGTAAATTCTATTAATTATGTTTTCATAAATATTTGAGGCGGGAAATGGACTCTTCTGAATGCTGCGGATGTGTCTCCTGGACCCGGGTGATCGAGCACGAGCACAGTAATTCCTGATTATGCGGATTTGTAGAAGAGCCAGCAGAAGACATGAGTTGGGCTTGCATTAGATCTGCTTCTGTGCATTTTTATCTTTGTGCTTTTAAGTTTTATTTGTGAGCTGTGTATTCTTCATTTGTAATTATTTGTTTTTTTATTTTGTTTGCTGTGTATTGTCTTTAAAGGACTTTGTGAGTCTTGTTTGTGAAAAGAGCCATATATGAATAAATACTGCTATTGCTATGTGTGCATAAACACGACCTGAGGCATGCTTAAGGCTGGTTAATGGCCTGTCAGAAGTAGTTTGCGAGACGTGTTTACATGGGTGCAAATGACCACAGTGCATGCCGGAGTGAAAAGCTGGCCACCGCTGAGAGGATGGAGATGTGGGAAGGTTTGAAAATGGGGATATGGCTGCTCATTTTCAGACCATTTATCAAGAAAATGGAAACACTGAGCGCGACATTAAGTGCCACAAAGAGTAAAAACAGGTGGGCAGCATTTGGCTCATTTCTTGCCCACACAGCTGACCGATGACAACGTGTCTGTTTTGCAAAGTTATAGAAATGATTGGACACAAACTCCACACACTGCAATTATAAAGCCCCCTGTGCAACCCCAGGTAAACACAGACGTACTCATGTTAATATTGAATTTCATTCCTCATGTTCATGTTAATAACTTATGAATTTTCCTTCCTTTGATGGTTGTTTCTTGGACTTGGGCTGTTATTGACTGAATACTCACGATTTCTTTTTTAAGACAAGTATGCTTTTAAAAAGTTCATGCTATACAAAAGTACCTCATAATTGAATGAACTTTTTTTCTTGATTCTAGTTAAATGTAATTTATGCGCAGATGCTGAATTTTAGAAAGTAGATGATGGTTTGTCGAAAAATTATAGTTAAAAAAGGTCTTAAATGAACACAAATGAGCATCTGTTTGTCTCAGCTTAGTCTCTCTGATAACTTTTTCCTCAGAAGGATCCTCTGCCCTCTGCACACCACCCCCTCCTCCGCAACTTCACTGAAACTCCATTAGCTGTGCTGTCCCTCAGTAGGATGTGATGTGAGATTAGACTCCGTGTTCTTCTCTCCGGAGCCCTCGGAACGCCGTCCCCTGACCTCCTGCTGCCTCATACAGAAAGACTGAGACAAAAAGCCCATTGAACAAAAACACTTCAGGCAGACAGAGTCTGACTCCTGACCTGTCTACATTAAGACTGACTTCAGTAAGATTTGATCACTATTCTAACTGAAGTGAGTCTCAACTCTTTCAGCTCTGCAGGAAACTTTTTTTCTGCATGAAAGATTAGCAAAACCTTGAAAGTTTAGAGATTTGTCTGCACTGAAATGTTTTTGAGCTACATTGAATTTGAGTGAAAGACGGAGGCCCTGTGGAGCACTTACTGGCTATCGAGGATACTGGCACATGAGAAAAACCTTTTTTTTCTGACACTTTTTCTTTAAATAATGTGGAAATCGTTACATTTCATTTATAATTCAGCAGTCCACTTCATAACGATAAATACTCTGTTATCCTAGATGTCCTTGTAGGTACTGGGGAATTTGTTCGATTTGGTCCTATGTAAATAAAACTGAATGAACTGAATGATGCATTGAATTAGTATGACACTAAGTGTTGGATTTAGTGAAACTAAGCTCAGTTCTGTCCAGTATATGTTAGCTTTGTACCTCTGCAACTTCAAGAGAATTTTTGTATTGTAATAAATATAAAAGATGTGTTTTCACAGGTTTAGACTTAGTAGCTCTGCATGTAAGAAAAAAATACAAAGACCTCTACAAGCCACAGTCACAGTTTTATAAAGATGATATTCTAAAATATACCTTTTCTGTTGGTTGTATTTTCACAGAAATGTGAATG
Source organism: Aulonocara sp. 'chitande type north' Nkhata Bay (assembly GCF_057382095.1). NCBI lineage: Eukaryota > Metazoa > Chordata > Actinopteri > Cichliformes > Cichlidae > Aulonocara > Aulonocara sp. 'chitande type north' Nkhata Bay. Next base: position 7,718,806 of record NC_141345.1, read on the forward strand.
TTTCTGCAATATTTGGTCTCCCTCAAAGGTTCAGGAGGCTGGAGAGCTGCAAAATAAGTTTCTGAGCTGGTTTTGTGTGTGTGTGTTTGTGTGTGTGTGTGTGTGTGTGTGTGTGTGTGCGCGTGTTTGTGTGTGTGTGTGTGTGTGTGGCAGAATCACCTGTCACCCCACCTCACCTCCACCCACCGCCCACCTCTCCCCGGTGAGATGTCTTCACTCTGATGCAGAGAGGACACTCTATGAGCTGCCGTGTTGGTGGTAAAATAGGCATGCTAAATTTTGCATGGATTGCCTTTGAAGTGTCAGGAGATAAAAAGGGAAGCTCGCCTGTGTTTTTATGTGTTCATTGTGTGCTGAGGAGAAGCAGCAGCCCAGACCAGGTACTGCAGATCGGGGCTATAATTAAAGATGAGGATGGAGGAAATTGAGCTGTACAATGGAGAGAAAATCTGTTTTTTAGAACTTTGTTGGATGTTGGCAGATTCTTTTTATTATTATTATTTTTGGTGTCTCCTTTTTGCTGTGATGTTTTTCATCCAAAAAGCTGAATTTACACAACACACATTTAATCATTCATGATTATCACCTGATCCAATCCGGACTGTAAACTAATAAAAAGCCTAGCCTCTGAGACTTCTGGTGAAGGCTCATCTGAATTTATGCACAGCGAATGATGAAGACGTCTGTTTACGTTGCCTTCCTGTCAGAGTAACACGATGGCGCAGCGCTCTGTGGGAGGTTCACAGTGCAGCGGCACTGCCTTTGATACTGGAGGGTTCTGATGACAGAAACAGAAAATGGCAGAAAAAAAAAAGAAGCCATGCCCGATGAAGCTGAGTATGAGGAGGATTATGTTTTTGGATATTTTCTAAACCATTAAGCAGTGACCGCAGACACTTTACACTGTATGATTAATCTGGATGCAGGTCACTGAGTTAAACCAATATATTACAATACTGTACAAACCGTGTCATAGGTTCTGAATGTAAACATAAAACACAGGATTCACTGAGAGACGTCAGCGAGAATGTTAGCATCATCAATAAAAATGGATCTATAAGCAAATAAAGGCGATTGTGTAATTGTTCAGATGCTGGGTGACTGTAGAGAGCGTCTTTTGGGGAAAGTGCATGAGTTGATGGATACTCAAAGTTTCAAATTATGAGGTCAGATCTGCAAACAATCTCTGTTTCAGTTTTTCCGTTTGTTTGAGGGCAGCTGTGTGTGTTGAGCTGACCTTATTTCTCCTGTGCTTGAAGTGTAGGTGAAGGTCAGACCACACTTTGTTTAGCATCGGGATCCAGCATCTTCATCACTGCTTTGAAGCCATCTCCTGGTATCATAACTGTTGTTGACTCCTTTCTTTGATGCATGTGTTTAAGTGACTCTGATGAGACTGTCAAATAGAATAGTTTATTGGGGTAAAGGTTCGGTCCTGCACGACCTGCTCCTTAAACCTACATAACAGTGTTCATTTGTGGTTCTTTAATTAATTCCTTTTACATCCTGTTAACCTTCAATGACTGCATTTTTGTAGCAGTTTGGTATCAAATCATTTTTCATACCGTAGCTAGGTAACAAAGTGTGTAAAAATTAGAAGCTATTGTCGCTGTATTTTTTTCCTTATTTTGATGAAACTCCTCTTTTCAGAGTAGAGTCATTGTCTGAATGTTAAATCTCCCTCCTTGATCATCGCTTGCTGCCACTGAGCTATTTCTGCAGGAAGAGGAAGTGACAATGGCACCAAAGGCCTCGGAGCAGAGTGACACCCTGACGTCCCTGCTAAAAAAGAAAGGGAAGAATTCTCCTCCCTTCCCCCAACTGAACCTCCCCACCTGAACTCACCGAGGGTTTGCATTCCAGTTGCTGGATCGTTAGCCGGGGGTATTAGGCATCTTGCCTCTGACTTGCATCATCACCTCCCATCTCAAAGTTTTGCTGCGCCGTCTTTCCTTCTTTTCTTGTCTCTCTCTCTCTCTCTCTCTTTCTCTCTCCGGCATGTAGATTATTCTCATCAGCCTTCCACTCAACATCCCTTGGAAGAAAACAAAAAGAAAGATGATGGGAGACTGGTGGAAGAGAACAATTAAACCCTGTTTTTATGCAAGTGCAAGGTGACCCTGATGGAGATACAATCACACATAACAGCGCCTCAAAGCTCCTTGACCCATTGGGATGCAAACAGAGGATTATGGATAAATTACCTGAAAAAGAAAAATATTTGTGGGTTGGAAACATAATTAACAACATAAATGACTGCGGGATCGCTTAGAGAAGCTCGGCAACAGTCAAGGTCACACAAAATTCAACTTAATAAACTAATTTGTATGCCACTTATACTCAAAGAACAACCTGGAAAAAAAAATCCCAATGAATATTATTTTACTCCAATTCAAAGCCCCTGTTTTCTGTAACAGTCTGATCTACAGATGGGTTAATATTGTCTTTGCAATAACTACGTTCTGCACGACAGCCTCCCGTGATGGTCTATGTTTAAAAACAGAAGGTGCAGCGATTCAGAAGCTTTCTCCCAACATTCAACAACATTGACATATTTGGATGGTGGGATCGTCTAAATTTAGCAGCTTGGTTATAAAGCTTCATTAGCAAGCTTTTGGGTGCAGAGGCACAGACAGGCGTGCTCTTTAGTGCAAAGTAAAAGACTGATAAAATGCGACAATTTTGCTCACCGAAACCACTGCTCTGTCATCTGTACCTCACCGCAGACTTTATTTTCTTTGTCAGATAATTTCAATAAATGTGCACCAACTGCACAAAACAGTTGAGATGTCCATCGAGACAGCTGTGCCGGCATATCAGTCAGTCGAAATAACCGACTTTTGTATTTGTAGAGAGAATTCAGTACACTAAGAAAAGCCCAAAGAAACAATACCTAGTCCTTCACAGGCATGATCCCAGCTAATGGCTCACTTACATCAGAGTAAAAATAGGACAGCAGACTTCCTGCGACCATGACCTTGGGTTTCGGTGAATGCAGTGATTTTTTTTTCACTTTTGGTGACCAATTGAGCGTATTTCTGATGATCTCTAGCTGACCACAGTCCATTACAAAGTGACTGCACATGCTTTTAAGTTAGAGGCATTGGTGCTCCAACTCAGAGTCTCTCAGACAGGCTGGCAAAGGTTTGCAAAGACCTGCTGTTGGTTATAGAAACTAAGTTAGACTGCAATCTGAGCCAGTCTGTGCCAGTGACAGCAACAGTGTGATGTATCTCTTTACAGTGGACATTTACTCATCTGGTTGCCAAATGGTCATTTTGCAGTTAAACCTCCACCTGCCGAGGAATTTCTGTTTCTGTTTTCTATTCAGATTCTGTAAATATAACCAGTTAATATAAATACCTAGGAAGACAGACAACAACAAATTAAGTTAATCGCGATATATTCCCACAAACAGACTGTGTATAATTGCCCACTTGATCCGTTGAGTCACAAACTAATAGCAGACTGACATCTTATTGCTGTTTTATCACTCCCTGAAACACTAAGTTGCTTTGGAGACAGCACATGTTTCCACATCTCTGAAGCAACCATATCAAAAGCAATGCGATCGCAAATTCATTACTGTTAGAGATTTTCTGCATTATACATTATAACCAAATCTCTATAATACAATATAATCAAGTGTGCCTTATATTCTAACCAAGTATGCCTTATATTTTGTGTGTTCATATATTTTCACATAAACAAGCCTATTGTTGAAGAATCACCTAACCAAGTCTATTGTTAAAGGAAAACTGATGCATTCCTTACCTCAGTGTCTGAGATGTTTGACAGCATGATATAATGATGCATTCTTTTCCTTCAGTGTCTGTGATGTCAGATAAAGCATGATATACTTCTGTATTCTTATCCCAGTGTGTGAAAGATCAGATAAGTTGATTTAATGTCTAACCTCTTCCCTGACAGTTAAAAGAGGAAGTACTATGTAACCCATTTTTGCCTTATAAATAAAGCAAGCGAGCCTGTGCTCGGTGTGTTTTGTCTTCTCAGAGACATTCACCCGTGCGCACGTTTTCTAATTACACTCTGAGTCGGTCTGCAGTTGTCTCATTTCTCTTACTTGTGTTTGAACAAATGTCTACCCTTGACAATTACACACAGATTCAATAATGTTGGTCCTGCTGCGGACTCTGACCCCTGTTTCCTCCACTGTGACTGTACCATACTTGACAAAACATAATGTATAGCATGTGGGATCACTTTTAGGTACACGCTCCCAGAGAGAGCATTCCTGAGAACTTCTTATCATCTGAGCATCAGTTGCAAAATAGGTATGCATTTTACTTATGACACTAAGACTATCATGAAGCTCCAACCAGCTGAGCACACACACACACATCATTTGTGTTTGAACGTTGTTTGCACTGCGACCATAACTGACTTGTACTCAGACCAGATCAGACGCAGCAGCTCTCTTTTCAGACTGTGTTTATTCTGATACTGAAGCGCTGCTTGAAGTGATGCAACTAAACAGACTGAAAATCAGGCGTGTCGTGTGATCAGTTAGAAACTCAGACTCTTGAACATTTATTGTAGTGGGAGAAAAAGGCGGCTGTGATGGAGTTTTCTGGAGCTGGGTGAGATAAAGATTCCCTTTGATACGATGACAGCCGTGACTCTCCGTCTGCAGCGCTGCTTTGGGTCACGTGCCTATGGGGAAAGTCTCAGACTTCTCTTTAATATCATTTCTAAATCAATCGCAGCTCCAGATGGCTTCGCACTCGGGGCACAGAGCAGCAGAGGTTAAATATATTTCAACTTTTTAAATTAATAGAGTGTTACTCCCACAAAGTGTTTCCAAGACTCACCCGGCATCAACAGCAGCAGCTATGAGCAGCGCTGCCCTCGGCACCATCCGACGGTTGCAGCAGACAGTCCAGTGGAACATGGCATCCCTTTGATTGACAGGTGATCGACATAGAAAATGTCCAGGTGGACTCGTACCTGCAACCTCTGTTGCTTTCTGTCACTCAGCTGCTGGGGAGCCTGTGATTATCACAGTGTTATATTAAGGACTTGTTTTTCTTCTGTGGAGCACAAAGTGACCAGGAGGCAAGAATTTCTGAATCTGTCCGGTTCCTCTGAGATAATCTGCAGCGTGTGTCTTTAAAGATGAATAAAAATAATTTCAGGTTGTTAACTTTTTAACCCAAAGCCTCATAGGAAACCACCCCATGATATTTTATTAATACGCATGCATGCCCTCAGAAATTAGATTATATAAAGAATCTGTCATGTTTAACACTGACAGTCAGAAGTTTAGAGATGCCTTGGAACTCTCTGAATTATGTATTTGCTTCATGCCGGGTCTCAAAAAAAGTTGGGTTTTTTTGTTGACAGGTTAACCTACTAATCTTGTGACCTTCCGGATTGAAATATAACACACAACAGGCCACAAGTCATCCCCGAAATGGTTTGAAAAGATCGTAGATAACCACTGAAGCAGCTTTCTCATCATTGATCATTAATGCAGCTGGTATTCTCCAGTGAATGCTATAGAAGCTCAGCAGGTTTTAGCTTTGATGATGTTGATGGCAACGGGGTGATATGGCGGTTGGGACTCTTCGCTCACAGCAAGAAGGAATCTCCTGGGCGAAGCTTGCATGCTCGGGCACTCTGGCTTCCTCCCACAGTCCAAAAACATGCCTGGGTTGACTCTAAATTGGGCGTAGGTGTGAACGTAGGAGTGAGTGGTCGTCTGTCTCTCTGTGTTAGGCCTGTGACAAACCGACAACCTGTCCAGGATGCGCCCTGTGGTAAGTGGAAGAAAGTGGATGGATGATGAAGAAGTCTTTGCGATTGCAAGGTTTGCTGCAGTGCTGTGTATTACTGAAGATTAGCATCAATTTCACAGTAATCCCTATAGATCAGCTAACATCACAAAGCTGCTGTTGCATCTGCAAGCCACATTGCAACCCACCTCCACCCTCTCATGCTGTGTCTGACTGAGTCACTGTTTTGTCATTTGTCAATGATTTTTGCATCGTGCTGTTCTGCGCTGGGGTTTTATTGCTGCTCTCCAAGAAACAAATTTGTGCAAAATAATGGACAGGACTCATAGACTATATAAAAGATGCAAGTTGCTCCCGTTTTCAAGAGATTATCATTTCTATCGTTTTCATCTTGATTGCAAAAAACAGATTTTATGGGAGGGGTATGATCTGACTGTGCAACCATTTGCTCATTGACTAACCAATGAGTAAGCAGAAAATATGCCTTTTTGTCATGACAAAGTTTTACAAAATAGATTTTATTTTTTATCCACTGTGACCCAAAATTGGTAACTAAGACAATGAACTGAGACAATGAATGCAAACTGCTTGCAGAGGTCCAAAGCAAGACTTTTGTCATAGACTCCATAAGACCAGAAGTACTTTTGCAGCTATAGCTCTGCAGACAGCTATAGACTGAAGAATTAAGGATTAAGGTATTTTGACATTGGCTTTATTTGTCCAATCTACAAACTACGTCCGTGTTTTTTACTGTGTATGGTAGATCTTAGAACAGGGTCAGATTATTATTATTATTATTATCATGACTATTATTATTATCATTAGCTCCTGTCTGAGCTAGTAGTCAGGTATGCAGTGAGCTTACAGACAGTGTGGGTTTGGATTGTAAGCTGACACATAGTTTCTGGCCATATTCTTTGAACCATGTTTCCACTTAATTAATAAAGCAGTTTACTGTTAAGAAACAAAGGGTGGTTAATGATATGTACTAACTGGTTAATAATTACATGTTACTAAGTATACTTAAAATGGAAATGAAACGCTACACTGTACAAATATTAAGGCTAATTTAAACCATGGAGCCCTGCTCTAAAAACAAGTTGGGGATTTAACACTCTCTGTTAGGACTCCTGATCTGGTGAGAAACTCAGTTATGTGTGTGTAGTGATGCACATGCAGTACAAAGTTATGTTATAAAGTGCGTGTACTTGGGAAAAGAGTCTTAACCCTGATATAACTGGTATATAAAATAGTGTTGATTGCGTCTTGTGGACATCTGCTCTGTCAGCTGATTGTGCCCCTCAGTCTGTCCACCTGACCGGAGATTGTAGCACTCCAGCTTGTCAGTCTAGTGAACCACCAGGTCACCTGACTCAAACAGGTTCTCCTCCATACTGTCCTCATTTACAAAGTGCTCCACAAACCCCAGCATTACGGCTAACTGGTGGACTTTCCTATTTCAGTGCAGTTAGCCAATGGTAAAAGTGGGCAGTATATCCTTGGTGTTATTATTTTATTTTTCACGGAGTTATCAGTTTTGTCACTAGTTAGCTAACAGAAACCATTCTAAGTCTAATAGCAGTGACCAACCAACCAACCCAGCGATGTCCCATGATGTACGACACAGCTCTGCACATGCTCTAAAAACGAATAAAAACACAAATGACCCAATCCACACACGGTGTTAAATCTGTGAGAGTTTTAAGATCAGGGCTCCGTGGTGTAAATGAGCTTTTAATACATGTAGTGTTTCATGTCCACTTTACCAATATATTGCAACAGGGTGCATAAGGGTCAAAGAGCACAAATAGTAATAATTCCTCAATATTCTTCATCACTGGTTTGCTGATCAACTCGCTGAACACATTTCACTAAACGTGTTTAAATGCAGTGTTTTTGAGTAGTTGTTGTTTCCACCTCTCAAACTTGTGTCTCCAAATTAAGCGATGACTTATTTATTGGAAACAACACATTCAAAGCGCCTTTAATATTTCAGCAGACATTTTGCAGAGATGAAAGCGTGCGTTGCTTCTGTTTGAGCTGAGAGGAAATCTTCACCCCCTCAGAGGTGAATCGCTTTACTCCCCGTGGTGTAAACTCACCAATGAGTCCGGGAGAACTGATGAATAGCCGGAAAGGAAAAAAATAAGAGAGCGAACAAACAGAGATCAGTGTGACCCCAGGCAGTGCGATGTATCACAGACAACACCACCAAACCAAACACCGCATGCTTGTACAGTACGCAGAAATCTCCACAGCTTCTTCAAAGATGACTGATAAAAAAAGATGGTAAACAGTTGCTTTCAAGTGCCGTGGAACCTCAAAGATGGAGCAACACAGAGGTGTTTGATGTTAATTCTACTGTTAGTCTTTAAAAAGTGCTCGGAAGTTCTTTGAGAAGAGCCACACAGAGATGTATTAAAACAACTTTGAACTGTTAAATTGTTCTGAGCAACATGGCCGCAGGAAATTTTCTGCATTTGAAAGCTGCACGAGCCTTAGCCGAGATGAACAGTGGCGATGTTAAATTCATGTCTTGTTTTACGTTGAAAGGGAACAGCATCAAAGGCATGAGGCAGAGCATCCCACAGCAGAAAGAAAATTAATGTCGAAGCATGTCTCTCTAAGCGTTTCGGTTTATAATAATTCAGAATAAAGACAGTTTGCATCTGCAGCCAGAGCACCCCGAGCCAAAAACCATTTCCATAAAGTGGTTCTGGTTTGGGTTTTGCTGAGATGACAAATAAACCCAGAGAGCTGCAGACGCAGTGAGAACCAGTTCACATTCAGCTCTGGTTATATTCCTGCTTTATTGTATTATGTATGTGTGATATTTTAGGATTACACTCCTGTGCAGATTTTGCAGATTTAAGATCATTAAATTCGTATCTATGATGCAATGCTGTCAGGGCTCTGGACAACGATCCCACAGCAAGAGTCGTATCTGTTTAAGCAGATACTACGTGCCAAAGGCCTGGCTTAGCTTTGAAGTGCGCCTATAAAATTGAGAGGTTTTAAACATAAGATAATATGAAAATGCATTTACATGTATATTTTCTGTGTAATTAGAAATATATGTATTATTACTTGTCGCTTGATTGTTGGGGTTTTCTCTGTATTGTTGTGGTATCTTTACCTTACAGTATAAAGCACCTTGAGGTGACGTTTGTTGTTATTTGGTGTTATATAAATGAAATTTAATTTAATTGATAACTTATCTAATCACAGCACTCCATGAGTGTGAATGTCTTCCCACTCCTCATTAATATGTGAACTGGTGGAATGATATCAGAGTATATTTAGCTTTATTTTATATTGTATGTTTTTCTTTGTTTTTCCTAAATGACCCTCTGTATATTGTTTATATAATTGAAAATTGAAAAACAAACAAACTACTTTGCAATTCCATCAGTTGACCTCTAAGACTTGATTATTAAAATACCATAAAATATTACAAATTTTATTACAAAAACTAAAAAGGCAGCTTTTCTCCTCATTTCCAGCAATTTAATTCACCTTTAATCCTAAATTCTTTGTGTAGGCCCTCATTTCATTCAGGCTTTAGCACTCTTTAATGCCTGAGGTTAATATAGTTTGTCTCAGGCTAACACATCATTCTGACATCATAAAGAACCAGGAGTAGAAGAAGTTTGTTTAGTGCAGTCTGAAACATCAGTTTTTTTTCGATTAGTATTTATAAAATCTGGGTGTGTTTGCATCCACCAGGAAAATGGAGGGAAGCAATCTTAAAAATAAGGAAAATCACACTTTCAGTTACAATAAATTAATCCGATTCATGACAAAAATATAATGTGTTGTGTTGTCAGTTGCCATTGGGTGATAAATCTGACTCACTGACCAGTATATTAGCTGTTCTGTTCACTGCTGGAGCCTCTAGGTGAACATTTAGCAACTGCAGCATTTTACGTTTTGTTTTCGTTTTCTAAATTCACAAAAAAATGCACTTAAAGTAAGTATTCATGCTAACGGTGAAGCACGTTTTTTTTAACCGTCCATGATTACCACCTGCTGCCATTTAAATATTCAATATTTAGAGAAAACACATCTTTTTTTTTCTATTTCTTGAATGCATCGCTGTGTTTTACACACGGCTGCGCGACCCTCTCTGAATTATTGCTCTGCAGACCTTAAGCCTACACAATGCATCAATTTAGACATTTTTGTAGAGGCCCTCCCTTTTAATATTAACGATGGTGGGGAAAGCATGTAAAAACAAAAGCTGCATTATTCTAGAGGAAATTCATAACATGAAATATTTAGTGTTGTTTTATTCGAAAAAATGCTGAAAGAAAAGAAACATGTAGCACAAATGCACACACATGCTTTTTCTTCCCATGATTCCACTGGGGTCTCCTGCCAGGCATTTGCCTTTCAGCCAGCAGCACATGGCTTGTCTGTGATAAAGGGATGTGGAGTGCAAAAGAAAGAAAAAGCCTTTTAAAGTTGTATTTGGTGTCCCTGCGCTCCCCAGTCAGCAGGCACCAGACTGCTTATGAGATTAGACATTTTTAGGCAGCTAGACAGTCGACTTCTTTCTCCTCTGCCTCTGTCTTCACTCAGGCTAAGTCTGGGCAGTGTGACCCTGCGGGGTTTCTGAGTCCTTCGTACTATCTGCTCTGAAGGCTGGCCAAAATGGCCTCGGCAACAGTGGAGTAGTACGTGAAGAAGAGGTTGGGATTATCAGCTGCTTTAAAAACTCAGGTTTAAAAACCTTAATAAAGGACGCGTTTCGTCCTTTATAAAGCTGTTGGAGCCAATTAAAGATAAACAATATTAAAAAATGAAAAGCACAGGCAGGTACAGGCACCTTCTTTTTCTAAAAAGATGAATAATTGAGGCTAATAATAAAAACAATTACAATGTGCAAAATTATTTACCTGCAGTGAAATAATGAGTGTTAAAGATCTCTTAGGTGTTACTGGGGTTACAATAAAAGGTGTGTTGAGTGTTAGTGATGTCAGCCTAATTTACACATTGCATTCTGTCATCTTGTAGACAGTGATTCCTTTCTGAAGGGTACTGATGTGAAGGCTGTACAGGGCTTAATACCTTAACAGAATTTGTGCCTACATAGTAAATAAGTAAATAAACCTTTAAAACGTCCCGGCATAGCATCTGAAGGTGCTACCCCGAGCTTTGCAGACTAACATCTAGTTGTTGTAGCAGTGTACTGTTGCTCGGGAGCAGTGTCAAAACTGTGTGGAACATCTGGTAATTTGAGCTTCTCCGTTACAGTCGTTGTCTCTGTTTCTTTTCTTTAATCTATAATCTTCTTTGCGTGACCAACACCAGCATGGCTCCATTTTCTGTCCAACCAGTCTGCATTTAACCAATGCATAGCATCATTGCTACGTGTCTTGGCTCTTTGTTTCTGCTAGCATTAAGTGGCAAAAAGCCTGTTTCTCCAAGTTTACAAAAAAAGTCCAAAATCCTCATCATTTATTGTAGAGGCTTGAACATCCACCAGGCCCCTAACAAGCCATCAAAGGTCAGGTTTAGGATTGGATTTTGTCTATCTACATGTTGAATAGACAGAAACTAGAAAGTGTTACATTACAAATTAATCATAAATTTTGCCATTACGTCTGTTATTTTGTTTTCTGTCCATTTGGGTGCTCAAAATAGGTTAGCACTCCACAAAAAGGGGTGGATGTTGACCGAACAGAAAACCTACCCCTAAAACTGACCCAAACCCCCAATGGACTGCCATTGACCTGGTGGATGTTAAAGGTCAACTACGCCCTACAATGATTTTTGTAGGAGGTCAAAATAACTCTGGAGAAAGGTTTAGGATCATTCTAACCTAATCAGCATTTTTGGGGGGACCATCTGTGTTTACAATATTGTATAGTAGGGATATTTAAGTGCAAGAGAATGCATGTTTATTTATCTAGTTAAAGGGAGGATAAGGGGGTATCATAGTCATTATTTTCTTCCTCCAGGGATCAAAAATATCTGCAATAAGCTTGTATAATCTAACTAGGAGTTGTCAGGTAGCTTGGATGAACTAATGACCACCCTTGAGCCCCTTTGCAAAAAGAAAAAGAAAGCCCTACCAGTACAGAAAGTCCACTCGCAACAAATAAAGCTCATTTAGATTATTAGTTACCGCTGGTGCAAGTAATCTGATTCTAAACAGGAAACTGTGCAAAGGCCCTTCAGGTAGTCCATTAGCACAGCACCGAAGGGAAAAGTGGGAAGAATTACGACCACTTAGAGTGCATGTGGCAAAAACTCCAGCAGCAGCCATGTGTGTGGATTTGAATAATAAGCTTTTATTAGAGAAGAAAGGAAACAAACCCTACAAGTATCAGAAATCATCTTAATTTCCTTTTTGATTTCAAAATCTTGCCTCGATCTCAAATTTATGGAAATTAAAATAAAGATTTGGGGTTTTTTTGTAGAAAGTGAAGCCCTTTAATAGTTGTAGTGATGACCTAGATGTAAAACACAGAGCTCAGCACTAGCTGGACCTCGAGTTAATGTCATTAAAACCTCATTAGCTCTGTACTCATTGTTGCTGCCTGCTGCTGTCTTTTCTTTCAGGACACGGTGGCGACGCTGTGCCTGCTATCCCACCACTTTTCAACCTCTTCCACTGGCCGATATTGCTTTGAAGCCTCCCCAATTAAACCTACTGTCCTGCCGATGAGGGCACTCCCCCCTGTAGGTTAATTATGTCATTACCCGCTTGTTGGTAAGATTGTTTGATAAAATATGAGTGTAATAAAAAATACATGGCCAAAGGCGATATTAAAATGAGGCCCAGAGCTCAGAGAGCTCAGATCAGGCTCTTCTACACTGTCTGCTTTGTCATTCTCATCACGAGGCAAATGTTCGCACTGATACAGGCAGGCAGGAACACAAATAAGATGCTCGAAGAGCTCAGACAGACACAGGTTGAGACTGGAGGGGACCACTCATTCATCCCAAAATGTTATTTCTATGCAAATGAAAGGGGCAGGAATTAGAGACAGGAATGTTGTGATGGTTACGAGTCCCGCTGGTTGCCATAGGGACTGAGATCTCATATCATCAGAGTCAAGTGGGGCATGAAGCAGATGAGTCGAGAGCCAAGAGGGCAGAAGAAGTGATGGGATACTTTTAAAGAAAATGATGTTCAAAATGTGTGCTATAAGGTTTAAAGAAAAGCACCAAAATATATATTTTTCAGAATTTTTCTGCTGCTCCAGCAGTTTTGCCATCTGGAAACTTTTTTAAAATGTAGAACTTATTTTGCTTTTATGAATCACCCTGTTATCATCATGGAGAAAAAATATATAACCTTGCTTACCAGAGTGTTCCCATGAGCTACAGTCGCAGTAGGGAAGTTTATATCTACTTATCACACCGTGGATGTCATGTTGATTTTCAAACCAAATCAATCAAAACCAGACCAAAGAGGTTCTAAAGCAATCACCACTGTAGAAAAATAACATGGACAGGTAGACATTTAGGCTTCAATACTCCAAGTCTGGCTACTCGTCACTGCCTTTGTTGCCTGCTGAAGTTCAGGCTCTGGCTGCGGGGCTGAAGTCTGCATACACTTAAACCACTATTTGTGCTGTATCCTTTTATTATATTTTCTACTTTTTTCCCTGTTCCTTTTTCTTTCTCTCTCTTTTCTTTTTTACTCCTGCCTGTCAGCTTAAGCATATTACGCATAAACTGTAATAACAGAAATAACACTAACAGAAATGAATTAATAGAAAACTGTTAAAATAATACAGAAACAAGAGGAGCCTATAGAGGACTTATAAAGCTCATCTTGGAAAAGGAAAATGGACTCTATAAATGCTGAGAAAGCAAAAAAAAAAAAACCAACAACAACCAAACAAACAGAAAAAGCTTTAACACAACTCTGGGCGCTAGTAGCATGTTGTCTATGCAGATGTGTAGAAAGAGCTGAGGTTGTGTGCTGAGCTGAGCTGAGCTGGCAATGTCTTCTTTCATCCTCTTTCAAACGGAAAAGAAGCCGTCTATGTCCACTGTGAACGACCATCTTTGAACAGAGGGCGGGGCTTACAACACAAACTGTCTGTCTTCTGCAATCCAGTTTTGAGATCCCTTCCCAGACTTCTTAACGCCCACTCACATCTTGGGTCATTTGATCTCAGTAAGTCACATGATAGGGTGGGGCAAGATGTCACAATGGGTTCACCCGAAACCTTGGCTGATAGTGACCCACACCCGTTTTCACACCTTGGCTGATGTGATTAGGCAGATGATCCATAGTGGGCCAAAGACCCTCCCGGGGACACTCCCAATAGGACTTAAAATCTAGGACTCTCCACCAATTGGTCTTAGAACTGAAGAAGCTTCTCGGATGAAACGTCTTCAAGAAACTTGAAGTCCAGACGCTTTTCTGTCAGAGCTCCTTAAATTGCTTCACCAGGTCAATTATTTATCAAAGTTGGAAAAAATATATTTTATTTGCTGATAAAAACCTGTTATGGTGGGACATCCTGTGTCTCAGATTTGTTTTAATTTGCTGCCTTGCCTGAATTGGTTCATGTTGTGTAACCTTGTGTAAGTCCACTCAAAGGAAAAGCCTTTTCACTTCTCACCTCTTCAACCGCATCATCATCCTAGTGACATCAGCACATTCACAGAGTATCTCAGAAATCGCTTGAATGCAGCTATTAAAATCATGAAACATTAATGGTGTTGAGAGCAATTATGTCTCTTCATAGCCAGAGGGCTTTATTCATTTATTATGCATCTGTTGCTTCCAACCCCCCCATGCCTGGCTTTCAAACTGTGGGGCAGGTTAGAGCCTGAGTGTTGCCGGCTGAGATCTTGCCACTATTAAGAGAATTAAATCCAGCTAAGAGGGCCTCTCAGAGAGAACATAAATTCTCCATTATCTCCCCTTCTTGGTGGCCTCCTCAATCCCTCTTCTCCAGCAGCGGCAGAAACTGATTTTTACTGCCGCACTCTCATTTACCCTTAGAACTCGTCTGCTGGAAACTCTTAAAGCCCCGCCAGATAAAAATAAGATCTGTTGAATGAGAGCTTCATTCTCTTTTTTTCCTTCTTTTAATGTTTTGTTTATGACACACGACTTAAAAAAAGCATTAACATATAAGCCTGCTGTGACTACAGAGGTCGTTGATGCTGCAGCTGCAGGAAGTGATGCGCTGACAGATTGTTCGCCTTTTGTGTTCTTTTTGTTTTTTGTTTTTTTAACTCTGCCTTGTCTTTAAATGTTATTTGAGAACAGGCTTGATCAGTGTGAAATGGCTTGAAATGTAAAGTTGGTGGTAACTCTTTGATGCCAAAATATGTCAGAAATTTATTATGCCTACTAAGAAGTAAAAATTTCAAACAATACTTACTGGTAAATAAAACCATGTTTACAACTACTGTATCTATTTAGAAGTAGAAGAAAAAAAAATCCAAATCTGGAAGCTGATTGGTTCTGTTTTACAATGTGATCATTACTCAACCTGATGCATATGCACAAGTATCGTTTCCATCAACAGGCTGACCTGTACTCATAGAAACAGGGATACTGTTTCTTCCAGAGTTTAAGGAGTAGATCAGGAAAATGAAATTGGGCATCTATTATTTTTTTTACTTATTTTCATATATGTTTAAGTAAAAAGTATGGAAATGCACATTCAGAAATTGTATTCTGTATCCTTCTCGTATATCTGACCAGTGTTCAATTCTTTAACAATGATAAGGCTCAAATATGTGCCATGGTAGGTTACTTGATGTTTCTAAATTAGCCATAGGTGCAGATACGAGATATCACTTTAAGTGATCAGCCGGAAAAGAAAAAAGCAGCATGCAATTGCCTGTCAGAATGAAAATACAGTATAAATATGCAGCAGAGATTCGACACTGATCTCATTAAGGTACAAACCGCAACAAAACCAAGTAGGCGTACCTCCCGTCACCTCCTGGTACCAACCCAGTGACAAGCCGCTGTGGCACTTAAGCTATAAAAAGGTACTTTTCTGAGAGTGTATTAAAGGGTGCAGATACACCTGTGGTATCACCTGCTTGCAGATTGTCTAAATAGGACTACAGCGTCTCTCATCACTGGGAGAGTCTAACAGCTTGGAAGGTTTCACTTTGCTGATGGCTTGGATGAAACTTGGCTTCCAAACTTGTTTTGGCTGTCATCCACGTTTGCTTACTTTTAACTGGACTTCTGTACCTATTTCCCTTTCCACTTGTGAGTCGGACATGGAGGCTGACATGAACAACCTTTCCCCATTTCTCTGTTTTCTCTATTCTGCTTACCTCTGACCTCTACAGTTGAGTAGCATGTGTAACTGCAGGCTAAAGGCATTTAAATGTACAACATTGTGGAAAGATCTTAAGGAGGGAACTTTGGTCTGACAAGAACATAAACAAATAGGTGCGCAGTATGCTATTTGCTGTCTTGCTGCCTCTCCACTTATGCTTTACTGTGGTGAGTTAAATATATATCTGGAGCAACTTGTTTGTATATAATTTGTTTTACTAGCCTCACCTGTAATTAGACCTTTGAATAAAGAAAACTGTCTCAAAGACCTGAAAATTCTTCAAACGTTTTCCCATAACTGCGCCTATTTATGGCACCCGTGTTATCATTAATCTATCACATGTAGCTGTAAATCATCTTCTGCTGGGATCCTTCAATTATCACCATTAATAAACATCAGGTAATCAGTGATTTGCTATACAACACTCCTATAAAACAATCCACAGAGCTCTTTGTTTTGTCTTTCAATGTCACACAAACACAATTTCTGTTTTTTTGGGTAATTTACATTAATTTACATCTAACACAAGTGTGAATATGAGGATTTTTTTTCATACTTAACCATAGAAACTATTGATTAAAGGATTAAACCTCTCAATCATATTCCTTTGTGCTATTTTGCTCTGAGTATTAATATCTGTGGGGTTATCTTGTAATGTCAGGTTGTTGTCAAGTGGTTCATAAATTAATGAAGAAATTACAGTTGCAATTATTTTCTCTTGTTTTCTATCATGTGAAAGTAATTGTGAGTCAGGAGCATTCCAGTAATCAACCTGACAAATAATACTCCGTCATATATATCCAAGGCCATTCAAGAGCATCTACATTTTGACTAAGTGCAGAGATTTTGTGACCAGGACCAGTTTAACACCAAATCAATCAATGGCAATTATGTCACTTTTTCAGGAACACCACCATGAAGTGGGACACAGCCATCTCCAACCAAACAACCAGGGTTTAAAACTGGCTTGGTCTTATAATCCTGACAGACCACAATCCTTCTGGATTTTTATTCTCAGAAGACTTTTTACTGTAAAAACCTGTTTTTTTTTCACCGTGAGAACAAAAAGACATTTGCAAGAGAGATGAGCAGAACATAAATATGCCATTCGCAAAGATAATGTCAACGACCTGAAGGCAAGATGCTTCCTGGAGTTCCACAACAATAACCCATCCACATCAGAAGCCTTTGGCAGTGGCCACGTCCCACTTTTCATCCAGCGGCAGAAAAAAGAAACTGAACTGAAAGGCAAGCCTTTTGGATTTATTAAATAAAGGCTACTAAACATCCAGGCCTTAAATGTTAATGCGGATTTTACAGTAGGTTCTTTCTTTTTGTTTTTTTGGTTGTGATAAACATTTTACCACTAATGACATCATCTTCTCTCTTTGTATGCTTTAAGACGACTATTTACTCTGTTAGGAGCTCCATGTAATCTCCCTGACAAAGTCTAGTATGCCTGAATAAACTTGATCATTTATTTTTTTTAGGTCAGCTATGACTAGAATGAAGGCAAATACATTCTTATTTTCAGAAAGCAGGAAGCACTCCCATTAAAGTATTTTTATCTGTGATGTTGTGTTCCAACTGTGTTTGTCTGCTCCTGTCTATGGCTGACAATGGCCCTGTGATTGAAACCATGTTTTTCATAAAAACTCACAGGATGGGTTTAACCTGAAAGGTAAAGCAAATGAAGAAGTGTCAAACATCCACATTCTTTCTCATGGCCAGCAGGGGGCAGCTACTCAGGTTTTAAGGCGAGTGGAGAATATACAGAAGTAAAAGGGAAAACAACCCCAATGTTCCTTTTACCTCTTAGGTCAGCAAATGTTTTCCTGATGAGCTTCTGGGCTCATATGTTCATCTTAGGTTGTATTACATAAAACATGATGCCCATTTGATAAATTACGCCACCCTTTAGTGAAAAAGGATGATAGAATTTGCTGTTATATGTGACATTATTATATGTGTCTCTGCATTCCTTGCTCGTCACATCTGGTTTCAAAAATTTAAGATGACAAAATCCAAAAGTCGCAAGTTTTAAGATTTAAAAAATGTAACACAAACCAGTGGGTGATGCCACAGTGCTTACATTCATCTTTTATATACAGTCCTGGGCCTTATGCAGGATTTATCAGTTAAGTCATGTTGGAGTTGCTCTATTTCTGTTTCAGGCTTGTAGAACTCATTCACATCAAGCACCATAAAATGCACAATGTTTCTTAAGGCTCCCATCAGTCTTTCTTGGCCCCCGAAAGCCAAACAAGTGCCCATGTGTCACTGCAGACAAACTTCTTGGACCATATAATTAGATGCAAACATAATCAGACTCTCCAATCTTAAAAGCTGCAACATTTACAAGCCATTAATATGGGAAACACTCTAATTTTTTACCATCTGTAACAGAAGGGAATACTTAATGGCAAACCGAGAATCTCATTCACTGCAGTACAAAAGTAAATCTCCGCAGTCAGTCTCCACTCCTCTGGCTTGAGGAAAGGTTTTGCAACCTGACGATGACTGCTCTATCACATATGTGTTTAAAGTTCAGACATGTTTCCACTCCCATCAGTACAGGATTATAAAATGAGACGTGTTTTTGTGGTAAGAACAGCAACAAGGTGATACCAGTGGTCTGCAGGTCGGAGGATCTCCTAAATGATGCTTAACTGCTGTGCTGGGAGGAACTGATAATTGATTCCTTACCTCTTCTTACTGACATCTTCACCCCTCTTTCCTCCTCCTGCGGGCCTTTACGAGCTCTAATATGATATGCGAACAGATGAAGAAACTAAGACTGCAGCTGCAGATGGAGACAGAGCCGGGCTGTTTAAGGCGATTATCTTGGAAGAGATTCTCGTCGTTTTCTCTCTCTCTTCCTACTCCGGCTCTCGGCGGTTTCTCATAACCCCGGTCGTCAGCCGGCAGAGCCAGGCAGTCGCGCAGAGGGGAGGCAAGAGGTTACAGGAAACACAAAGAGACACAATGCTGATGATTAAGGATCAGCTGATTAGGCACTTGCTGTGTAATCTTAAATAAAAAAAGGATATGAAATCACTTGCTTTACAGCCGTGGAAGTGATTTTCCTCACAATGGGGGCTACCTTCTGCTAATCAGCTTTGTGCCACGGAAAAGCCACTGAATATATTTGGCCCTTTGTACTGTGGTGATAATGTGAGCGAGTCAAAGCTTTGGAGCCGCTGAACACACCCCTCCCTCTCTACTTTCCCCTCTCTCTCACCCTTCCTCCTCCTCCTCTCTCTTCCTCAGTTATCTGCTTCCTCAACACTTTCTCCAGTATTTTTTTCCTGTCTGCAGAGGGGGAAACTCCTCCTCGCTTAATTTGTCCAGGGGTAATTTGACTGCAAGACTGCAAAGATTGATCGGGTCAAATCAAGACTATTGACTCCCCCTGTGCCAAAACACATTCATTCACTCCCACTGCTGACTCCTTCCTTCCCTCGCCAGGCAGCAGACACCAAATGACACATTGGCGGAGGCGAGGAGGAGGAGCTGAGGTCAGCGCGGTCGCCATTCTGCGGCCGGAGGAACGGTCAGAGCTGTGTGTTTCTCTCTGATGTGAGCAGCGGTTAATGACCTGGGCAGTTCAGATGAAACAGCAAACACGGATGGTTCAAAGAATATTTTTTTCCCAGGCTCCAATATTTCCCTTTATTTGGACCAGTGATGATAGAACTTACAAAGTTACTGCATCATTTATGCCATAGGAAGTTTTATATGCAAAAGAAGCGAAGATGGTTCAGTTTTTAATGTGAGTAGAAAACTTCATATCTGGTTTTGAAAATCCACACATTTCCAGAAACGGATGAAATGAAAGCCAAGGAAAGATGGAAAACTGTTTGCTGCAGAGGATTGCGAGTACGGCGTTCAGGGATGCTCGACACTGAAACTCTTTAAATCAGGATAAATAATGGAAAACCTCCTGTGAAGAGTGAGATGACACAGATGGTGCAGTTGCAGCTGTGATAAACTCTCCCAGCATGCATCTGTTCTGTTTAAACTTTATCGCTGCTGCTGAGCAGAGCAAGAACAAGCATTCCCATCCTTCACCGTTCCACCCTACAAACCCTACTTTGGCTTCTTCAGCTTTACAAAGGATCCCTGTCTCCATGAAATATACAACTTAATTGTTTTCCCAACTAATTTTAGGTGTGGTTCACCATCTGGCGAAGGCAAGAACTTCTGTTATATCTGAAGTCACAGAGGACCTGTTCCAAAGAAACAACAGCCCGCTTGCCACAATGACTACCGTCCAGTAGCACTGACTTCAATTGTGATGAAGTGTTTTGAAAGACTGATGAGAGATCACATCACTTCTTCACTTCCTCCCACCATCGACTCACTTCAGTTTGCTTACCGGACTAATCGTTCCACAGACGATGCCATATCTCACCTGCTCCACACATCCCTGAGTCACCTGGACACTGGCAGAGGGAATTATGTTAGGATGCTGTTCGTGGACTACAGTTCAGCATTCAACACAATAATTCCCTCTAAGCTTTTCACCAAGTTGACGGATCTAGGACTCAGCTCATCACTGTGTCAGTGGATCCTCAACTTCCTCACAGACAGACCCCAATCAGTGAGGGTAGGAAAACAAGTCTCCCCCTCCATCTCACTCAGCACTGGAGTGCCTCAGGGCTGTGTTTTAAGCCCCCTGCTGTACTCACTGTACACTTATGACTGTGTAGCCACATCCGACACCACCTCCATTGTCAAGTTTGCTGACGACACTGCTGTTGTGGGCCTGATCTCCGACAACATCGAGACGGCCTACCTGGAGGAGATTAGGAACCTGGAGACCTGGTGCCAGGAGAATAACCTCCTCCTAAACATCAGCAAGACTAAGGAGCTGATCGTGGACTTCACTACAAAGCAGGCGAGGAATTACAAACCCCTCATCATCAGTGGCACGCCAGTGGAGAGAGTGGACAGTTTCCGATACCTGGGTGTCCACATCACTCAGGACCTGTCATGGTCCTGTCACATCAACACCTTGGTTAAGAAAGCCCGTCAGCGTCTCTTCTTCCTCAGAAGACTTAGAGACTTCCATCTGCCACTGAAGGTGCTCAAGAACTTCTACTCCTGCACCATCGAGAGCGTCCTGACGTCAAACATCTGCACCTGGTTTGGGAACAGCACCAAGCAGGACAGACGAGATCTGCAAAGGGTGGTGCGCTCGGCAGAACGCATCATTCAATCAGAGCTCCCTGACCTGCTGTCCATCTACACCAAGCGGTGCAAGTCCAAAGCTAGGAAGATTATGATGGACCTCTCCCATCCCAACAATGGACTCTTCTCACTGTTGAGGTCTGGGAAGCGCTTCCGCTCCCTTAAGGCCAAAACAGAGAGAATGAAGAGGAGCTTCTTCCCCCAGGCTATTCGGGGCCTGAACCAGGTGTAGGACTGGACTCTCCCAAACACGTCACTATAAGACTGGACTCTCACACACGTCACCACACGCACCACCACACATTTCCTATAATCCTATAATTCCTATAATTTATAATCCTTATCTTTATAATCTCTTCTGCTATTTGCACATTCTTTACTGTAAATTCCTAAATTAATTTGTAAATTTTTGTAGTAAATTGTAAATATTGTAAAACTTTTCTTCTGTCATTTAATGGTCGGGCATTGTACAGCTACAAGCATTTCACCCCCATGTCATACTGTGTATGGTTGTGTGTGTGTGCCAAATAAAATTTGAATTTGAATTTGACTTCTCTGTGTTGAACCAAACCCAGATCTTTCCCTAAACTTAAGAAAGACATCTGAGTTAACAATGAAAAAAGGGGGTTATGTTTAACTTACTGTGCATTCAGTATCAGCATATCAGTTTCCTCATTACATTTATCTTTTCTTCTATTTCTGAATCTATTGGCCATTTGTTTCAAAAGCTCACAATGCATGGCCAAATTTTATTATTTTTGCAGTTGAAATTTTTGAATTTTTAATGCTTGGGGAACTAAGTTAGTAAAAAAGTAAGCACGTTTTTTTGTTTATATAGCACCTTTCAAGATAACTATCACAGAGTGCTTCAACACAAAAAATGATAAAAGATAAGAACAAACAATTACCCAAAAGCAAGATCAAAAAGATGAGTTTTTATCTGCTTGTTAAAGAAACCAGCGAGTCCACAGATGGTAGAAATTCCAGAGTCTGAGGACCACTGTGGCTAAAGCTCCATCTGCTTTAGTTCACGGCCTTGTTGGCCACACAGCCAGCAAGCCCTGATCATAAGACCTGCTGGGAATGTATGGAAAATGTGTTTGCTGCTTTAACTTAAGTGGACGTGCAAGTGATCTCTTTTACAAGTGAGGGAGATGTGCAAAGACTGCAGTGATGTGGACGCTGTACTGATCTGTTGTTGTGAACAGAGACCTGAGCTCGAAAGCTTAAGTGTCAATTTACCAGAAAATCAACATTCCCAACCTCAGTTATGGCTAAAACTCTGGACAGCAACCAAAAGAATGAAATTGCTCACACGAGTGGTGGAAATGAGTTTTCTGCGTATGGTGTCTTGGATCAGCCTTAGAGATGGGGTGAGTGGCTCAGAGATGCTACTCCTCCACATGAAAAGGATCCAGGATGCCTGCTGGACGCCTCAAAGGTGAAATGACATGTCCAAGTGAAAGGAGGTCTGAGGGGAGGCCCAGGAGGGATTACATCTCTCACCTGGCCTGAAAATCCCTTGGTGTCCCACCAGCAGAGCTGGAAGAGGTGGCTGGATAGAGGAAAGCCTGGGCTTCTCAGACACAGATAAGCATCAGCGATGGATGGATGGATGGAAGGATGGATGGATGGATGGATGGCCAAATCAGTAAAGAGCAACACAAATTCCCCAGTTAATGTGAAGAAACTTCACTACTGTGAAATTCACGGCTCGATGTGACAATCAGCATTCAAGTTGTTTTGCAAAGCTACCTGTTTACAATACTTATGGTGATTGTTCTTCCAAATTATTCAAACACCGTGGGAATGCACACATTTTTGGTAAGGCAACACAGTGGTGCAGTGATTAGCGCTGTAATCTCACAGCAAGAGGGTCCTTGGTTCAAATCCACGGGCTGGCTGGGGTCTTTCTGTGTAGCTGCATGGGTTTGAGTATTCCAACTTCCTCCCACAGCCAAACACATGCATGTTAGGTTAATTGGTGATTTTAAATTGCCTTTAGTCAAATAGACTGGTTCTTATATAGCACTTTTCTACTCTACCTGAGCACTCAAAGCACTTTATACAACATGCCATATCAAATACAAGGTCAGGTGCTTTCTATCGGACATTCACACTCCGACGGACGCTTCAGAGAGTGACTTGGGATTAGCATCCTTCCCAAAGACATTTGGCATGCAGACTGCAGCAACCAGGGATCGAACCACCAACCTTCCAATTAGCAGATAATTAGTAGATGTATGTGTGAGTGGTCATCTGTCTCTTTGTGATCAATTAACAAACTAGGGTACACCATGCTTCACATGCACCACTACCCTTTGATAAGAGGATGAATGGCTGGAATCCTGTGAAGCATAAAGTAACTATACACCACACAGCTGTGCACTAAAGTACTAAATGTCATACATGTGTGTAACATCTATGTTGTTTTCACATTCTAATCTACAAGCAGCTACAAAACAATTTCCCCAACTCAGGAATTCTAACCACATTAATGCAGGGTTGCATTTGGAGATGTCAACCCATTTTCATCCCACAGTGTCAATATCTCTATTCTGTCAGATGCTTCCGGCATCCCAGAATAGAGACACAAGGTGTCCTTTTGCACAGAAATATTGTAGCGGTAGCGGTTGTCTATTAAAAAAGGGTCAAAAATCTGCATTAAGGGATGTTGTGGTGGAGTAAAATACAATTTTACCAACCAGGAAACTGCTGTTCATGACCCACTTTGATTACTGTAGTTTCATTTGCACTCCCCTTTTACTTTACTAAGGCTCTAAAACAACATGAACAGGTTTAAGAAAGCATGCACGTGCACACCATTAAGCCTGCAAGGTAAAAACTCAGACTGGCCCGGTGTGTTACGATATGATACTCAGGGGTCCTTTATGAGTGAGAGACCTCTCAATTGAGATAAACCAGATTCCGAAGGGCACCTTGTGTGTGTGACACATATGTAAGTCTTTGGATAGGGAGATTCACCATATAATATCATATTAACTCTATAATGCAAAGTGCATCATGTTTTACACATGAGTTTTTGAGACCTCTACATCAGTGTGATTGTTTTTAATGCTATCAGGTACATGTTGGGCTATAGTGAGCAGTGTAATGCACAGAAATACTGGATGTAGCAAAAATGATACAAATTAAAACTCATATTGGCAAAAATCCACGTTTATTTCCCTTTTTACATTTAAAAAAAATGTTCAATAAACAGTCAAGTTTAAAAAATGTGGCACTTATTTCACAGTTCAGGCTGTACAGGGTTAAGAAACAGTAATTGCAGTGCACATGTTGCAGACCTTTTCATGTTGTACCAGTATATTTAATACAGAGTCAAAATGATTTCATTCTGATGCCCACAGGTTGCTATTTCAGGAGAAAGCCTCTATCTGTAATTTTACATCATGCATCACCTCCTAAAAAGGACACCATCGCATGGCTGGAATGTAGCAAAGTATGAAAAAAATGTGCAGTCCCTGAATAATATTAACATTGTTCATTTTAACTGAGCTTAACCTTAAAATATATTCAGCTGTTCAGATTTCCTTCCCTCACCCAAGAATGTTATAGATGCGTGTCACAGTGTCATTGAAAGCAGGTGGGTTGTTTGTGCCTGCAGGATGAACACACATCAGCTCGAGGTAACTGCACTGATCAGGACAGCACAATTCAGGTAACACATTCTTCTCTACTTTAAGTGATGCATGCAGCTGCTCTGTGCCAGATCAGATTCGGTTTCTGTGTTCAGTAAAGTTCCTCGTTCGGAGGGTGAAGTATCGGCTGCAGCAGGAACACATCTTTCTGCTCGCTCATTAGGACATTGGCACACAAGAAGCCCTTGGGCCTCTGGGTAACGAAGGACCCCACAGACTTGTGGGTAATTGGCCGGCTAGAGTAGAGTACAGGTGAACACTGACTTGTTTGAGAGTTCTGGTTGGCCAATCAGCTGGCGCCTCCACTTTATCCAACTGAACAGCGGGAGGGGGGAGGGCCTCCAGGGACAAAAAAGTATGCGAGCACGCTGCAGAAAAGTTTTTGAAAGCAGTGATGCCGAACTGCTGTGAATCAAATGCTATCCACACCTGTCCTGTTTACTGCAGGACCTGCGTTCCCCTCCCAGAACAATAGCAAACAAGAAAGTCTTACAGATGGTCGTTTTGTGAGAGAATGAGAATGACGTTGCTGCCTTGCTGTTGCTGCTGCTGCTGTGGTTGCGAGCCAAATTCTGATGTTGTTGTAGAAACCCAGAGCCAGCTAGCACCGCGGTTTGTTTAGCCTCGAGGGAACGGGCAGGAGTGAAACCAACCAGGAGAGCTCTGGGACTGGATACTCAATTAAGCCAGACTTGTCTAAAGAAATTGCTGCAAAGATCCCAACTGCTGACAAACTGGCCTCCCCACGGTGACAGCTTAATCATAGTTCTGCAGAAACTGTCCAACATACATTGGTTCAGTCGTGGATTTAAAGAGAGAGAGAGAGGGAGCTCTGGCGTGCTGGGACTTTGTTGTGATTTGTCATCCTGATGCTGCCGGTGTTTGGAACTCGCTCTAATGACCGCGCAAGCCCCGTGACAGCGGCCCCCGTTTGAGCCGAGGCCGGGAATCCATCATTCTCTTCTTTGTGGCTCATTGGCTCGCTGCCCCCCGTCCAGGACAAACTCCCTCGCCGCTGCTACTGTCACTGAAAGGAGCAAATAAACGTGACAGCAGGTTTACAGGAGGTAGGTCACCTGGGAGATGAGCTGACGGTAACAGACAACACGAAGCCTCGGGCGCCGTTTGTCTCCACACAGCAGGTTGCAGTTCAGCCGTGGTTTGAGCTCCCATTCACCTCCATCACGCCCATCTGCTGACGACCTGGTGGGCCTTCCACCACTCACCGCTGCGGCTTAAAAACATGTGATCAGTCGAAGGGTGTGTGTGTGAGACTGTGAGCACACAAACATACAAATACGGACACCTAACTTATGGGAAATATTAACCAAACAAAGGTCAAACAAAGAATAAACCTGTCTTGCAGCAAAGGGTTTGAGCATCCTGCTGAGACAGCACTTATGCATGGAGCAGTGAGAGGTTACAAAGCCTATAATACAAACTTAAAATGAAAGCAATGAAAACGAAGCAAGCAATTAATGATCAAAGCATATAAGATCAGAAGGATAATGCAAAATTGATCAAATAAATGCAGGCAATATTCTATCACAGGGAATATGAAACCAGAGCAGCAGTGAGTATATTCTTGAAATAGATAACGGAAAACTTCAATTACAAAAGTACCAATTTTCTAAATATTAAACTGGTTCAACAAAACTGGAAGACAGCAAGTCCCAGTTAGAGGCAGCAGCAAACATGAAAGTCCTCTTCCCTGAAAGTAAACTTTGTTGTTCCTCTATATCATGTTTTGAAAATAGTTGCATGAAAATGGATATTTCTGAGATGTACAGTCACATCATCTGTGCGTGTAAATACTCGCTTACTCTGGCTCATGGCTCAATCTCGCAGAAACTTTAGTTTCCCACAGTTTCCGTTTGCTAAATGCAACAGTCACTGAACTCTCTGCCACAACACTGAGTCAGAAGCAGATTACGTAATACCCTTATAATAAAATTCATATTAACAAAAGGTCAAACTTTGAAAATAAGCCTTGCTTTACATTTCATTTTCATAATAGCAGCCGGTTTCTGCATCCTACTGCACTGAACACAGAGGGCAAAAAACATAACACTTAATAAAAAAATAGTTTTTTTCAGTTTACCAGTTTACCATTACTACTAGAACAGTAGTAATAGTAAACTGCATAACCAGTTCTGGTGATTACAAGACATAAATATCCATGTTGTCCTTATTTATACACCCAGTCTCAGTAATCTAATTACTCTTAAGCCTTTCTCTTATGCAATTAACATTAGTTCCTTATCTATTAAATCATTCATACTCAACAATTTTGTCACCTCTCAAAAATGAGACATTTAGTTTGTCATTGAGACTTGGCTCAAACCAGGCGACTGTTGTCCCCTCACAGAAAAGTGAAACAGTCTGGGCCGAGCACTAGAACCTGAGTTTTATTGGAACTGAGGCTTCATTCTGGCAAGAAGAAAAATTCACCACCACAGCAACCCCAAGAAAACAGACTAATTTTTCTTGGTACTACAAGATACACTTGTTTCTAAACCCCTTTCCTTTTTGCAGCAATCTAAGGTCTTATCATTTGAGTGGGTGACCTTCCATTGTTAATTTGAATTTATGAAGTTCAACTAACTATTGAATTATTGAAATAATAACAAAATGAATTTGTTTTTTCAACTCAATTTTAATCACTTGAATTAACAGCAGAAACAGAATATTTTGTGAATAAACATCCATGTCACATGGTCAAATTAACCTTAACAAAATCAAAGTGCTAACAATAAAGTGCTGTCTTACATTTGAAATGAATATCAAATCTGAATAGGACACACCTTTGTATTACTAGGCAAGACTGAAAACAAATCTGTCCCTTCAGTATAAAAGAAAGCATATGTTCTTGCTTTTTCAAACTGCAATTTGTAAAATCAGATTTCACTTAAGAATTATTGTATATATTTAAGTGACACTTGCAGGTAGCTTTTCAGCAAATTCGCAATGATAATACAAATATAATGTATATATAAAAGGTTTTCATTAAGAACATTTTTGTGTTACCAAAGCGGATGTATTTTAATTTTAAAAAAAACTCTCAACTTTACTTTTCTAAAACCAATGACAGTCAAACTTTTACAAGCTTATAAAAATGGGAACACCAACTTTAAAAACACTGGAAGACACCAAAGTTGTCAACATTTGTTTTGTGTCTTAGAAAATCCCAAAAGCAATTAAAAAGAAAATGCTGGTTACAACTTTTGAGCTAAATTCCCACTGTCCTTTTATCCATCTATATTAGTATAGATTAAAGGTTACATCACTCACAATAAGATGTTCATCTAAGATGTTCAAACAAAATAGCAGACAAAAATTGAAAACTTCCATTTTTGTTTTTGTTTTTTAAAAAAAGGTCACAGTCTGAAAATACGGAGCCCCGCAGGGGACATGGGAGAAAAAAAAATTAAGACGGACTTTTGCGAGATCTTGCGAGATCTCGCAAAACTAACTTGGGATCTCGCAAAAGTTTTGCGAAATCTCGCAAAACAAACTCGGGATCTCGCAAAAGTTTTGCGAGATCTCGCAAAACAAACTCGGCATCTCGCAAAACTTTTGCGAGATCTCGCAAAACTTTTAGCCGCATTCTTCGGACGCCGGCTCGAAGCCGACCGGGAGGTCGAGGCACGATGTGCCGGGAAAGCGGTGTTCCTCCCGGCTGTAGTAGGTCTCGTTTTAGCCGCATTCTTCCCGTTAGCTTCGAGCTAACGGGAAGAATGCGGCTAAAACTTTTGCGAGATCTCGCAAAAGTTTTGCGAGATCCCGAGTTTGTTTTGCGAGATCCCGAATTTGTTTTGCGAGATCTCGCAAAAGTCCGTCTTAATTTTTTTTTCTCCCATGTCCCCTGCGGGGCTATGAAAAAAAGAGATAAAAAGGCCAAAATCGAATTTTGTGCTGGAGTCTTGTTTGCCTAAGCAAACATCTTCATTTTCATTTGCTGCATCTTTGCACTGAGCTTTTGTCCATCCAGATTCATTTAGAATTTCTGACAAAACTCCAAAGTGTACTTGTGGTCATTTGGATAGCTGAGATCAAGTGCATAAATCAGTCCAAAGAAGACGATGAATGTCATGATAACACACAGTTATTCATAACTGTAGTACCTTCAATGACAACTCCCACATCCTCTGGCTCCTGAATGCCTTTTCTTGTGATGGTGTAAATACCCATGACAGTTGCTGCAGTGGATCTCAACCGTTCATCCTCAGTGGAGGAGGTCTGAAAAACAGAAACAATACCTTGGTTAAGAAATAGGTGGTTTCAGGGCTCTGTCACTTGGAGGGGAACATATTATGCAAAACTCACTGCCAAACTTCACTGTTTGTCCAGTGCCCTCCCCTACTAACCCGGCGACTATCATCGGCCTCTCCTTCCAGCGCTTCCCCCTGACACAGCATTTTCTTGTAATCTAGGCGGTAGCGAATAATAAATAAAGAAATCATTTCTAATAATAAATAGGTTTGAACGTCACGGGAGTGCACGTTGTGCTGACTGCAGTTACTCTTACGGCCACATGGTTCACTTTTGGTAGCACTCTCAGTAAACTACATTGCTGTTAAAGACACCTCAAAACAATAATTTCTACTAGAATATGGCATTATATAATAATAAACACAGAATGCCACATTTTTAGATTATAAAAAGAAAACAGTAAGAATGAAGTTAGCCTTAGGAGATCATCTTTCATTGAGCACATGGCGGCTAGCTGGCTAGCTGCTATCAAGCTAGCACAAGCTCCGAGTACTTAGAAGTTGGTGGCTACATAATTTGTCCTCTAAAACAAGGCGCTTTTGAGAAGACCTGTCCACAAAGAAAACCAAATTAATTTGGTATTTTTTAATTACATTTATGAACAACTAACAATATTTGTATGTGTTCTTTGAAAGAAGGACCTGAATCTGTTTTTTGAGTGTAGTTGTTAAATAGTGGGAAGGGGGTGGGATTAAATAAGATTATGCTATTAAGTTATTTATAAATGTTATTGTTTTGTTTGCCTTTGGTTTTGCTACATTTGTTTGTGTCTCTTTTTCCTCTGTTGTTGTTGTTATATTATTTTAAAAACACAATACAGTACATGCCATCCATAGAGCAATATGGGTCTGATCAAATGGGACAGTTCCACTCAGCAAATTTTTGCAGAGCTTCCATGCTTGTTGGAACATCTCATAGACCATAGGTGTCAAACTCTGGCCCGCGGGCCAAATTTGGCGCGAAGCCATACCAAATTACTATTAGAGCTGGCCTACTGGTATTATACAGCTAATATATATATTGTTTAGTATTATGCTTTGCTTGTTCCATATTCAGTTTTCCAGCAAAACTTATTTGAGTCCATAAGAAAAGATTCATCCTTATATCTGGAGGAAGATTTTTTTTCAATAAATATTAATGTTAGCCCACAACTTTGTTCCAGTTTTGAATTTTGGCCCACTGTGTATTTGAGTTTGACACCCCTGTCATAGACTAAGGATCTGTTAAACCCTCAAAAGTAATGTGTAAAAGTACAGTGCACAATTACAATGAAAAGCAGACATCTGTTTGAATAAGTGTGTTATAATGAGGGTTTGTATCAAACAAGAATCTGGTGAAAATTAGCAGTGAGGTATGTACAGCTCTACCTTTAAATTCACTAATAACCTGCTTTATGTCTGTTCCCTCACCATCAGGTTGGGACAAACATGGCGGAGTACCTACACAGTTCAACAACAGTGTACCCATATGTCTTTACGCTGGGGGACAGGCATTGTTGTTCCCAAGCTTTTGTATAATAAATGGAACTGCTTAAATGGAACACCAATCTCTTTTGGGTGCTGTTCATGGCTGCATCAAAGCATTTTTTGTTTTTCATGTAAGTTATCCAAAGTCATGTGCCCAGGTTTGGGAATTTCTTCAAACTGTCAAACATGACATGACATGAACCAAATGATGGAAGGGTAAAATGTTGCTCATAAAGCTGCATGAAACGATCTGAGAGAGAGTTTCTTTGTTGCCATTTTTCCGAAGTGTTGATGTATGTTAAATCCTTAAATAATCCAAAGTCACTAATTGACTGACGTGTTACATGTAATTTGTTCTAAAACAGTCAGACTTACATGAAATGTTGTCTTCATGTGTATTAACATGTACTTTTTGAGCTGTAACCAAAAATTTGAAGAAAGGGATATAATATAACAAATTATATAATTGTATTTTTTAAACTTTTATTTTACTTTAATTGCTTTATATATTTTGTATTATTTCCACTGTCTATATTCTATGTATCACATGGTAATAAAAGTAGTTTTTTTTATCCAGTTTTTATATGCTTAATTAATAAGTAAAAAATCTATAGTTTTAACCCAAATATTAATTGTAATATAACCCCTGTGATGGGTTATGAGTTTCAACCCAATTTTTGGTAACCTCAGCTTTAAACATTGGTGAATTGAACCCAATTGTTGGATAGTTATCCTAACCCAGTATGCTGGGTCAAACCAACAACCCAACCCTGTTGAACTGAAACAACTCTGGCTTGGCTCGGCCCAAATTTGACTCAGCACTGGGTTACAAATTTGGGTTATTTTTAACCCAGCAGTTTTTAGTGTGTAACAATCCACCCTCTTGTCCAAATATGCTCACTTCAAATCACAATGTCTACTGCCATCTTTTATATACACTATGCGTATTTGCTACAATTTTGAAGATACGTAGTGAGGTGCAGGTGATGTAGAAAGCTCCACTAAACCATTGTAGGATTTTACAGGAATTAATCTGTATTTACTCAACATTCACGCTGTTAAGCACGCATGCTCACAACAGCAGCCAGGACGCAGCTATCTGTCTGTAAGTTCAGAGAATTTCTAAACATTTGTTATTCATAATTAAAAACCATCTTGTGTGTATTCATGCATGTGATTAAAGGAACACTCTGACATTTTGGATATTTGCTCTCTTGCCAAGATGAGCAATTTGAACTTTCACCTGCTAACTGGGACCTATAGAGTCTGAGCTGGAACTGCTGCTTACACTCTTAATTTCTATGGAAACAGTACGTTTTTCACAGGACTGCACAATCCTGTGAAAACTTTATTTTTCATAAGAATGTATGTGGAAATGCCTCAAGGAGCGCCAGCAAAGCAAAAGATGTTCCCTTTTATGTATCAAAAGAGGTACCATAAGGCAGTCATATTAAAGGCAGTGGTCTATGATCAAATATATCGCTAAACAAATCAAAAGTTCATAAAGATATAAAAAGAAGGGTTATTATATTTTCACCTGCATGTGTTTGTCATCCTCCTCCTTTGAGTGTGTTGGTTCAGAAGGAGAGAATTATTCCACCAGTAGAGAGATGGCGATCTCATTTTGGATGGAAAAAAGTTAAGTGACCAGAAAGCATTCGCACACAGCAGATGGCAGAATTACCTGCCTCATCGTCCGCTGATATCTTCGTCATCTGAAAATGAAGTGAAGAATTGTGGGAGAGCTGCCGTAAATATGATGCAGTAATCCCAGAGAAAACGAAAACGATAACAAGGAGAAATGAGATGGAGTGGCTAACAAAGCGTTGAAATGTGGACAATGAGGGCGACCTGGTGAGCTTCGCCACATCCAGATATGCATGAGGCATAAATCAATATTTATGGCACATAAAGGAGCAATTTTCCCACCATGAATGATTAAACTTCCTAAAGATGGTGGCAGTCGGGCCGTATTATCATGTTCTTATTCAAACTGATAAATGAGGAATTACACAAGCAGCAGTATAGATGAGAATGCTGCACAACGTCTGAGCGGATGTTTACAAATTGCAGGTTATTCTTATAGACATATCATATTTTCCCTAATCGCAGTTTGGCTCTGAATATATATTAATGTTTTAGCAAAGCATGCTGGGTATCATTTAAGAAATGAGGATGTTTGTAAAGTGATTATTTCTTTGTGAAGATTTTCGCTGTGCAAAATTTACAGCTGATTTTTGAAATGATATCAATCATTCACCGCAAAAACAGCTTGACTTGTTTATTCCTTTAAAGATAATAAATGTGATAGTGTGTGTGTGTTAAATTATTTTTACTTCCATGCTGGAGGAAATGGTTAAAAATGATGGATGAGGCTGCTACGATGAGACCTGTATAATTTCCTGCTGCATTCTGAATGAAGTAATAAATGCAGATTTTTGTATTCAGTCAACTCTAATAAGTTCAGTGAATTGATTTCTTCCTTTGAGCCTGTTTTATTGGACAAATTTGCACTTACAAGAGGCAACAGAGCTATATTTTTCCTAGAGACAATGCCTAAAAAGGCATGAAGCAAGATGGATTTCAGGTTTGCTTTTAGGATTACATTTCTATAAGCCATGATCTCATGAATGATGTACACAGTGTTGGTGATAAACTTATTAATACCATTATTTCTTTCATCCCATCTTGTTGTTTCAGACTTCATTCATCATTTGATTTCTATTTTTATATATCCTCTTTTTATTTTTGCCAGTTACTTTGGGAAGGCCAGAAAGTTCTTTTAAGATTCAGTTTCAAAGTGTTGAAGTTGTAAATGTGCATGTGAATGGGTAACCCTTCAGTATTCAATGCTGTTAGAAACTTCAAAGAATGCTTATGCATGTGGACAAGGTACCATGTGACATTAAATAAACAAGCTGGTGTCATCACTGAGACTATGAACATGTTCGACTGGACTGTGACTTTCTAGAGTGTAACATCTAATGTTGATGGTCTAAAATCTAACAGATGATGTGAGACAGATCAAACACTGGAAGATAAATTCATGCAGTAACAACTGTTACGGCTAGAAAGATTGTCATCACAAAGTGAGAACACACTTTCTTATGGCTCCATCAAAGCTTAAATTTAAATTAATAAAAATTTTGTACACTTTCAAAGTCCTGACGACATTCAGTTACTCAACGTACACCGATCAGGCATAACATTATGACTACTGACAGGTGAAGTGAATAACACTGATTATTTCTTCATCATGAGGCCTGTTGGGGGTGCCATATATTAGGGAGCAAGTGAACATTTTGTCCTCAAAGTTGATGTTAGAAACAGGAAAAATGGGCATGCGTAAGGTTTTGAATGAGTTTGAAAAAAGGCCAATTTTTAATGGCTAGGTGACCAGTTCAGGGCATTTCCAAAACTGCAGTTTTTGTGAACCTGCAGTAGACAGTATCTATCAAAAGTGGACCTAGGTAAGAACAGAGGTGAATGAGTGACACAGTCATGGACAGCCAAGGCTCACTGGTGCACCTGGAGAGTGAGGACCGATCCAGCAGACGAACTACTGTAGCTCAAACTGCAGAAAAAATGGATTCTGTTTCTGAAAGAAATGTGTCAAAAACACAGAACATCACAGTTTGCTGTGTAAGGTGACACAAAGGTAAAAAAGACTCAGGAAGGGTTTGAAGAGCACAACAACTAGTTTAAGGTGTGACTTGGCCTCCAAATTCCCCAGATTTCAGTCCACTCGAGTATCCTTGAAGGTCCCAGCTCACAGATTACAGGACTGAAAGGATCTGTTGTTATCATCTTGCTTCAGATACCACGGCAAACCTCAAGGGTTGAGTGCATACCTTGATGGCTCAGAGGGACCAACACAATATTAGACAGGTTGTCGTAATGTTATGCCTGAACTGTGTATATACATGGACAGTAAAATAATTGTCCTTTTGCTGTCAAATTTTTTTCTTTTCCAAATCATGTTTTTTTTAACAACTGTAGGAGAATAAACTGTCTAGTTATTATCTAGGGCTGTGCGATATGACCAAAATCTCATATCCCGATATAAGAATTCGATCGTCCCGATAACGATATAAATCACAAAAATGTGACATTTTCTGTAAATTCTGTGAATCTCGACTTGCGGGAAGTGTTTCCAGCTGTGTGTCATGTTGCTGGAGTCGAGTGTTTTAACCGATGTATGAAACTATACATTTTTAGACATAAGTTGTAACGGCCGCCGTTTTCTTTGTGAGTATTTATTACACGGCGTGCTGCGGGGAATAGCCTGTTCTAACGTTTGAGCCTAAGGTTTATTTATTAGCACCTGGTGGCTCTTTTTTACTTCTCATCCATAAATAATCTGTTCTTTCACGTGATTCAGTTTATTTTGAAAAGCCTCAACAGGATCTTAAGCTTTATTGTGAAAGGTTTATGTGGAACATAAACAAGCGTCGTTGTTGCTAACCACAACCCATAAAAACAGGCATAGCTGGACTGGCCATCGGGCATACCGGGCATTTGCCCGGTGGGCCGATGGTGATTTTTCGCTTTTATGGGCCGATTATTATATTTTTATTTATTTATTTTTATAACAACAGAGACACGAGGCGGCCGAGTGTCAGGTGAACTGAACTTATATAAACCAAGTTTAGGTGTAGTTTATTTTCGTTGTGCTGACTTTTTACCATCAGTTACTGCGTACTAGCTAGCATGACGGAGTTTCTACAGCTGGGTGGGTGCTATGTTACTGATAGTGAACTTTATTTTATTCATAAGGTTTATTAGTAGAGTTGCCAACCAGCCAGAAAGAGGAAACCAGCAGTTGTCGCGCTAAACAACAGCAGCACGTTTAAGCTTGATCAGCTGTTGTTAGAATTTATTTAATATTAATTTCTAGTATCAGCTGATGTTTGCTGGAGCCACAGCTGTTAAGCTGCTGGTCATGATATCGGTTTGGATATGTGGTGAGAGGGAAACATGAAGATGAAACCAGGAGATGTCCTTACTGAATCATCAGAGCTGAACACGTGATGGAGAAACAGGTTTACATTTTAGGTGACATGGATGAGTTGAAGGGAAGTTATGAACTGTTTCTGAGAGACAAATAACACCAGGATCCTTTCTGTGTAGCTGAGAGCTGGTAACTGTGCAGGGGCGGATCTAGCAAAGCTTTGCCAGGGAGGCAGGTGGGGCATTAACAGGGAGAGGGGGGCATCTCATTTAAAATATCTAGCTTTTATTAAATAATTATCTGAATCTTACAACCAAAGTTTTTATCTGATGTATAACGTATAGAAATCATACATAAAAATAATGCTATAAACAGTTTATTTTACGACACCACGAAACAAACGATAGCGTAAAATGAAACGATAGACGTTTTTATATCGTCATCCGATATATATCGTTATATCGAACAGCCCTATTATTATCTACTAAGTCTTCTGATTATCCACTAACTACCCATGATCCCAAATTATCACAGATGAGTGCTTGTTAGGGGACCCACTTGGCCCTATTTAATTGTACTGCTTAGTCAGAAGGAATATATGTTTTTTAGTGTTTTAGATATACAACCACCATCACTCCAGAACTCATTTGGAAGTCATGCAAAAATTAATACAAAGTGCAAATGATCAGTTTACAAGGACGATGGTAAAACACAGCAAACATGCATCAGCAAAAACAACAGTATGTACAATGTTATTACATATGCAAAAGCTTTATTTAATTGATGGATCTGTTTTTACCCCTCACCCATAATGCCAAGTATCCAGAAATATGTAGTGGGGGAAATGACAGATTCAGTCAAGCCAATCAGAGTCCTTGCGGACTGCATCAACGTAATGTTCAGTAACATGTTTAGGCAGTTGTATGCCAGGTTACAGTTTTCAGAACAGTTTGCAGTTTGATGGTCAAAGCATGAATCCTTCATTAAATCAGTGAAGATATATTATACCCTCCCAGGATTACTCCAAAAATAAGAAAGGCAAAACAATAAAAGAGTGCCCGAAGGAAGAACTTAAGAGTCCAGCTGGACACTCACCTAACTTCACTGGGAAGTTTTGTTTTCCAAAGGTAGCACTATGTCACCACTTACAAGCAAACTAGTCAAAAACCAAATACTGCTAATTCCAAACTCCCTTTGTCAGAGATTCTGGACAAGCCCCCGCTTGTTATAATTGGTTAAAAGGTCAAGGGGATGTGGGAAAGTAACAAAAAGTGTAAGCTGCTTTACAACCAACCTACACTGCAGGGCATCCTTTCATGCTCTATATGACTTAATTGGTGTCTGTGGCGGAGGTGTGGTCCTGGGCGCGGCTGCAGGGGAGGAGTGGTGCAGTGGGCTCAACGGGGCGGTGCTGGAGATGCCGGTGAGAACAGCTGATGGCGATTTGGACTGATAATGGTTTCCTTCCCTTTTTATAGTGAGACGGAGAGGAGCGGAAAAGAGGGAAATCAGCTGGGACCGACAGCTGTCAGACTGTGTTCAGTCTGGGAACACTGTAAATAAATGTGGAACCTGGTGATAAAGACCTGAGTGTGTGTGTACCTGTGTATAGTGCATTTCACAGTGTCATATCTGTTTTCATGTCTGTTGATATATGTTGTCTCTTGCTCTCTGTCTAGCTTTCTGTGTATGTGCATGGATGGATGGAAAGGGGGACATAAATCTCAGCCCTAAATGCCATATTAATGAATCAATCAAGTAGTATTGATTTAATAGTATTTAAATGTTTCTCTAAAAATATCACTTTGGCGTATTGATCATTCAGTGAATCAATCATGGTTTGACAAAAGTAAGTAGGATTTATTCATTAGGGCTATGTATATCAAGTGTACATTGCATAGTGATCCATTTAACAGCTGCTGAGATTTTAATCTGGACCATCTTGCAAAGATGGCTAAAAAATGACTTATTTAACGATTCTCATGATTTATTTTTTTAAATTTAAGAGTATCTGTTCTTTCAGATGATGAAACAACCAAAGAACAATCAGTCAGCACTCACAGTCCATGTTCACACTCGGAAACAGTGTGTGTGAGAGAGTTATTAAGTGAACTGACAGGCAGAGCAGCAGTGTTTCAACGAGGCCACATGGATGTAGCAAAGGCTGATGGTGCTTTTAATTCCCCTTTGGGGGAAAAAAATCCCCTAATGATGCAATCAACCAGGAGTCTGCCTCCTGCCAATCACCTGTCAAATTATGAAAAGCGCTGTTTGTGGTTTTAATCTCGCTGAATGCCATTCAACAATTTTCTATGCAGAACATTAGAGTGCAAGATGAATTAATCAGAGGGAGAAGAAATCAATCGAGCCCTGACATTTCGAACTGCGCTGTATGACTCCTCACACACACACACACACACACACACACACACACACACACACACACACACACACACACACACACACACACACACACACTCTGCCAGGCATTCTGGCTGATTTGATTACAATCCTACAGACTGGAAATGCAGAACTCTCAAGACTTTGCACTAGTGAAGTGGGTAATGTTGCAAGAGCTGTCTAAATTTCAGACATTCAGAGACAGTGTAGAACAGTGGTGTCAAATATATGGCCCAGGGACCACAACTGGCCCCTCCAAAAGGATTTAACCTGCCAACGAATTTTGGACTGTATATTGGTCAGCTTTGTGGTTTGTCTCCTTACAAAGCCATCACCCATTGTCAGTTATGCAGTAGTATGTAGTAGATAAAATATGAAACAGTTTTTTCCACTATGTTTTCTAATACTTTATTTAGGTGGTCTGGCCCACTTAAGATCAAATTGGCCTCATGTGGCCCATGATATGAAACGAATTTGATAGACCCTTAGTTCATCCTCTGTCAGTTAAGAGCTTTGAAGGCATTAAATGTCTCTCGTCTTGGAAGAGTGTGGGAGTCTGAGAGGCAGAACTTTAGAGTAGTAATGACCTAATCGATGGGAATTTGGGGAAGGCAGACAAGAGGTCACTGGATCAGAATAATGAATCCAAGTTTGAGAATGCGGTGGGTTTCACAAGGTGGAAGCGTAGAAGAGGAAAGATCAGCAGGGCTTGATTAAACACTGTGGACTGGAAACAGATGTGAGGTACAGGATATTTCTTATTGAACTTACACAAAAGCCTCTTTCTATCCCTAAACAAATCAGAGATGTGGGTAGCAATTCAAAGGTCTGAAACGAGAGTAAATGACAACAGTCCAAGGTAACAGTTTCATCTCACAAACAACAAGTGTTTATAGATTGTATGATTTCAGAAGCTGTTTCCTATACTTGAATTATGCTCCTGAAAAGACAGAAAGATTTCTGCAAAGCTATGCCGAAGAGTGTGTTTTGGGTAACTACAGGCTGCAGAGACTGTCCAAATAGTCAATACGCATCTTTCAAATCTCAGCAAAGCACTGTGAGAGTTTGATAGTTTAAAAAAACATATCATAGAAGTTGTTGGCACAAATATGAAAGAAAAAGAACAACTGGCATCCCAAGACAAAATAGGTGCAAGTTTGTTGTTGGAAACCTCCTTGTACATTTACTGTCTGCAGTCAATCAAAGAAAATCTTGGTCGACTGGTCTGCTTAACTGCTGGCTTGTTTAACCCACTGACTGGGTGGCATGATGTTGTAAAAGTTAGCATCAACAACTCACAGCAGAAAGGTTCTTGGTCTGAATCTTCCGGTAGAGACTAGAAAAGTTAGGTTAATACATTTTTGGACAATTACAGACTTTTTACAAAATTTTGCCTCTATTTATCACTGTGCATCTGCTTGCTAGCACTGTCAACTCACAGCTTGAAGGCTTTCTTCTGTGTGGAGGATGTTTTCCTTTTATCTACGTGGGTTCTTTCAGGATACTCCAGCGTCCTCCCCCCAACAAAATGCATGCTTTACAGGTTAATTGGTGCTTTAAGTGAGTGTGTGGCTGACTGTGTCTCTGTGTGGACCCTTTGATGGGCTGGCCACCTGTCCAGAGTGAGCTTTTTAATGAAGTCATAACAGAGATTTTTTAAATTACTTTAGCTTGTAATTAAAGGTGTAGTTTATGTCTAGCTTCGCTGTTGCTACAAACAGTCACTGAAGCTGACGAAGCTGTTGGTGGTTCTAAAACTTTAATTAGACCAAACATATTAAAATATGCCAATCTTGACATGTTAGCAGTCAAACCTGAAGCACAAAATGTTGGTGCACCATCCTAACAGAAACGTTATCGTCTAGTTTTAGGATACACATCGTTGGTAATTGATCTGTGACATGCAAACTGCTGCAGAATTTAGACTCAGCATTTGGGCAATCATTTTAACAAAAAGCAGCCACGCTGACGATTCAGGCGTCAGTTAGCTTGAAGCTGATAGTGAATGTAAGCACTAATTAAGCTAGCAGCTACAACTAGGTGACTGCGCCATTGGGAAGTACATAGCTGTAAAAGTGTGAGAGCGTTTTAAATGTTTTATAGGTATTGTGTTCAGTCAGTATGACTTTCTTCATTTTAGTGCTCAGGCCTGTGTTTCATAAGTAGCCAGCTGATGCATTATCTTAAGAGAGTGACCAACCAGCGCTAACACTGACCATTAATGTATGGAAGAAAAAAAAAGAGCAGATATTTCTAACCACACTTTTTTCATAACCTTGCAGCCTTTTATTGAAAACTTTCAATTTATCCGAAGATGATGTTGAAATGATTCTCATCAGCAGACGAAGGCTGGCGGGGACTTAAAATATTCATTTCTCGATTTATTTTTCTTCTTTTTGACGCTCAGCTTGAGGTTGTTTCATATGAACGATAACTGATTTCCTGCTTTTACTCTTCCTGACTGCGTCCCTGATGGATGTGTGTACATGCATGCAGCAGTGTATAGGTTTCGAATCATGATGGATGGTGGGGTGAAGAGCAAAGACCATGAGACTGTGTACACCAGGACTCTGTACATCTCCATCAATCTCCTGTTAATGCTGCAGCCGTAGCACTGAGGCTCTGGGACGCGTTGTTGACGTCCCATTGAATCCTGGGTGATTTATCATGCTGAGTCAAAGAGTTCAAGCTCTGCATGTATTCCATACATTTCAGTTTTTAACCATGTTTACTTCTGTCTTATTTCTCTTATTCCGTTTTTCATTATTCTTGAGGTTGTTTCATATGAACGATAACTGATTTCATTTTTCATTATTCTTGTTTTAACATCCTTACTTCACATTTTCCTCCTATGTTATCTCCCTGCTTTTGGCTTCTTTCCTCCACCCGTTCTTTATTGCATTATTCCATTCGGTCTCTTAAGGCTTTTTTCAGTCTGCATTCTCATCTGTTCATGTGTTGCAGTGAAATGTCACCAGTCGAGTCCCAAAGTGACGCAGTTTGAAATTCATGTTCACAAATACAGTTCCTTAATTCCTTGAAATGAAAAATTTAAATTGAGGAATGATGAGTAACATCCTTTCCATAGACATCATAAAAGACAGACATTGCTTCTGGAAATGAGAAATGAGAAATGAGAAAGCCTGCAGCCAGTGCTGAAGTGCCCTTGAGCTGAATTCTTTTTGAAGTACAAAAAAAAAAACAACTTCTGTTCCTTTAGAAGTGTAGAAGAAAACTGCTCGCTGTCTCGATCTCTACAAACTCTTTCCTTTTTAGTCACTCACTTTGGGTCATATTGAATAAAAGAAATTGTCTATTTTGTAAGTGTAGCCCTGTCTGCAATTATTCGGGCTTGCAGTATAAAGAAAAAGTCTACTGTTATAAGAAATGGTTAAAATATAAATAGTTGATAAAAGGTTTAAAAATCATATGCTTGGGTACAAATGTATTTCATTTACAGTTAAGAGTCCAATAAATATAAGGGTTTCATGATTTAGAGTTCATTTTCTGTGCACAATAAATATGTTGGGGTGTAACCTAAGTTTATTTACCCATCTAATGTCAGTTATCTCAATATTGTATTGTCATTGGTTGTTGTGCTGACGAGCCAGTCAATGTCACTCTTCTCTGCTATGGGGGCGGGACGAGTGGTTTGTGTGAATCTGTGGGAGCGGACACAGAAGCTAAGTCTGAAGAGAGAGATGTCGTAAGGCAAACGTGGTGTGGATTTTGCATCTAAGTGTATCGTTGAGGTCGACTACCCGTGGTCCTGATATTACTTATTTGTGATCTGCAAGAGGTAAATGAGACTGTGTGCCTTGACATTTGTACTGTAAC
This sequence comes from Aulonocara sp. 'chitande type north' Nkhata Bay, assembly GCF_057382095.1. NCBI lineage: Eukaryota > Metazoa > Chordata > Actinopteri > Cichliformes > Cichlidae > Aulonocara > Aulonocara sp. 'chitande type north' Nkhata Bay. The sequence goes on from NC_141345.1 coordinate 7,760,623, forward strand.
TATTCGTTATAGTGATAAAATAGCGTGATATGTGATGCTAACTAGCGGCTTGCTAATTAGCGCAGCTTACCGCGTTATGTGCTGTGATGCCATGCTGTATGTTTAGCTCTGTGATTTTCAGTCAAAGCATGCTAATGCTAAATCGTTATGTGATAGCATTTGGTATTGTAGCTCAAGTGTTTAAATATGTTTAGAAGCCGAGGGACGCTCTGAAAGGAGAGGGAGAGAGAGGTTTCTGCCCGGATGGACCCTGCTGTTTTCTCACCTCTGGCTGTTTCCTCGCCCCTGACTGTTTTCTTACCCCTGACTGTCTTCACTACTGGTGAACTAACTGCCCGTTTCTGATTGCCCCACTAACAAACTCATTGGACTCGTGAGTACTAACTGGAACTAAAGTGCACGTATTTTGTTTATGGCTCAGTTTGAGTGAAGCGGCCATCAGTTTTAGGCCTCACCGCACCCGAACTTCGAATCAGGCCTGCAACAAGCACCGTGCTACAGGTGTAGTGTGGACAGGTTAAAGTGTGTGTGTGTGTGTGGGCCCACTGTTACAAATTTGGTTTAATTTGAGTAAGTGTGTAGTTTTAATCAAAGTTATTATCAAAGGTTGAAATTCATCCATTTTAAAGGTGTGAGCTGTTGTAACTGAAATAACAGTTGGCACCTAAGAAAGAGGTATTTTGTGTGGATAATCTTTATTTATAATCCATGTAGTCACATTTACAGTATTTTTTGTTTGTTTATTTTAATTCAATTCATTTTATAAAAGTAACTGTTTATATTAATTTCTTTGCTGTCTAAATAAATACCCGGTGAGGGATAGATTTGTGTAAAATACAGTTGTGGTGGTCCTTATTAGTTAAATTAGAGGGTATCAGTTATCATTATTAGTAGCACTACGAACCCAGGCCCAGTCTCATTGTACTATATACTCTAGCTTTACCATAGCTACGTGGGACCTGGGTTACATAAGTCTTGGTTATGATCATATTTTTCAAATACAACATGTAACTGAAAAATCATTGTGCAGTGAGCAGGAGATTCACCCCTCCTTGTCACATCTCATATGTAAAACCAAGATGGCAAAATACGAGGCTTCAAAATGAAACTGTTGTCATGGATGTTGTCAGTGTTATCATGGTATCTATGTTTACCTGTTACACTGTGTATGGTCCTCCTGAAGCATGCAGCTGGATGTTGAGGTGCTGGAGAAGTTTAAACGGGAGGCTGCAATGCATCAAAATGAGAGATGGGAGGAAATGTAGCAGCTTTACTGGTAGTTCGGGAGGTCGTATGTAGTATTTGAGATGATCACAGAGAATCACATTAGTGTGTATGACACAGAGTTGACTGCTTGAAGTAGATTGCAGACAGATTACGGGACAAATACTTTGGTCCTGACCCCAGCGCTGAGTGACGTTATAAAAAAACACAGCAGACAATGAATAGCATTTAGTGTAAATAAGTATGCAGACATCTTGGAGGAAACTCTTGATTTTTTTTTCATGCAGTTGTGTTTGACTTTAGATTTTATTTTTAGCCCTCGTGACCTCAGAGCTGACATTGAGCATGTACATAAAATTTAAACATTTACCCTCAGAGAGAGAGATAGAGAATGGGATCTTCTTCCATCTGGGTATACTGATAGTGTTTCTCAGTTACTCCTTCCTGCTTCCTATTTTTAGCCTTTTACTTTATTCTCTGGCACCTTACGGCCCTTGTTCATAATAATTTACTTTACTTTTAGGCTTCCGTTCCTCTTCTCTTACTATCGTCTCTGATCTATTTCTAAATAATAATAAATACTTGCAAATGTCAGCCTGCTCGTCTTTCAGTTCACACCTTTTTCTTTTCCATTTAAGGAGCGTGTACTTTCTCCTTTTGGCAGTTGCACATTTCCCTCCATAAAGTGACATTTCCTTTCCCTTTTCAGAGTGAAAGGGCCCTGTTATATTTTTGATTTTATGTACAAAGTAAAGAACCCCTCTTTTCTTACCCCTGCTTTTGGCATCTGTGCCATCACATGCAGAACCTTTTGTGGGCATACATGAACATTTCATGTCACAACACATGAATAATTTCTATTTTGGCGACATGTGGATGAACTGCAGCGTGGTGGCTTTAAAAAAGCTGTAGTGAAAACCAAGCTGCAGCGAGCACAAGCCCACCCCTCACCAGCACCACCAGGGCCAATCACTGACAAATATGACGCTTGTTTTGAGCTTGTATTTGGTGTTCCCCACTGGGCCAATCAGAGTCATTTTAGATGTTGGAATTCAGCTGAAATGAGATGCATCAACTCCCTAAATTTGTCAAACACAGATCTCTGGGACACTGCGAGAAAATGTGCATCTTACCAAATCATATTCCTTATCTCAACATGTCAATTTTTCCAACGTAGACTGTAAAATTCTTGTTTAATAAAACAAGCAAACATTTTGGCTCATTCATTTATTCTGCACTCGAGTATTTCAACCTGTTTCCAAATCAAGTCAGCTTGTTTCACGACATTTCTGAAGAGAAGCATCTGGAGACAACGCAGAATAGCATTACTGCGCTACAATGAAGAAAAATGAAAGTCTTAATCCTATCAGCGTTTGAGATATCGTGCGTGGCAGTTGGACAAACAAGGGTAAATTTGTTGTCTTTCAACCAATTTCATCATGACACTGTAAACCCACAGAGGTTCTTGCTTGTATTTCAGTAGGATTCATTCATTGCAGAGGACACATGAGACGTACGTGACGTTTTCGAGCATTTGGAGGAATGTTTTTTGCTTTTAACAGTTTGTAGACAGTAGAAAGCTGACAAGTGTGGGAAGCAGGACATTCCGGACCAAGATGATCCTGGTTTAGATTTTAGTTCTGTGTCACCGATTTTGTATTTGCTGAAGTAGAGACCTTATAAAAGGGGCAGACATGGCACTTACTACACTATAAAAGAGCCAAGAACCAAGCTATCTATCTAACTATCGATCTAATAAAGGTGTAGGCAGGTGTCTTTTTTTCTTGGCTTACTGTGTGCATTCGGTGAATTAGGTGTTTATTGATCATGAGAAGTTGATCATGTTGAGTGGGTAACAAAGTGGGAAAGTTGTGTAACTGTCCATGCCAGGGAGGAAAAACTCTTTTCTTTTTTTTTTTTGCCTGTCCCCTTTGGTTTTTCAGCCGTCAGAATTGTTGTCTGAAGACCAACAAGGATACCCAGTGGATTTACTTTGCCAAATGGCAAAGTAAATCCTCAGGCAGAAGGCTTAGGCTGACAAGAACGACAAGGCTGTGAAGGACCTCATCATCCTGCTGTTCGAAACCGCACTGCTGTCCTCCGGCTTCTCCCTGGACGACCCCCAGACTCACTCCAACCGCATCTACAGAATGATCAGCCGTATTGGTCCATTTGATCAACCTTTGTTGTTATTATTTATTTTATTTTCAGTTGTTACAGACAGGACAGACATGACTGAGGGATAGGAAAGGGAGAAAGAAAGATGGAGGAAAAGAAAAACAGAAGGGAAGAGGGACAGTGAGAAAGGGCACTTAAAAAGAGAAAGAAGAAAAAAAATCTCCTGGATCACCTATTGAGAGAAAAAGAAGAGAAAACAAGCAAAAAAAACAGAGCAACATACTAAACACAACACCATCACGTTAATCTAGCTAAGTGTAAACAGCAGTAAATACGAAATGTTGAATGTTGTTGTGCAGCACGTAGGACCGACAGCGCATAATGTGCTTGGAAATAGCAGCCAATAAAGGTGTAGTTTATGTCTATGAACAGTGAACACCCGTGTGCACACCTGTGTGGATCAGCGCACTTGTATTCAAAAGGTTTCCCCATGTAACGGTCTGCTAGAGGATGTAGAGAGCCATAGCCCTGTCCCCCAGGGCATGAAGCAGGCATAGAGGAGATCCAGGCCCCAGACATCCAGAGGCCCCAGAGAGAGAGAGCCCAAGGGGACCACTGGAGAAGCATCCGTGCCACCCTCCTGGGAAGAGCTGAGGAGAGCCCCAGATGAGGGGTCACCCAGTAGCCACGGAGCAGAAGCCAGAGGGGGCTGCAGTGGCGTGCCCGCCGGCTCTGCCAGCTGCCAGCTGTGCCAGAGTGAACTGAGCCGCAGGCCCAGAAGCCGGAGGCCCGAGGACCCCCTTTGCCCCGGAAGAGACCTGACCGAGCAACAGGCACCAGGCCCCGCCAAGTAGTCACCGGGAGTGAGCTGGTACATACCTGAGCGCCCAGCCCCGGACACCAAGAACCACCAACGCACCGACCCCTCCATATAAAAAGAGGAAAAACTCTTTTTAAATGGAGATTATGTATCGGAATTTCAGGAGCAGGACCACGCCTCCAAACACGCTCCTTCCGGTTGTCATCTAGGTTCCCCCAGTTCTGCAAGATGTTCATTCTCGTTTACGTGCCCCACCCTCCCTCCTTGTTCACAATTCTTTAACTTCTTCATTTCTATTTAGTGCATGGGAATCTGCCAGTCCCCTTCGAGGCCTTCCCCAAACCGCAGCTCAATTTATGTCAAAGCTTTAACTTTACCTACTAAAATGCTGTCAAACCTAAAATGAGGACGTGGGCCCAGCTAGTGAATTCTTATTTTGGGGCAAAGCCAGCAAACATTTGAAAACTTGGTTGCTGGGAAAGTCTAGACTAGAAAGTTTATTCCCCCATTTACAAAAGTAGAAATGTACTCAAAATGTGCTCAAAATGAGTGCTCACACAAAATTCTAAATTTGTGTCAGATCCATGAAATGCATGCACCAGCCAGTCTAGTTGTTGCCATTTTATGTCTGTTAGTTACATTCTGAAAGCTCCAACATGTCTACCTGGAGGTGAAGTGGAGAAAACAGTGATGAAGCAGAAGTATAAATACAAATAACAAAGAGTCTAAATACAGTTTCATGTGAGACAGTCACTGTGAGACAGTCACTGTGGGACAAGTCTGAACATCAAAGTCAATATGAAAAAACAAAACAAAAACATTTTGAGTTACAGAGTAGCAAAAGATGAAAAAAGTCAAGAGAAGAGAAACTCACCGAATTAAAAACCATAAACAAAACAGATCAAGTGTGAAAAAGTTGCATGTGATTTGATACTGTTACACATTTAATTCATTTCTCACAATTACTCATTACAGGTTTTCTGAGGAACAAGTTGTTCATAATGTAACAAATTTATGTCTGAAAACATTGGTGAATCACAGATTTGTTGTATCAGGGAAGTTCTTCATCTTTTTTTACTGAGACTGGAAAATGAGTTAGTTGTTTGTGTTATAATATCTATTCTGAACTTCTTAAACTCGCCCCTGCACAATAACAAGCATATTATAATTATATCAATAAAAAAACAATAAAAAACGTTTGCACATGTGAACTTGAAAGCAAACATTTTTAAACAGCAAAAACTGAACCTGAACAAAAAATCTGCTTTTGCAAACTCACTGAAACTAAACTTCATAAAAACAATAATTTACATAAAAATAAGAACTAATCTAATAATACAATAACAGCTCCACAATATGCTGAAATTAGTTTAATATAATTAAATGAAATTGTAAATGATAATTTTTCGCTTGTGGGGACCCACATTCATAAACAGCATTGAACTTACTCAACGCGCCGCAGTTTCCTCTCATGTTTGACTTTGATTATACTCTGAATTGACCAATCAGATGGAGTCATTTAAGGTCATTTCTCCGAAATCAATCTTCACCTGTTGGTTCAAGTCGCAGCATAAAGAAAGCGAAGGACGTTCTCGTTAACGACAGCGACGTAACGACAGCCAGCTAAAGCAGACCAATTAGGGCTAATCAAATGGCATTCTCCTTTAAACAAATGATGGGAAAGGTCAGCAGGCCTGAGGATGTAATTGATCAGATGGCAGTTTCCACTCAGCATGAAGGTTAGCTGATGCTGACATTTGTTAGGATCATTTTCAGCCTCAGATTAAAGCTGTACAGTGACATTTTACACTTGTCTGACTTATTTTACTCCAACGTGCTCTGAATACACAACAGGAGGAAGGCTTCAGGAGTTTCTTTTTTCCCAGCTCATTACTCTGCTGAGAGGAAGGTTTTGCCTGCTGTTTACACAACAGCATTTCCAATATCAGATATGGTGATGTGCGCTCAGTTAGATCATAAAGCTATAAATGATAATTCTAGTACGAAGAACATTTGAAATGCTAAGGATATTTGATTTAAAAGCCTGAGCCATCACTTTGTGAAGCTTTTAACACTAATATGACCAAACCTGAGCTAATATGTGTTTCTCTGCTGGATATTGGATACTTCTTCTTCTTCTTTCTTTCTTTTCTTATTATGTTTGCCAGCGAGTATCAAATTGCCGTGTCAAATGCTGAGGGACTGATCCATATAGAGCCCTGAATGAGAATCTAAGCGATGAGGATACGGTACATAAAAGTTGACTGCGTTTTCATTCATATGCTGAACGCCCTTAATTCCAAATACCTTTGGATGAAATATAAAATCTGAATAAAAACTCAACGTCATGATATGCATATAACATAAAACGATATTTTATTAACAATAGAACATAGAAAACTTGTCAAATGTTCAAACTGAGAAAGTCGACCATTTTTAGGAAAATATTAGCTTATTTTGAATTTTATGACAGCAACATTTCTTAAAAAGTTCACAGGTCCATGTTTGCAGCTGTGCAGATCTGTTATTTAAATATAGACACGTGTGGTATCCACAAATACATCAGAATCTCAGCTAAAAGCTCACAAAACCATTTCAACAACCACCACGTTGCCCTTGTTCACCCGATGGCAGACATGGACATGCCAAAACTCCTCATTCATCACATCTCTGATCAAAATTCACTGAACCAGCAGCAAAAGAAGATATTTGGAAAACTTTGTCATGAATTTTGTCTTACTGTCTTGCTTCCACCATGATAAAGTCACACTTTCCTGCACAGCTCTATCAGTCAGTGAGACCAGTTTCCCATGAAAAACTGATGGTGATCGTTTCTGTATTATTTGTCTTTTTATTACACACCAGTCCACAGACAGATTACGCTGTCCCAAAATGACCAGTGACAAAAAAGCCTTATTTCAGCTTTTTAGTCCAGAAGAAATGTAAACTTTTTAGCTGCCATGCTGTTTGGAATAGATGCATTATGCGGTTTAGCACGGTCTTGCTTGAAGATACTTGGACTTCCCAGAAAAAACGTCAGCCTTCAGTTAAAATGTTTGCAGTGTGCTGTAGTAGTGGTTTTTACACTAATTTGTGTGGGGTCAAAATGATGTCCTCAGCAGTTCTATAAGGGCTCATTTATATATATATATATATACACATGTGTGTGTGTGTATGTATGTATTTGATCCCACACACACCCAAATTCAGTATTTGATGAATAAGCTCATTTTAGGAAAAGCCATGAAATATGAGATGATGGGGTTTTAATTTAAGAGATTCACAATTTTTTAAATACCATGGGGTCAAAAGGTGTGACCCCTCCTTTAGTTCTAGCGCTAATCATTAACATCCAGTCACTATTGACCCATCTGAGGTTTCATTTCAGTTAATGTCTCCTTATTTTTCTAGATTTTCACCTGGTTGGAATGCAAACTGTACCATTTAGACAAAATCTGTAGCTCCCAAAATCTACAACACTTTCCTTTAAAGGTGATGTCAAATGTGGCTATTTAGCATGTGGCTACAAAACAATAAAATGATCCCTAACAGCAGCAAAGCTGCAGACGCTGAACAAGCACACATGGTGCTACTTTTGTCTGACGTTATTCAATATTTAGTCTTAGTACGTTCATGGATTTTCTCATGGACGACTATTTATGAATCTACCACACGAAAGACGAAAACTCCAGCTTCTGAGCTGTTTCCAGGCTAGTCGACATAAGTAATGTTCTGATAAGTAATTAAAAAAACCAGGGCGAGGAATACTTGAAGTCAACTGTAAATGCTCACCTTGCAGATGTGACCTGATGCAGTGTGTAAAATTATGGCAACAAGCAGAAAATGCTGAGAGCTCTGGGTTACAATATGAAACAAATTCCCAGTTTAATTCATTGAGTGAGCTTGTATTTTCGTCTTTCTTTCCTTATAGTTGAAGGCTAGAAGAATAGAAGGCTTCTGGGTGTGTATAAATCCTCAACACCTTTCTTTTCTTTACTACCTCGGATTTTTCAAACCTGCAGGTATCACAAAGAGGTCATAGCACAAGCTGAATTTCCCCTCCTGCCCACAGACGCCAGCAGAGCGCGGGTGTATCTCCATGATGAACTGCATGTGTCCGTCTCTGCGGAGAGGAGGGGGCTGTGGGTGGAGGAGGGAGGAAAGGGAATTTTCTCCCCATCCAGAAATAATCCAATTCCACGGGAGGATGAACCAAACCTCCACCCTGCCGCTCTCAGCTTCACCACCATGAAAAGAGCTTTACAGTCAGAGGTTGCTGAGGAAAGACCCCCCCCCAAGACTGACTCAGTGTGTGTGTGTGTGTGGATTTAACATTGTGTTTATTGCCTAATGATTGAGTACCTCCCCTTCATATATTTATTTGACAGCTCCATTTTTAATGAGGAGCTTAGACATGTGTGTTTCCTCTCTGATCACACTTTCAAATGAGAAAGCTGATGCACCAGTTTGTTATGATGCAATCAAAATGGAAGTTTGTCTTTTGAAATAGACAACAATCATTTCATGTCGCTGTTCTGCTCTCCTCCACTTCACGTTTTGTCTTATTTAACGAAGACAAGTCGTCGTGCTGCAGTTAACAAATGGCTAACTCTGCATGACTGACCTCTTTCAAAATACTTTGCTCTTGCTGAAATTGTGAAAGAACATGGAAGAAGCTAAATACGCCCCATCATGCTGAGGTGTAACAGAAATGTTTTTAGACTTAAAGTAAAATGAAACTGTTTTCTTAAAGAAAAAGAAAAAACATTTCACAAACTGCCACTTTCATGTATAGAAAGGTTACCTCTAAAAGTGGTCTCTCACTTCCAGTTTGTCAGCTTGAAAAAGTCTCCTTGCTGTCACATTTGAATGCACTAAACATCACTTTTCACTGTGCAGGCTTAATATGATGGCGAAACCATAGAATTAGACTGTGAGGTAAAGGTCTAAACCTAACCACCAAGAAAAAGGAAAAGCAAGAAGCAAGTGCAAAACAGTGAAATAAGAGCACAAAGCTCTCAAACAGACTACGATCTGCAGTCTCCTGCCATGCAGACTTAGTCCTCTTTCAAAGAGCTACAGTTATCTCTGCGCTCAAATGTGCTGCACCCAGTCTGTAAGGAGCCAGTGCCAAGGGACACCTGCTGCTTATCTCTGTGATGCCAGCAGCTTCTGACAGGATGACAGTATTTGACACAAGGTGATGAGAGTCAGAGGGTTTGGAAAATACTTTCACCATTAATAACAAGTATAACCAAAAAAGTGAAACATAATGCTAAAGTAAAAGATTATTGAAAACTGCGGCATCACACAGTGGAAGCAATATGGAAATATTTATGGATTCCAAGCAATTCAAATTTCACAACTATGACGTCACACAGTTCTCAAAGCTTTACCCCGAGCAGGCATCACCTGGTCCTATGAGAATTTTGACGTGCATTGTTGGCATGGCTAAAATTGCTGACTTCCACACTTCTTTGTTCAGCAGTGTTTCTGTAGATTGAACAAGTCACAATCATTTTGTTGTGATTGAAATTCTTAGAGCTGTTCAAGGCAACATGCAGACTCTGTGCAATGCATGAAGTCAGCATTAATGACCGGTTTAGTGATATGTGCATTCTTAACATTTGCATAAGGTTCAATGTTCTTCTAATATTTAAAATTGAGTTTCAGGTGTTAGATTTTCTTTGGCCCTTAACTTTCATTGTATATCTGCACATTCGCTAGCTGTATATGGTCACAATGAGGTTGGTGCAGGAAACAGCGAAGTGATCTGGTAATACCATCTTATACAAAAGTCCTTTCATTACTTTGAAGGTAAATCACGAATACCCAAAAGTCAAACGATTCAGAGCCACTCCGTGCTCCATATATCCGACTCAGCGGGGACTTACAGCTGCAGATCCAGAGGCTGTCCTACAGACCTGTTTACCATCCCGCTGTCCTCAGGATGACAGCAGCACCCCCCCCCCGCTCAACTCAGCGTCTGCCATTGCCGCAGGGAGTTGGTGTCATCCATCTATCACCCCAGTCCCGCAGGCAGCCATTCGTCTCATTCAATATCAGCCCTTTTTTGGGGGGAACCTGCTAATTAGCTGCACCAGTGACGACTGTTTGTTGTGCTGTTTTTAACTTTTTAACCTGCGCTTCACCACCTTGGAAAAACTGCAAAGGTGACACAAGAGGAAGTCGGGCTCAGTTTGACTTTTTGGGAACTTTTTTTCGCTGTATAAAAAGCAGCTTCCTCTCCTATACAGCAAAAACTATGAACAGCTCTAGATTTTAATTAGAACTCCAGACTTAGCAGTAAGTGTGCTCAGATGACTGTGTGTGAGAATAAACTATCTCAGGTCACCCAACCCTCATTTTTATAGACTTTTCTTTTTGTCTCAGGATTTTTATGGCATAAAACACTTTCCTTTTCTGTGAGCCTTATCTGGGATATTTATGTAAGGTAACCTGTCTATGAGAAGATTTACTGCAGAAACTGTTGCAGGTGGAGCAGAAGGCTTTGAGAATAACGTTCAGAGCTTTGAGTGTTATGTGCTTAAACAAATATGCATATAGTGAGCTGGTGCGTAGGCGTGTTTATGCATATACATCTATTAGCTAAATATTTATTCAGACATCCCTTTAGACCTTTAAAACACCAAAATAGTTTTTTCTTCTTCTGATGAATTATAGATGGTATATTTATGGAATACAGTAAAAACAAACAACAATAAAGGCTTTGCTAGACCTGCTATCCATAATGGCCACTCTAAGTACATGTTGCTTATAAGTCTGCACTCCTGCCCAACTGTATTAAAAGTAAAACTAGAGCAGAACAGTGGCCATTATTAGTCCTATGACTGTATGTCATCCACTTATTATTATTATTAATACAAGTTGTTGAGCTGGGATTATACTTCATCCACAACTAAATGTTATAATGTTCTAAACATCATAGAGTAGGTTTAGCCTGTAAAATTTCAAACTGAATATAGGAAACTATCAAATAAATGGTTATGATATTGGATTTACAAATGTTTAGTGTCATTCAACAAACCAATGAGGAACTGTTTTGGTAAAGTGGGACTGATTTGCAAATGACCATTTCCATATTATTTTTTTTATTCTTGGATTGTCATTATTTGAATTGAAATTCTCAGTGGTGGTGTACAGAGGCAAAAATACAACAAGAATTATTCACTATCCAAAAACTACAACTACAACTACAAACCTAACGCACCTATGTGTCACAGACTGGAGGCTCGAGAGAGGTTTGGACCCAAAAGCAGACTCAAAAAAGTTTATGAACTATTTACAAGGTTTATTTATAGAAGGGAGCAAAACTCAGACTAGAACATGGGTTTCAATTAAGAATGTTAACAGGAGCCGTAGCAAGTGAAAACCAGCTCGCACGGAGGGGCCCAGAGGGAGGAGAGATCTAAGAGAGACACACAGGCAGGATGAACCAGGTGAGTAGGAAACCTTTGGTTAATAGACTGATTGGTGTAGTTCCACAAAACCAGACCAGCGCTGCTGAGTAGCACAACTGTCCAGATTTGTGTCGTGGATGAGAGGAGGAGGACCCAAATGCTGGACTCACAGGTAGGTAGGTGAAGGTGGGTGTTTATTGCCGATGGAGTGAACAAACAGAACAGAGGTAGGAAATGGCTGGCTGGACGGCTGACTGAGTGAACAAAGGACTGACTGACTGAATGGCTGGCTGACTGAACGCAGGCGGAAACGACAACATAACATCAATGACACGACAGTGAACGAGTAGAAACAGAGGGCTTAAATACACAGACTGATGAGGATGATAATGAGAGACCGGTGAGTACACAGCTGAACATAATCTGGCTAATGACACGAGACGAGCTGACACAAGAAAAGCAGGAAGTGAGAACATGGAAGTGGCAAAATAAACTGAACATGAACAAAACTGAAAACACTGGGTCACCGACCCAGGAACCCTGACAACAACAAGAGATGGATTTGAAGAATCTACATGGCAAAGTTACACACGAGACAGACGAGCAAGAACGAGGAACACAAGGAGTCGTACCTACCACCAATGGTAGCAGGACAAACTGGCGGAGCGTGGTAGGCTGTGCTGGCTTAAGGACCCTGCTGATTGCCCTGGAAACAAGGAACAGGTGAGGCGCTGAAGGCCCCACCCTGGGGGATGAAAACCTGGAAATCCTCTCACAAACAGGGGCACCACCCATGCACTCCTACGGCACATGACATTATATAAATATAACAAAACGGAAGCAGAATAGGTCGCCTGGAAAGGTTACCTTTGCATACTTGAGTTAGCCTGAACTGTGGGTGGTTTATTGCTAAGACCTTGGTCACAACATCTGGTTGCTAGGGAAAATCTTCAACCAGTTGGTGAGTAGTTGCCGACTGTCGCTGCATGTAATCAGTCACAAAGAAAGGTGCTGGACCAAAAACGGTCACATTATTTCTAGCTAGCTAGCAGAATGTTGCCAGAAATGACGGGTTCCTTAGCAACTGGTGGTGATCAGGTGGTAGGAGATGGAGGTCACTGACCGATCTCTAGGCCTGTGTGACTGGAGTCTAAAAGATGTTGTAGTACAAGCAACCTTTTCTGTTCAAAAACCGACACTAACCTCCCAAATTAGTGTTTTAGATCTTGTCTATATTTCATTTGAACAAAGCCTTCAAGAAAAAAAAATAAACAAAAAAACCCTCCATAAGACCTTTCTTGGATACATTTGTAATATTTAATTTGATAATTTGTCAAACATGCTGTAACAGTCAGAGAGTTTATGAAAACATAATCTGCACAAGGCTTGATTAACCCAGAAGGGGGCTTTGGGACAGAAATGCAGGCTCTGATTAGCGGTGCTATTAGTGCCAAGTGAAAATCTTGATGTCACAAACAAAAAGTAGATTCTTTCTCTGGGGATGCTAAATAGCTACAGCCACTCTCCCAGCAATGGGCCTTGTTTTCTGATAAGGAATCATATTACACTCAAGAGTGTTCAAACAAGGCCAGAAGGATTTTTTACTTTGCTACAAACAAATCCTCAAGTTCAGGCGGAGATCTCATCAAGCAGCGATGGTGCTGTGTTTAATGTCTGCGTACTTTATCAGTGGTGGATTCCATTCATGTCAAACTATTAGTGAAAATTATTCTCATGGTTTTATGATTGTTAGGTTGCACTAACGTATCCATATTCTTTTCTAATAACAGAATAACTGTCCCGTACTTACATTGAGTCATAGTTTGTCTAAAACTGCAGTTCCTCTAATGTCCACGTGGACCAACTTCACAATAGAAATAAACATGTCTTCATCAATAGCTAACATAACCCTTCAGTTCTAATGGTTTATTCGTTTGTTACTGAGCTCTACTCAGCACGCACTTTTGTCTGTAAGTTGCACCCATACAGGTTTGGATGCAGGCTGTAATGAAGCACTCCACCCTCTTTGTTCCTTGTTCATATTAGTATATCAAAATGAAAAATATCAGTATAGCAAAATTACAGTGGCAGAATCTGCAACATCAAAATGTGGAGCAAGAAGCAGCAGAAAAACACACTGAGCGGTTCCATATAAGGTGGAACACCTGGTCACGATAACCGCAACCTTTACAAATCCTTGTTACTGTACATGAATGGATGCATGCTTGTAGATGTGACAAACACAAAGATATTAAAGTGATTCCTCTTGCAGCTGAGCAGCTTGTCTGTGTTTAATCACTGAAGTGACCCAGAAAAATTCTTGGACAAAGTGTCTGTTTGTGGTGTAAGTCTTCTTCTCGCTTGGTATGAGCAGGTCATGTAAATGTCTCTCATTTGCATATCAATTCAGCCAAGAACTCATTTACCTCCTTTCCCACTTCTTCCAGTTGATTATGTACTGCTCTCACTTCAGCAGACAGGCCTAATTTTCTCCCTTTCACAGGCAATTGAGGGAGTATTTGTTTAGTCCTCGCAGAAGGAGGCTCTTCATCGCTCTCTGCTGCATCAAAGTCTCTCGCATCGTAACATTTGGTGACAGTGGCAGTGAGTCGTATTACCCCTAAGCTCCGGACACATGGAAGGTCTTGTTTCCTGCAACACCAGGGCCACCGAGGCCGCTTTTGAAGTGCAGCAGAGGAAAAGCCTTTAAAAATCGTTGCTTTATGCTAAAGGCCCCTAAATGGGTGAGCAGCGATCGTCTGCTCTGGTCTGAAGCTTGGAGCAAGGCATCAATAAACAATGAGCGCTGGATGTGAAGAGCGTCTGGAGGAGCTCTCTTCATTAGCTGTCGCAGCAGCAGCCTCCTCTTCCCTCTTTTATCTCAGATGAGTCACTCTTCATCTCTTGGTGTTTCAATCCGACGGGTCGGCCCAAGTCATCCTCACACCCCGCCCGCACTCCCTCCTGCCTTTCATGTTCTAAATCCACACTCTTGTTCTCCATGTGTCACCTCCAGTCATTCTCTGGCTTTTTTCAACCAACACTCCCTCTCAATTAAAACCTCCCCCTCATCCTCCCCTTCTTCTTCTCCTTCTTCTTCTGCTTCTTCTCCTCCTCTCTGGGCTTTGGCACAAAATCAAATGAACAAAAAGTGTGAGAATTAAATCCAGCTCGCATATTATCCCAGTCACACAAGAGCCAAGTGGAGATGACCTGCTAGGGCCAATTAACAGGCAAAGAGTCATCTCCCTTGATGTGCACTATCACTGATGCGCCATCTTACCTTCAGGCTATGTGATATTGGTTGTTTGATGGGACAAGTGAGCTGATCCTGCTCATCTTTGTCATGTTGGAGGTAAAAAGTGAGGACTCAAAGTGAGTCGAGTAGACTTTTTTCACAGTAAAGGGTCTCTGTAAGACTTTTTCTTCTTTCTTGTCACTGATCCTTCAAACCCTTTGCTTGTTTTTGTCATTATGAGTATGTAACAGAATTCATCCCCATCATAAGAAAGGTTTCTGCTATCATATCAGAACTGGTCACTGGTAATGCAAGAGTAATGCATTAAAGATTTCCCCTTTTTCTTCCTGTAGGATATGTCCAACACTCTAACACTGTCCACATTTGTGCACACATTTGCACACAATGAGGAGAGCATAAAGAAGGTCTTTAACAGCCACAGTGAGGTTCCTCACTGTCAAGGTTGACACACTTGATTTTTAAATGACTGACATGCAGCTTTAATGTTTGGGGTTTTAACTGTTTAGGAGCAACAACCGCTATTATACACAGTCTCTTATTTCCAGAGGTTCCAAATTAACTGCAGAAATTAACTGCAGAAACTAGCACAACTTTGTATAAAGTATAAAAATCATTAATGAGGATAGTTTTTAATATTTGGATGAAACTCCTTTGCAGTCAATGACTGCCCGAAGTGTCGGATCCATGAACATCACCAAATGCTGTGTTTCCTCTCTAGAGACTGTCTCCTAGGCCTTTAGTGCAGCCATGTTCAGTTACTGCTTGTTTGTGGATCTCTTTGCCTTCAGTTGTATTTAATAACTGAAAAGCTGCTCTGTTGACTGACTTGACTACTGAAGAATATCCCATTTCTGTGAGCAGCTCCTAGGTTGCTTTTGCAGTGTGCTTTGGCTCATTATCCATTTGCGCTGTGGAGTTTTGTCTGATCGGCTTTGCAGAGAGCGTCACCCTGCGCACTGCACAGTTCATCCTTCAGCTTCAATCAACAGTCACATCATCAATGAGCACCAGTGACCCAGAACATGCTGGAAGTCTAGAACCCATGGGTATCACCAAATGCTGTGTTTCCTCCCTGGAGACGGTTGTCCAGGAACATCACGTGTGACTGATGATGTTTTTTGTCCAAGATTGCTATTGATCAGGTTGCTATTGTTCACATTAGAGACTGTGTTTAAAGAGTTTAGCATGTTGCTTTCTGAGCTGCTTGTACAGCTGTAAACTCGTGTTCACAGTGGTGGATCGTTGTCTGTTGACTGATCACAGATTAATCTTTATCGCCACATTAACTCTTTGCGCAGTGCATTAGAAGTTTGTGTTACTTCTCCAAAGTAGGAGATCGCTCTGACACTTTGCTCATCATCGTGTAAGGTGATGATCAGCTGAAGGTCTTGAGAAAATAAAATTCAAGAAAACAAACATTTTTGTTTGTTTGTTTGATTTTTAAACTCAGATTGAAGGAAATATAAATAAATAAAAATCAGCTGAAATATTTGGTCCTTGAGGTTCTTCACTGATGTGATGAATTAGGGTTGTGTAGAAGGCCTAAGCACAGCCATGTTTAGCTTTGACTGAGGCCTTGTGAAACATGAATATTCATTTGAAGTCTGTTTGTATAGAACATATTAAATTCAGGAAAGGGTAAAAATTTGTACTTCCTGACAAACTGATGCTCAGTACTGAAATCTGTTACGGACCAGAGCTATCGCATGTAAAGTCAAGGAGGAGCGCGATGAAGCGCGACTGGGGGTCCCGTGAAACTTCAGAAACAGGTTTGCGTTGCGAAAACACTTTTCTGCATCTGTGCGACCAAGTAGCGCATATGACGCGTTGAAGCACGAAGTAAAATACGCGCTGCAGTTTGTGTGGTGCATTCGCGCTTATCACGTCTACCGCTCGAGTTGGAAAAATCTGAACGCCAGCTTCAAGTCGCGCCACGACAACCAATCAGGAGCCTGGTGACGTGATGCTCTGACCTAGTTCAAAGGGGCAGGTCCAGCCAAAGCCATTCATTCTTCAGTGCTTTTTATTCCTGTCTCTCTGTAAATAGTTATATTTTATATATTTATGTTTAATGTTTTTCTGTTTGAGAATTTGAATAGTATTTCAAATAAATTTTTGTAATGAGTAATGTCTCAGTTCTACTACACAGGAAATGTTGGCACACAACTTGACACATGTAGAATTTATTTTATATTATAACAATTAAAAAAATATACTACTAGGAACATAGTGAAGACCAATTATTTAAGAGAATAAAGAGAGGTTAGTTTATTTTGGAGGCAAGCTCCATTTATTAAGAAAATTTAAAAAAGGCGGGAACGCTCAATGCGGGACAGCAGCTCCTCAAACTGGGCGAGGGACAGACAGTGATACCGCTGAAAGCGGCTGTCATCCAGACGCAGCTCCTGGAGCAAGTGGTGAAACTCACCAAACTGCTCACGCTTGTGGAGGACCTGATGGACCCAGGTACGGTGATACAGTCCTTTACCTGGGCAAGACACTTTACCCGACTTGCCTACTGGTGTTGGCCAGAGGGGCCGATGGCGCGATATGGCAGCCTCGCTTCTGTCAGTCTGTCCCAGGGCAGCTGTGGCTACAACTGTAGCTGCCTCCACCAGTGTATGAATGTGAGAGTGAATGAATAGTGGTATTGTAAAGCGCTTTGGGTGCCTTGAAAAGCGCTATATAAATCCAATCCATTATTATTATTATTATTATTACGCTGCTGCTCTGCTCTCCACAGTAAATAAAGAAGGGAAACTCTCTCTTCAAACGCTAGATTGACAGCTGCCATCTTGCTAACATATCGTCGCTTTGGACGCGCGTCTGGCGCTTTTTAGTTGCGTCTATCGCGTTCGGTGTGAACACACCGTTACATATTTCTAGATTTTAAATAAGGCTATTGCTTTAGTAATCAGTCTTCATGACACTGACTCTTTGATACAAACACTTCTATAGGCTGAGCATAAAAGATAGACAAAGCCTCCGTGATATGCTAACATACAGTTTTGTGGACTTACGTCACAGATCTGCCTCCACCTTACCCCATCACTAGGATTCATCTCTGTCAGATAAATGTCCTCATTCACGATATCATAGATCCTCCACTGAGGTCTTCCTCTTTTTCTCTCGTAAACTTGAACATTTTAACATGGGAGTCCACGGGTGACTCACCTTTGGAAACAGCCTTTTTTTTGGCACCTGCCCTTTGGCTTTATTTTTCAGCTCTGAATGTTGCAGCGGTCTCTAAACTAGAGATGAACCGATCCGATATTACGTATCGGTACGATACTGACCTAAATTACTGGATCGGATATCGGAGAAAAATAAAAAATGTAATCCGATCCATTAAATATCACGAAAGCACCTCACAAAACTTGCAACACGCCGTAACTCACCTCAGAACGTTAGCACGTCGGAGCAGTATGCATCACGTGATAGAGCGGCTGTGGCATGCGGGACCTGTCGGTGGTCTGGATAGCATTTGGAGCTTCGCTAGCAACCCGGCATTTCATCTCCGACAAAGTTATCCCGAGAGAAGTAAAGCAAGTGTGTAAGTCCATCTCTGAATGTTTGTAAAGCTTTCCTGCGTTAAGCTTAACAAACGATATATGGAGCGACTGCCTCTTCTTGCAGCTACTTCAATCATGAAACTGCTTAATGATCAGCTGATCGGCTTTTCTGTCGCGAGTCCGTCTCTCTTGTTTGTTTTTGGCCCACTTTGCACCAGAAAGAGGAAACCAGCGGAAAAACAACAGCAGCACGTTTAAGCTTGATAAGCGGTTGTTAGAATTTATTTAATATTACTTTCTACACCAGGATCTTTTTCTACGTAGCTGACGGCTGGTAACTGTGCAGGGGCGGATCTAGCAAAGTTTAGCCAAGGGGGGCGATAGGGCATTAACAGGGAAAAGGGGGCACAAAGACATACTTTTCTTTCTTATTCTCATTTAAAATGTCTAGCTTTTAATAAATAATTATCTGACACCCAAAGTTTTAATTTGATGTAAAATGAATAGAAGTCAATTACTGTATATAGTGACTATTAAGTCTAATATATATACCCTAGTAAGCTATAGTACTTTTTCCTTTGGGAAGGTACCATCTGTGCAGTCTGCAATTTTGTTGAAGAAAGATGTTGAATCTATTTAATATTTCTTGAAAAATAATTGATTTCTGTGCATTTTTTTTCACACTGCATCAAATTAAGGTTGATTACGTCGATTAAGCATCATGAGGTGGAGCGTGAGGGGTGGTTCCCTATTTTTTATTTATTTATTTTTGTTGTTGCTGGGAGTTGGAACCCTATTAGTTAGGTTGCTTAATATTTACGCTAAGTACTCTTTAAAATACCAGAATAGGGAGGATGGTGTAGGTTTATGTTTATTAGATTGATCAGTATTGCTGAACTATGAAATATTTTTTTTTGCATACAGGTATAACAGAATAGCTTTAGTGTAGTTGTTGTTTTAAACTTGAGTATGAACTTGTACAAAATGCAGCAAGATATTTAAAAAAACAGTTTTGTTGATTAAAAAACACTATATCGGATTCATATCGGTATCGGCAGATATCCAAATTTATGATATCGGTATCGGTATCGGACATAAAAAAGTGGTATCGTGCCATCTCTACTCTAAACCCATTCACATGTAGATAGACACATAACTTATAAGGAAATCTGGTCTCTAATTAAATAGTGCCCTATCAGTAACATGGCGAAAATAAAAAAGTATGACACTTGAAAAAAAAAGCATGCAGAGAAAAAAAAATCCCCTCCGCCTGACGGGAAGAGCAATCAGACTTTCAGCAGCTCACATGATTAATTTATGAGAGTTTGTTCCTGTAGGTGGGCATGTTCAAAGCTATTTCATCACTTTACTTTTTAAAAAAGTAAAGTGGGTTTTCACACAAACGCAAAACCCAACCAGTGAAAAGAGAAGCAGATCAAAGTTGGTTTCCAGTCTTTCTCCCAACTATATAACTCATGTACCTGCAACTTTTTTAATCACCGTCATCATCTGGTTTTAATACCATAACCATAAAAATCAGGGTCATTATCATTACAGGCGCTGTGTCAGAACAGCCTTAACATTCAGGACCAACTGCATGCTGCCACCGCCGTTGCCAATAAAGCAGCGAGACATCAGGTTGGGGGGGCCGGTATCTGTGAAGACACGGACATCTGGCTCAGTTTCAGAGCCCGTCCTCGGCAGCAGAGCTGGGGAGGGGAAATCTCCTGTGACAATACATCAGTGGAAGATCCTCTGCAACCATATGCTGCCTTTTAAAAGATGCCTCTTTTCTCCACTTTGTATCACGATGGGGATGTTTAAAGAGGGCTGGCGGTACTTAAAGTGCTCATTAACAGAGGCACATCCAACATGCTTGGGAAGGACCTGCATTTCCACACTGGGACCTTAAATTACTACAGCGCATCCCTCCTCCCTTGTCGCCTTACCTCCTTCTCTCTCCAAATTGCTGACCGTAGGTTCCCTCGCAATTTTTCTTCCCATAGACATTTTGAGGACTCATGTCATCGCCGTTAACCGGCCTCCACTTTATGATTGGGGGGAGGGGGGGGACGCCACATCTGCAGAAAAACGACAAGAGCCTGTCCTCATTAGTGTCTGGACGTGTGCCAACGTTAAATGAAAGGAAGAGGAGGCGGACGGCAGCAAGAGCAAAGCAATCAGATGGCACCTCCCCACTGATGGTGATGGATGGCGAGGGAGAAGCGGCGTTCCTGTAACATAACGCCCCTCGGGTTTCCCCCCTGTGGCCGCTGATGTAAAAGTTGGACTGCACCTCGGAGATGTTGTACAATCACATTGGGGATGGTCTGTTTGGACGTGACAGATGTTGTCAAGTTGAATGATGTTCCTTCAGGGGTGACAGCTGAGCACTGTCACGTGACTCATTTGTAGAACTCTTCATAGTGAAGCCCAAGGATAGCAATGTCCCTTGGTCCATGCAGACAACCAACACCGTTAGCATTGTTGTGTACAGTATAAGCATTTATGGTCCCCGGGGGATGAATTCTTGGAGATTTTTTGACTCTCTGACCTTTTTTGTGCCACCATCAGCAGCACTCAGCCAGAATGACCAATTTTTTAGCCCATGACAAAATATCTCAAAACCTCTTGAAAAGTTTGAGTTCTATTTTATCTTTTAAACTCTTCTTCTTACTAGTTCATACAAATGCACGGTTCATCAAAAAGAATCATCTAAATTCAAAGTGCTTTAATTCCACACTGCTAAAAAAAGGAGTTTTGTGAGTTTCACATGGTTGCTAACAGCAAAACTAAAGCACTGGCTGCAGTGAAGCTTCTATGTCCAATATTTCAAAAATGATCTAGGCTTTTGATGGGCTGATTATTTTTGATACAATCTGTATACAAGCCTGGCCAACATTTAACAAGGATGTAAGGCAGTAAAATGGTTGTTTTTTATGAGTTGGAGCCAGTCAGCTAATTAGCCAGTTTGGAAAAAAAAAAGATATCTACATCTGAAGCTCCTGCATGATGTTAACTAATAGGGCAGAGTCCCTCCATTTAGCATTTTGATTTTAAATGCATCTCCTTATGCCTTTATTACCACATAGTTTTTTCTATTAAGATATCCAGTTATGAACACTGGACCTGCATAACGCCCTAGGGAGGATATACAAAACAGTTGATCTTTTTCACTTGTCTCTGTTGCCGACCTCATCGTCTTATCCACAAAAGCGAGCGACGGCAGACTTAGTCTTATGACTTTATCCATGTAGACCCAGCGGATCTACCAAAAATCACACTGTCTTTGACTCAAAGGAGCAGTTGCAGGGATTTAATGGAAACCAAACAGAGTTCAGCTCATCATTCTAATGCTGAACTCTATTGCCTTTTGTAGTAAAAAGGACTTAAGTACTGCGGTTCAATACACTGGTGCAAAACTGCAATTTCTCATGAAAAATAAATTCCCAGCACTCCACTGAAGTCTTTTCAGTTTCCATTCGACTTTGGCCATCTCTGTCTGCGGTAAATAGTCCACCTCGATGCTTTCTGGACCAAAACACTTTGTTCGCCCTCTTCTCTTTTCTCCTCCAATTCTATAACCTCTACTCACTCTCCCCTCTCTCCTTCCCATCCTCTCCATCCCATCAATTGGAAATCTCTCAGCATCACACATCAGACACCCAATCCCAGGCAGACAACTCCACCGAGTATTAAACAAACATAAGCAGAGAATGGAGTGGCTGCTGGAGAGGTAGATGGTCGGGGTGATAGGATTGCCAGACAGAAGGAGCAGAGAATCACAAGTGCTCTGAATTGTAGGTCTGGAACTGCCAGACAAAAAAAAAAAAGGGGGGGGGAGGCTTTATGATGACACTGAAGCCGTAAGACACCTTTTGAGCGTGAACAAAATAATGTCTGGAGAAATAAAAAAAACAAAGTGAGAGGAGGGTAAAAGGGGAGGGATAGGTCTTCTGTTCCTCTGTTTAAGTTCAGTGAAACCAGAATTACTAAATCATGAAAAGAATTAATTGAAAACATTCCCCACTGTTGCCGAATGATGAAAATGTTTCAGTAAGTTGACATCATCGGCATTAAGCCGGTGTCGCTCCCCTGCGGTTCGATGGGTTTACCTTCAGACGAGCTCGGCCGGACGATCGACACGAGAGAATTTCTGCAGAGGGCCGAGATATCAAAGACAGGCCCGGTGTAAATAATGGAGATTTAAAGTCGAATGTTCTGTGCCTGCGCTCGCTGCATACCGCTCCTTCATTACCCGAGCTGAATTTATTTTCTGAGAAGTCTTGTTGAGTTTCTGTTGATGAAATTGTTCTCACAAGAGGGCAAACTGAGGCAGACGTTCAGCTTTTAACCACATGCTGCTAACCTCCCACCCAGGGAATTTCCCCCCCCCCCCCCCCCCCCAACTGCACCACTGAATTTCTTTTCTTGTGCATTTGAGCAAAAGCTTTAAAAAGCGGTGAAACTGAGTCTCGGCATCTGATACGTTTTCCCTTTGTCCTTACCCTCCAGTTTGTATATCCAGTGGTTCATATTTTACACACCCTTGCACTAAAACACAGCAGTCAGGTCATATTCATTCATTTGGCCTATTTACATTTAAATGTTAAGTTCATTTATTTTTAAAGGTCCTCATGAATATGGGTTACATGATTTGCCTCTTTGTCGTATATAAATAAACGACATCCATCTGGACAAAATGTCTAATTTTCGGTCCCATATATTTTCTGTACTATTGCAACCTTTCTTGCTCTAATTTACAAAAACCACTTCAATCCAAGTTGAAACTAACGACTAAAATCATAAAGTTAGGACTTCTTTTATGGAGGTCACAGAGAGAAGGAACTGAGAGCTGTTTTCCATAGATATCCATCACACTTGAAGTCTTTTTAAACACAGAGAAGCAGTGCTGGTCATTAAAAAGCTTAAAGGCACCGCCCCACTGGCTTAATTTTTCAGACTTGGAAGCTATGTCCATCTGTTATACAGTAAATAGTCTGTGTCTGAAACAAGGCAACTTTCTTCCAACTGACTACCACTGTCAAACAGTAGGTTTGTGTCATAGGCGACAGAAGACCATATTAGGAATATCCCTTCTCTCTGACATCATACAGCTCAAAGAGTGTGGGAAAAAAAAACCCTGAGCTTGTGCTGACCTCTTGTAGTCATATTTAATACGAGCCTCCTTCACTGTAATAGTATTAAATGATGAAGTGTAATAGGTCCACTTTAAGACTTCAAGGCAGTTTCCTGTAAAATCCATGTGATGTTTGTACAGCAGGGTCGTGTCATATAGATGTGACCATTTTACTGTCAACATTTCATTTATATTAACAGTACTGAGAGTTGTGCCTAATACTGCTCTGTGAGGCTATTATGTTCAAAATAAGCTGAAAAGTTTCTGTTTTTGGGAATAAAAGAGAACAACAAACCCAAATTTGGGCTGTTTCTATCCCTCTGTCTGTAGCAGAATCAAGCCCGTGCACTGTGCAGGAATCTGTTGTTCTCCTTTTATTGTAGAAATCCACTGAGGCTGACTAGGAGAAATGACAGTGAGAGCCTGCTGAGAGATTTTCCGGGCGTATGGGTCCATTTTCTGGTTCAGATCAGGTTAGCGCTGTTGTAAAATTGAGTTTATTTGGGCGTAAAACCTCCAAACATGAGCCTGAGAACATCCTTCTACTGGTGTATTGAGCAGCTTTTGCCACAAGCGGTCTTGTCTTCGACTCGAGCTTCTGTAGTTTCTTTAGATTCTGCTTGTATTCAGAGATACTGATTAAAATGCCCTCAGCAAGGAGTATATCATGTGAATTCTTAAATGGAGCACCAAATGTCTTTAAGGTTTTTTGTTTTAATTCATCTACATTCTGGGTTCACATGGGGCCACATTTTGTTCTCATTATCTTTTGCTGTGTATACCACTCTAAATACTTTCTAAGTGCAATCTGAAGCAGGCCCTTAAATGTTTTATGAGTTAAACCTCTCTGTAGTTCCCATCTCGGCACTGGCTGATATGCATTTGTGCAGAGCTGTCAGAGTCAGGGCACTTAACTCTCAGTCAGCCTCCCGCTAACATGGCGGTATCTCTAGCTGCTTTAGATACTGCAAATAATGAAAGGGGGAGCTGGCCGTCTCGCAAAGAGCACTTCAGAACATTTTTTCTTACAAAATAGCTCTCTCTCTCTAACTCCTCGCAATACAATTGCTTCTGGGGGTACAATGAAAATGTTCTTTCCCCGGCGGCGGTGACCTCGCTCGGCTCGCGTTCACGTTCCAATGTCACAGCTCATCACAGAGAGGGAGATAGAGTCCAGAAACTTCTTCTGCTGCGGCAGTGTTCATGCTTTAAGAGATAGATGAGTGTACACTTGAAAAAATTGAAGGAAACTTTTGAAATTAATATTCGTCTTCAAATTCTAAAACACTAATCCTGTATGAGGACTGCTTTTTTTTATTCACTTGAAGCCAGGACAAATAGTCCCAACGGTAGATTGCTATTGTTGAGGTACTAATGTTCCAACAGCATTTCTGTCCATTATCATTAGTTTAAAATGAATGAACATTTTATTCATGCTTGCCCCATTTTTCCCATTACATTTGCTCCACACTTCATATCACACCATTGCTATGTCGGCTCTGAAACCCCTTGCACTGCAGAAAGACATCTACTTGTATTGATTTCACGTCTATTAGCATCAAGCCTTCAATGATTTACCAGTTATATTACTCATTACGTGGTATTGCAGTGCACACTTTCTAAATCCAGCTGCACTTGAACTGCGCAACTAAATAAATAAATGACCAAAATGAATGTAGAGTTAGAAGTTCACAGAACAGACTACAGGAGATCTGTTGATCATCATATCAGTCGCAGACAGCGTAAGCAGAAGATTTTTTTTATAAACCAGCTGGTCCTTCTTAAAAATATTTTCTTCACGCTGTGTGAAATATTCCTGTTCTGCAAGAAGACCCATTACTGTTCTGCAAGAAGTCCATTTGCAGCAGTAGTTGCATTATGGGACACCAACATAATGGTCCTCATTTACAATGTCCCACTGGCAGGTTGGAGCGATACATATGGTTTACATCACAGATTTATAGACATTTATGAGTCACGAGACACAGCTCATATCCTCTGGACATATGAGTCCAAACAGGATGTGAGTTGCGAGTGGTTGGGTCACATGAGTCAAGATGTCAGTAGGAATTGAAGCGCCATACATCTGTATGTGACGACATTCCATAATCATCATGGAACTTGCGTGTAAATGTGAGACATCAGCAGTGTTTGTCACCCTGAGAATAGGAATGAGTTTAATAATCTGCTGAGAGAACAAAACAGCCTGGGCTTCATGTAAATGTTCTTCTCCAAAAAAGTAATCCCGTTACTTTACTGACTTAACAATGTGGTGTATGCTGTACAGTGCAGCGAGGAATGGCCAGACCTCTACATTGGAGAGACCAAACAGCCACTTCACAAGCGCATGGCACAACACAGAAGAGCCACCTCCACAGGACAAGACTCAGCAGTCCATCTGCATCTAAAGGACAAAGGTCACTTTTTTGAGGATGCCAATGTTCACATTTTGGACAAAGAGGACAGATGGTTTGAAAGAGGAGTGAAAGAAGCCATCTATGTCCACTGTAAGCGACCATCTTTGAACAGAGGCGGTGGTTTACGACACCAACTCTCTGCCATCTATAATCCAGTTTTGAGATCCCTCCCCAGACGCCTTAACGCCCACTCACATCCTGGGCCATCTGACCTCAGGAATTCGCATGATAAGGTGGGGCCAGGTTTCACAATGAGCTCACCCGAAACTCTGGCTGATTGGGACCCACACCCAGTTTCACACCTTGGCTCAGGCGATTAGAGGATCATCAGGGGGTCCTTTTGTCCCTCTGTGGGGGGTCACTCCCACTAGGTTTATATCTGGGACTCTCCACCATTTGACCTTAGAACTGAAGAAGCTTCTCGGATGAGAGGTGAAACGTCTTCAAGTAACTTAAAGAAGTCCAGACGCTTTTCTTTGCAAGCTCCTTTGACTACGATGACCTGGATGACTGGGAACCTTCAGAGACATATTACTGATTAATTATTTTCAAAAGTAATTATTCACTTAGTTACTTTTTAAAAACATGATACACAGCCTGAATACGTTATAAAGCAAGAGATCTTTCAGCCCAGTTCTACTTTTTCTGCGTAATCCATCATATAAAATGTAATCAAATGAAAAAGTCTCTTTTTAAAACTTGTTTAATGAGTGTTAATCTTTTAATTTTATGCACATTACATTAAGCTAAAATTAAATTATATACAACAGTGTTTGACTTGAGAAGATTTGTTTAACATTTAAACCGATTTTCTGCATATTCTGGCACATAAAATAAAATAATTTTTGTTTTTACACTCGCTCTTTCAAATAGATTCAAGTAAAACACAGCAGAAAATAAATAAAATCAAAGACTGAAAACACTAAGTCCTGTTGTTCTCAAATCTATTTTCTCCTGTTTAGCAGGTGTGTCGCAGCGGTCATGTCAGTGGGGGGATCCGGGGGTTTCTCTGTGAATTTCACATTCCTGTGACAGCGTGCTCCGTGCTTGCTCAGAAGTTTAGGGGGTTTTTTTCACTGTAAAAATAAGTTTTCTTCCCACACAGACTGTATCATTAAAGGTTTCAAGCTCTTCATCACACATGCAATGTGACATCATCAGCAAATATTTGCCAGTGACTGATATCAGTCCAGAGTGCCGTTATTGCTAATGTTTTTGTCACTTTTTATGGAATCAAACTCAAAGTACTTCCACACTTTAAACTCCATTGTTGATCTGCACACGTCTGTTACCACGAACGTCGCACACGCTTATGTCATTGTCATGAGACACTCTCACAAACAAAATCACGGTTTAGTGACGCAGTAACGCAGCATACTTACGGGAAAGCAACAGTATTCTAATTACTTTTTTTTGCGATAGCAATCCCTTACTTTACTCGTTACATGAAAAAAAGTAATCGGATTACAGCAATGCATCACTTGTAACGTGTTACTGCCCATCTCACAAAATCACACACTACATAAACATGTCTTAAAATCTCAAGATTTTACAGCTTATAGAAGATTTCAGCCACTTCTGCTCCAATCATAAGGGTAAAGATAATAAAATACCCAATTGTATGTAATACTTCAAGGTCATAGGTTGAAGGTCAGACATTAGCGTGTTGTTTTAGAAGCAGGCTGACGTCAGCGTGTTGCAACAAACAACATAAAAGAGGTTTTAGCATAGCCTTTGCCCTTCAGGTGGGAGTTGTTTGCTCTCGCAGTATACCTTTGGTAGGTACAGTAATCCACGCATCCTTATCATCAGGCCCTTGCATTTAAATGTTCAGGGGTCAGTGGAGGTCTGAACTGAGAAATCTAAAGATGACCTTTCAAACACATTGCACAAAGAACCAAGGTATACTGTTTTAAATGTCAGCAGTTTATCTCCGTGTTATCAAGGTTATCATTACTGAATGAAATGAGCGAGCTCAGTGAATGACTCGGTTTTTGTGAGGCTTTCTTTAGCGGGGTTGCTGAAAAACAGTCTTTGTGACCCAACAAAATATTGTTGCTTATAGTTTACTGTGTGTACAGTGGGGCAAAAAAGTATTTAGTCAGCCACCGATTGTGCAAGTTCCCCCACCTAAAATGATGACAGAGGTCAGTAATTTGCACCAGAGGTACACTTCAACTGTGAGAGACAGAATGTGAAAAAAAAATCCATGAATCCACATGGTAGGATTTGTAAAGAATTTATTCGTAAATCAGGGTGGAAAATAAGTATTTGGTCAATAACAAAAATACAACTCAATACTTTGTAACATAACCTTTGTTGGCAATAACAGAGGTCAAACGTTTACTATAGGTCTTTACCAGGTTTGCACACACAGTAGCTGGTATTTTGGCCCATTCCTCCATGCAGATCTTCTTGAGAGCAGTGATGCTTTGGGGCTGTCGCCGAGCAACACGGACTTTCAACTCCCGCCACAGATTTTCTATGGGGTTGAGGTCTGGAGACTGGCTAGGCCACTCCAGGACTTTCAAATGCTTCTTACGGAGCCACTCCTTTGTTGCCCGGGCGGTGTGTTTTGGATCATTGTCATGTTGGAAGACCCAGCCTCGTTTCATCTTCAAAGTTCTCACTGATGGAAGGAGGTTCTGGCTCAAAATCTCACGATACATGGCCCCATTCATTCTGTCCTTAACACGGATCAGTCGTCCTGTCCCCTTGGCAGAAAAACAGCCCCATAGCATGATGTTTCCACCCCCATGCTTCACAGTAGGTATGGTGTTCTTGGGATGCAACTCAGTATTCTTCTTCCTCCAAACACGATGAGTTGAGTTTATAGCAAAAAGTTCTACTTTGGTTTCATCTGACCACATGACATTCTCCCAATCCTCTGCTGTATCATCCATGTGCTCTCTGGCAAACTTCAGACGGGCCTGGACATGCACTGGCTTCAGCAGCGGAACACGTCTGGCACTGCGGGATTTGATTCCCTGCCGTTGTAGTGTGTTACTGATGGTGACCTTTGTTACTTTGGTCCCAGCTCTCTGCAGGTCATTCACCAGGTCCCCCCGTGTGGTTCTGGGATCTTTGCTCACCGTTCTCATGATCATTTTGACCCCACGGGATGAGATCTTGCGTGGAGCCCCAGATCGAGGGAGATTATCAGTGGTCTTGTATGTCTTCCATTTTCTGATGATTGCTCCCACAGTTGATTTTTTCACACCAAGCTGCTTGCCTATTGTAGATTCACTCTTCCCAGTCTGGTGCAGGTCTACAATACTTTTCCTGGTGTCCTTCGAAAGCTCTTTGGTCTTGGCCATGGCGGAGTTTGGAGTCTGACTGTTTGAGGCTGTGGACAGGTGTCTTTTATACAGATGATCAGTTCAAACAGGTGCCATTCATACAGGTAACGAGTGGGGGACAGAAAAGCTTCTTACAGAAGACATTACAGGTCTGTGAGAGCCAGAGATTTTCCTTGTTTGAGGTGACCAAATACTTATTTTCCACCCTGATTTACGAATAAATTCTTTAAAAATCCTACCATGTGAATTCATGGATTTTTTTTTTCACATTCTGTCTCTCACAGTTGAAGTGTACCTCTGGTGCAAATTACTGACCTCTGTCACCATTTTAAGTGGGGGAACTTGCACAATCGGTGGCTGACTAAATACTTTTTTGCCCCACTGTATGTGCAGGAGAGCCTCCGCCAGCTGTTGGTTTTCACAGCAGATGAATATTTTAAACACTTTTATGTTCACAATATGAGCCGACGTGTTAAAGAGTGCAGATTATTTTAACAAAAGCATTCCGATTTTTCTTCTCGTATTTAAATAAGTAGTTTAGGACTTCATTACAGACTGCCTGCTAAAGATGGAGATTTTTTTGGAAGTATGCTCCCAGCTCACCCATCTTTTCTCCATCTCTCCCTCTTCTACCTATCATCCCCATCAGTGCATTCAGCCTTGCACAAATCACAAAAAAGGGGACCCACTGCTGTTTAATTTCAACCTGCGATCAATCTCCAATCAACAGCACTATATAGGTAATCACCAGAATCTTCAGAAGGAGAAGAAAGCCAATTTTCAGAGCCTATATATCAGTGTGTGGGATCCCCTCATTGATTGGTGTGTGAATACGGGCCTGCAGCAGCAGCAGCAGCAGCACGTCAGGCCAAAGCAGACTGTGTTTGTTTATGAGGATCAGGTATTTTCTACAGCAGATGGCAGCCAGAGGGGCTCAGTTTCACATTAGACCAAACCTTCAGAGCTCTAGTGTCCAGGCACAGTTGTATAACTGTACATCATCACCACCACTGTCAATACATCAGAGCTGTTTTCTGCATGGTTCTGATTGCCAGTAGGAAACAAATGCCTAATTAAAGGAGCACTCTGACATTTTGGGAGATGTTGTTGTTTGTCCTGCTCACAGTCAGATGAGAAAATCGATATCGGTTTCATGTGAGTTCATTCCAGAGAGGATCAAAGTGATCTTTACTACTGTCAGTGTTCACAAAAGTTTATTCTCAAGTCATTAGAGACTGCATTACGTGGGTTTGTCTCCATTTTGTGTAGCAATGATGCATGTAACATTTTCAATTAACAAACTGCTAAGCAAAGAATTCAGAAAAGAAATTAGGAACAATACATAAAATAACATTTGTGGCGTTTCTTCAAGGAGAGTGACTTTTCTTCTTCTGTCTACTTCTGCTAATTGCATATGTGCTCCAAGACTGCGCACGGTACATTCCAATGGAAGCTCGTGACTTTGATGAGGGCTCCTTTGATCTGTTTAAAAGTCCCATTGAGCATAATCATATGAACATTTTTCTGGCTTAGCAGCCTGATATCCTGTTGGCCTCAAGTTCACATGAATGGAATACACACACAAAACAGAAAAAGAATTTTTGACAGATTAGGTAAAATAATAATAATAAAAAAAACCTTCAAAGACTTGGTACAAGATAAACGATGGATGCATCTCATGCTTTACAGGTGGGGTGATGTAATCCTGCAGTACCAGCTGTGGAACACCAGAGGCTTTTTTTATTATTAATAACCTATATATAATAACTGGGAGGGAGCAGTGGCTCTCTTTACCGGCAGTGCTGCATCACTATTATGTTACATTTTTAGTATAAAAGAGCAAATTAGATTTATTTCCTAGGCTATTATGAAAGCTGGTCAAACATACTGCATGGCAAACTTTGATATATCACTAATATTTTTAAATTACTGACAGTTCAACGTCCTTCAGCACTCCAGGCGTCAGGGTCGATTTTGATTTTTAAATTGAAGTCAGTGTATTTGTTTATTTATAAATTATATTTGCTGTATTAATAAAAACCTTTAGGCACCACATCTCCGCTGAGCATCACAATAATCACACGACTGCAGTACGTGAAAAAAAAACTCCACTGCAATTAAATGGCTGTTTATTGTTATCACACCCTCGTCACAATTCTTCTGGGACTTTTTGTGCTACTGATGCCAGTTATTTGACATTGGTAGGCTTACTATGTTGGATACACTGTTTAAAGGCCCACTGAGGAACAAGTGTTAAAAAGGATAATTATACTGGATATTTTTAACGGGGCTGTAGTGCAAATAGAAAAAGAAAGAACAAAGTCTAATCACTTGGCAAACTGAAGTCCTTGAGCTACTGGAAAGGCTGATCCAAACAGCCAAACAGCGCATTACTACACATCCTTTTGGTGTCAGAAACTCCAGCCTAACTGCAGTCCAAGCACAACTTTCAAAGCTAATCCCTGCGGCTTGTTGCTTGCAGTGCTTGGTTATGTCTTCACTATCTTACACCACTAAAGTAGTGGGAGCAGGGATAAGTCCCCTTTGATATCCAGAACATAGCAGAGAACTTTCATTGTGATTTCAAGTGCAGGCCATTTTTATCTGCTTTGAGGCCTGATTGGAGCGTACATTCAACCTATACAGTTACCGGATTTTTACAAAACTAATAAAAAATGATCAAAAGAAACATATTAAATAAATCAGACAAAAACAATTAAATTTGATAATTAGTAATGGAATATTATCCAGTATTGTAGTTACTTGTCAGGGGCTAACCACGGGACTAAAGTAGGTGAACCTCGAGGATTAGCAAAAGCAGAATCAGATGTTTATTTAGAGAACAATCACAGAACAGTCAGAGTTAGTGATCATCATTCTGGGAAGATGTGACTAAAACGCACGCCACCAACCTACGGTCAGACTGTATACAAATGGAAGACAGATGCAGCGTTCTCCAGGACTGAAAAATAAAGACAGGATGTGACAAAAGCTGGATCTCCTTCAATGTCCACTTGAGGTTGTCTCTAAAAGTGAGTTAATCCTGGGAGCCATATTAAAATCCTTAATTGTATAGCTGCCTGGGTGAAATAGCTGACACCTCCCTTAAACTGAGGAGTATGGGGTGTTGGTGTCCTTTGGAGCATTAAAAAAATCAGATGCGGTATCAAATAAAACAGCGTGATGTGCATGATTTATCTACTTCACATTCATGGCCAGCTGAGAATAACCAGTTAACCTACCGTGCATGTCTTTGGACTGTGGGAGGGAAATTGTTAAACGAAGGTGTCTCCATTTGTGTGTTTCTTCCAGTATATGGATGCTGTTTACCATCCAAGCTTCCTAATCTTCACATTCAAAGTTTTAGCAATTTTCCAGACTGACTGACCTTCAGTTCTTAAAGTAATGATGGACTGTCGTTGCTCTTTACTTAGCTGATTGGTTCTTACCATAATATGAATTCTAAAAGTTGTCAAATAGAGCTGTCAGCTGTGTACCAACCTGACTTCTGCACAACACAACTGATGGTCCTAATGCCATTAAGAAGGCAAGACATCCATCCATCCATTTTCTTACACTTATCCTTTTCAGGGTCGCGGGAAAGCTGGTCCAATCCCAGGTACAAGTCATAATTCCATATATCCTGCTTCACATAGTTGATGTCTTCAGTATGAAGCTACAATGTAGAAAGTAGTATATAATATATATTATATATAACATATATGTACATGTGTATACATATATACGGAGCAATAACTGTATCACCAACACATGCTTTAGAATACAAATACACTGACTGAAGGATGCAGACATTTTTTAATTGCAAGTTGCCTTTTCTGTTTCTTTACTTAGAATTTACTTAGACTGTACTGTCCTTTTTTTTTTTACTGTTCTTGATTACATTTTTACCAGTACTACTATTAATTATATGTGGAGACCCTGAAGGACGCCTCATTAAAAAATACTGTGAAAGAACTAAACCCACACCGTCTCGCGCTCATACAGAGCTCTGTTTGCTGCAACTAGACAGCAATCCTCAAATATTACCACAATGAATAATAACAGCAAAAAGCGAGAGAAATAGGAATGTGTTCCACCAGAATGTAGATGACAGTACCTATTGTTTACATAGAAATGAGATATAACAGAATAAATTGCCTTCTCCTGGATGCTTCCAGCTCCAGAACACGAGATTCATATTCTTGCCGTCGCTCTACGTCTGACTCATTAACCCATATAAAGCAGAAAGCACGAAATCAGCCCCTTTGAAACTCTTCCCAAACACTGTACACACAGTAATCTCCCCTCCATGAATTAGAGATAGGCTTATGAACTTATAATGTGAACAGTGACAGGCGCGCCCCACGGATTGTGTTTTTGTTCACTAATGAGGGGGTTGATTCAGGACTGGGCCGTGTACTACAGCATCAACACCGTGCTCGCACCGTTCTGTGCAACACAAAGTATGTAGGAAGAATTGTGTTGGAGCAGGGAAAAAAAAACAAAAACAGTTATTAGGGGCTTTGGCTCCAGTATGACACAGTTGGACAAGATGAAGCCTTGTTAGCTCCTATTCATTCATTTATTTATTTATTTTCAGATTTTGCATAGTTAGCTCTGCAACTACAAAGTTGGTGTGGAATAAATGGTCTGGGCTAAAAAGTCTGGCTCTGTGCAGAGCAGATGCAACAGGTTGTGGTCAGACTGAGGGCAGGACATGATCTAATCACTTTTTAAATACACTTTTTGCACACGTTAACAGATACAGTGATGGCAGTGTGAGTCTGTTAGTTTAACACTTTGGCCCCGAGTGAAATAGTTCCCTAACTGTTGGCTGAGGAGACATAAAACTCGATAGAGGCGCTCAAAACCTGCTGCAGCTTATTCAACCTGAATATTTGATCAGAATTAAATGAAGTGCAGAAACAATTCAAACCTAATGTTACATGAAAAGAGGCTCCGGACAAAAAAAAAGACTATAAAGAATAATATATAATACATGTATCTTATATATTGACGTATCTCACAATATTGCAGTTAGAGCTAAAGAGTACTGCTTTGAATAATATCTTCCATACACATTTGATTTAATTGATTTGATTTTATTGATTAGCATTCAAATATCTCAGTGAAGACACGGTATTATACTGTGACGCTTATTCTGAGCTTTTTCCTGAATCCAGATGGAGATTCATCGTTTACACATGAGTTTGTTGGCCGATGCTCTCTGAGGGTTTCATTCACTGCAAATCTGTTTAAGGAACCATGTTTCATGGAGGGCAGGGGGAAGCTGCTGTAAAAGAACAGTTTGGTCACGGAAGTAACAAAGCAGGCAGATTTCCTGTACAGGAACTATACAGGTGTGAATTTATGATTTCCCCTACAGACAGGAACACTGGAATAACTCCGGCTGTGAGATTATTGGGATGACATCCAGCGAGGATGTACGATTTTTACATTTTAATGATCTAGATCCCGAGTTCCGATCAAAAGTCTGTGAAATGTTTGGTTTGTGTATCGGTGAACTTTCTCCATTTACATTTAAATGTTATGTATTTAATTCTATAAGCACGTTTTAGCCACGTTATTGTTTTGCACACTGTAAATTCGGACACAAATTTTGGTTTAAAACTATTTGTGCGAGAAACATTCATACCTGAGCCTGCCTGAGCACAGACTTGTTGGTATACGCTGTTTCTGAATGAGGCCCGGGGTCTTCTCGACCTGTAAAGGTGTGTTTTAATGCAGCGTGGACTTAAAATGAGCTTATAGCAGAGATGCATTTGTTTTGTTTTATTTTGTGCACAGGGACGTTGCATGCAGCCGGGCCTCTATTCACCTGCTTTGTGCAGCGGTCCCATTTCAGCTTCACTCGTCAGCGATGTGTTGGAGCCCAGAGGACTCTCACTGGTCAGAACGCTGTTTTTTCCTTCTGTGTTATTTTCTCCCAGTAAGCCTCGGGCACCGCTGCGCCATGAAAAACCCTGGGAGGCAGCAGCTGTTGTGGAGACATGAGCCAACAGCAAAAATCCTTCATCTGAATGATGAATTTACCGATGCTCCAAAGCTAAACAGAACATTGAAACACTCAGTACATGGAGCAGTGTGAAAGCATTGGCCACGCATGCAGGGAGTTTTAACACTGTTTTAATCTGTGATTCGAGCTGAATGAGCAGAGAATTCAGGGATGTCTAAAAATGTGCTCCGTGATACAGAGAAAAGCTCAGCTCTGCTTTAAAAACTAGACTTCTGTGTCATATTTTATTTATTGATTGTGGGTGAGGTATGCAGGTGAGTAATTCTGAACATAGTTTCTGTTGCAGTTCCTTTACAGATTCATCTCCAGTTTTAATCCTTAGATTTATAAAATCTCATTAAAACAGCAGTAAAGTTCAGGTTTACTGTACTGTAATACAGCTGGTTTGGATTTCTAATCAGGAGGAGGTGAGGCATTTTTAAAACACACTTACAGATTAGTGAAACTATTGTTTTATTCAAAAAGTAATTAGGTTGTTAGGTTGCCTTCATACACTTACTGTTTCTGGAAACAGGAAACTGTCAGTGGGATGAGAGGTTATTTGTATTTTTTGATAATTTTGGTTAATCCGTTTATTTTTCTTCTTTCTAAAGCGAAGTAATGGTTTTGTCTGTCGTAGGTGAAACTGTAATTTTCAGAAGGGTCATTTGTGTTTATTTGGCTTCTACTGAATTATTGTTTAACTGACCTCATTGTTTTTGTGTTGCTCTGTTTTTCTGAATTGCTTTGTTGGCAGGGTTAGAGTTAGTTAACAACTGTTAAATTGTTGAAAGCTTTATTATTTTTCTATCTAATTCCATTCACTTCCTTTTTATACCTTTGTCCTTGTGCCTTTCTGGGCTCACATCAGACAACGTTTTTAGAACATGGCTGTATTATTTAACTGTTCCCTAACCGGCCGTCCTCTGTGAACTGAATATGAAGGGAGCACTTAGCAGATTTTACACATAAAGGTCAGTTTACCTACCACAGGGAGCACAATTCAGAATGGGAAAACATTTGTATGATATAATAACCCTGATGATGTCACAGTCTGGACTGTCTTCGTGTCAGCTCGTAAAGTGACTGAGCTCTCGTAGGCCACAAACTCAAGCTCATCCACAATCCCAGTGGTATTTGTCAGGTTCTAGTAGGTGAACTTCGAGGATTAGAAAAAGCAGGATCAGATGTTTATTTAAAGAACAATCACAGAACAATCAGAGATCATCA
This sequence comes from Aulonocara sp. 'chitande type north' Nkhata Bay, assembly GCF_057382095.1. NCBI lineage: Eukaryota > Metazoa > Chordata > Actinopteri > Cichliformes > Cichlidae > Aulonocara > Aulonocara sp. 'chitande type north' Nkhata Bay. Next base: position 7,797,079 of record NC_141345.1, read on the forward strand.
TTCTAGAAAGAAGATAATACTAAAATACACACCACCAACCGACGGTCAGACTGTATACAAATTTTGGACATTCCACTAAGAGCCCTTTAAGAGTTAGTGTGCGTGATAGTCTGCGAGGTCGCAGAAGAATGAAATGACTGCTTGTCTGCATGCTGCTGAAAACAGCTGTTTGAATCATGATTTTTGAACACATGATAACCCACAAACTCAAGCTCATCCACAATCGCAGCGGTTCTCCTGATCTCAGCGCCCAACTGCAGCTGATGGCTTAGTGGATGCACTTCTGCACAACCCGTCATATAGGGCTCTCTGTTTACAGTAAGTTGCTTTGGCCTGCTTATGATTGCTGCTGCTTCTGCAAGCCGCTTTACAGCCCATCTCCCCTGCAGTTTCTCCTTCCAGGCTGTGTTGATTACACTGATACCAGCTCTGCTCTCAGGTGTGTTTTGCTGCTCTTGCATCTTCTGGTTTTCCATGTATCCACATGGACGGCTAACATGTAAGAGTTACAATGACACGAGCTGAAAGTCTGGATATGTTCAGATTTACAGGTCTCCTTAGGTTCCTGTTATTCAGTCCTTTTTTAGCATCCTCATTTTCTTTCACAATTGGGAGTCCAGGGAGATTGAAGCTTTGTAAATTCTAATTACACTTATAAAACAGACTCCTCCACATGTACTGTTTACAGCAGGGTTACTTTACACACTGCACAGCCTGGACAGCATGCCTAAATCTTTAAAACAAACTAACATTGTGGCTTTGTGACTAATAATTCCTTTCATGTTAAGTCAGTGTGAGTAATTAACAGAAAAGGTTTAGTAAATCCAAATTTATTAATGTTTTGTTTCAAAACGTTCATTTGATTTTTCATTGATTTTCATACCACAGCATTTATTATTAAGTTATGAAGTATCAATTTTTTATAAATATTCTCAGTGTTACTGAAATTCTCTTTAAGCTTTGGATAGATTTTATCTAGAAATGAAACAAGTTTTTGACCTACTTATTGGGTTGTGTTTGTTTTTTAGATCTTATTTATTCACCAGACCATCTCATTCATGCATGCTCGTAGCATGTTTTATTTCACCACTGTTACTGTATATTGTGGGCTGTAACCCCCCTGGGCTTGGCGTGAAAGCAATCTACAAGCAGCAGAAGCTTCCACAGTTGCTGCCTACCAAACGAAAATGGAGCTGTGTTCACACGAGTGATGCCGTACGTGCACAGGAGGCTCCTAAACGAAACGTGCACACTTAAAAAACAAGCCTGATAGAAACAGACACTCGATATGTACATGCAACTCTTAATGTGACACGCATTACAGAGAGAAAACGGAGCAACTGAGGTAATGTGGCGTGCCGGATCCTCCTCGTCTCAAACAGGGCCAGGCGAGCCCTCCTGGGATGAGGGTTCAGTCCCCGGTAATAAAAGGGTAATTAGCTCCCTCCCTTCCCCCTCTCATCACGGAGCCTCACCCCGAGAGTTTGCCTCCCGTCTAATACCATCATTTCCCCCAATGGCTGTCGGAGCCCGATGAGAGGTTGTCAGGGGACGCGGCGGTATTCATGATGGAAATTACTGATGCTCTCAGTAATGATGTGAAAAAGATATACTGCAGACCTCTCAATAGACTTTTCATTCATTTGGATGTGTCAATCAAGCAACGCATTTTCTCCTTGTGATGACTCTCCACAACAGATTTTAAAAAGATTGCTCAAAAATTGTGCAATTTTCCTCTTCTCATGAAACATGTCTAATTTAATGAAAGGTTTGATCAAGATGAAGTGAGCTGCACCTGAAGGATTGACTTATGAGTGCGCTCAGGCTATTAAAAATCCAACCAGGCTACTGCCAAAGGACATATGGTCTCCTAATTCTAATGAAGGTCAATCTTACAGAAAACTCAGAGATCAAGGGGCAGATGTGTGCCCGTGTGATAGGAAATACCCCGCCTGGAGGACGTTTTATCATGTGAGCTTCACTAAGAGACAAACACACTAGCCCACCACCATTTTTAGGCGTCTGTGATTTTGTTTCACTAATTGGACATCTGTTTAGAATAGGAATCGAGTTCAAATTTTAAAGGGCATAGTTATTTTGCCCTGGAGTAGTCAAGCCCATAGTCTTTCGCTTCTGGCAAAAGTGAAAAGGCATATGCAAAAACTCCATGCCTCCATACCTCTGCTCCACCGCACACATCTCAGGTGAATTCAGTGATGTTTGCTGAAAAAACACAACAGCCCAAATCAGCAGGTTAAGGTGCAGAGGTGAATCAAACAGAGTAAAGCCACTCTCCCAGAAAATAATGTACCATTAGGTGTTAGCAGGATGGTACCACTGTTTTTGCTTCAGCTTGGAGGGTCACTGTTACCCCCATGACAGGGACACTCACACTAAAGTGTCCAAGCCTGTTTTGTTCCTCAATCTAACTGTAGAACAATTTTTGAGGGATTTGTACAGCACTTTTCCAGCCTTAGTGCCGAGATAAAGATTTATGTACTTCATGTGTAATACCAGCATGATTGCTTGGTGGTTAGCCCCCCAGGAATAGACCCGGGGTGTGAACCTAGAGTGGCTCCTTCGGTGAGGTTTCATGTCCTCTGTATTTGTGCAGGTTTTCTTTGGGAGTTTCGACGTCACAAAAGAGATTCTTGATCCTGAGGCTTTCACTTCCTGGTTAATTTTTTTTTTATCCAGGAGAGGTGCTGATGCATTTTTTATTGTTATTTTTTTCCCATTATTCTGAGTTGTGTATCTGCTAACCTGTACCTGTTTAAGGTTTTATTGGGATGTCTGATATTGTCTGTTTTTGATGCAGCGGTTTTCTAATCCTGGATGATTTTCTCCTGTGGGAGACTATAAAGTAATGTTATCTTATCTTACTAATAATGAAAAGTGCACCTGCAGCTACCAGGCACAGGGGAGAACTAAAGCAGGTTGGAAACTTGAACCTTCCTTCTTGTAGTTTCTCTAACACAGACTGTTTTCTTGTAATTTCCCTTTAGAAGAACTCCTTCAAATAACTTTTTATGTGATTACGTGTAAACTGTATGTTTAATTTTTAGCATCAAAAAAGTATAACAGGAGATCCAAGAAGTAAATTTGCATAGTTTGGGCCTGCACTGCTAAAACCGCGGGACAGTTTACATTCACGAAGAGCATATTTTTAATCTCTCATATCATCATCTTCTTATTTATTTCAATTTCTCTGGTTTGTCAGTCTATATGAAAGGAAAGACAGGAAGATTGTGTAAGACATTGATTGGTTGACTGATTGGGTCACGAAACTTTCTCAACTACACAAACGTGCTGTAAATATTTGACTTTGGCCTGTGGTGTGTGTTGGGCTCATATGTTGTTTCTGGGCAAAAATACCAATTCATCAAAAGAAGATTGGCACTGCAGAGCTTAACTCAACATTTTTCAAACATAAGGAAGCAAAGGCGGCAGGGTATTTTCAGTCTTAACTTGATGTGATATCATTCACAGACAGATAAAGAAATATATGAATAAAAGATCTGTGCTGCGTTAACTGAGATGCAAAATGAAAGATGAAAAATGTCTTTATAAAACAAAGCAGTCCGTGACTGATATCAGGCGCAGTGAAGGGTGACGTGACAATCATGGAGATAGATGATGACGACGATGATATCGGACGGAGACCTGCAGAAATACCCCGGGCTGTGTTTTAACCATGTGAGTGTAACGACAGATGAGCAGACTATTTCAGTTCAATCACACCGACCGCTTTGGTGCGTGTAGTTACACTGAAAAAGGAGAGATGGGCTGGAACACAGGCAGGAGGGCATGCTGGTTAATAAATACACTCTGACTCGTCTCAGAGCTCTGAAACAGCTTTGCCAGTCTGAGGGAGAACACGAACCCGTAGCTCAACAAACGGAAAAATATACTTTAGGAAATTATAATCTTGTTTGTGTCATGAACAGAGATGGGCAGTAATGCGTTACTTGTAACGCGTTACTGTAATCTGATTACTTTTTTCAAGTAACAAGTAAAGTAAGGGATTACTATTGCAAAAACGGTAATTAGATTACCGTTACTTTCCCGTGGGAACGCTGCGTTACTGCGTTACTAAAACCGTGATTTTTTTTGCGAGAATGTCTCACGACAGTGACGTAAGCGAGTGCGCCGTTAGTGACAACAGCTGTGTGCAGATCAACAATGGATCACATATCGATTGTGGGAGAGAGTATGAGCGTGCAGCGTTTAAAGTGTGGAAGTACTGACCTTACTTTGAGTTTGATTCCATAAAAAGTGACAAAAACATTAGCGTCCGTTGTGCGTGGGAAGAAAACTTCGTTTTACAGCGAAAAAAAACCCTAAACTTCCAAGCAAGCACCGAGAGCGCAACGACGTAATGGGAAATTCACAGAGAAACTCGCGGATTCTTCAACTGACCGCAGCACACCTGCACCAGGATAAACCTCCGCCTACCCCAGTCCTGCTTTACAGGTGAAAATAGAGCAAAAGGACCGCTGAGTCTTTGACTTTATTTATTTTCTGCTGTGTTTTACTTGCATCTATTTGAAAGACTGAGTGTAAACACAAAAAATATTTTATTTTATGTGCTGGAATGTGCAGAAAATAGGTTTAAATGTTAAACTAATTTATTCAAGTCAGAGAATGTTGCATATAATTAAATTTTTGCTTGATGCATAAAGTTAAAAGATTAAAACTGATAAAACAAGTTAAAAAAAAAAGATACTTTTCCATTTGATTACATTTTGTATGATGGATTATGCAGTAAATGTAGAATTGGGCTGAAAGTTCTATCGCTTTATCACCTCTTCAGGTTGTTAATCGTGTTTTTAAGAAGTAACTAAGTAACTAAGTAATTAATTACTTTTGAAAATAAGTAATCAGTAAAGTAATGGGATTACTTTTTTGGGGAAGTAATCAGTAATTAGTTACTGATTACTTTTTTCAAGTAACTTGACCAACACAATGAAGCACAATGTGAACAAACATCATCTCAAATCTGCAGTTACAAACAAACGATGTGGATTTTTCCTCCACTTCTACTGCAATTAAAACATTTAAAAAGTGGATGAAGATGGTTTCATGACTGCATTGATGCTGTTTCTCTATCAGTTCTACACACACTGGTCGCAGCACCAAACAACATATCAACTATAAAGTATTTGCAATGAAAGACTTTTACCGATATGGATGAACTGTGTTGTATTTGGCTTTATATAATCAACCGGTCAAGATGAAATTGTGTGGTCACCTTTCATCCCTGTATCACGGCAACACGGTCCACCATGTCCACTTCATGCTTTGCCTCTCCAAAACACGCATGCAAAAATGGACACGCATGCAGAAGCTGCATTACCAGCAGGGGGAGATGATATATTTTAAGCCAGGAAGAATGGATGTTATACACTTTGCTGTGATGTCACATTGCACTTTTTAGCAGCCTGGTGTCTTTGTTAAGTGGTTAGAACTGGCACGGGTAACAGCACTGTGTACAAATCAGATCTTTAACGGATTGAAGGAAACAGTATTATACATTTAAACACAGTACAGGCTCATTTTGGATTCATTTAGTTTGCACTGGTGCAAAAACAGCCAGCCAAAAAAGGAAAGAGTAAGAGACTTTTCAGAAAGATCTACAGAAATGGCTATTCTTGATTTTATAGAAAATATCCTGAAAAAAGGCACAATACAACTGAATTTTATTGATCTAAATAAAGTGTTTGAATCTTTGAACCACAATGTTTTCCTTTCAAAACTATGGCAGCATGGTATCAGAGGTATAGCTTATACTTGGTTGTAAAGGTAACAGGAAACAATATGCTCTATGATAATAAATCACACCTTTTGGATGTAACCTTTCACAGCAATCATATATCGCAGATCTGAGATGGTAAAATGTGCCAATAGAAGAGAGTGCCGGTGCTTAAACGGTGCTTAAACGGTGCTCGAACCGGTGCTTAAAGAATGGAGAACACAAACTTTGTCCAAAAACCTCTCATGTTTAGCTGTTTTTTTTGTAAAAAGATAACAATGTTAGCCTTTTCTGCAGCTATAGGGCATATATGGTATCACTCTTGGCTGGAAGCAGTGCTTAAACAATGTAAAAAACACAAAAACCTCTCATGTTTAACTGTTTTCCACTTTTTCTTATGTCATTTTAGCCTTTTTGGCCAGGAGGAAGGGAGCATCTGCCATCAAACAAGAAGACAGCTGCATGTAACTATGACGGTGTTTGCTAGTTCACCTTACATGCATTAATTTAATAACGTGGTTAGCCTACTCAACTAGGGCTGGGTATCGTCACTGATTTCTAGAATCAATTCGATTCCGATTCACAAGGTCCCAAATCGATTCGATCCACGATTCGATTCAATTCAATTTGAATCTGGGAAATTTTGCCTCAGACAATCAGAAATATTATAATTCAGATCATGCATCAGTACATTTCCATATTTTTATGTCTCTAAAAAGAAAACTGACACTTGCGAGACTTTATCAAAGGTGTAAGCATCACAGCAGGTTCCTTTGTGTCAAAGTAACTGAGGATAAAACACAGAAAAACATAAAGGTGATTTTCCTGGAATTTTATAAAAATATTCTGCAGTAGATCAAAAATGAAAGAAAACCATTAATCAACATATGAACATTACCTGATGCTGCTGAGAGCAAAGTTACAGAGGTTTTATTAGAGACATAGCTAAGCATTTTGCAATTTTGCATAATTTTAAAAAGTTTAAATTTGTTCAGTATTGAACAGCAGGAATGAGGCTTTCTTTTCGGAAGTAAGTAAAAAACAGCAACCGACAAACAAGCGAATAATGCAGAAAACTGATTTTTAGGGAAACTGTTCTTGAAGTACACTGAGAAAGAGAGAGAGAGAGAGAGAGAGAGCTGTGCATGACGTGTGATTTTATGTGGTGGAAGCAAAACAGCAAAACTAAGAGGGAATTCATGTTTATGTGAAGCGTACACAGCAAATCCAGCATGTCCAAATTAACACTGTCGGATTTGATTTCAACACTATTAAAGTGTCTATATGGGTCCACACCAGAGAGTGTTAATTTAACTCTTTTTGGAGAGTTGGTACGTTAACTCTGATTTAGTGTTAAACACCAAATCTGTCTGGAGTTGATAATTTAACACTTGGTGTTAAGAGTTTATATATTAACTCTCAAAGAGTATTTTAGTTTAACTACGTAAGAGTTATCTTCTAATTCATTCTAAAAAGCGGGAATTTTCCTGTTCTGAACTTCTAGAAATTTCTTTTGGAAATAAACATTTACTAAAAAGATGCAATGGTTTTTGAAAAATATTTATTCTGAACTGTGCACCACAATTTCAAAACATTTTCTGAAAGATGTAACAGTATACATGTTCTCACTTTCATTAGAATTTTGTTTATCAAAAGGTCTGACATAGGTGAGCTGGTAAATGCAAATAACAGCATTCTCAACACTTATTTCTTCAATACAATATGCACGTCCTTCATTCATCCATTTGTGGAACTTCAACGCACTTCTGCTCTCCCCCATATTCCATCTTCACAAGCATATCCTGTGCGGAGATTGAATAAAAATTAGTTGACACTAATTAATGGCACAAATAATCCAGTAAACAATTGCAGCACAGTAAAAAAAAAAAAAAAAGCAATCCTCTTTGAGCCATTACTTGTGTAAAGTATTTTCCCAAAAGACAAAGACACAGGCAACAGGTAATACTGAACTAAATGTAAAACCTCAACCTTTTTCATTTTTACCTAAACCGTGTGCACAAAACTCTGGAGGGATCTATGCTAACGTAGAATCCAGTCAGGACGTCTGCTACTGCTGTTTGCTCGGTTTTTTTTTATGGGCGATTGTTTTCAGGCTTCAAGTAGCACCATTATACCAACATTTACATTCTGCACATTGTTTTAGGTGTATTTGACCAAAAGTTTGACTGAAAATTCATATGCAAGCTTTTTTTCAAGGCTGTAGTATTTGCCCGCAAACAATACCTTTCAGCTAGCTAAAACAGAATATTATGCTATCAGCGAGCAACATGGCTAATGCCTTTCACACAGCTTTGTCTCAACTCCAAAGAGCCACAGAAGTAAATGCTCATAATAATAATTGAAACAATCTTTGAAAAAATGACTTACCAAGCATGGCAAACAACTCAAATATGTAGAGCAAAATGTTCTGAAACGGCTTCACTTCAGCTTCGATTGGAGCCATGCTGGGGGCGGAGTCTGTGAATTTACTCTGTTGGTGTCATAGCCCCTCTAGGAGTTCAGAGTTAAGAGGTCAAGAGTTAATGTTTCCATTGTAACACCTCCAGATTTGACATAGAAACACTCATTTTTAACACTCGATTTTAACTACTATCATTTTACACCTCAGAGTTACATTAAAAGAATGTGACTCTACTTAGAGTAAAATTAACTCTACTTTTGCAAGAAGACTATTAACACCAAAACATTTAACACTTTTGAATTTGCTGTGTAGTTTGGATCTTCTTTTGCTGCTGGTTCAGTCAATATTGTTTGGAGAGAGATAAAACCTACAGCTTTAGAATCAGCATAAAAAGGACGTAAACACAAAGCGCGGACTCGCCGAAACACCAGAATCAGTGAGCTGTCGGCTCTCAGCCCCGACCGTGTCAGTGCCATCGGGTGAGAAAGGCGACATCTCACTGATTCTGATTCGTTGGTGGGTTCGCGCTTTGTGTTTACGTCTTTGTGAAGAATCCGTGTAACTGCTCTCATTTACTGTTTTAGTTGTTTGGTGGTTGTTGAAATTTTGTGAGGTTTAACCTGAGATTCTGGGGTTTCAGGCAAAATAAATTTATATTAAAAAATCGATTCAGGATTTTAATGAATCGATATCACGTTATCCAAGCTAGAATCGATTTTAATCGCGGCCAGGACTCTCCTCTTCGGGTTCTTGGGGGATGTTGCTAACTCCGGAAAACAGGCTACACACCCGCAGTAGATGCTCGGTGTGAAGTCTTGCAGCAAGCTATCAAATATGGTGCATTTCTCGGTTTTTAACCCTTTAGAGCCGATCGGAGCGGGCACGCTCTGTTTTGCGTAACTATTTTTAAATCCCGGTAGCACTGCAACCACGTAAGCTAGCGCAAAATATTTTTTTGCATATGAAACCGGAGGAGTTGTACTTACATCTTATGCCATCAGCTTGTCCTAGGTCACAGTTTCCTTCCACATAAAGCTTTGCAAAAACTGCATAAAAAGCGCTTGCAGGAACAAAAACATAATATTCCAGAAACACGCTTTGCCGATACGATCAGCTGTTCATAACACTTCCTACGTTGGAATAGACGTCAGCGCGAACTTGTGCATTTCCGCCATTACCTGCCCGAAACCGGAAGTGATGTCATTTTCGCGGAAATGTAGTCTTTTTTACCATCAGGGCCTCAGGGCCTATACTGGTCTTTTTAAAAGTTATCTTTGACTTTATGACTTTCTGTGTCGTTTCTGGGATGCTTAGGACTCATATTGCACTGCTGGAAATAGTTTATTTTGATGCACATGCTGCTTTTTTGCAAATTTGCAGTATAATATTTTTTTTCGTTTTTCCTGCAGTGTATAAAAATTGGTGTACTTCAAAAATAAAACTATGAAGACACTCAAAATAAATTTTCTGTGGTGGGAAACTATTTTGTGCAACTTTTTTGTATTTACAGTTTTGAGGGATAAGCCTCTTAAATTTCTCTAACTACAAATATATGTTAAAAAAACAAAAACGATTTTCAAATTTTTTTGTAGTTTATTGCACTTTTTTGCAATTTATGTAAGTACTATGCACTTAATGAATACATATTATTAAAATCTGGGCTATAATGGTTGTATTGATGTATAGCAACTTGAAATGCTCCCAAAAATGGCTCCACAGCATGTAAAAATATAATATAAGCTCTGGTGGACTTGGTTCTACGGTAGGTCTTAAAGGGTTAAAAAAAGGCTATGCGTCGCCAGGTGTTTCATCAGATTCAAGGTGTTACCTCCTTTTCACAGTATCATCTTAAAGCACTTGTTGCAGGCTGCTGAGTTTGCATCTTTTGCTGTGAAGTACGGCCAGACTTTTAATCTGTAGCTCTGCTTTAAAACAACGTACGTACCTGGGCCTCCTACTATCCTTGGAAAGGTAATATGATTGGCTAGAATCCAAAGTGTATGACATCTCAGGATAACAAAAAAGCACCAAAATAAAGCCCTGAAATGTGGCTGCTTTTCGGTCTGGTTACTACCGTTTATGTCAGAACCGGTACCCATCCCTAAATGCAACCAGGAAATCCACCCCAAGTCTGGGAAATTGACCTTTTCTATTAATCTGTACTTTGTTAATATAGCAGTGAATGTAATTTTAAAATGGTGTTACTGATGTCTTCCACTTCTTCAGGTACATGTTCTAGTTGTTGCAGTGAAAATAAAAGGTAACACAACACGTTTCTGTTCGGTGTCGAACAGTTTCACTAAAGTGCAGGAACTTTTACAAAGCGGTGACTTTCTTGGAGTGCGTTCACAGAGCTGCAGCGGCCCGGCGCTCTGCCACCAACACGACCGGAGACCGCCGGGCCGCTGCAGCTCTGTGTGATATGTGTGTCATCTCTGGTCTTTTCAGCCCAGACACACAAAATAATTACATCAAAAGAATTGTCGGCTGTATAAATGGTATTATAACTCAAATCTAAGAGATACCAGATGTATTATTAATTTTTGTTGCACTACACTGTGGCCGGAAACAGAGGCAGCAGAGTTACAGAGGGGAGGGTGATGCAATTTGGGGGATTTTATATGGGCATGAGCAGACAAGACGGAGGAAACCAAGATAAATCAGAGGAAGGAAAATGAATTAGAGAGAAAGCGTACGTGTTTGTGTTTATCTGGAGGCAGAGACCACTCGCGTCTCACACTCCATCTCAGACTCAATCTTCACCCAACATGCTGCTGCCTCAACGCATGCACATATACAGTGTATATTCTCAAATTCAAGAGCTCCACACACTTGGAGAATTGCTGCAGAGGAACGCTGAGCCTGTCTCTGATGGCACGTGACAGCCTCATGTGCCTTTTCCTTTCATTTGCCTGGTGTTTGACCAGGACACTGAATCCTGGGTTCTAGAGAGTATTTTATAGTGAAAAGCAACAACCTGTCAATCACTCGGTAAGAAAATTAAGTGTAGATGAATGCCAGAACGCCAACTGGAATGAAAAGACTTTGAGTGACAACCTACTTGAGATTCTTTTAAGAGTGCCCTGGCCAAGAAAAGGAACAATAGCAGGGAATTATAGAAGGGAAAAAAAAAACAGATCTGCATCAAGGAATAATGAATAAAACTGTGAATAAGTAATAGCACCACAGTGTTGGGGTTACTTCTCAGAAGTAATGTATTACACATCCCTCGTTACTTTTTAATTGCATGCATTACATTATTTAGTTTGTGGAGAAAGTATTTTGTTACAGTTCACCACTCGTGGCATTTTTTATTCAATTCAATTCAATTTTAAATAGATTTACAACAACAGTCGCTCTTTGTATTGTAAGGTAGACCCTACCCTACACAGGAAAAACCAAACAATCATATGACTCCCTGTGAGCAAGCACTTTGGTGACAGTGGGAAGGAAAAACTCCCTTTTAACAGGAAGAAACCTCCAGCGGAACCAGGCTCAGGGAGGGGCGGGGCCATCTGCTGCGACTGGTTGGGGTGAGAGAAAGTGTTACTAACATGGTCTGAAATGCACTGTCATATAATTACACAACCCTGATGTAAATCTCTGTCCTAATGAGTATGTACAAGCAGTGTTTCCTTTGATTTTTAAATATTAACATAAAGCAAAGTTGAAAACAAGTCCAAATATAAGATAAGATAAACCTTTATTAGTCTCACATGTGGGAAATTTTTTAAGTCACGGCAGAAAGTTAAGAGCAGTAAAAATTACGAAAAACACAATAAAATAGGATAACATGCTATACAAAATAGAATAAAATGCTTTGTTATAGTAGGAAAAATTGCACTTGTTACTATTGCACATCAGGGAAACTCCAACTCCAAAGAAATTCCAAAGGTCTTTCCAAAGTGATTCTACATGTGCCGGAATAAGTAGAGGCTGCTGCTTAAGATCAGGCTCTGGCTCTGGGCTGGGCTCTGTATTCACTCAGCCTTAATGGTGCATTTCTGAGCTTCCAGCTGGAATTTTTTTGTGAAACACCCCTTTAACTCGGATTATCTACTGAAAAAGCCGGAGCAGACCAACATACCCCAAGTTATCAATCCAAAATGGCGGCACTTTTAGACAACAAACGGGATTCACCACAGTAACAGATACGATTTGTTTTTCTTTTTTCACCATGGATCATGCAAAGCTATAAAAAACATGTTTTTCTAATGAATTACGATTCAGTGAATAATGATTCATCATAGTAAGATTTTCCCCTAAATTTTCTACATTATGGGATCAAAAAACAAACAAAACTAGCATCTTAGCACTGCTATTAGAAATTCAGGCAGCACAGAGGAAAAGTTTAGCAAAAAAGTTTCATCAGTACTTTTTGGATTATGGGTGTTCTGACACCTCAAGGAAGAGAGAAACTAGTGGGCTGTAATAAGGCAAAATGTTCACATCAAGCTGTTTTTTGATTTTTAGCACTCACTCACAAATGAGTGTGTAAAAATGCAAAGTTTCTGGTGTGTGTACAAGTGGAGAGTTAACCCTAATACATATGCATGCATATGTAGGCAGTATGAAACACAATGCATGCGAGTTATGAAAACACATACTCAGACACACATCATGTACATACAAACATATGAATGATGGCACATTAGCATGCAGTTTGCAGCAGCGCGCCCACAGAGCCACTCAGACGTGTCAATCTCCCCCTTCGAGCTTTTCAAGCCGCTTCAATTTCGTCTGATCTCAAAGATTTATGAATTTGGAAGTCAGCAGATAACACATCCTCTCATATCACCACTAAGCCTGTCACAGCGCGGTGTTGGAGGGGTGGGACGGGGTGGGGGGGGTGTTTTCCTCCCTTCATGAGCATGGATAAGCACAGTGGCTGGAGGACGCGGCTGTCAGCCAATCAGGCGCTGTTGTTACCACTGACTCTCTGGCTCAAGGCCGTGGATTCTTTCAGCTGCTCGACAGCCTTTTTCCCCAAAGTGTCCACCTGACAATGAAGGCGAGAAAAAAAAGAAAGAAAATCAGGATGTCTACTGGAGTGATTGAAGTGAAAGTGAAAAACATAAATTTTATGGTCTAAATAAAAGCAATCCAATCTGGCCTGGCTGACATTTCACTGTGCGGCACAGGAAAGGACAAACAGAGATCGGAGGCTGCTATCAGACCCATAGAGGGAACTCTACAGAGGCAGTACAGGGGGATTCAACATTTGAATTTCAGTGAACACAGACACACACAGACGCACACACTCATTTCGCTTTGTGGATTTATGCAGAGCTGGCAAAAGAAGAAGAGCGTATATGCCAGGGCCCCAAAGACAACGTAATGGACCTACACCAGCATATAAAGTGGCTTGATGCAAATATATTTAAAGCCTCGCCAGATTTTACTCTGATTAATCTCTTGTATACATGCACAACAACGACAGCAACACCAAAAAGAAAGTAGCTGCAAGAGGCCACAGCCCGGGCTCTATCAGCTAAAATCCATCACCCCACTGCCAGATGAGTCATTCCTTGTAAAATCAGTCCCTCCCACTGCTTCAGGATCAGCTGATTTTATTTATTTGGAGACCAACTTTATATTTCCTGAAACCTTTTTTTATCTTATTTTTTAGAAATTACTTTCTTAGCCCTCATAACCCTCACCTATCAAAGTTTTAAGATGCCTGCACTTTTGCAGGCACTGCTCATGTAATGTAACCTTGGGCAAAAAATAATCATTTGCATTTGACAGAGCAAAATTCGAAACTTGTTTTTTATTCATTCGGTCTTTTGAACTAAGCGCGAGTCGACTTGTCAGTCAGAGGGAAGCTTCGTCCTGACAGATGCTCGAATCCTTCACCTGCTGCAACTCTCAAACAGTTCGCATCAACATTTCTCTAGAGGTGACAGTGCGCTTCATTCTGAGAGGCCTTCAGCTCGGAGTGCCGCCTTAAGCTGAATATCCATCTGTTCATGTCCCGTTGAAGGATTTGTGTTCAGATCTGAGGCCCGGCTCCTGTCTCGGGTCTGACACCGCGCTTCCACTCCAGCAGGAAGAAACACGTCAACAGAATCGGGTGGTTTCATAGCTTCTGCACAGCCCATCGGACTCACAGTAAACCAGTTCAAAGCAGCCTGAACTCTTCATTGCACTCAAAGATGAAATATACTACAGCAACAAAAAGTTGTTACCTGTAGGAGTTTTTTGTTTCCTTGGTGCATGGTCAGATTTTGCTCTAAACAAATTTCAGCACCTTTTCTTTACCTTTCACTGCAAAAATACTTCTTGTCCTTTTTCTCCAGAACAAAAACACAAAAAACTGAACAGAGTGGAACTAGTGTGAACAATGAAATAGTATCGACTGGCTGATATTAAATTAACAGGTTACAGTGGTTGATTATACACCTTGCAACATGCTAACTTGTTGGTTATCCACTACTCAAAAAGAGCCAAAGTGGCTGTCGTTTGCTTTCTGCCTATTAGCAAAAGCCCCTAGCTGTGCAGTAAGTAAGCAGTTTATGATACATGTCAAGTAGCAGCAATGAAGACAGGGAACCCTTGGTTTATCTCTAATGTTATATCAGAAAGGTGAGCGGACATTTCTTTCTGAACGAACCCAGATTGCTGCGCCAGTGCAAAAAGTCATGAATGACACTAACATTAAGAGTCTTCACAATACGTCTGTTCATTTCTCCTGATCATCTGAGTCCAAGTTGGGGAGGGCAGCAGTCTAAGCAGGGATGCTCAGACTTCCCTCTCCTCAGCCACCTCCTCCAGAGGAATGCCAAAGTTTTCCCAGGCTAGCCAAGAAGCACAATATCCAGGTTGTCCTGGCTCTGCCCTGAGGTCTCCTCTCAGCTGGACATACTTGAAACTCCTCACCTGAGTGGCAACCCGGTCAAATGCTGGAACCCCTCAACTGGCTCCTGTTGGTGTGGGGGAGCAGTGAGTCTACTCTCAGCTCAAGTGTCTCCTCACCTTGTCTCTAAAGCTGAGCCCAGACACTGTTTGGAGGAAGCCAGTTTCAGCTGTTTGCGTCTGTGGTGTCTATGATCTCTTGCCTCCGGTCTCACCCACAGCTCATGGTCATGGTGTAGGAACATAGAAAGCAGATTTAGCGGTCTCTCTTTGTCAGCTCTCTCCTTACCACAGCAAACACCAGTGCTTTAACATCCTCTCAGTTTCCAGGTGCATTTTCTCCCACTTGCTATCTTATCATTCATATTAATTATTAATCTTGACAATAAGGTGGCATTTCCTCAGGATGGCATTTTGTCTTGGACATTTTCAAAAACATGAATAAATAAACACCGATAAATAAAAACAAACACGATTTATTATATTTGGCATCCTTGGATTTATATTTCAAATTTTCTATGAAAGTGCTGACATTGATCCTGTTCTCTTTACTTATTTTTTTTCATTATATTTTATAAATATTTATATAATATTAAAAAAACTAACAGCTGTCTTTCAAAGTGTCATTTAAAACTGAAATAACTGATATGCTTATCTTTGTCTGTCTGTCTCTACTTGGCTTTGGTCTGACGTCACTAGGTGCAATGAAAAGTATTGTAATGCTGAACTGCTAGATGTTTCTCTCTCCTCATATTAGCAGGTTAGCCAGCGTACAGCATGATGATCAAGGTTTGTGTGTCCGTCTGTAAAAATAAACATGGTGGGAGCATTGAGACTGACTAAAAAAGGATAAAGTTTCAGCTGGAGATTATGTGTTGATTTGTGATTATGAATGACCCCTTCAGACACAGTAAGATCATATTACCAGTCAGAGAGGATCTGTTGACTGATCAGATACCAAACCAAACAGCAGAGCAGTCAAATGAAACTCCAACAAAAAAAAAAAAAAAGAAAGCTCAAGGTTTTCATCATCAGAGTTGACACACTCCATGTAAAAAACAGCCATGTGATGGTAAAGAAGCAGAGTGAAGAGGACTGGAGTGAAGCGAAGAAAGCAGCCTGTCAGAGTCTCTGAGCTGCATGCGGGTAACGCTGAGCGCGAGCAGCATCACGCCGGAGTTTATCCTCGCTGCTCTGACTGATGTTTCGACAGAAAGATGCTCCACTCCACAATGCCTGTTGACAAAAGCAGCTGTTTGACCGGCCTCTGTTTTGACAGCGCTCACCGCTTTCAAAGAACAGAGGTTTTACTTCTTTTTTTTTCCCCTCTCTTTTTTTGGGGGGTGAGGTAGATCTGCTTCTGCTGTGTCCTTCACCTTGTCTCTTCCTTCCCTCAGGTTTCTTTTGATTCCTGTGGCAGCAAGTGTTCAGATTATAGCTCCTCGACACGTCCACCGCCTTAGGTGAGAGTCCTGTTGTCTACTGTACCTGTGAAACTCTGAGAAACATGCAGGTCCAGCCGGACAGCAGCATGAAATATATATAATGTGAAAGATTCAAGGGGAGTTTAGCTGCTACACAAGTCTGTTCAGACATCTCAGTGAGAAAAAAAAAATCATCAGGCCTCAAGAACGGTTATTTCTGCTCATTTCATGGCCTGGAGGTTAAAAAAAGTTATCTGGTTTTCATCTTAATTTCTGTCAGATGATGATACACATTTGGAAAATGTGCAAACTATTAAATAACGGTAACGCTAAGATTGCTTACATAGTCAAATTTTTTGCTAGCAAAGTATTTCATTAAGAATCCATTAACAGCACTTAACTAACCACATAATTACCGAGTGTATGCTTTAGGTACCGTACACCTTTAAATAGCTAAACTAAATATTTGATTACATCAGTGAGTCTGACTCTGATAACACTGTCGTGGAGAAGAAGACCACAGCCTCTAAAAACACAAAAAATGTTGAATCCGTGAAAAGTTCTCAGAGGACTCTGTGCAGTCCCGTGAACAACTTGCTGCTTCAACAGCAATTTACAGAGTAGCTAGCAGCCAGGTGCTGATAATCAAATGCACTTGGCTCACTGATCATAAGCAAGGGTGAGCATCTCTATAAAAAGAGAAGTTCCAGTAGTTTGCTGGTTTGAACTCCTCTGTAGATCAAAGTATATGAGGCCATCTGTCCAACAGCTGAAGCGTGGATAAAACAGTGGGAATGTCATTTTTTCCATGATGGAATGCTTTGGTTTAAATGTGGCTTATGTGTTGTTATGTGTCTGAACTCTGACTCATTAGTAGAAGTGGTGATGCACATATCCTTTAATTAAGTACAAGTAAATACAAGTAATAGCAGTAATAGTAATATATCCCTTCTACTTATCTAATTCACGGTGGTGCACGGGCTGGAGCATATCCCAGGTATCATAGAACCAGAGGCGGGGTACACCCCGGACGGGTCGCCAGTCTGTCGCAAGACAAACACAGAAAATGCTAAACATTGTTATTCAAGTTAAAGTTTTTGGCTAACACAACAGTTTCTTGTAATTTAAGAAAAAGTCAAAACTAATAGAATATTAAATATGTCATACAAAAATACATCAGTAGCAATTAAACGGTCTAATAGTACGTTTTCCTGTTCCTTCCATTTTGCCAGCATAGTGTAAATGCACATATCAATTATCCTGTATATTAGTCTCATCTGTCAGTGGGCCATAAAAACACAGAGCTAATTACTCTGACATATATAGTGGCTGTACACTGTACAAACACATACCCATCTTAATTTTCAGTTTCACACAATGTACAGTAGTATATTCTACACTATAGAATAGTAATTGCCCTCATAATGAGTATTGAGCATTGATGAGTGAATAATTTGGAATATAGACACAGGAAGTATAATACAAAGGACGGCCTGTTGTTTGTTGCCTCAGCTAATGGCTTCACTGCTGAATAATTACAGTCCAACCATGCTCAGCTAATGGATGCTCACATGACACACACACACACACACACACACACACACACACACACACACACACACACACAGGCATATGCAATTACAAAAAGACAAGACGTAAATGTGGTGTCTGACACACACACACACACACACACACACACACAGGCATATGCAATTACAAAAAGACAAGACGTAAATGTGGTGTCTGACACACACACACACACACACACACACACACACACACACACACACACACACACACACACACATTTAAATGCAGGCAAACACATCTCAATAAAAGGGAGGTTTAAATGAGATTCGTCTCTCTCCATCTCACTCATGCACACACACACACACACACACACACACACACACACACACACACACACACACACACACACACACACACTCTTCCTGTTGGTGAGTGAAGTGTCAGGTTAAGCAGAATGAATGGACTCGCTCTGAAAACACAAATTGCAAAGTAAACAGATTAGAGTGAAAACAGACTCCTCCACTCTTCCACCCCCTCAAACCTCTCCAGCTCTCCATCAGTCCATCAGCCAAGCTCCCTGTCCCTTTCTCTCTCCACCTCTCTCTCCCTTTGTGCCACTCGTTGTCTCTCACCCTCGGTGTGCATTTGTAACAGCTACATTTCAGGTGACGATCAGTTTTCTGTCAGTGTGATCAGTGGATTCACTTCAGGACACAAAGAGGGTTTTTTTTTGCATTAGTTCTTGAAAAGAAATCCACTAGAGTTTGCAGTTTGGTGGCCCTTGAATCACAGAACTGGATTCAACTTACTTGTAAGTATTTGTTGATCCACAATCAAGGCTACCATGTTGAATACTGAGGTGCAGTCATACTCTTATCATCAGCCAAGCCTTCACATTAAAGGATCAATTTGATGGCATAAACGAGTAATAAATTATAATGATGTTATAGTTTGTTAACATTAAAGTCAACTTTTATTAAAAATGACCTATTCCAGTCCTCTCCAGCTCCATATTTTTATTATTGGGCTCTATTAGAGTAGATTTCCATGACTTACAGTTCAAAAATTATCCTTATTTGTCTTTTGTTAGGCCTTGCAACAATGCTAATTAAGCTACTGTAGGATAGCAGTAAATATCCATCCTATGCTGATTATCTTCATATGATATCTGTATGTTTTACTTCTATGTGGCCAGACTTTCTTGTAATGTTTTAAAAGTGGTCTTGAACAATAGTTGTCAGGTTTACTGAAGGTTGCTGATAGATGAATAATTCAAGTATAAAAAGGCACCTAACACATGGGAAGAACACTCCACACACAAAAATTGGCAAAGAATCAGTTTTAAATTCAATCTCTATGAATTTTTTACTTGTTTCTTTAGCTGAATCTTTAAAAAATGCCAACGATAACACATTTTGCCAGGCATAAAATCAATATTTTTGCACCAACAAGGTGATTCACAAAGAGCTATTAGCCGAAACTTTGGCAGTTCGTCTTGTAATCGGAAGGTTGCCGGTTCGAGTCCCGGCTCCGACAGTCTCGGTCGTTGTGTCCTTGGGCAAGACACTTCACCCGTTGCCTACTGGTGGTGGTCAGAGGCCCCGGTGGCGCCAGTGTCCGGCAGCCTCGCCTCTGTCAGTGCGCCCCAGGGCAGCTGTGGCTACAATGTAGCTTGCCATCACCAATGTGTGAATGGGTGGATGACTGAATGTAGTGTGAAGCGCTTTGGGGTCCTTAGGGACCAAGTAAAAAAGCGCTATACAAGTACAGGCCATTTACCATTCATTTTTACATCTTGGCAGCTTGATGTGTCCTTAAAAAAAGACAAAGGAAACTAGTCAAAGGAGGACAAAATAAGTGTCAAGAAGCCATTCTGAAGGAAGGGAAACAGGGAGAAAAGGTTGAGGTATGCCAAGTTAGACGTGAAGTGGACTGAAGTGATGAATCTGCATGTGAAATATCAGGTTAAATCATTGACAATATGTGCGAATGAGGTCAGGTAAAACAGTGAGGGTCTTCTGTAAAACACGGTGGTTTGAGTATTCCCGTTCTGCTTTTTGAATCTTACCACAGGTAAGCCTCCAATCTGAACCGTCCTATTGGGATAAAAAGGTCTTTAAAAAAGATCGGGGCCTGACCGTTCAAGTCTTTGGGTCGTACATTTGAGTTACGAGTGAGCATCGGGATTTTTTATATTCTGGCATTTGAAGTTTGGATTTTTACATGCACAGTTATCTCAAGTCTGCCTCAGAGTCTGCATTCGGCTCCACCCTTTATGATATTTTATATGTGAGTAGGAGTATTACTGGATTTATTCAGGAAATAAAGACAAGCTAATGTGGAAGGAAATGTCCCTTTGTACTCTTTTAGGATTCCAATATTCCGGTCTAAAAGCAACAAACTCAGTCACTAGGAGAATTTGTTGTTTTATCCAAGGTAATGTCAGGATAAGTGACATGGATCACTGCGCATGTGATTAACCCCACTGCAAAACCCATCAGCACCATTCCTGCCATTCCTCCTTTATATTCCTGTTTCTGGTAGGCGGTCCTTGGTCCCTCTCACCTGGCGATATCGTCCAACTCAAGAAAGACCTCTCCCTTTACCTCTGTCACATTAGTCAATGTTAAAGTCTTTCAAATCTCTGTCCCAGAGTGCAAAAGTTTATCTTCTTCGCCTCCCTCATTTCTTTACTCCCGGTCTCTCTTCCTTCCTCTTGCTCTTTCACACTCTAATTTTTGGACTGTGATCTAAACTTCCAACTCTGTCTCTCTCTCACACACACACACCCACATGCAAACAAACACTTCTACACACATATGCTAGTAAACACACACTCGCAAAC
Organism: Aulonocara sp. 'chitande type north' Nkhata Bay; assembly: GCF_057382095.1. Taxonomy (NCBI): domain Eukaryota; kingdom Metazoa; phylum Chordata; class Actinopteri; order Cichliformes; family Cichlidae; genus Aulonocara; species Aulonocara sp. 'chitande type north' Nkhata Bay. The sequence continues at coordinate 7,817,907 of NC_141345.1, forward strand.
GCGAACACAGATTGCAATCAATATGCAATTTCCCCTCTGTGTATAAAAGATGGACCTACTTGGAGGCTGTCCCGCCGCTTTTGAGTAACGACGGGTCTACATGAAGTGCTGCTATAATTCTCGTAACTGCACTGCTTGGCTCCTAAATTGTGGTAAAAAGGATTTCATCTTGCAGGCGGATGCAGACACATACCACGGAGGGAACGAGTCCTGATTTATCCCTGACTTCCTGTTTCGTCTCTTCTGCTTCCACAGCAGACACATGAAAGGAGAGAAACGGATTATTTGATGCAACACTTTAACAGAAAGATAGCTTTGGCCCCCTGACACTTTAGAGACACTCAAGCTTCTTTCCAGAACAAAACTCCCTCCTTGCTTTAGCCCCTCTCATCTTATATTAGGGTTTTGAAGTAAAGACTTTGGGTTTCCACGATACAAAGGAGACTCGGTTCCACTCCTTTTCTCATTAGTCTCCAAGTTTGAATTCATGATCTTCAGTGAAGCAAAAGAACTGCTCTGCTGCCCTCTGAATGCAAATGAATTTTATAGTTTCAGGACATTTTTATAAACGAGAAAACAGGATTTGGAAACCTAGCAGTTTGTGTACAGTAGATTACAACAGGTTTTAGGACAGTAAGTGTGCTGTTGTAGTAACTCCACTGACAACATCAGAGAAAAGTTATTCTCATGTTACCTTATGCAAGCTTAAGTTGTCATCGCTTTAAATAAAAAATTTAGGTATACTTATATATATATTAGTGCTGTCAAAATTAACGTGTTAAAGTAGATTAAGCCGTCATCACGATATATATATACATACATATGTATATATGTATATATATATATACACATGCATACACATATATATATATACATATATAGGATAGAAGCTCCTCTTGAGTCTCTCTGTCCTTGCCCGGAAGATGCGGAACCTTCTACCAGATTGCAGAAGTTGGAACAGTTTGTTGCCAGGATGGGACGGGTCCTTCAGTATCTGCGCTGCTCTAGTCCGGCATCTCCTGGTTTAGGTGTCCTGAAGCGGGGGGAGAGCAATATATATATATATATATATATATATTAAACTCAGGATTGTGTGACTTTTATTTCAAGAGATTTTCGTTTTGGTTTATGAATAAAATGTCATTTTAGTGTTGCACAGGCACAGACGGGTTTCGGATATAAACGTCACTTGTGTGGTCATCGGCACTGATTTGAAACAGTCACAGCCTTTAAATTAGACAATCAAAACATATTACAAAGCTTACTTATTTTTGAGCTGCCCACAAGTGACAACAATTCAATTAAACCAAATGGCTCAGCACAGGGCAGCCCCACATTTTCTGGCACAGCTCTTCTTCACGGTTTAGAGATGGCCCCGGAGGCCCGTCCGGTCAGGCAGGACGAGTTTTAAGAGCCCAAAGTCCAGTATATTACATAATAGACCCGACCTCAGGGAATGGGCCATTCTCATCTCATCTCCCAGGCAACAGGTGAATTTCAACAATGCGCATTTGAGAGGCTCACAGACTTTTTGGAATACAATGCCTCCTCCGGCTGCCAAGCATTTATGGTAATGCTCCATTCAGTGGAAGAATGGTGGATTAGTGCAACGATGGAGCTGGATGTGCTCCATGTCCGTCCTGCTGCCGGAGGAGCCCCTGGGCACCAAGAGGCCTCGACCAATTGATGGCTTCAGGCCAAACCTACACGTGTAGGGAGGTTATTAAGTGTGCCTATGCCAAAAGGCACACTTATTACTATTGCTCGGATTTATTATTAAGTGTGCCTATGCCAAAAGGCACACTTATTACTATTGCTCGGATTTATTATTCTTCTTCTTATTATTATTATTATTATTAAGTGTGCCTATGCCAAAAGGCACACTTATTACTATTGCTCGGATTTATTATTCTTATTATTATTATTATTAAGTGTGCCTATGCCAAAAGGCACACTTATTACTATTGCTCGGATTTATTATTAAATGTGCCTATGCCAAAAGGCACACTTATTACTATTGCTCGGATTTATTATTCTTATTATTATTATTATTAAGTGTGCCTATGCCAAAAGGCACACTTATTACTATTGCTCGGATTTATTATTAAGTGTGCCTATGCCAAAAGGCACACTTATTACTATTGCTCGGATTTATTATTCTTCTTCTTCTTATTATTATTATTATTAAGTGTGCCTATGCCAAAAGGCACACTTATTACTATTGCTCGGATTTATTATTCTTATTATTATTATTATTAAGTGTGCCTATGCCAAAAGGCACACTTATTACTATTGCTCGGATTTATTATTCTTATTAAGTGTGCCTATGCCAAAAGGCACACTTATTACTATTGCTCGGATTTATTATTATTATTATTATTATTAAGTGTGCCTATGCCAAAAGGCACACTTATTACTATTGCTCGGATTTTTATTCTTATTATTCTTATTATTATTTTCCTTTTTCAGCCTGAAATTTCCGCGCGTAACTCATCCCACAGTTTTGACACAAGCTTCATATATGTTATATCATTTTGTGCGGCTGGATCAGGAATGGTGTGCTATGACTTTTGGTGTTTATTACTTCTATAGTTTTTTAAATATGAATATTTTAATGCAAGTTTTTGCCCATTCAAATGAATGGGAACGAACGAAAGTGAAACTTTACTGACTTTGTGGTGTGTTTGCTCACTCACTTAATTTGTGGTGTGTTGGCTCACTCTAGTGGTATGTCCCCGTATTTGGATTACCATAATGACAACAATATGAACGGCGCGCACAGCGTCGGTGCTTTCAGGAACCATTGGAATTCTTAAGGTTGCACGAAGCATTGAATAGTTACGGTAACGGCAAGGGTGTATGCTTGGTGGAAAACTGCATATCCCACAATTCAAAGCACGCCTCTACCAGTCAAACAATGGCGGCTGCCACTTGGTTTAATATATTCCTCTTATTTGTGTTTCTAGGTCACAAAGTAAACTTTTAAGATATTTTCAGGTGAGAATGTAGGTGTGTAAACGTCAAATATCTGCTCGTTTTGTCAAAACATCCCATATTGGCAACAGATTTTTCACGATGTTGGCTAGCTAGCCGGCTAGCGCCGCTTCACTCAAAAGCACCCAGGCTTGGCTTTCAGTGAGGCGTCTCTAACTCCTTTCATCCCCGATAGCTCCGCAAACAGTCTTTGTCTTAGCTGGACTTATTTTTCGTTTATATGGGCCGATGATGCTGGTCGATGAGGAAAAACTAACTGAGTTGTTTGGTGGTGGCTAACGCGGAGCTAGCTAGCCACCAGTATGTGTCTCTTTCCCCTCATATGTGGGGAAAGAAACATGTGAGGCGGCCGCCGATCGACCGGTTTTCAGGTGAGAATGTAGGTGTGTAAACGTCAAATATCTGCTCGTTTTGTCAAAACATCCCATATTAGCAACAGATTTCTCGATGTTGCTGCTAGCCGGCTAGCTAGTTCGGCCGGCCGGCCGGCTAGCTAGCTTGGCTAGCTAGCGCCGCTTCGCTCAAAAGCACCCAGGCTTGGCTTTCAGTGAGGCGTCTCTAACTCCTTTCACCCCCGATCGCTCCGCAAACAGTCTTTGTCTTAGCTGGACTTATTTTTCGTTTATATGGGCCGATGATGCTGGTCGATGTGGAAAACTAACTGAGTTGTTCATATACCGGTGGCTAGCTAGCTCCGCGTTAGCCACCGGTATGTGTCTCTTCCCCTCGTATGCGGGGAAAGAAACACCGATCGACCGGTGGTGGCTAACGCGGAGCTCAATCGTGGATAAGGGAAACCCAATGCAGGAGAAGCAGGCGGCTGGTGAACTGAATTTCAGGTAAGACGTTATTAACTGCACTCTATTTGGGTCAGATATAAACCGAGTTTAGGTGTAGTTTATTTTCGTTGTGCTGACAGTTACAATAACTGTACTGCGTGCTAGCTAGCACGACGGAGTTTCTATACAGCTGTGCGCGCTAAGTTACTGATTTTGAACTTTATGACAGCCTCCCCTATTTTCAGGCGAGAATGTAGGGGTGTAAACTTCAAATATCTGCTCGTTTTATCAAGAAGTCCCATATCTCTCACGATGTTACTGCTAGCGCCGCATGGCAGCTAGCTGGCTAGGGCGGGTTGGCTGACACCTAGGCCGGGCTGACTGATACCCAGGCCGGCTCACGCTCTCGTTTCACCGCCGCATGGCAGCTAGCCGGCTAGCTGGCTAGCGCGGCTTGGCTGCCACCCAGGTCGGGCTGGCTGACACCCAGGCTGGGCTGGCTGACACCCAGGCCAGCTCACGCTGTCGTGTCACCCCTAGTCTTTCGTGATGACTCTTGGTTGGCTGCTGGACTTATTTTTCATTTATATGGGCTGGTGATTCAGTATGAGTGTCCGGTGAACTGAATGTCAGGTAAGACGTTATGTATATGTAAGGTAGTGACTGGAATAAGTCACAAGGTGTCGCTGTTGAGCTTGCATATATGTTGTAAATTTTAGCAATTTTGACCATTTGTCCTCTGCAGGACACCGTAGTTCAGATTTCTCGTTCGCGTGGGCGCCATCTTGGTTCAGTGTTTACTGTGATGTGCAAAGGTAAGGACTGTCAGTGGCGAACTGCATTGATTTTGTTTAAAAATAAGTGTTCCACTGTGTAAAATAGCGGTTTGTCATTTAAGCCGAGCATATATTTTGTTTATTGAGAGGTTCATGTATTGTCTGATGAGAGTATGAGACAAAGATATACTTTTCTTTCTTACTCTCATATAAAATATTTAGCTTTTATTAAATAGTTATCTGAATCTTACAACCAAAGTTTGTATAATAATACACAAGATTGGCTGTAGACCATTGTTAATCATTCAGAACACTGTATAAAAATAACAAAAAACAAAAAGTGAATGAAAAGTGCATAAATATTTATTTTACGTGTTTGATGTGTGTGGCAGGGCGTGGTCTGCAGTGCCGCTGCAGTGGAGGTGGACCCACCTCAGCGGCATCTGCAATCACGCCTCTCAGGTGTAAAGTCTGTGCTCTCTCTGCTTTTTTTTTTTTTTTTTTTTTTGTGTATGTGTCGGGCTATGAGATGAAAAGCTACTTTCGAAACATCTTAACCTGGTTCGGGAACAGCACCATGCAGGACAGACGAGCTCTACAGAGGGTTGTGCGGTCAGCTGAGCGCACCATCCGCTCCGAGCTCCCTGACCTGCACTCAATCTACAGCAGGTGGTGCTGGACCAAGGCCAGGAAGATCGTGAAGGACCTCAGCCATCCCAACAACAGACTGTTCTCTCTGTTGAGGTCAGGAAAGCGATTCCGCTCCCTGAAGACCAACACAGAGAGACTGAGGAGGAGCTTCTTCCCGCAGGCGATACGGTCTCTCAATCACACCACCACACAGTACTGACCCACACATATGGTTCTTACACACACACTGGACTTTCTGGACTTTGGTTTTGCACAACACTGGTCACTATATTCTTCATTTCCGGTTAATACTTGTACAGCTGCTGTTATTGTGTATATATTTATTTATATTTATATTTAGATTCCTTCATACATTCTTATATAGTTCTATATTGTGTATTGTGTATTTTGTTGTACAGTTATTTTATTTTCAACTTTAATTTATATATTTATCTTTATCTTATTCTTCCCAGTTAAATTTACCCTTCATTCTAATTTGTGTTGTACAGTTATTTCATTTTTAACCTTAATTTATATTTTATTCCTTCCTAGTTAAATTTACCCTTTTTAATTTTTCATATTTATTTCCTATCTTATTCATAGCCTTTTCCTTTTTTGTTCTCTTTAGGTCACGAGCAGTTGTCCAAGCATTTCACTACATATCGTACTGTGTATGACTGTGTACGTGACAAATAAAATTTGAATTTGAATTTGATTTACAGCCGGCTGTGTGGGTACAGCAACTATGTGTGAAAAGTGGTCCATAACGTAATGCTTCAAAGTGTGTTCATGCAAACATTGTCGGGTCTGCTTATGAACCTCTGCGCACAGCGTCTACAAATTGGGGCTGTACGAAGTCACCTCATCTTTACACAAAACTGTAAGCTGTCATCTGTGAGGCGCGAGCGGTGTTTGGTTTTACCATAGTTCATGGTGGAGAATGGCTGCTCTGCTGAGTTTTGCTCTCTGTAGCCGTTTGAATGGCAAACTATACTGATTAGCGGCGGCATAGGCACACTTAAAATTTCTTCAGAAATTTTCGCTTTCTAGTTTAAGTTATAATAGCTTTTAAATGTGTCAGTTAAATTAGGTTTTGGTTTATAATTTACCCAGAACACCACTGAACATAAAAAGTTTCTCCTGCAAGTTACTTCAGTTATTTCTCAGTGTTTAGAGTTTGAAGAAAGAGCCAATAGACAGTCTGTGGACTTGATCCAGCTTACATTTATGAAATCCATATTTATTTTTATTTTTTGTAAAAAGCATTTTTATTCTTTATTCTGTTCTTGTATGTCCTATTTGATGTCCTTCATAAGTTATGTAAAGCATATTGAAGCATCTATTGACAGTTGTATACAGATGGAAAATGTTAGTCAAGGTGGGGTCAGTTTGGGAGGAAAAAGATAATATACTGCCGTGAGACCTCAAATCTGCAGCTGCACATCTTAATTCTGTGTGTGCACTTATTATTCACGCAGTTATGGAAATGGAATCACAAATTTATATGAATAAATGCAGGAGGAGAAACGAAACAAGGTTTCTTTTAACAAACTAACAAAAAAAAAATCAATATTACATTAATAAAAAGATGACTAACAACAGACAATAAGTGAGGTTGAGGGCTGAGGGTGACTGTGCTCTATCATAGTGTTTTATTAGCAACTGAAAAAGATGTGCTGAGTTATCAAGTTGAGATGAATCCACCTGACAGAATTCCAACTTCTGGCGTCAGAAAAGTTAAAGCAAGAAAGAGAAAAAAAAACAATCAACAACTCACACACTGCAGAGCTCTTTGAACACGTTGAAACGTTGGAACAAATAAAATCACAACCAATAGTAACGTTTGCTTCAGTTTAGTTTTGCAGGGGGAAAAAAACGTATGTTTAAAATGCAAGTCTATGTCGCCATCTCTACCCGCCCTGGTTGACCACACCATCCACCAGGTGTCCACTACTAATGCGGTACATCTTCGCATCATGTATGAAGTGACGTCAGTTAATTTCATGTTATTGTTTTTATCTTCATGTCGCTGTATGTAGTGAGATGGCCAAAGTGGTTGGTTATATGCACCAAACAAATGAATAATGAAACATTTCTATTCTTGTTCATCTTTGGAAGCCACATATTTTTTGTATTTGACTAAGAAATCAGTGAAAGCCATTATTAGTGTCACTGTTTGATGGACATTTATGTAAAGATATGGCAACACAGCCCAGTGACCCCAAAACGCCGCTGCACTTGGCGAAATGTATTTACAAACAACAACTGGAGTGTAACTACAAAAAGCTATATAAATGTTGATAATCCTGTCACCCTTGGCAGTTTATATAGTGAGTTTCATGACTGTGGTCCATAAGCAGTCCAACCTATAGACTTCTTAGTTTTTAAAAACTAAAAGAAGTGTAAGTATCTGTCATATGCAGTTCTTCCCACCATTTTTGTCATTTTGCAGTGCCCTTGGTATTTACTGTAGATGGATTTTGTCTATCAGAGCAGTTGAGTGATGGCCCAGACTTTTAACAAGTTAGTTTTCTGCAGTTATTGCTCCCAGGCAGGCGCCACAGTCTTGGGAGAGTTGAGGCTCACTATCTGGAGAGCTGTGTCAGACTTGAAGTCTCAAAAGAAAAAAAAAAGGGGGGGGGGGGGAAAGATCAGCTCTTCATCGTTTGATAAAGAAGAAGAGGACAAGCAGAAAGTCAACCAAAGGTACTCTGCATTAACAGTTTGTCACCATAACTGTGATGTGTTGAACATGTAGGGAGCAAACACAACTGTATATTAGTGAGTCATCCCATTAGTGATTGTGGAGAGTCTGAAGTACTAAAATTACTTTACTCAAAGATGTCCCTATAGAAACGCTAAGGTCGCTGTCTTACAGTCAAAACATTTTTCCCACAGTGTTGATGAACAATGTCATGAGTCTGAATAAAGATGTTACAGAAAACTCATGAAAACTCGTACATTCATAAAAACCTGCAATTACACCAGACAACTTAGATTCATAGCAGACATTATTAGCATGGGTCTGCTATCTGTAACATCAGGTTAAATAAATTTTGAGTTTTTTTTAACATGGAAGTTTCTCAACCTGGAAGCAAAATAGTAATGTAATCTGAAAAGCTGCCAATACCATAATACCAAACATGACACCATAACCGAAGTAAACATTCATTTACTGGTGTAACATTCATATTTTACATTTTAGAATTTTAGAAATTGTTTAGAAATATTATAGATACATATAATATTCTTGCACAGTGATGCACTTATACACAGGGAACAGGTTGTCACGGAATTGTTTGACTATGAAAAGCACAGCACAGTGTGTCTTTTATCCTGTCTTCCTTCTCTCACCCCAACCAATCGTGGCAGATGGCCCTGCCCCTCCCTGAGCCTTGTTCTGCTGGAGGTTTCTTCCTGTTAAAAAAGAGTTTTTCCTTCCTTCTGTTGCCAAAGTGCTTGCTCATAGGGGGTCGTATGAATTTGCATGTTTTGTTGGCGTTGTAGGGTCTACCTTACAATATAAAGTGCCTTGAAACGACTGATGTTGTGATTTAGCGCTGCATAAATAAAACTGAATTGAATTGAACAGATATAAAAGTAAAAATAAAAAATTGTGTCACTTGTCAGTTTTGTTTTGTTTTTATTGTTTGCTTTTGAAAACTTCTGATCATTGTCAATAGTTTTTGATTGGATAATGCTCACATAGCATTATCTCACATCCTTTCATAGAGGATGATCCAGTGTATCTTAATTAAAAGGTGCAGTGATGGACACACTGAAGCACTTTTCCTTAGGATGTAAAGAACTTGACCAGCTCTTTTTAGGAGTGCCAAGCAGATACTTCTGGGTCACTTTACTCAGTTTAGAACATGCTAACTTGGACTTGGAGTTAGCTGTGGATGAATCTTGTTGACCTGTAATAAATTGCTCCTTCTCCAAAGTATAATTTGTGGCAATCTTCTTGGCACTTAACCATGTACATTACACTGCTCAGTTTGTGCCAGAGGAGTTGATCCATGGCTTTCCCAATAAAAACACTATATCTAGATGAACTAATCAGCTTTCTGGGATTTAAGGAATAATGCATAAGTAAATATTTCACATTCATCCTTTAAAAATGTTTTGCATGCGACAGTACTGAACTAATGTTAGTTTTATATTAGTCTTGGTTTAGTTTTTATTAGGTGTTTAGTACAAGCCTACACCAGAGGTTGAGTTAGTCACTCAGATGAGCTTCAACACATAGATATACATTTCAACCTTAAGTACGGAGTGTGGAAGATTTTTTTGCGACTAAAGGAGGTCTTTTTGATAATGTCTCCAACGTCACTGAAGGTGAAATTTCTTACAAGAATGTAATGATTCAGCATCTGCAGAGGCCACAAGGTCTGAAGAGCCTCTGATTTAATTTTAGGAGAAAAGACAGGACCTTGCATACATAAAATTCTACTCCATTTAGAATGAAGGTAAAAAGGCTGCATTAGCCTTATTGGTATGGATCTGCTGATGTGTAGAATGAGTATAAATACGCCCTGTTAAGAGAATAACCTTCAGCGATAGATGGCAATATGTCTTAACTTAAGTAATCATCTTTGTTCTGGTCAGTATCGAGCTCCCTGCGATAAATGTTTCTATGTGAGTCGCCTGAATCTCTCCCTGTGTCCTTCCTGCACAGGTAAATCTAATCTTACAACATTTCCACAACACACGGTAAGTCTTTAGTGAGCCGACAAGCATGAAGTCCAAAGTCTACAATCCTGGGAGCCAGCATGCCCACTCTTGCATACTAACAATGAAAAAAAGACGTACAGTCAATATTGTGCATAAATAAGGAAGTTCTCTCAAAGTGAGGCACACTTCATCGTTACCCACACGGCAGGCTGTCCAGCCACCTGTGACCAAACCCCCTCTGCCCTTATTTTGAAAGTTCAATCTCTGTGAGCTGGGAGACTGCTCTAACCCTCACACCTGCCCCAGGTGCTGGGCAGGTGGAGGCGCTCATTTACTGGTGCAACGTATATGGGAGATACAAGAATCTCCTGGTTTTAAGAATTCACTTACAAAAGTGCATGCACATGCATTTATCCAACCTCCTTCCAGCTCAATAGAATCAAATTCTACTGGAAATACTGTACTCCCTTCACTTCACTGTCAACTTTTACACTCACGTAAGATATCCTGTAAAACTTACGAGGTGCTATCATACCTAACTTTAATTCCCCATCTTACAGCCAGGACCACACACTCCATCTTCAGACTGCAGTGTCAGCAGAGAGGTTTTTTTAAGGCAGCTGCAGCTGTGAGTCGAGGGTCTCGGAAGCAGAATATCTCTGCTTCGTTCATTTCTTCGAAGAAGCCGGCTGCTGTCAGCGCTGCAGACCGGTCGACTCTGCAGGCTGTCACTAACATTCTGTACAGGAAACTATCACTGACAGCTGTCAGACTCGTCCTCCCCCCTCGTCCTCCTCCTTTGTCCTCTTGGCATTGCTCCTGCTAGCTGTCTCTGCCCTGAAACCAGCCATGGGTAGGCTTTGCCCTAGGAAGCATTGTGCTGATGAAGACGGTGTTTTATTTTCGCCATTATGGTGCCCGTGCTGAGTATTCTTAGAGATCTAGTGAAAAACTGCCGATTGTGGTGAGGGAGAACCGTCAGCATTTTTTTTCTCCTCGTGTCAGCTGAGATAAGGATGTGTCAGTGCTTCAGGGCTGAGGTGTCACCTGTGGGAGGAAGCTCTCTATGTTGTCACCCACTGCCAAGCATCTCCTATCACCCCTCACGAAATGGTGTGTTCCACAGGCAGGGATGGCAGCAGGGGGCGAGGCAGAAGCCAGTGGCTGATGGCTTTATCACAGCAGCAGGTGGCCAGAGGGGGGCGAGACTGCTGGAGTCACACTCTTACTGGTCAGATCTCAAGATGGTTTATTGGATGAAAGGGTACTTAAATTCCAACCAGTTGGTTGCTCAGTGTTCCCCTGGGCTCTGGTAAAATCTTCCTTCTATTTTCCGATTTAAGAATAAATGTGCAGTGTGCTGTTTAAAAGTGAACTGAATAGTGAGATTACTGAATAATCTTCATGCGCTGTCATTAGTGTGATGGCATTTTGATTGGTGCTGGTATTTTGTGCCTATTAAACTGTTGTTAAAATAAATTACACTGTAAGTGGCATCCTCCAGGGCTGAAAAATGAAGGAAGTTTTAAAAACTGCAGTTCCCTCAACGGCCATTTGAGGCTGATACCTAAACCCATCCAATCCCCCACGGTACAGTAACCAAATAACATTAAAAAGCAAGTTTCCAACCTGGTACAAATACACTTTTTGGGCTTCTATGGATACTTTCCCTTCTTATAACTATACAGTAGATAATTTTTTAATAACTTGTCCATGTAAATATTTGTAAGGCTTATAGTTAGAGGCAGGGCTGCTCTCGCAGGCATGCCTACACAGTGACTTGTGCCAGTCGCTGTCTGCTAGGCCTCACCTTTGCTGATTCGAGTCTCTGAGCTACAGCACTTGATTGTGTTTGTGCTGTGCCTTGAGCTCCGGCCTTGAACCCACAGCTGGCGCCGAAGGGGTAGACGGATTGTGATGGTAATTTTTCTTTGTGACAACTCATGAGAATTTCAAAGCTGTTCTTTAACACTCCGACACTGGTCTCTCAATCTCCTGTTGGAGAACCGCGAGCTTCCCAATGATGGTATCAAACTTGCTGGTGTTTTCATTCTTTTGCCCAAACAGCCGATTCTGAAAACTCACAACTGCAGTGAGCTGTTCCGCGATGCAATCCAACTTTCGCTCAAGGGTGTTATGAGCAACACCCAATGAGTTCATGAGTACAGCTTGCTGTCGCTAGTATTAGTTGATGACTTTGCACTCTACACTTTCATTTGAATACTGCCACTTCTGGCTCCAAAGAACCAAGATGGCTGTAGTCAAAATGCTGACACAGTCATGGTGACTGTAAATGTAATTTATTAAAAGTCTGTGTTTATATTTGACTTTCTGCGCATTAATCCCATACATTAAAAGTTGTTTATTCTTACTGTACACACCACGGATGTGTCTTCATGCATACTCATCCAGGTAAGGAAATCCCAAAAAGTAGATTCTGTTCAGGAGAAATGGTAAAAGCGCTACATCCAGATGAACAGAATCAGCTTTTTGGGACTTCATGAGTATGTGTCAGCTAAATTCATTATTTGCTTTGGCCCCTGATTGCCAAAACTTTGGAGAACAAATTAACAACAAAAGAAAAAACATTTTCGGATTGAAGTTATTGGCCCAGACCTAAATCTGAGAATTAAACTAACGACAATCCTGTTAGCTAAACTTTATGGTCAATGAACAGTATAAATAAAAGTTTTGAATAGAAGTTTCCCTTCTTTTTTTTTTGGAAACACCAAGCGAGCGTGCCAGTTGTCAGCCTCCGCGTAGGCCCCGTGTCCTGAATGTGACACATGTAACCCGCCCATTGACTAAATCACAAGACATCATAAATAAGCGCCGTGGGCTCATTTGTTCCAAATAAAGTGGTGCAAACTGCTACTGTGTGCAGCGTGTCATGTTTATGACAGCATTACAGAGACTTTATGATGTCAGGACTGGGGGGGTGAGGGTTGTTTCTCAGCGCTTCGGTTTATTTGCCAGGGATAACAGACACATCTGAGATGCGGCTCCTCTGGGATAACACATTCATGGATGAGACATTCGGCTCATTTCACTGGAGAGGCGGATAGATTGCTGCTCTCCCTTCTAACTATCCAATCGCTCTTTGTTAAACAAGGCACAAACCCAATTACAAAGTGCCACATGCTGACAGTTTATTAACATCATCGCCGCGAGAGAGAAGTCGGGCCTCTCAGTGGTGGTGTCGACAGTGGGGGTGTGTTCCTCTCCTCCTGTTTGAAGTGCAGGGATGAAAGATTGTTCTTTATTCAGAAAAGAAGATTTGTGTTTGGAGAGGCTGGACAGGTAATCAGTTATACTTCAAATTTGTCTTCGGCATTTTTAAAGAATGTGAGAAAACAAGCCTAATGCCTCAGGTCAGTGTTTCCTGTTTTGCAGAAAGCTTGGAGAGGCTAATGGAGTAATATTTCTGGGCTGTGTCTGATCTCAGCCTCTGATCACTTCATTAAACTGATGTTGATGAATGCACAAAGCAGCCGGGGCGCAAAGAGACGCAGCAGATGCATCTTAATCAGAGAGAACAGGAGAGGAAGGTGGGATGCATATAATCACTTACTCACTTCCTCCCCACCTCTCTGCCTTCATCCTCACTGTAATGAACTCGTTCATGACTGAGCAGATCTGCCACTTCACGAAAAATGAAGAGGAACAGAGAGCAGATCTGAGCCGAGACCACCGGCGAAAACATTCAGAATGCTGCTGACGCTCGACTCCGCGTGCAGCGCTGCTAATTCATTCATCCAGAGATCCTTTTCCAAAGTGCTAAAGGCAGCAACGTCCCCGAGGATCACATTTGAGGTTTCAGGAAACAGCGTCTGGCTATACAATCTCAACTCAACAAAGGTCTAACAATAAGTGTTCAAGCTTAGACTATGAACATCTGCAATAAATGTTTACCTGTTTGTATTTTTTGCATGCAACTCAATTCAGTGTCAACTCTAATATCAGCTCTATAAGTCTGACTTAAACTATTGTTTTAGCTTATTTTCCAATAATGTTGCTTTCTTGTGTGTCTCAATAGGTCGTGCTTTGCATCTCTGTTGTAGAGAGTCACAGAAATGGGGAGCAAATCCCAACTTTGTTCATGGAGCAGCAGCAATGTATTCTTTTATAATATTTAAAAATCAGAGGCGCCGCAACTGGATCAAAATTAGAAAAATGCCTCAGTCTTATCAATGGTTCACCACAAAGCAACATTTATTAACAGACTTAATAGCGTTGATTCCTCAGGCAGCTAGCATAATGGCCTTTTTAGGCAGATATTTTTGTGTCCTCCAGCTGACTGAAAGTTTTCAAAGTTTCTTGGTGATCCATGTAAAAAGCAACTCCTTGTTCCCTCAAACATCTGACCGTCAGAGCCAGACCTTAGCTGGATCCAGGTAAAAGATGTCGAAGATGCAATGATCTTATGAGCCTACATCTGTAATCCCAGCTCACTCAAAGTTTATTTCCCACAGTCCTTTTTTGTTTCCACTAAATCAGAAAATTGCAGATAAGAGATTAGACTAATTACATATTGAAAAATAAAATATTTCACATGTTAAACACAGCAGGCGATAATTAGCATCAGGCTCCAGAGAGGAGGCCTAAATGACCACTCACTTACTGTGAATATTATCAAGGAAAGAGGATATCACAAGGATTTTGTACCAGGGTCCGACTGCCGTGGACATTTGTTGGTACAATTGGACCTTAACCTCCTCCTGGTGACGTCTGCTCATTGTTTATCGGTGGTTTTGCAGCAGTTCATTACAGTCGTCCAGGTTGTTCACCTTTAGTAATGCATCGAACTATATCAAAAATAAAAATGCTCCTTTCTCACCTTTCTTCAGTAAAAGCTCAACAAGGTCCACTTACAAAGACCTGCTGGTTCGATACGTGTTGACTGATCTGCATGAGGCACTGAAACGAGTTAAAAGCTTTATAAGATGTCGAGCGAAACTGGGCCCCGACTGGGATAATTACTTGCATAAACACAAACAAAAAGGAAAAAAAAAAATCTTCATTTCAGTATTAATGCAGGGCACCCTGAGAGAATCATGTTTACCTCATCGCTTTGTATTTGACATCACAGTGGACAGCTTGTTGGGAGACTAACCATATCATGGCCGGAGCTCCGCCACTTTCTGCTGCGTCTGGCAGAAACAAATGTGGACCATAAATCTGGCATATGGCTCGCCTGGGGCCACCGGCAGGTTTACAGCTACTCTGGGGGCCGCGGGATGGTGGGGGTACCACTTTGTGGGCTGGTCGAGTCATTAAAATGGGCCGCATGCCATTAGAGTGGACACACTATGGCATAATGTTGTATAATTTCCCTCTACTTTACACCGATTAATTATTCATTTTTCCTCCCGCAGGAGAAGAGGAGGCAGAGTCCTGGCCACGTATGCCGGGGAGAACAGACAGGAAGAAGCCTAATCAGTGTGTGTGTGTGTGTGTGTGTGTGTGTGTGTGTGTGTGTGTGTGTGTGTGTGTGTGTGTGTACTAAACATACACTTATGCTTGAAAGTTGAAACAATATTTAAAACAGAATAATCAAAACACTGCACTTTCATAGGTCAGGGAACTTAAGACAAGAGCACCTGTGAGTTAAATCACAGTTTTTTTGCTGCTTAACTCAAACGTATGCTTTTACAAAATACAGTAAAAGTCATTTCACCACTTAAATGATTTTTTCCCCCCAATATACACTTAACAACTTAGGAAATCGGTGTTATGTTCTGCAGGAAAACCAAGAAGCAGACATGGAAATGGTTTTAGAGCAGAACTCACAATAATTCAGCACTTGAAAGATGAAGGAGGTGTTTTTAAGGATGCTAAAAATGGCTCACTGTGTAATCAGACACCTTCGGTACTGCTGATCACACCAGTGAAGACCGTCGGTGTGTGCTGCTCTATGAATGCATGTATATTTCTTTATGTTTAGCCTCATTTTTTTAAATAACAAATTGTCTTTTCACCTTGTATGACTTTGTTTGTTTAGATGAGCTGCAGCAGCAGAGCAGTCATATAAAACCACTGAAACTCATGGAGCTTAAAATGCTGTTTTAAAAATATGCAGATAAGTCTGTTACTGTTATTTTGCAAGGGCAATGAGACGAGCTGTGGCCCAGTCCTCAGTGGTTTTATTAAATAGCGTGATGAGGCCCATCTTCAATGAAGATATGTGTGGCGGAGGCGTGGTCTCTGGCCTGCTGCAGAGGAGGGGTGACGCAGTGAGCTCACAGGGCGGCACAGAGGCGGGAAGAGCAGGTGTGCTGAACTGTCCTAATGAGGGAAACCTTTTTATGTCGTGCAGTGTGGGGGAGTGGGAGTGTGTGTCCTGGTGTCAGCTGATGAGGAGCGTCTGCATCCTGGGCATAAAAATCGCCACTCTGTCTGTGATGATCCTTGGGTCCTGTGCTACAGTATGATCACTGATTTTATAAAATAAATGTACTCATACACAAAAGGCCACACCCATTATAAGGAACAATTTTTGATTTGAAACTGAGATTTGAAACAAAAAAGGGCATCACTGTCTTGTTTGAGTAAACTTTTTTATTTCCACACTGATAAAACCACGATGAGGCTCTCCTCAGCCCTTTGCCACTGCGGTGGTCCTCCTTGGACTCTTGTGCTCTGGGGAGCCTCTGGATGTGTGGGGCCCGGGTCTCCTCCATGCCTGCCTCATGACCTGGGGGGCAATATTACACACTTACATCTTATGAACATATGCCCGTTCACACACACACAGGTGCTCACACACTATCTTGGTTGGCTTCTGCCTCTAAAAATATAATGCATTATTAGCACTGTATGCTGCTCATACATTCAGTGTTTATTATTGACTGTCACATGTTGGTTGTTGTTGTGGTTTCCCTGCTGTGTTGTCTTCTTTTTCTCTCTCTCAGCAGGTGATCAAGCAGATTTTCAGTGTTCTCTCTGTCCCTTTTCTCCTCCATTTTTCTTCCCCCTTCTTCTGTTAACTGTCTTCCCAGCCTCTCTTTCTTTCTCTTTCCTGGCCCCCGGTCCTGTCTGTTCAGACTGTAATAACTCAAAATGAAAACGATTAAAAATAAATAATAATAAAAAAGGTTGAATAAAATATGACAATTAAGTGGACCAGTATAGCAAAAGCCTTAATGGTCTACATGGGAAAATAAATCTGATTGCTACAGTGTCGGACGGACATCTGAACATTTGAAAGAAAAAAACAAAAACCCATGATGATTTCATTTTACAGAGCCTCTTTTATGCTTTTCCTCGTTGCTATGGCTCGAATATTTATAAGGAAATAACAGAAAGCCAATCAAATTATTTTAATGACCAGGCTTATCAGTGTGCAACAACAACAACCTTTGAGAGACTAGTCAATAGTTGGTTGCCAGACCTACTTACAAGCCAGTGTAATCACCAAACAACTACTGATGACTTTTTGTCCTGTTCACGACGAGGTTGGCAAGCTTTTTATAGTCTAGTGTGACTGAAAGGAGCAAATTAAAGTTAAACTGAAAACAAACAAACTAAAACAAATAAAACTGATGCTGGTTTCTAGATCTGTGAGCTTAGTTACTCAAAAAAAGCACAAAGGTGTTGCTAATCAGATAATTAAGGAGCACAGGCAGATTATCAAAAAGCACATGAAGAAAACAAAAATCAATCTAACAAACAAAAGCATCAAGCAAAGCATCAAGAGTTTCTGATTGAAAAACATAATTCAAAATGCATGCAATGAGTCCTCTTACACAGAGGATGCAGATATTGTCATCCTATAAGACAGCGGTCCCCAACCTTTTTTGCGCCACGGACCGGTTTCATGTCTAATATGTCTAATAATGTCTGTTTAATATTTTCACAGACCGGCCTTTAAGGTGTCGCGGATAAATACAACAAAACAAAATGATATGACCAAGACAAAAACTGTGGTATTTTGTAAATATAATAATAAATTCACTGTGAAATTGTAATTAACTTTATTAGCAGCGCCCCCCTGAAATGCACCAACAACACTGAGAGCAACATCCTCCTCTCTGCCCCTTTTGCTTGCTGGTCGCTATAGTAATGCGTAAATATTTCTTTCAAAATAAGACACACAACTAAAACACGGGAAAAGACCCAGGGAAAACAAGTTAACAATAAAAACCCTGAAAACCATCAATTTCACACCGAGCCTCAATTCTCGCAGCCCAGTATCAAACCACTCGCGGACCTCTACCGGTCCATGGCCTGAGGGTTGGGGTCCGCTGGTCTAAGAGACCACTGCTGTTAGGACAGGTATTATTTCTGTCAGGATATTTTTTATGTTTCTGTGGGTGAAAATATTTCATCTACAACACCTGAACTACCCCAAGGATCATATCTGTGGGATAATATTTGACAAAATATATATTTTTCCCATACTCTAGTCCAGGGGTGGGCCATTCCAGGCCTCGAGGGCTGGTGTCCTGCAGGTTTTATATCTCACCCTGGGTCAACACACCTGAATGAAATGATTAGTTCATTACCAGGCCTCTGGAGAACTTCAGGGCATGTTGAGGAGCTAATTTAGCCATTTAAATCAGCTGTGTTGGTCCAAGGACACATCTAAAACCTGCAGGGACACTGGCCCTCGAGGCCTGGAGTTGCCCACCCCTGCTCTAGTCAGACATAGCATGTTGTCTTTAATTGGGACAGATGATATGCTGCTTCTGCTAAATGACATAAGTGTTGTGTTGAGGTGTGTTCGAAACACCTGAGATTGCTGTTATTTGCTGTTAAACTGTGTGTGTACAAATCAGTATGTACCTCACTGCCACATCAAGCCTTTTGTGAAAACCGTCATTTTCTTATCATCTAAAATACCAGTTTAGTGCTGTTTTATGTTTAACCTCCTACCTGCCGTCCACATATGTAGACATCACATTTTGGGTTATTTAGACCAAAATACTCAATTTTGCTCTACAAGGGCCTGATATCCACTTATGAGGACATTATACTGCTACTGTTCTATCAAAATGTTAAATGAATATCCTCATTTGTGGCTCTTATTTTTCTTAAAAACAAAAATAAGGTAAAAAAAAATCTGGTAATTCTTTGTTTTTACATTCATCAGGCCCCAATCAGCCCAAATATCAAAGAGAAATTAAAAATGCATGTCGTGGAAGAGTTCGGGTCTTAGGAGGTTAAAGATTTGAAAGTCCACTCAGCAAGCTCCAGATTGTACAAAATGCAGCTGCTACACTTTCAGTGAAAAGCAAGGAAAAGGAGCCAATTATGCAACTTTTAGTATCACTGCACTGCCAACCAAAGAATTTATTGATTACTTTTTAGGCCCTTCATGACCAAGCCCCAGACTACATTTCAGAGTTGCTCTGCAACTGTCAAGCTGGGTGCAGCCTGATGTCCTCAGGCAAGAACTTGCTCACTGTTCCTGGGTCTAAATTAAAGGCGAGACTGGACCGGTTCTTTGTAGTCAGGGTACTGAAGCTCTGGAATAAGCTGCCTGGGGAGCACTGAATCAGCAAATCACAATTCTCCATTTAAACCACTTGTTAAAATTCAGTTTAGTTGTTTGACAAAGTTCTGGTGCAGTGTTATAATAGTTAAAAAAATTTACCCAAAGAATGCCAAAGAATAAAATACTGAAGCCTAAAAGCAAACCAGAGACTAAGAGTTTGGTCTCCAAAGTTCACTTTTAGTCCTGTTTTAACCAACGAGAATTAGCAAAGTCACATTAATACAAAGTGATAATGTCTAAGGTGATAAGGTCAAGAAATGGGAAGAGCTTAAATTTTTTCACATTAACAGACTGCAAAATAATAACAAAACACAGTTAAAAGATGAATGCATGTAAAAGTAAACTAAAGACATTTGTTTAAAATGCAGTTTTTAAACCAGTATATGGATGACTGTCTCCTACCTGACCCCCTCAAACTGTACGATAACTTTATCATATCAAATGAAGCCATGCAAAACTTTACTTTTATGCTGTGAAAACAGGCCAGATTTCAGCCTCTTTCCCTCATGTACATCGGTGTGAGAGTATTTTTTGAGCAGTATGTTTTAACTCTCAGAAATTAATAAGTTATGGTGATAGTACAGGAAACATTCAGGGATGAAAAACTTTATTCAAAACTGCAGCTGCACCAGATTTACATCGATTTCATCACAAAGTCAAAATCTTTTTTTTTTTTAATCCAGCATATTTAATGAACAGAGTCCATCCTGCAGCAACATGTGTCTGTGAGCCTTAAAGAGGGACTGTGATCAAATCCTATGTGTGGAATCTGTAGATGTGAAAAGTCTCCCTCAACCTGACAGTCATGATAAATGATTTCTCTTATGGCTGAAACCACCGTATTCATTCATGTGTTTGAAGATACTACTGAAAGATGCAAATACACCTGTATTCTCCTTTTATTTGCTATTTTACATACTTTCATGTCAAGTACACTGAGTTTGTGTTAAATGGAAAAGGTTGTATACAATTGCCTATGCACAGGTACAAAGACACACAACAGTCCGCAATATATCAAGAGACCCTTGACACTATCTCTGATACTTTCGAGTATTTCACTGGCATTGTACCAGTCTAAGGCAGTCTTGGCATTGCAGCTATGATATCACTATTAAAGCTGAAGCAGCTAATAGGTTTTAGTTGAGAGTGTGTGAGTGTGTGTGTGTGTGTGTGTGTGTGTGTGTGTGTGTGTGTGTGTGTGTGTGTGTGTGTGTGTGTGGCTAGAACCATCTGGTCCTAAAGGATGAACAATATTTCAAAAAAGTGTAGAATGACATAATTAGAATGAAGTTAGGAAGAAAAGTAAAATGTTGACCTTTTTTGTGAACCTCAGGGCTAAATGTGTTCCTTCACTTCCTTTCTAAATGCTTTCCTTTTCACTTGGGAGGTAAAATGAGGAAAAATAAGTCCTGAGAGGAGTGATTGTCTGTGGCCTCACTATCCAATCTCCAGTACCGTCACGAGCAATCTGTCGCCATTTTAAACCTGTAAGACGTTAAACTTTTCTCCTTTTAATCCTCCTGAGAAACTGACCAGAGAGGGGAGGAATGCACCTGATCAAACTACCTCCAAACCCCCCGAAGTGGAAGAAAGGGAGCTCTGTTTTCAAGGGGAATTCACAGGTAACCGAAGCCTCCGCCCCCTCCACGGCTGCCCAGACACTTTCCCCCACGCTGGTTCACTTCTCCCACTTGAAGCAGCACCTTGTCCCAAACTGAACGACCGCGATGTAATTAGCCTCAGGAACACAAAGACTTCAACGGCCCCTTTTCGGCACTGTACAAAGGGGACAGTCGTCTCGGTGGCTCATTAGGAGACAGAAGATAAGATAACGAGGTCTAGAATGTCCTCTGACCCGCCATCCACCTGTCGAAAGGTGAGCTGGACGCAACTCCAATTCCCTCCCTGACTTCTCTACATTACCTGCTCAAAGCAGAGGTCGCAATCCCTCCCACAGGACTGGCTAATGGATGTAACGAGAGGGGCGGGTGGGTGTTCAGCGAAGTGTCAGGTTTCTGAGGTGAAGAAGTAGAGGAGGCTTGCGACCCCGGGAGTCATGCAAAGTATGAAGGACGGAAAGAGGAAATAAAAGGGGAATAAACAAGCTCAGGATGAAAGAGGAGATGAGACGGGTAATTGGAAGGTGATGGATATAAACTTTCAACTTCCTTTGGAAATACATATGAAAGCCGATCCAGGTTCTGACATTCTGAATACGATTCCACTTTTAAATTTGTGGTGGGTGGTAATCCCATGGGAGTGAGTGCTGAGTTCCATTTACATCCTAAAAATCCCAGTTTTCACACCCGCAAACAGCCAATCATTTGCTGAATGAGCATATAAATGTGATGTCATACAGTGGTAATATTTCAATATGTATGGCAAAGTAAGAAGTGCTGTTAGATCAGACTCGTCTCTCACGGACAGACTTGACCCCCCTTGTGTATTCCAGCACTCGAGTACTCCTCAGCTCCTGTTATGTTTCCAAACGTTTATATTTCAATGCTGGAGTATTTGCTTCAAATTGATTTGCTGCAAATGTAAATATGCTTTTGTTGTTTACATGCTGTTGTGCAGTGGGAATGTCTAGGGGTACGTATGTGTTCTTGTTTGTGCAAAAATAAATGAATATTAAGAATGATTTACGCTGAGCAGAGAGGAATGCATTTTCATTCACTTTCTCCTTTCCATCTAACTGGATGCTTTGGTCCAGTGTAAGGACAGTCTGAGTTGTTGGATATTCCCCAAAAACCCACAGGGTTCATGTGATTTGGTCCAGGACCACCATCAGGAGCTGTTTGGCTCGGAGGACTATGCACACAGCTACAAAGCCTTTATCTGGAAGTCAAATTTGGATTGTAAGGAGTATGATGTGCCTTAAACCAGTGTCATTGTGTTTAACCTGCTCTCGGCTTTATGTGTCCTTCCCCTTCAAAGGCCTCGCAAATAGCGTCATTCCAACCTGTGGCCACGATATTCTCCAGGGCATAGAAAGAATTACAAAGCCAATAGTTTAATGCAAAAATGGTTTATTAATTAAATTTAATGAACAACAGAAAGCTCTGAGTGTAATAAAGGTTAACAGGCCTTAAGTATGACTGACACCTACATGGCAGGAACCTTCAACGAGGTAAAACGCATGAAAAGACAAATTACCCTCAGAGACCCGTCGCTTTTACTGTTTTTCAAACCTTTTCCAAACGACTGAATTTGAAAGTTAAATCAAAAGTGAGTGCAGTTAACTTTTTGTTTCCTTAAATGACCCTCTCTCAACAACACTGGCACTTTAGACCACCGTAATGAATGCTAATGTATGTAAACACAATCAATTTATTCCATCAGCATTAAAAAAAAAAAGTTTTGGGTGGCTTTTACCCTCCACTGCGTCTGTGACACAGGAACCCGCTGATGGCTCTGTAGTTAAAATATGGAGTTTAATCCGTCTCCAAAACGCCGTCCAGGTCGACGAGCTCATTTAAAACGTCTTGACAGTGACGGGAGTGACAGCTGATCTTCCGAATAAATGGAGCGGCTCGTCAGATAGACTGTCAGAAGACTCCAGCGGCCACAACTCCGATACCCCTCTGTCTCTGGCTGCAGGCTGTGGAGCTCCAAGTGCTGGAATTGATGATGAAATGAGTTTTTGACTATGGAGGGAGTCCTTTTTAAACCTAATTCCTCCTGGTCTTGCCCCAGAAATACAGATCTGACATGTTGTAGAGAAAAAAAAAATCAAGGGCAATCCAATCAACTTTCTGTCAGAGAAGAAGAGGGGCGGGGCCGTGGCACAGAAGGGTATTTGAGGATTTGAGTATCGTGTGGTTTGCCCTTCATCTTCTGCTTTCTGTTTCATTTGTTAATTGGCTTCCATGTATGTGTTGCAG
Source organism: Aulonocara sp. 'chitande type north' Nkhata Bay (assembly GCF_057382095.1). Lineage (NCBI taxonomy): Eukaryota > Metazoa > Chordata > Actinopteri > Cichliformes > Cichlidae > Aulonocara > Aulonocara sp. 'chitande type north' Nkhata Bay. The sequence continues at coordinate 7,841,140 of NC_141345.1, forward strand.
TGTTAGCTTGACACTGGCTGAGCATCTCTGATCGAGCCAGCAGGCGGCTCACGACGTGTTGACCACAGAGTGTTTGAGCTGGCAGAAGCAGTTTCATATCACACTGTTCACTTCAGTAAGAGAAGGCTTCCGTTTCTTGAATGCCCAACAAACGGAGAATCTTTTGGGAATGAAATAGTCAAGGCTGAAAATGACAGAGCTTGTCTCACAATACCAGTGTACAAGTGTTGTGTAAATGTGTGTTTTCTAACTTCCAACTACATTTCTGGCTTCTTGTGAAAATAAACTGTGCGACATCTGTAATTCATGAGTGTCTGTCTTGGATTTGGCTGAACTTTACAGAGCAGTTTGATGTGTGCCACAAGTTTAAAGGATACAAACCCTGTTACAAACTCAAAATTGAAGGAATCTGAAGAACCAGCCTCTTTAACCTACCCAATCTCGAGGAAGCAAATTATGTCTGCAGTTGTTGTGAAATATACAATCAATTTATTCTGTGTCCACTCTGTTTATTGCAGCAGCAGTTTCTTGTTGTTCCAAGAGAAAATTAAGTAATTTGTTCAAACCGAGTGTTAAGTGCCTGTTTAAACTGTTTTTGGCCATGTTGTTGACATGATATTGACCAGCAGCTCCCAGAGCTATTACATGGACGGCCATTAAATCTGGTCACAGCTCCCTTAGGATATATCAGAATATTTATCTAGTTTTATCTAGCATCACAACCAGAACAAACTTTGAATACCGAGTTTAGTTCTACTGCTTATGTAAACATGCTTTTCACAGCATTCTCAGAAATAAAATGTTGCATCACTCAGGCTCTGAATGGCAACTACGCAATCTTCAAATAGAAAGAGGAAAAAAAAAAAAACTGGAACGTTTGCTGTGTGAGCCAGAAATCTCCCCTTAAAGACTTAAAGAGAAAAAGAAAAACATTTTATTGAGAATACTGCCCTTAAATCGATGTTTTGAAAAACAAGATATAATCTAAATGAAAAACAATTTAGTAAAAATTGTAAGCAGCTAAAAAATTCAATTAAATGCCCCAGCTGCTTACACGGAAACAATCAATTGTATTTATTTAGAGGTTTTCTGAAATTTTGTGTGTAAACATGCAAATTAGGTAATATCTTATTAAACGTGCTCTCATTTGCACAAATTAAAATTGCCAAAGAAAAATAAGCATCTAAATGTGTATTTTGGATATTTTCTTTCTTAGTCTGAATGCACTCCACACTGTATATAAATGCCACTTGTTTTGCACATATTCAACTCTGTATATTTTATATATTTTATTATTATTATTATTATTATTTTTTTTTTTTTACTATTTAATTTGTAAAAATGTGTATACACACACACACACACACACACACACACACACACGTAGGAAAATATTTAGTATACACATCCAGAAATGCATACACTATTATATATTGTACATATATTTATTAGTTTCAGGTTGGCCATTCTTGTATTTTGCTCGTTTGTGTTGTTGTGTTTGCACATCTCTGTTGCTTGTGGGGCTCGCACACAAGAATTTCACTCGCATGTGCTGTGCCAGTGTGCCTGCACATGTGATGTGACAATAAAAGTGATTTGATTTGATTTGATGAGAACATGTTATGGAAGCAAATAAGCCAAAAAGAAAAGGAAACAGCTAAAAGTACAGTTCAGTTTTATTGGTATAGCATCGTTTCAAGGCACAGTCATCTCAAAGTGCTTCATATTTTAGGGCAAAAACAGCAATAATAGAGAGAAAACTCCAGATGGCTCATAATGAGCAATATTTTGTAACAGTGGGGAAGAAGAACTCCCTTCTTCGGTGGGTCACATTGGGGTGGGGTAGGAGAAGTGCTCAGTGTATGGGAGTAGGGTGCATAGGTTCACCTGATCAGCCCTTAATATAAGCTGTAGGTACATGCAGCATCTCTCTTTAATATGTCAACTTGCTAGCCTTGTGCAGTCAAGTTGGAGTGATAGGTATTTTGCTATAAACAAGATGTTCTATGTTGTCATCGGTAATGATGTCAGATTTAACAGACAAGCTCACAGTCAACATCCCTTCAAGAGGAAAAAAAAAATGCACACTTCAGTGATGTTATATTTTTTCCTACTTCCTTCAGGTTTAGCACTTGTAGCAATATTCTGATCCAGACTAGAGTTTCACAGCTGCACCATTCAATCAATTCTAGACGTATTCTACATGTCTCAGGGATCACTTCCGACAACAAAATTCAGTTTGACAGATCTGATATGGTTCAGAAAATTTGAGATCTCCACTAGACCTTAAAGCTTTGTCGATTTGCAGAAAGCTTTGCTGCACAGTGAATTACTAGCAGGTCATAGAGGTTTCTCTTAGCTTTAAGAAACTACAGAAAGTACAAGTAAAGTAACACGTTGTAGACTGTGTGTAATAGAAAGAAAATGTGCTCTCAATGAGAAATATGACCACTGATACATGAACACTTCAGTCAGTCAGTGCTTGCAGTTATTGTGTTGGATGCTCGAGAGAACGGCAGGTGTTCTTTGCATCTGGGTCAGGCATCAACATTCATTTTTTCAACATTTTGCCTGCGTGCGTGTGTCAGCCTTCCTTTTTAACCTAAGCTCCAAAGACCTGAGCAGCCTGTCTGGAGAGAAAGGGGGGGGGGAAAGGAGTTTACTTATGTTTAATCCATGTTAAGCCAAACTAATACTACACTGGAATATGCTCTGAAGAAGCCACTGCAATAAGGCCAAGGTTTTTGTGCTATTCTGATCAGAAATTCAGCTGCTTGATACTTTAACGCTTTTCAAACAAAAGTAAACACGGCAGAGATATAATTTTGTTTTGTCTGCTTATGTTTTCTGTTCCTAAAACACAGAATTAATGTCATTTTAGTTATTCCTCAATTTGAAATAAAAACTTTATTACAAATATCTTGACATGAAAATCGAACACTGAGTTTTATGTCAAGGTTGCAGTGGACCCAAACGCAGATGAACAAAATGTGGGAACGGAACTGGACTATAACAAGAGGCGTGCCTTTTATTGAGGCAGAAAAACAGAACATGAACCACACACACACACACACAAAAAACCCCAGATGAATGAGAAACTAATCACAAAAATCTAAACTGGGAAAACTAAATACACAGAAATCAGGAACACTATGAAATACATGAATACCTGAGACATGGGAGGCTAGCAGCAAATGACAAGCAGACAATCCAGCAACAAAGGGTTTAAATACACCGAGGAATTATGAGGGAATGAGACACAGGAGGAGAGCACAGCTGTGAGTAATCACACACACTGGGAGGAAGCAAAACTGAAAACACTAACATTGGACACGAGACCTTCAAAGTAAAACAGGAAACATGAGACACGCACAGAGACACGGACTTGACACTGAAACGGGGAGAAGCACAGATGTGAAAACATAACTTCACGTGATACAAGAAACACCAGGAAGGCACAGAGACAGGAACCTAAAGACCAGGAACTATGAATAAGATAAGCAGAAAACAATAATGAGAATCAAAACTACCACAAAACATTGTTTACCACCCGCTAAATCCAGTGTATTTAACTGTAAAAGTAACAAGTGGTTTAGTAAAAGAAAAAAAATCTGATTTATTTGGTTGTTTAATTCCTGCTCTTTGCATATAATCTACCCTCTTCTTTCTACCCCTCCTTCTCTATCCACTTTGCATTAAATCCACCATTAGATGCGCTTGGTACCACCAGAGATTGTAGGCAATAAAACACATTGTTAAAGTGACATGTAATTACCCAGCCTGTCTTTTGACTAATTAAGTCAGTGCTGCCTATTATGTGGAAATGTATAAGGAAGTCAGGTGATCAATAACAGTGAAAGAGAAAGACAAGCTAATTTCTCAATGCTCGGATCGCTGATTCCTGCAATATCCCGGCTACCATGTTTATTATAGTTTCAGGCGGCCACCGTTCGGTCCACTTTGACTTCATCGAGCACGTTGGCGCTACGCTGTACGGTTCAGAGATGAGCTTACAGAGAGTGTGTGATGTTCTGCTGCAATAAAACAAGATCCTTTTAATTTCATGCTGCTATAAACTGCCAGTCAAGATGATCAGAGCAGGGTTAGCTCAATATACAGTGTTATCCAATATACAGTATTTCATGGTTTCATGGCTGACACAGGCGGATTTAGAGCAGGGCAATGGCTTTAGATATTAACAGAAGCATATTCAAAATTGATCAATGGACATGTCTGAGCAGAGGCAAAATGGAGCAACAGATTAAGAGCTTGGAATTTACTCCGGAGTGGAAAGGACCCATTAGTCGTTCTTGCCTCTGGTTAGGATGCCTCCTGGACAACTTTCCTTTTTAGGTTTTCCATGCATACCCAGCTGGGAGGAAACCACGGAGCTGCCTCAAAACCCACTTCCCAAACCCAATTCCCACTCAACCATCTCAAGGTTTATGGACAAAATATCCAATGAGCAGCAGTTCTCTGGATGAACGTGCCTTGTTGATGAGAGAGGTCAGAGGGGAATGGCCAGACTGCTTTGAGCTGTAGTGATGTGTCGGTCGCAAACGAAACGCCTCTTAGAGCCGACTCTTTGAAGTGAACGACGCGAGCCGGCTCCTTATCACGAGCCGTGGGTTTTTTTTGTTTTTTTTTTTTCTTTTTTCTTTCTCTCACCCTCTTTCTTGCACTTTTTTTCCGCTTCACTCCGCACGCGAGCCTTGTGCTTTATGCTGGGCAGAGGGGGGGGGAGGGGCGGTAGTTACACTGGCAGTAGCACAGGAACAGAGCGGGAGGGAGAGAGAGAGAAAGAGAGCCAGGGACAACAACGTCACATTAGAAAGGTATAGTAATCATCCACAACTATTTCCAGGATGCTAGGGGCAGTGTTGAGCTTTGTTACCTAGTGGCTACACAAGTCAGGAATTACCAACGACCGGATTTGGTGTGTGGTAGTAACAGGTAAATGAACATTTTTTTTTAATTATTTGAATATATATGAGTGCCTGTGTATAAATACACAAACAATACACATATGCTTTCAATTGTGTAATTTAAGTGATCTAGGTAGCTCTGCTTTGGAAGTTCAGTTAATACTAGAAATGTCACGGCTGGCGGAGTGAGCCGTGTGGTGTGGAGGAAAGGGAGGACCCAAAATGCAGCAGTGACTGATGATACGAGTGATGTTTATTTACAAAGTGACAATGGCAGAAACAGGCAGTGAGGCATGACAAAACAACTGAAGAAACCTAAACTGGGAGAACTAAATGACAAACCTGAGACCATACAAAAGGGGTGCGGGGCAGAGAGACGCAGAGACAGGAACACCATAGAACGCAGAGCTACACGGAGGAACGCAGTGATACATGGATGAACACAGACGAGCCGACAACGAACACAGACCGACACCCACTAAATATACACACACAAGGTAATCAGGTAATCACACACAGGAGGGAAGAACAGCTGAACCTAATACACCTGGGGACCGGAGGAGACAAGCTGAACACAATAACAACAGACACAGACCTTCAGAACAGAACAGGAAATCCAGAACACGAGCCTTCAAAATAAAACAGGAAACAGACTGATGTACAACACAACACGGGGACATGAACAGAGCACCAAGGACAGACACAGGTAGGGCTGACAATACACCAAACTTCAGGTTAACCCTAAACTAATACAGATCAGAAAAAACGCAAAACGCTGGGTCAACGACCCAGGACCATGACAGTACCCCCCCTCCAAGGGCTGGCTCCAGACAGCCCAAAACAAAAACAAACGACCAACCCAGGGCGGGCGGCGGGGGCCCAGGATGGAGGGACCAACAACGAGCAGAACAAGCTCCAGCGGACCGAGGGAATTGTCCAAAACAAAAACACACATGCTGGAGTACCAGGACAAAACACAGTTCAGGAGGCCGGCCCAGAGCCTCACAGCTCAGAAGTCCAGGACAGTTTATCTTCTGAGGCCGGCCACGTCGGCGACACAGCTCCGAAAGCCGACCGAGCGGAAGGCAGCGGTGGCGGAGCGGAGGCAGTTCAGGGGGCCGACCGTGCACACGGCAGCGGCGGCGACGAGGAAACCGTTCAGGCGGCCGACCGTGCGGACAGCAACGGCGGCGACGAGGAAACCGTTCAGGCGGCCGACCGTGCGGACAGCAACGGCGGTGACGAGGAAACAGTTCAGGCGGCCGACCGTGCGGACAGCAACGGCGGTGACGAGGAAACAGTTCAGGTGGCTGACCGTGCGGACAGCAATGGCGGCGTCTAGGAGGTCGTCCATAGTGACGATGACGCTCCACCAGCGGCCTGGCAGATGACCGCCGACGTCGAGGCGGCAGTTCGGGACCCAAAGGTGGCGTGGCCGTCGCAGCACCAGACGAGACCGAAGCAGAGGCTGGACCAGGCGCGGCTGAAGCTGAAGCGGAGGCTGGACCAGGCGCGGCTGAAGCTGAAGCAGAGGCTGGACCTGGCGACGGCGTGGGTGAAGCAGTGGCTGGACCTGGCGACGGCGTGGGTGAAGCAGTGGCTGGACCAGGCGACGGCGTGGGTGAAGCAGTGGCTGGACCAGGCGACGGCGTGGGTGAAGACACAGAGGCCGCAGCTGGCGAGGATGGAGACACAGAGGCTGCAGCTGGTGGCGATGATGGGTCTTGGGGCTGGACGGGCTCCTCGGGCCCCCCAGCTGACGAGACAGGAGGCTGGCTAGGTTCTCCTGAACCTCCAGCTGATGAGTCTTGAGGCTGGACGGGCTCCTCGGGCCCTCCAGCTGGCGAGACAGGAAGCTGGGCGGGCTCCTCGGGCCCCCCAGCAGGCGAAGCAGGAGGCTGGACGGGCTCCTCGGGCCCCCCAGCGAAAACGGAGGCTGGACCAGTGGGCACCGGGGCCCCTGGAACACACAGGTCAGAACCAGTAGGCGCACGGGCCTCTGGCAGGCACAGTTCAGAACCAGCAGGCGCACGGGCCTCTGGCAGGTACGGGTCAGAACCAGCAGGCACACGGGCCTCTGGCAGGTACGGGTCAGAACCAGCAGGCACACGGGCCTCTGGCAAACACAAGGCAGACTGCAGCTGCACAGAGCATTGACCCAGCTCAGGCAGCGACAGCCGGATACAGTCCTCAGCTGGCTTCTTAATCTCCAGGGGTCCAGAGTCGGCCGGGGGCTGGGACCCAGCCTCTGGGGAGGCCCTGGAGTGCATCACAGTCTCTGGGCTGGCCAGCTGTTGCGGACTGACAACTGCGTTATGTGGTGTGTCTCTCTGCTTGACATGAACAGGTGAAAAACAGTGCTTTTCCGGTTGGATGGACTCGACTTGTAATACAGGCGGAGCTGGTGAAGATGGTGACTGACTAGGTGGCTGAGCTGATAATAAAGCTGATGAGTCTCTTGCCAACTGAGCTATTGACTGAGCTATGGATTGTAACCAAGTGTCTAATAGGTCTGGCTGTAACTGTAATGGAGGTGGCGATTGAGTGGCTAACAGAGCTAGTGGCTGCTGGGCGGCTAACTGAGCTACCTGCTGGGCAGCTGGCTCAACAAACACAGCCCCGGAATAAACAGTCATTCGAGCTGGCGAAACAGACGGAGTGTCTTTTCCACTCACCACAGCCGGCAGTTCCGAAGTCCTACTCTCCGGCTGTGGGGCGACGCGCCGACGGCGCGATCGTCGCTTCCTCCCGGGCGAAACCTCCGGCGGGCCGGGCAAAATCTTCACCGCCAGGCTGGGTTGGGAAGCGGTAGCGGCTGGAGGGCGAAGGTGCAGCTCATGAAGGAGGAAGTCCCGTGCCAGCGGGTGAAGCGAGTCTAGCAGCCAGGAGTGTGCAGAGAGTAGCTGCTGTAGCCTGGCTTCTACAGCGCGGTGGAACTCTTCTTCCTCCTGCTCGAGCCACAGGTTTACCAACCTTGCGACCGTGTCGGTTACCTCCTCCCGAAACTCCTGGGTAGGTGCGAATGCTGCTGGGTCCATGTTGGTCGGCTCGTACTGTCACGGCTGGCGGAGTGAGCCGTGTGGTGTGGAGGAAAGGGAGGACCCAAAATGCAGCAGTGACTGATGATACGAGTGATGTTTATTTACAAAGTGACAATGGCAGAAACAGGCAGTGAGGCATGACAAAACAACTGAAGAAACCTAAACTGGGAGAACTAAATGACAAACCTGAGACCATACAAAAGGGGTGCGGGGCAGAGAGACGCAGAGACAGGAACACCATAGAACGCAGAGCTACACGGAGGAACGCAGTGATACATGGATGAACGCAGACGAGCCGACAACGAACACAGACCGACACCCACTAAATATACACACACAAGGTAATCAGGTAATCACACACAGGAGGGAAGAACAGTTGAACCTAATACACCTGGGGACCGGAGGAGACAAGCTGAACACAATAACAACAGACACAGACCTTCAGAACAGAACAGGAAATCCAGAACACGAGCCTTCAAAATAAAACAGGAAACAGACTGATGTACAACACAACACGGGGACATGAACAGAGCACCAAGGACAGACACAGGTAGGGCTGACAATACACCAAACTTCAGGTTAACCCTAAACTAATACAGATCAGAAAAAACGCAAAACGCTGGGTCAACGACCCAGGACCATGACAAGAAATGTGTTTTGGAGTTTGTACGTGTTTTGTCTCTAGGGGCCACCGCATATATTTATATATAAACATATATAAATAAAACCACAGGTTTTTTTACATTAGTAATTCCTTTTGTGCATAATTTTATATTGTTGTTAATAATAAATTAATTAAAGCAACAAAACAACCTGAAAAGCCGGTTGGGAGCCGAAAGAGCCGGCTCTTTTTAGTGAGCCGAGCCGAAAGAGCCGGTTCTCTAAAAAGACCCGGAAATCCCATCACTATTGAGCTGACAGGAAGGTAACAGTAACAGTAACTCAAATGACCACTCATTACAATGAAGGTCTGCAGAACAGCATCTCTGAATGCACATACATCGAACTTTGAAGCATATGGGCTCTAGCGCCACTCCTGTCTGCTCAGAACAGGTAACTGAGACTATGAAATATACAGCCTCCCCAAATAAAGTCAATGGGACACTGTAAAAATGAAACACTGGAAAGACTCATCTCATTGGAATTCCATTAACCTCTTCATATCTAACAAATCAAATACATTTCACTTAGAGGTTGGTTAGATGGCATTTTAGCAACATGTATGTAACAAACATAGTGTCTGGAACTAGAAGCTGTTACCTTTCATATCATCTCTCTTACACACATTTGGGTAGACATAAAACGAATGCTACTATTAAGTTGCTGGATGTTAAGAGGTTAAACGGTTGCCTTAACAGGGACACTTTTTTTAATACTGCACACCTGCTGCTTCAGTGATTGTATGTAAAACACAAACAGGCTCATCAGGACATACTGATTTGCACGTGAGCAAACCTGCAACATCCAAAGAAGACAAACATCAATAACAAAGACTGTTTTGACTGCATTTCTTTTCTTTGGCGGCAGAAAGATTTCTTGTAGCCTGACGACTTGTTGGTAGATTTATATTTTGTGACGGGCTGGGTCTGTGACCCAGCATTTTGAGCTATTTTGTATTTTTGATTTCTGATATTATATTGGAAATATGCTAAGTTCTTGGGTTGTTATTATTAGTTAGGATTTAGTTGAGTTTTAGTCTAGTTTATGTTACTCCTATGTCTCCTAGTTTATGAGTCTTTTTCTGTTTGTCATAGATGAGGAGATAACACCTCATCTATGTAGCTTCCCTTAGTGTCTCTCCCCTCTGTGTCCCTCTCTTCAACCCAGTTTTCTCCATGATTCCTTTTTTATTGTGAAGGTCTTGCTTCCATGTTCAGTTTTGCTTCCCCTGTGGTGTCATGTTCATTTGTGCCAGCTAACCGTTTCCCCAGGTGTTTCCACTTCCCTAATTACACTTCTGTGTATTGAAGTCCTCTGTCTCCTTCTGTTCAATGTTGGGTTGTCTGTTTGTCTGGTGTCATGTATGTCAAGTCTCAGGATTATTTTAAAGCTTCGGTTCACCTTCATGTCTCTCGTCATAGTTTTCATGTTAGCGTTAGCTTATCCCAGTTTAGGTTTTAGTTTAGTTCTATTCTCAGTTTGACTTTGGCTTTGTTTTGTGTTTATAGAATAGAATAGAATTCAACTTTATTGTCATTGCACATGCACAGGTACAGGGCAACGAAATGCAGTTTGCATCCATCCAGAAGTGCTTTAGTGATATAGATATATTACAATATATATTAGCAATAATATAGATATGTAAGTATATTACAGAAATGGGTCTACTATGGTATGTTATAATGTACACGGTATGAAGTATGTTGTGAATATTCTATAACTATAAGTATGTACATGCTGTAGTGAGTACAAGCTATGTACAGGATATGGACAGGATATAAATATGAAAAACTATACAGAATATGAAACAAATAACTTTACAGAAATCTGAGATATACAGCTATACAGAAATGGGAACTATGCAAGTTGTAAACATTTGTGGGGTTAAAAATTATCGTATGTACAGAATGATTATTTACACAGAGCTATACAGTAGTGCAGTTAAGATAAGTGAGATATGTGGATAATTTCTACAGAGGCTATATAAGTGCTAGTGGTTGTGAGTGGTGGTTCAGTCCATGTTATTATTGTGTGTTTGAGGGTACAGTTGTCCATTGTGGGTGTGTGTATGTTCAGTCCATGTGTTAACGTGGGTCAGGTGGCAGAGTTCAGGAGTCTGACAGCTGTGGGGAAGAAGCTGTTCCGGTACCTGGTGGTCTTAGTCCGGAGGCTCCTGTAGCGCCTCCCAGAGGGCAGGAGGTGAAGAGTCCATGTGATGGGTGACTGGGGTCTCTGATGATTTTCCCAGCCCTTTTCAGACACCGCTTCCTGTAGATGTCTTTTATGGCAGGAAGTGGTGCTCCGGCGATGCGCTGGGCAGTTTTCACGACCCTCTGCAACGCCTTCCAGTCCGAGGCAGAGCAGTTCCCGTACCAGACTGTTATACAGTTGGTCAGGATGCTCTCGATGGTGCAACGATAGAAGTTCACCAGGATGTCTGAGGACAGGTGGTTCTTCCTCAGAGTCCTCAAGAAGAAGAGGCGCTGGTGAGCCTTCTTGACCAGCTTGGAGCAGTTGGTCGTCCAGGTGAGATCCTCGGAGATGTGGACTCCCAGGAACTTGAAGCTGCTCACATGCTCCACAGCCGTCCCCTTAATGTGGATGGGTGGATGTGGGTCAGCATTCCTCCTGTAGTCCACGATGAGCTCCTTGGTCTTCTCTGTGTTAAGTAGCAGGTTGTTTGTGTCGCACCACTCAGTCAGACAATCCACCTCCTCCCTGTAGGCGGCCTCATCGTTGTCACTGATGAGGCCAATCACCGTGGTGTCATCTGCAAACTTAATGATGGTGATGGAACCATCAGCAGGTCTGCAGTCGTGGGTGAAGAGGGAGTAGAGGAAAGGGCTCATCACACAGCCTTGTGGTACACCGGTGTTCATTGTGATGGTAGATGAGCAGTGGTTATCCAGCCGGACATGTTGGGGGCGGTTGGTCAGGAAGTCCAGTAACCATTTGCAGATGAGGGAACTGATGCCCAGGTCTGTCAGTTTCCTGATGAGTTGTGAGGGGTGGATTGTATTGAACGCTGAACTGAAGTCTATAAACAGCATTCTGGCGTAGGTGTTGTTGTTGTCCAGGTGTGAGAGGATAGAGTGCAGTGCGATGGAGACTGCATCCTCTGTGCTCCTGTTCTGGCGGTATGCGAATTGGTGGGGGTCCAGGGTGGGGGGGAGACAGGATTTGAAGTGTGCTAGGACCAGCTGCTCTAAGCACTTAATGATGATGGGGATGAGTGCTACTGGGCGGTAGTCATTGAGGCAAGATGGGTTGGAGTTTTTGGGTATCGGGACGATGGAGGTGGATTTGAAGCAGGCCGGTACCACAGCGTGGGCCAAGGACAGGTTGAATATGTCTGTCAGCACTCCTGCAAGCTCTCCAGAACACGCTCTGAGAACACGCCCAGGGATGCCATCAGGACCTGCAGCCTTGTGGACATTGATCCTGCTCACCCCCTACATCGGTGGGGGAGAGAGTCAGAGGTTGGTGGTCTGGCGTCACGTCTGCTTTGGTTGTGGTTGTGGGGTTCCCTCGCTCAAAACGAGCATAAAAGTTGTTGAGCTCATTGAGAAAGGAGATATCAGAGGATGCGGGGGAGGGTTTGGTGGTCCTGTAGTCTGTAATGGTCTGGAGTCCCTGCCACATGCGTCGGGGGTTGGAGTTGGAGAAGTGTTCTTCTACCTTCTTTTTTTAATGGTGTTTGGCTTTTTTGATGCCCTTCTTTAGATTAGCCCTGGCTGTACTGTAGGCGTGTGCATCTCCTGACCTAAAGGCGGTGTTGCGTGCCTTCAGGAGGAGACGAACATCCCGGTTCATCCAAGGCTTCCGGTTGGGGTACATGGTGATCCGTTTCTGGGTGGTGACACTGTCTGTGGTTTTGGAGATGTAATCCAGTACAGATGAGGCGTACTGGTCCAGGTCTGTGTGGGTGAACATATTCCAGTCTGTGTTTTTAAATCTGTCCTGGAGCACTGAGTCTGTCCCCTCTGGCCAAACTTTAATTGTCCTCACAGCAGGTTTCACACGTTGGATGAGTGGTGAATACCTAGGTGTGAGAAACAGGGAGAGATGGTCCGATTGTCCAATGTGGGGGAGGGGTGTGGCTTGGTAGGCTCCAGCCAGGTTGGAATACACATGGTCTAAAGTCTTGTCTCCTCTGGTGTGGCAGGAGACATGTTGGTGGAATCTGGGGAGGACTGTCTTTAAGTTGGTGTGGTTGAAGTCGCCAGCAACAATAAAAGCAGCCTCAGGGTGTTTATTTTGGTGTTTGTTAATGGCTGTAGAAAGTTCTTTCATGGCCAACCTAGCATTAGCGTCGGGGGGTATATACACGGCAGTGAGTATGATAGAGGTGAGTTCTCTGGGGAGATAATAAGGTCTGCATTTGACCATTAAAAACTCCGCATTAGGTGAGCAGTGACTCTCAGTAGTAGTGGAGTTCACCAACCATTGTTAATATAAATGCACAAACCTCCACCTCTGGTCTTGCCGGAGTCATCTGCTAGCCTGTCGGCTCGGTGTGTGTGGCGTCCTGATAACTCGATAGCATTGTCCGGGCAGCTGTTGTTCAACCATGTTTCGGTGAAAAACATGACATTTGAGTCCATAATCCATCTGTTGTTAGTGATGGAGAGCCGTATCTCATCCATTTTGTTTGCCAGAGAACGGACATTGGCGAGGAAAATACTGGGTAAAGGCAGCCGGTGTGGTGTTAGTTTTAGCTTAGCCCGTAGCCCTCCGCGCCTACCTCGCCTTTGTTTACAATCTCGGCGCCGTCTGCGTGCACTTCCACCCGGCCGGGGAGAGTGGGCAGCCTCCAGTGTTCTGGAGATCTCTGGGATGAGTTGGAGATCGGCGATAAAACTGTTGGAGTTATGAGTCCAGATGTCCAGAAGCTCTTGTCTGCTGTAGGTCAGCAACGCACAGCAATTCTGGACGAATGATGATGATATGATATCAGCCACAATGAATACTAGCTTTTTGTTATACTTTGTTTTTCTCTCATGTCTGCATTTTGGTCCCCACCTCAAACACACTGGCCCACCCAGCCGTGACATATTTTTAAATTCATTTTCCAAATCTTCCGAATATTTAATGATTAAAGTTTTAAAATGCATGAAGTGGAGGACACTGTGCGCTAGCCTTTAGACATGCCCGTAAACCAAATGCACTGGGGCTGTTTAAAATAAAACCAGCGGTGAATGCAAAAGCTGAAAAGGTCACTCGTCTTCACATTTAAGCCTATTGAAGAGGTGAATTGATAACGGACATTTTACCTGAGTTCATTGCCTTGGTTTAGTTTGTTCCCTTTTCCACTGTTTGCTTTTTGTGATTTTTCAGTTTGATGATAAACTACTATCATGCTACATGGGCTAAATCAATTATCGTTTCTTTGGTATCTTGTTTTTCTATTACATCAAAGCCTTGATTATACTTGTGGACACAGACACACACAGCTGGAAACATCATTTGAAGTCTGGCACCTGGTGCACACAAAAAACAAGTGGGCAAGGAAGTTGATGACAAAAATTTCAACATTCAGACCCAAGTGGACCCGAAAGATGGGGAAAGTATAATCGAGGTTTAAGAACAGCCTTTTTATTTAAGTCACCTTATATGTGACACTACCTAAATTAATAAATTAATTTATCTGTCTTTGAAGAAGTCTGCATCTCTTCTCTGAGTTCCTTTGGTTTTATGCAGTTAATGATGCACATAGATGAACCTGTTCATAAAAGATTAAACATCTGCTAAACACTCGACCAGGTTTACAAGAAATCAATCCCAATCCACACAGCGTATCAACCGAAGGCTAAAGACTGAAAAGTATCACTTTAACTGGCTGACTGGTCAGGTCAGCCAGTTAAAGTTAGGTATGTTTGAGTGTGTTTAATGGGGTGTTTTCTCTTTTGCAGCTGCGATGGGGATTTGGGGCATAATGAACTGGGGCATATGTTTTAGAAGGTTTCTGACATGTTTTGAGAGATATTTGTAGACAGTAAATTTAAAATAACAAAAAACTGGAAATATAGAAAAGAACAGCTGTTCTTGGTTTGCGTCATTGCTTTGCGGTTTGGGGTCTGTTTTTTCATCTTAGTCCAGGATTCTTTGTCCGGCTTTTCACGCACCACGTCGCATCCTTCCTTTGTGGTGAAAACAAGTCTTAGACTGAAATGACAAAGTTGACTTGTTAGAGCCATTTGCTTCACAGATAAATTCATAACTGTGTGGTGGAAACATGGTCACTGGCCCAAATGGGCCAGCAGCTCGGCAACATATTTCTTTTTACCAGGCCTGGGCTCATTGAGGCTTCGGCTGTGTCAAGCCCTGCATTTAAACATGCACGAGCCAGCTCTCTCAGCATGTTGTGGTTGCACATTCATCTGTAATTTGTTATCTGTTCACCGAGGGGAACCAAGCTCATTACGTAGAAATGGGATAAAAATTTGGATACATTTTCCTGATTAAAACTGCATATTGGGGTCATGCTCAGTCAGAAATTCGTATTTTTCCAAATTCTTTAGCTTAACAGAGTATTGTTACCAGCTGTCAGACAAATTGAGTTCAACCAGGAAAAATGCAATAAACAGGCAAAAATAGAGATTCTGTGTTCTAACAAAGAGACTGTTTGGAGTGACTTCAGTTACGGTGTCAGCGTGCACCTACGTGGAGACCTCAGACGGCGTTTTTCTTTCTTTTCATCTGATCGTTAAAGTCGAGTCTCGTTTTAGCAAAAACAGACTAAATTGTTTTTAATACAGTGCATGAAATAATTCAAGAGGGAAAACATATCAACATTATCAGACGTGACCTGATAGCATAAAAAGTTTTTATCTTTGTGCGTACAGAACATCTTGTACCTTCAGTCCACAGCTGACGGCAGAGAAAGAGGAACATTGTCTGCTTGATCATGATCTTCTCAGCTTCTCTTTCCACCTGTTGAACAGCAGCACACTCCAAACTGCAGTGATTTTTTCTGCTTTTTTTTATATCCATCAGGAGGAAAATGGAGCTTCTGTCCAAGCCGGACTGAGAGGAGATAATTCACAGGAGGAGACAGAGGAGAGAATGGGCTGAAATGAAGTGAGGAAAGGAGAAAGGAAAATTGATGGGAGGAAGGCGGCATAAACACGACGGGTACTCCTGGTCCATCTCGAATGAAAATCCAATTTCAAAAAGGGCTTGTGGAGTTTACGGTGGAAGAGAGAGAAGAAGAAGTAGAGGAGGAAGGTAGGGGGAAAAGCAAACAGAAAGAGAAGCGAAAAATTGTGTGTTGCAGATGAGCTGCAGTGAGAAGCATTGTAAATCCTGAGGGCCTGAGGAGAGACAATGATCTTCAATTACCAGCTGTTCTGTTCTCAATTTTAGACAAGAGCAAAGGGAGAAATGAAGGAAAGGAAGAAGGAGGTGTAGGAGGAAGAGGAGAGGAGGGGGAAACACAAATGGGAACAGAACGGGGTCGATTCACACCGGAGCTGTGAGGAAGGATGGAGAGATAAAGAGACTCGGCAGAGAAAGGATGTAATAATTTTATTCATTGTATCCCGTTAGCAGGAATGCTCCTTCCCGGACTCGTTCTCGTCCTGAGAGCCTCGTCACAGATGCTCCATTTGCAGATTGGACGGTGTGTAAACAGCTTTCTCCTCGCCGTATTACACCCATCTGGCAGAGCAGTTTTGTCACAAACGCCCAGTTTCCCCCTACCACTTCACCCCATTTGCTCCTTTTGTGTCGTTTGCAATTCAGAACATCTTTTCCCTGGCAGATTTGTGTACACAGGACTGAACAGAGACAGTAGCGGAGTAGAGTCGAGTCGGGGGAAACAAACATGAGGCCTGATTCAACATCCTGCTTCTCTGCGCCACGCGCTGACACGGCAGTCAGGAGAGCAAACAAGAAATGTCACACTCTGTTCCCACCTTCACTCGGCCTATCAGATCATTTTATGAATGTAAAGTGAGACGAGAGAAGATGGAATTTTAAGAACAATCCCATTATTTGTTTTTTGATCAAATTAGCCGATACTTCCCCATTTCTTATTTCAAGTTAATTGTATGCCACATTTATCTCAGTCAAACCACTTCAGCATTAATTCTGTCTGACCTTCAGATACACAGAGAAGGCCTGTCCTGGTGTGCGCCTGGTGTACTGATAAAAAATACTGCAAAGGTACACAGATGGCGATGTAAATCTATGAATGTTAAACCTAAAACTCTGAGTCTGCACTCCTGACCTCTGATCATTTTCTCGTAGCCAGACTCTAAAGAAAGCCAATAAAAAGCTAAATGTTACGTGATCATAGCCGGTGGCTTTGCATTTAAGAAACTGCAATCACTATTTACTTGCATGTCTGATCAAACAGGACTGCTCAGTGGATATCAGACTGTATGCTTACCACAAATGAGGGACACACCCCGGATGGGTCACCAGTCCAAAATCAGAGACACAGTCAACCGTTTACATTCACACTTAAAGCCACATTAGAATCACCAGTTAAACTAAACTAGAGATAACCTTTACAGGTGCAGGGAGAACACACAACTACCTTCATGCTGTGAGGCAACAGTGCTGCCCTCTTCCAATAATAAGGGAGCACCAAATCATGAGTAAATATTGATTAGTGGACATAAATGAACAAAGACTTGACCTTCTTTATTCCCTTCTTCCCGCATTTAAAACAGGTCAACGGGAGCAATACTCTAAGGAGACACTTTAACCCTTTGACTATGGAAAAAATCCCAATGCGGTCAGTCGGCATAGCCCACGTTCATAATACACTGTTGGAATCCTGCAGATATGTGTGTGAGTTTCGGTGGCCCTGAGAGGTCAAATGCACAAGCAACTAGAAAAATGCTGCAAAAACACACAAAACACAACAGAGCTTCAACATAAAAGAACAATAGGAAAAAAAATCGATTACGTTTCTGTGCATTTGACCTTTCTGGGCCACCACAGAAGAAGATGATGATGATGCAATTTAGCTTTAAAATAAATGCATGTGGTTGAGCTCACATTAAAAAGTGTTCTTTTTGCTGGGTTTCATCTCAGCCATAGCTGCGTTTTTATTATTTTGTGTATTTTATTTATTAAATGCAGAAATGTTGGGTAGTTATCATAAATGAACTCCTGCCTAATACATGACAAATTATCATTTTCCCTTTGAATGGATGAGAAGAAACCCACATGAACTATAGACATGGAAACGTTACTCTTGTTTCAAATGTATGGATAGATAGAAACATATATGTGTACATATTAAAAAAAAAAATTTACACATAACATATAATGTAATTGCAAGGAGGTATTTCTGTAGTCTATTGATACTAGATAGTGGAAAAGGGGTGGGATTAAATAAGCTTATGCTTCTTCCTGCTCCTTTTTGAACATGGACGTTATTTGGAGTTGTGGTTGCTCGTTTTCCTTTTGTTTGCTTTGTTCATTTGTCTCTTTTAATTCTATTTTTTTTATACTTTTTCAACATGTTCAAAATAAAGATTCAATCAATCAATCAATCAATCAAACTGAGTTTCAATTAAAGTTCTGGCCTAAAAACAACCTCAATCAAAGCTTCGTGCGACACGTGGCTGTGCTAGCTTTCAGCGGTAGAATAAATATTTCTGTGCGGCTTCAAAATTTCAGGAATGAGGATTACTTTCTAGCGCTGATGAGGACTCGATGCTGCCTTCTTTGTGTTTTAAAGTGACGTACCTCGAGAGACTGTACAGCGACTAATCATCCACACTGTGAGCGTCGCTGCATTGAGGATGATTAGCTTCCCGGCGTAAAACATCTTGTTTGTCTCTGAGCCGTTCTGCTTTGTGTTGTTACATCAGTAGTTTGTTTTCTGCATTGCTTTTGCATTCTCCTAGTTGACTTTGCTTAGCTTATGTATTTGGTGATGGAATCGCGCTGAATGCAGGCCAGAGCCGTAGCATTTGCCATGCTAATTGCTGGCAGATAAACAGCAACGGTGCCCTTCTACCAAAACAAGGAGGCCTTTTTTTTAACGGTTGAAGTGACTCCTGAGGTTCTGGCAGCTTCGCTACCTGAAAGAAGGTGCCTCTGCATCTAAACAACAACAAAAGGCAGGAGGCATGAAAGCGGCTGTTTACCCCTCTGAAAGCTCGCCGGGTCATCATTGGCCTAATTAAACCGCAGAGTATTTTTAGATTTCTGAGATCCTGACAGATTCAGTGCCTCGGTGTGTTTATCTGTGCAGGAACAAACAAAAGTGTTTTAAGATTTATTGCCAACTGTCATGTTAACTCTCCTCCTGTCCACGGTGTGAAAGCGAGTCCTGCTGGGAAGCTTTACATCAAACGGCCCCTTTAGAAACACCTTTAATTACTCTCCTTCTCTCTCTCTCTCTGAAGTCCCGGCTGCGTTTGGCTGTCGGCTCGTCTCGCTTTCCACGTCTGGATCTGATTCAAGCTCCTTACTTCTGCTTGCGCATCCTTGAGCACCTCATCCCTCTGTCTCTCAAATTCAAATGAGCTTTAACTGGCATGACTGTTAAAATTCCCTGAGTAAAGTTTATTTAAATAGAATCTTTTGTAGAGAATACATCACCCAGTGATTCATAAGTCAGTGAAACCAGAGAGTGTGAAGACCAGAGACAAAAACACGACATTAAGAAAAAGTCGTGTCCGTTTTTCAGAGACTGTTTGAACAGTTTCCCAGCTGTAAACGACGTGGCATCTGTACGTGCTCCTCCAGCACGTGCAGGCTGAAAAACGTGATGTTACCTTAGACTTTTGGTACAGGGGTGTTTTTGACTGCTAATTGACTGTACACATCAAAATAACAGCTAGTAAGGGCTTCACGTGTATTTGAGAACAAAAATTTTACCTCCCATTGCCCATGTCACTATACTTGTTGCCATATGGCTAAAACTCTGTGATTCTGTTGTTTTGCATTGCTATTTAGCTGATAGCTCGTAGGTAGTGGATATTCCAGACACTGGTTGCTAGGTAACTCTCTAAAGGATTTATCCTCTCATGATAAATCGCAGGTATCATTTACTGGCAGTGGTAATCGCTTGGCTCACAGCTGAATTTCAGAGATATTCTGTGGTCTCCGGTCCCCGCATTGCTGCTCGTCTCTTCCTGGGAGGGGATGCCTTACGATGGGCTCTTTGACTGTTGATGTCTTTAACCGCGATGAGTGCTCATTAAAAAGTCCTAGTAACTATTTCATCTCTTCAAAGATCTGCACATAGCAGCTGTGTGTCTCAATTAACCCTCTCAGGCTCAAATTAAACTTTTTGTTGCTAATGCACAACCAAGTCCTGCAGTGGTACTTCTGAGTAAAAAAAAAACCTCATAAAATATGTCTGTGAAGGTTCTCAGTCATCCAGGTCATCGTAGTCAAAGGAGCTTGCAAAGAAAAGCGTCTGGACTTCTTTGAGTTGCTTGAAGACGTTTCACCTCTCATCCGAGAAGCTTCTTCAGTTCTAAGGTCAAATGGTGGGGAGTCCCAGATATAAACCTAGTGGGAGTATCCCCCCACAGAGGGACAAAAGATGATCCTCTAATCGCCTGAGCCAAGGTGTGAAACTGGGTGTGGGTCCCAATCAGCCAGAGTTTCGGGTGAGTTCATTGTGAAACCTGGCCCCACCTTATCATGCGAATTCCTGAGATCAGATGGCATAAAATCATAAAATATGTATGTGGGGTAATCAGGTTGTTAGTTTTTAACTGTTGCAAATCGGCAATGCCTGCCTTGAGAGGGTTAAGATACAATAGCATACTATCCACACTAAGACCTGTGCAGTGTGTCAATTTTGAAAGACTGCAGTGTTTAGCTGAATTACAATATATTATAAGACAGATGCCAGACATTTTATGCCTGGACACAATAAAACGAGCCTGACTGATTTAACTTGTTAAACTAAATTAACTGACTAGATTTTAAGCAAAACAACATTTAAACTATAAGATGAGAAAACACAATGTAATGTTAGGATCTGATTTTCCTGTTTGTATTTGGTTGATTTTTTAAAATTTTATTTGTTTATTTGCTTTAAGATTTAAAGTAGAACTCTATAAAAAGCACTCTGATAATTTTCCATCCTCATTTTCTACTTTTTTTTTTTAAGGTTGTCAAGCCATTTTCTTCTTGGTACCATTATCATAATCTTCAGAGCATTTGGGAATATTTTCAATTTTTTCTCATCTTGGTTAAATGTCCTCCTCATTAAACTATTTTCACATTAAGCATTTGAGAATTTCTCCCACTCGTAGATTAATGTTAGAAATCATTTGAACAAATCAGAGACGGTGCTAATTAAGTATATTATGTAGATTTATTTTTTCTCTTAGTTCCCTGAAACATGGCAGTTTTTCCTATAATTATTTTGCTCTGTTTCTTTGTCTCTCACTCTCTTGCTTTCTCTCTTTTTGTCATTTCCAGTGCTCGCTCAACCAGGTGACCCTGGGGACCCAGCTTCTTTAAATTGATTCTTTCTTTTTTATGTCAGGGCTTTAAATTGAAACCAATCCCCACATGCTTAAAAGCTCAAACAGCAAACCGACTTCCTGCCCGTCGTGCCGCCAACCCCCTCGCCCCCCACTCCACTAAAATCTCTATCGCGAAAGAGAGAGAGAGAGAGGGGCCGTGTAGGAGGAGGGATGGTAGTGAGGTGGGGTGTTTCATGGCAGCTCTCACACAATGAAGCGACAGGGTTCGTTTCGTCTTCGGAGGATTTGGTAAATCCGGAACTGTGTCGAGCAGCTTTAGACAGAAAGGAAAGGCCCGCCGGAGCAGAACCGCTGAGCATGACAACCAGCTTTATTTTATGTCATTGTATTCAAATTTACTACATCCCCAACACTTATCACCCCACCGCCATCCTTCTCAGCACATACAGGCCCACTTTGAAGATGGATCGCCGTGGAGAAAGAACACATTTTCCCCTTTTCCCAAAGTCAGATTGGCACAAATTGAAGCAGAGAAACTTTTTATGCGTGTCAGCACTGCACAATGGAGAGCACACTGTAAAAAATGGACACCTTAAGTTATCAGAGTCAAAACAGTTCCATTAAAAAAAAAAAAAAAAAAAGCTTTAGACATACTCGTCACAGTTCTGAAACAATTGCATGAACCACTGATTTAAAAGTTTCGCATTTGCAAAGATATGTAAAAATAAAATCTAAACAAAGTAAATGTGCATGAATGCATGCACACTGTTCACTGATATTTCTGCGTATTAAAAAATAATAATGTAGACAAACAACAGTTTTTGAATAGTGTATTTGAACAATGTTGAAATGAAAGAACAAATTAAATTCATAATTTGGATCATTTATTCATTCACGTCATAGTGTTCAAGCACAAACACATTCTTGTAAAGCCACTGTTAGTTTTCCCTTTGTTATGATTTGGTCAGTTTTTCCCATGACTGGTGGAGACTGAAAGCTGAGCTTAAAGGAAAATTAAAGAATATTGGACCTTGATTGATCATATTGATGCAAACTAACTCATTCTTTCGGAAATTCATTAGTCATAAAATAAAGTACTGTGGATTTTGTCAGTTTGAGCTTTCTAAGGTGTGGTAAGGTTATTTACCTAAAACCTTGGTTTTCTTCTTAACCTAACCCAAAAAGTGCGAGCATCAAGACTTTAACCTACACAAGGCTTTGTTATTTTTCTTTGTTTTTTTTAACTGAAAGTCTGAAAGTGCTGGAAAAATCACTGATTCCTGTTAACAGGCACAGCTGCTGTGACATGTATACCATCCTGTGGGATAATCGTATCACTCTGTATCTGCTGAATGAGTAAATTCTATAGACAGCATATAAACGACAGGTTTAGCCTTTCAGTGGTTTGTAAAGTTACTGTACTGATGCATCAGACCTCAGTTTAAAATCTGATTGCCACCCTGCTGCTGGGGTAGATAAAATAAGTATAGCCTCGTGTTTCTGTGTTTCAGTGTGCTCCTCCTCACTTTGTCATTGTAAATATACAAAATTAAATGCATACAACTCCATGTAGGGGAAGCTATTAGTTTAATTGTAAGATGGAAAACAATAAATCAGTAAATCTTTTCCCCCGCACATCCCTGACACTGGTTTGGTCCACTGTCTGCCATTGCCTAACATCTTTAATTTGCAAACTTTAAACACAAGATGTGTTTAAACACATATTTACTTTCAATATTTAGTAAAATTAAAGACATTTGCTCTTATAATTGGATTCTGTTAGCTGTATTGTTACTGGGTCGATATATCTCATGTCTTATGGAAGCCTGTGCACATTGAAATCAATAGAACCCACCACATTTTCAACCAGTTTTTCACATGCTTTTGTTTGATTTGTATTTCTGAATTAATTTTCTGATTTCCCAATAGCTTTCCCTGACTGCTTGTTGATCTCCCCTGTGCCATTCACAAATGAGAAGGTGGAGTTATCAGCTGCAGATGGTATCCATGGACCGTATCCTGTAGATGCGCTGTACAGGCTCAGATACCTGCTAATTAGTGCTCACTAACATCCAAATGCAATCTTTCGCTCACCAAAACTGGAGCACAGACTTCTTGGACTGTCTGTTAGCATAATTATCGATATAGACCAAAACATCTTTTAATTCATTTGTTCACATTCATTTATTTATTTTCCTCCCAGTGTTTATTTCTACTGTAAAGTTTAACATATCATTTTTTCATCAAAGTGATGTCACAGCCCATTGTCCATCACTGATGCTAGTTTCAGTCATTGTGCAAATGCACAGTTTATAAGGTTGGGGAAACCTGCAGACAGCTGAGACTGAAGACCAAACGTCCAGATAAACGGAATCAACTTTTTGGGATTTCCTTGCCTGGATGATTGAGCACGCATCAAGCCACTGTGTTTTCTGTTTAGCTGCTTTAAACAGCTTCTGTGAATCTAACATTCATGTTTTTAAAGTGTATTCATCTATGCTTCTTTCTGCCCTCAGTGTGCTTCATGCATGTTCAGCACTTGTTCACCCCATGTACCTGGAAACCTGACTGTAGCTGCAGTTCACTAAGACAGAAAAGTCATATAGGCACACCTACCTCCAGAAAAAAGCCTTTGGGATGAAGTCTGGAACTTTTAATTAAAACATCCGGCATCTCTCTCCACCTCAGCGGCCCAACAACAATAAAGGCACTCAATAAAATTCAGGTGGTCACAGACATGACCGCGGTGGTGGCGCTGGGATTCACAGACACTCAGAGTTTCTTTGCAAACAAACGACCGATGAAGGAGAGTCTTGATTTTCAGGAAGAGTGAAGTGATGAGGACGAGTCTGCAAGAATGCTTTTAGCTGCCACGCTGCGTTGTCACTCCCTCTTACACAGCCGAGGACAATGAGTGAGATGGGGCAATGGGGCAGACCTTGCAAGATACACTTAGCAAGGACATTTTTATCTCTTGCCAAAAAAAAGAGAAAGAAAACAACTTCAGCAACACCTCTTGGTAAAAGTGTCCTCCATGTTTTCCGTTGGAGTGAGGACTGAAAAGCCTGTAATCTAAAAAAACGTCCCTCAAGATTACAGTACTTTAGTTGGAGGTGCATGGAACTTACCTGCTGAGCTCCACCTCTGCCTCATATTTAAGTCTTGAAGGGAGGGATCTGACCTGTCACCTCCACCTCAACTGAATAGGAAAAAAAAAACATCCTCGTAGTTGTCCTTGTCTTTTCAGAGGATGACCCAAGAAAATTAATAAACCTATAACAGAGTATTAAAGTCATACCTATGGTGCAGATCAAATAAGTTCAGTTTTGCCAGTTAGTGATGCACATTTCTTTATCTTTAAACTATTAAGTCATTTTTTTCATACAGAATGTATCGAGAAAATCTAGGAAATATTTTTTTGTGTTGGGATAAAAAAAGAGATATCCTGCAGGTAGCATATAAGAAAATAAGGATTTACGGCTGTGGAAATCAGCAACACACTCAAACAAGATGCAACCGAGGAAGGCCAAATTGTCTCCTTCATATTCAGCACATGAATTCCAAACAAAGCATGACTGATACACCAGGGTCTAATTCCACTGGCTGATGCTGGCCCAAACCTGGCGTGAGTGCCAACCATTGGGTGAGTGATTCCAGGTTGGCCTAAATTTTCACCCTCAAACATATATGAGCCAGAGCTGGCTCGCATTTAGACCTGTGGGACACCGTGATGCATGAAGGATTCCAAGACACAAAATGAGAGCTGATCTGAAAATGACATGAAAAAGAATAATTAGGATAATTCAACATGTTTCACAATGTGGCTCATTATTCGTCCCAAAAGGAGCCTCAGCACATAGGTCTTCTTAATTTGTCTGTTAAAGTCAGTCAAAACGAGCAGTGCTGCCCATCCATCCCTCCATTTTCAGCCTTTCTCCTGGCCCGTCTCGCGGCAGGCAGCAGTCAGCTGTTCTGGTCTGCTGTGGTAAAGACAGAGTTGACTTCGGACTCCAGAAGAATCTTTGCAGACTTAGCAGGTGATCGGATCAGATCAGAGATACTAAGTGTTACGCTGTTATTGTACCAACTGATCTTTGCCGATCAGCCGATCAGCGATCAGTAGTTAATGATAGAAATAGACAGAAATCAGCTACTTTTGATAACTGCTAAATCTTATATAAATTACTGCCTCAGTTAAACTGCCCTTTTTAAAACTTTACTTTTAATAATGTACCATCCTGAACTTGTATCGATATCCACCTCTCCTTTTTATTGCCAACATCTATTCAGCAGCTCCATCAGGGCTCCCTGAGATGGTGAACAGGACCAGGAAATTTTCAAAGGTCTGACTTCATGGTTAGGTGTAGCTTTAATGATCCCCACGGGGAATTACAGAGGAGAGAGGAATCTGCAGTGGGAGTCGATCCAGAGGTCGGGGATTTAACCCGCAGCTTCATTCTGGAAGAGCCAGTAGGGTGGCCAGCAGGCAGCCTGATCCGAACACTTAAAGCAGCGAGATTGTTCATTCAATACCAGACTGTGACAGGAGGAGGCACAGTGCCAGTGAGTCACAAACTGTAAGAATGTAGAGCTGTGTTAGACATCTGAACACAACATCACATTCATAAGGAAAGTCCTTAACCTTTGCTGTTAGCTGTATGTGATCACAGAACTTGGGACTGTTGTCCTTCATGCACAAATAACTAAACACTAATTACTCGAATGAACTTGGTCCATATTTATTATTCCTAAATGAGGATTTATGCACAAACATAAAAGAAATTACATTTTCTTTCCTAATTTAGGTTAACAATATAAACAGCATTTTATTTTAAGTTTGATTCATAGCTTCCTGTTGTGGATCACAGTCTTAGTCCTGAATTGTTATACTATAGAGTGGGCCATTTATATGGATACACGGTAATAAAATGGGAATGGTTGGTGATATTAAAGTCCTGTTTGTGGCACATTAGTATATGTGAGGGAGCAAACTCCTCAAGATGGGTGGTGACCACGGTGGCCATTTAGAAGTCGGCCATCTTGGATACAACTTTTGTTTTTTCAATAGGAAGAGGGCCATGTGACACATCAAACTTATTGGTAATGTCACAAGAAAAACAATGGTGTGCTTGGTTTTCAACGTAACTTTATTCTTTACAAATTTTTGCTCTACAAGGGCCTGATATCCACTTACAAGGACATTATACTGCCACTGCTCTATCGACATTTAATGTCCTCATATGTGGATATCAGGCCCCTGTAGAGCAAAATCAGGCAAAAAGATAATTCTTTGTTTTTACATTCATCAGGTCCCAATCAGCCCAAATAGCAAAGAGAAATTAAAAATGCATGCCATGAAAGAGTTCAGGTCTTAGGAGGTTAGATATCAAATCATTATTTATGGCTGGCGATCTATCCAGGGTGTACTCCACCTCCTACTGTAGGTGTAATGTAAAAAAACAATCCAGTATTTGCCTGCCAACACACAGCTAAAACCGTCATGAACAACATGATTGGCTCATTCAGTCATCGATTGGTTCTTTGGAGGCAGGATGTCCACCATCTTTGCTTAGATTTCTCTTCAGGATACATTGAGTGCTATTTCTCTGATTCCTATAATGTCTTTGCCCTATATTTAGGCTTTGTACCTAAACTAATCTCTCTACGACTCTGAACACGCATACAGCTGTGTTAGCTGCTGTTGCCTCAGTGTAATTGGTGTTTTAGAGGAAGTCCTCATAGATTCACAGTTTCCTTGTTTGAGTAGTCCAAATAAAGCCACATTAATCTTCCACTGCAGAGTGTTGACTGATGTGTGAATCACAATGAAGCTTTCTAAGCCGTCCTGTCAGTACAAGTGAAAGTGAGGGAAGTCTTTTATTTCTGCAATACAAAGTGTGTGTGTGTGTGTTAGAGACAGTGCGTAACACCTCGAAATAAAGCTCCCTCTTCTCCATGATGGTGTGAAGATACGCTCTGCTAAGCTCTAGCACTTTGTTTCCAAGAGTTCAGCAAACAGCACCCACATGCAGGGTGACAACACGCACACAAACGCATCAGTTGTAAATTGTGCATGCATGTGTCACACAGAATTATGCAAATGTGTCTGTGTAAACAAACAGGCATGAAGCACATGCACTGACACATGAACACATGACAACATGTGAAAATTCCCTCTCATGCTCATTTTGCTCCGTCTTTACTCTTTTGTCCTCTTCTGGTTATGGTGTGTTCAGGTGATGCTTGTTGACGTGTAAATTCCACTTTAACAGGTCAACAAACTCGAGAGTCGAATTTCACATGAACGTTATTATCTGTGGCTTTTTTAGTCCAACGTTGTAGTAGCGATGCTAATATCAGGGAGAGTGTTAGTTTAGATGAAGTCCTAATTTGTGGTAATTTTTAATATTCTGATGCAACAAACCTGATTCCACCTTGTGGTAATATCACAATAACCCCAGGAGGGTTGCTGCGATATTACTCTCTTCCAGACAGGAAACCTGGAATAATTTTAAGTTGTCAGTGAGTGAAGGAGTAGTGCTTCTTCTCGAGAAATTCTTGAGGAATTTCTTGCTCACATGATCTTAAAATAATAAAGGTCTCACACTCAGTTTTATAAAAGTATGATATAATTAGGAGTTGGTGCGGTTTTCTGGTGTGGTGTCATGGGGTCTGCTTCTGTTTTCAGCACAGGTAGGCGGGGCGGTGTGTCACGGGATGCTGACACACCGGCGGTACATCAGACGTCATTTGATGGAGCGTTATTTAGGAGCAGCAACAGACGTCCGGTGTTGGAGTATTGCCACCTCCCTGAGTGATAACGTGTCTGGTAATTCTCCGCGGTGTGCATTACGGCCAACCTATGTCTTGGATTTTGTTTGCTTACCTGTTGTCCTGTATCCTCAGCCAGATCCAGCACCCCAGATCCATCACCGCTTGCCTGTCAGCTGTTCGTGAAGCCGCAATTCCGGGATCACCACAGAGATCAATCTCAGCTTTTCTCCCACATCCCGGGAATCCTTGCCTGAGCTTGTACAGCCAGTGTGACAAGTGAGCTCTCCAACTCTCCCCATATTTATTGCGTCATAGATCCACCCTGCATGCGCGGGTTACCCCTTTCCCTCCGAATGCGTGTCAGCCCCCTTCCCTGGTTTCCTCTCATCCCGTGTAAATAAGTTTGACACTGTAAATAAAGAGAACTTCCTGCATGTTCTGTGTGTTCTGCCATATCACTCAGCATAACAGAATACTCCGACCATTCTATGGACTCTGCAGAACGCACAGACCAGGTTCCTAGTGACCAGCTCCAGAGACATGAAAGATCTCTGTCAAATTGGACCCGTCAGTTCCGTGAGTCTGAACAGTGGGCCGGTCGGGTTAATGATACTCTGACGGCCATTCAGGAAACACTGGCTCGACTTGTTCCGCCTTCGACTCCCGGTCCTTTGCCCCCTCCACCCGAACCTCCCGCGTCGCGGAGTACATGTTCGACTCGCGACCCCACTCCCCCGGCACTAGTACCATTCACAGGGGAGCTGGCCATTGTGGAGGGGTTTTGATTCAGATGTCTTTGCTTTTTCAGCGTTCTCCCCATGCATTTGCCGACAACGCCTCTAAAATTTCATATTTGATTGGCGCCCATCGTGATCGAGCCTTAAGTTGGGCCGAATCATATTTGCCTCTTCATCCTCTTGAGTCTCTCACATATGTTCAATTTGTCCAAGGTTTTAAGTCCGTTTTTCACCACCATTTGCGTGCAGACGAAGCCGCACGATGGTTGTCGGTGCTCCGACAGGGCCACTCCTCTGTAGCGGAGTTCTCCATCGATTTCCGTGTTAAGGCAGCTGAGACCGGGTGGGGGGATGCCGCGTTGCGCGGGGCGCTTGTCTGTGGGCTAAGCGAACGTTTGAAGGACGAGCTTGCTACCCGCGACGAACCTGAGAGTTTTGAGGAGTTGGTGAAGTTAGCCATTCGCATCGATAACCGCCTGCGTAAGAGCGAGAGGGAGAAGGAGCGGGTAGGCCAGGGTTGCACAACCTCGGGGGAAGGCGCCTTGACGCGCACGGTCACTCAACCTTCATTCCCTCCCGCTCCAGTCCAAGCGTGGTCGCCTCCTGGGAATAATACTGAGGAACCGATGCAGCTGGGTCGCACAAGACTTACCCCCGAGGAGCGTCAGAGGCGTTTTAAGGGGCGGCTGTGTTTATATTGTGGTCAGTTATATCTACTTGCCAGCTTCGGTTAAAAGGTGCCGCCCACCAGTAACTACGGGGGTACTGGTGGGTGGCACCTTTTCTCGGTCTCAGGTTACCCGCATGCAGCTCTCTGCTGTCTTATCTAATAACACCAAGACCTACCCTACTTAAGCTCTTCTAGATTCCGGGGCTGAACAGAATTTAATTGACAGCGATCTGGTACATCTCCTCGGTATTAAAACACGGCTTCTAGAGGTCCCTGTTTCAGTCGTTGCCCTCAATAGTCAGCCCTTGCCTTCGGTCACCCATA
Source organism: Aulonocara sp. 'chitande type north' Nkhata Bay (assembly GCF_057382095.1). NCBI lineage: Eukaryota > Metazoa > Chordata > Actinopteri > Cichliformes > Cichlidae > Aulonocara > Aulonocara sp. 'chitande type north' Nkhata Bay. Next base: position 7,870,687 of record NC_141345.1, read on the forward strand.
ATAAGAACCTGTCTTATTAATTCTTTCGGGCAATCATCGCGAATTTCTCAGGTTCTTTGTTTTTGCGCCCCCTGATTCCCCCGTAGTTTTGGGTTATCCTTGGTTCGAGCGCCACAATCCCCATATTAACTGGGCCATCCGTCGCATAGAGAGTTGGAGTAGTCACTGTTTGTCACACTGTCTGCGGTCTGCTTTACCACCTCCTGCGACCTGTGCTCCCGAATCGACACCAGAAGATTTGGATCTGTCGTCTGTGCCGGAGATCTATCATGATCTGAGGTCAGTTTTCAGCAAACGTCATGCTCTGTCTCTGCCTCCTCACCGGCCATATGACTGTTCTATTGACTTGTTGCCTGGAGCTTCGATGCCTACTAGTCGGCTGTATAACCTGTCTGGGCCGGAGAGGTGATGCCATTTGGACTGACCAATGCGGCAGCGGTGTTTCAGGCTCTGATCAATGATGTGTTGCGGGATTATTTGAACAGTTTCGTCTTTGTGTATCTGGACGACATTCTCATTTTTTCCCGTTCACTAGATGACAACGTCCAGCAGGTGCGCTGTGTGTTACAGTGGCTGTTGGAAAATAAACTGTTTGTGAAAGCGGAGAAATGTGTCTTCCATGCGGGGTCGGTGTCCTTTTTGGGTTACGTGCTAGAAAAGGGACAGCTCAGAGCTGACCCCTGTAAGCTCCATGCCATTGTGAGTTGGCCGACCCCTTCCACACGCAAGCAGTTGCAGAGGTTTTTGGGGTTCGCTAATTTTTATTGGCGGTTCATTAAGAATTTCAGTCGGGTTGTGCTCCCCTGCTCGTGTTTTTCAGTGGACGCCGGATGCTGAACGGGCTTTTTCGCGGCTTAAGGAGCTGTTTTGCTCTGCTCCCGTCCTCGCCCACCCTGACGTGTCCAGACAGTTTGTAGACAGACAGCTCCCGTAATACGAAGGCTGATGCGTTGTCGCGCCAATTTTCCTCGGACATTGAGGCTTCGGGCGTGAGCGCCCAGAAGGCGCCTGGTGATGGAGGTTGCGGTCCCAGCGGTGCGGGACCACCTTCGCCACAGTAGACGGATTTGGCGTAAGACCAGGGCTGCGTTGCTTCGGGCTGTGACACGAGCCCTCTGTACGGCGGATCGGAGACGGTCTCCCACTCCTCTATACTCCGTGGAACAGAAGGTGTGGCTGTCATCTGCAACTGTTCCTTTGAAGTGCATGTCTCGGAAGCTGGCGCCCCGTTTTCTAGGCCCTTTCCCTATTCAACGCCTCATTAATCCTGTGTGTGTCAGATTACAACTGCCCGCTTCCATGAAGATTCATCCCACTTTCCATGTTTCCCAGCTGAAACCTGTTTCTCGCAGCCCGTTGTGCCCCCCCCCGACCACCCGAGTGGTGGATGGCTTTTCTACCATCCAGCAGCTACTGGATGTGCGCCGCTGGGGCTTCCAATTCTTGGTGGACTGGGAGGGGTACAGGCCTGAGGAGCGGTCCTGGATTCCGAGTTCGTTTATTGAGGCAAGGCAAGGCAAGGCAAGGCAAGTTTATTTGTATAGCACAATTCAACAACAAGGTGATTCAAAGTGCTTTACAGAGACATTAGAAACAAAAACAAATAAAAGCATGATTTAAAATTGATTAAAACAAGCAAACAAACAAACAAACTATTGAGGACCGTGATCTTATTGCTGACTTATACAGGAGGCACCCTGATAAGCCCAGAGGGCGTCCGGGGGCCGCCCGTTGGGGGGGGTACTATTAGGAGTTGGAGTTCGAGTTAGGAGTCTGTGTGTTCTGCCATAGAGTCTGTTCACTCAGCATAACAGATATAGGTCACCGGAGACGGCTGTGTCAGGAAATCATGGGTTACATTTATGACACATTCAAATGTGTAGTTTCAGCATTTGGGTGTTGTTTAACTTGTAAGGAGCTGATTCCAAAATTGGAATCAGACTTGGCTAATTAATTAATTTAATCTGGGGTGAGATGAACTAGGTACTGCAAAGTGTTCTGTTACTATCTTACGGAAGAGGCGAGACACAGTCTACTTCAGCTGGTTGTAACTTTTCATTCAAACAGAAGTTTCTTACCAGTTCGACTTGTGTGTGTAATGGATGTACAGGACAGTGGCTTAAATCAAACCTTCTGTTCTGTTGGTGTGACGACTCTAAAACGGATTGTGGATGTAGCTGGTCGCTGTTTTATAACATTTAAGCTGTGGTTAAACTGACTGGGATAAAATCTTTGCATCAAGTTTATCCTAGAGCTTTGGAGGGGAAAATTAGCCACGCTGACTCTTAAAGACTCTTCTAAATTTTACTGAGGTGGCGAAGAAGCTGCTGATGAAGAGGGACTTATTGGGCTTATTGTTAGATAACAAGATGAATAAAGAACACCGTGGAACGTGTAACAATCGACGAGTGCTGTTTCAAAGTATTAAACTAATTTAAATGAAATAACAGAAGAGATAGAAATGGAGAGAAAAGCTCAGTGTCGTCATAGTAAAACCAGTCTATAAATTATAACTTTATGCACATCCACAGGCAGTGTTGGGAAGGTTACTTTTAAAATGTATTCCAGTACAGAATACAGAATACATGCCCCAAAATGTATTTTGTAACGTATTCTGTTAAGTTACTCAATGTGAGTAACATATTCTGAATACTTTGGATTACTTAATAATACATTGTCATGCTTTTTACAACTACATGAATGTTGCTATCACATCCTGCAAATCCTTGTTTGTTTTTCTTTACCAATTAACTGTTAAGCCCAACTTAAGATAATATATGTAATGTAGAGGAGCAAAGACTTGGGTATGTTTGTATAAGCTGTTTTGTCTTCTTAAAGATAATAAAAAAGCACAGTCTTTCCTTAACATTTTTTTTTTATTTATAAAGCTGACAAGTGGAAGACAAACATAAACTATGCCATTGAAAAGTATTTACTGTTATGGTCACCAACATCACTTAGTTAAAATAAAAAGTAGCCTTGCACAAGGAGAAAAAATATCAGCATTTTCAATGACTGTTTTCTTATTAGGACAAAAAAAGACAATATATAAAATTATACTCAAAAATGAAAAATATATTATTTTGGCATTTACTGTCAATATTATTCTTCCACCAATAATTTTAAATTACAAAAGATTTTTCAATACAACTCAGATATTCAAACTCAATGTAACAATGAAAAATTACATTTTAAACCTTACCCCTAGATATAATTTTTAAAACAAGACATATGTTTTAATGCAACTCAGCAACATTACTTTATGGCCATTTAACAAAGTCATGCAACAAAGAACTGTCCAAGGTGTCAGTGCTGAACTGCTTGGTTGAAAACCTTAATTGGCCACAAAAATCAAATAATTGGCGAACAATTGCAGTAAACATATGAGGTGCTGCTTTTTGAATGCATGCCAAAAACAAATACTAAAGACTACAAAATACTGAGGTTGCAAGCCCTATCTGTGAACAATACCAAGATAGTTTCAGCAGACTACCTACATCTGTTTCGCCTAGTCTAAAGTCCAGTAAAGGCGGTTGTAACGCAGCAAGAGCACCTGTTCAAAGTGTTTGTCTGTCATGCGGTTACGGTGTGGGGTGAAAACAAGTCCTCCGTGGCTAAAGAGACGCTCGACAGGAGCACTTGACGGCAGAGTTGTATTGTATTTTAAGAAGAGGGCTCTGATCAATGGATATCTCTTTAACCCTTTAGAACCGGTAGGAGCGGACACGCTCCATTTTGCGTAACTATTTTTAAATCCCGGTAGCACTGCAACCACGTAAGCTAGCGCAATAATTTTTTTTGCATATGAAACCGGAGGAATTGTACTTACATCTTATGCCATCAGCTTGTCCTCGGTCACAGTTTCCCTCCACATATAGCTTTGCAAAAACTGCATAAAAAGCGCTTGTAGCAACAAAAACCATAATATTCCAGAAACAGGCTTTGCCGATCCGATCAGCTGTTTGTAACACTTCCTACGTCCATCAGCGCGAACTATCACATGACCGCATGACCTGCCCGAAACCGGAAGTGACGCCATTTTGCGGAAATGTAGTTTTTTTTAACATCGTGGCCTCATGAGCTTATACTTGTGTTTTTAAAAGTTATGTTTGACTTCATGACTTTCTGTGTCATTTCTGGGATGCTTAGGACTCATATTGCACAGCTGGAAATAGTTTATTTTGATGCATATGCTGTTATTTTGCAAATTTGCACTATAATATATTTTTTCGTTTTTCCTGTACTATATGAAAATTGGTGTATCTCAAAAATAAAACTATGAAAACACTCAAAATAAATTTCCTTTGGTGGGAAACTAGTTTGTATTTACAGTTTTGAGGGATAAGCCTCTTAAATTTCTCTAACTAGAAATATATGTTAAAAAAACAAAAATGATTTTAAATTTTTTTGTAGTTTATTGCACTTTTTTGCAATTTATGTAATTACTATGCACTTAATGCAGACATATTATTAAAATTTGGGCTATAATGGTTGTATTGATGTATAGCAACTTGAAATGCTCCAAAAAATGGCTCCACAGCATGTAAAAATATAATATAAGCTCTGGCGGACTTCTATGGTAGGTCTTAAAGGGTTAATGAGGTCAGTGTCTTATCTGAATCTTGAAGATACCTCTGTACCTCATCCTCCGCTGTAGAACAGGTCACCTGTGTACTCTGAAAACTGAAGAAGCTGTCATCATCATCTTCCGGCTCATTTCCCACTGAGGCATATCCAGTGGTGCTGGTGTCATTAGAAGGTTCTGTGTTGAGGAGACGGGCCTCTTGGACCATTGTTCTTCTCATGGATTCTCTCTCATCATCAGCAAGCCACCAGAGTCGAAATTTTGGGATGGTGGATGCTGCCATCCTTGCTTCATGGGAGGCTAATACAGCTGCAAATCGAGTGTCAATTGCTTTGATGATCGCTAAGAGGATGTGAGTTGAAAATTGCACTTGTGTCAACTTTTCAGATAACTTGGCTTTCAGACTGAGAAGGGTGGGAATCACATATCCGAAATAGCAGTTCTTTTCCCCCTGGAACAGGTTGACTGAGTAGGCAAGTGGTTTCAGAATGGCTGCATACTCTTTGAGAAACACTGTCTCTTGAGGATGCAGTTTTGCCACCTTCAGTTGTTCACAGATTTCATTGAGCTGACTTTCAGCTAGATTCATTAGCTTCTCGGTTGCATGGTATTCTGAGCTCCACCTAGTCACTGAAGGTACAACACATCTCATTTGGACAATTTCTTCAATTACATCAGAAGCACCTGATGAGCGATGAGCCTTATTCCAGATGGCTGCACATTTTGCCTTTGCACTCCTATATAATTTTCTGGAAACACCCTGCTGTGAAGCAGCTTTATCAAGGTCAGTCGTGGCAATGAGATTTAGTGTGTGCGCAGCACATCGATGGTGTGGTGGCAAAAAGAAGTTCAGCTCCTCGTGTTCTTGCTCCTCCTCAAGAACTGTAGTGACATCATCAAATTGTACATCATCTGTGTCTTCCAGATCATCTTCTGTTTCTGAATCTCCATATTCATTGAAAGCTTTTACAAAATTGCTCCCATTGTCTGTGACTGTAGCACTAACCTTGCCTTGGATTTGGAATTCAGCATGAACCTGACTTGTTTTGGCGGAAATAACATCATTAGTGTGATGGCCTCTTATCCTCTCACATGCCAGTGCAGCAGACTTGCGATCCAATGTGTCTGACTCGATCCAGTGACATGTAATGCCAATGAAACTTCTGTGATGCGCAGTCCAGATATCTGCTGTTGTGCACACATTTTGAGAAGAATTTCAGTTATTGCTTCCTTCATTTTTGGAAAGGTTTTCTCAATGTGAGTCATCAATGTTTTTCTGCAAACAGGACTCCTGCCCCCACTTAGTCCTTCAACCATCTTACGGAATGAGGCATTCTCAACGGTAGAAAAGGGCTGCACTTCATTGACTATGAAGTCAAATATCAAGGAATTTACTCTCCTTTGGGTGATGGCTGGAGTGCTAAGGATGGCTTGTTTGAGAGGAGGAGGGGCTGTGTCTTTGCCATCATCACCATGATCCGATGTATTTGCTTTGGGTAAACTGTGTATAACCCTGGGATGCATCCTCTGGAAAAAAAAAAAAAAGAGAGAGACCAACCAAAAGATAAAATATTACTGATGAAGAAATTGTTTTGTATTCGAGATCACTGCAAAAAAGTTGGGCAACTGGACGAATATCTCGACTATCAACAATAAGTTGAGCCTTTCACCGATTGTTTTTACAAGAGGAATTTTGAAAAAAAAATTTTGCCCATGAGTAAGTATAATAATAATGTTGGTTGAAGGTAAGAGAAGCAGTCAATGGAAAATATAATAGTGGTGTTTTAACGGCATGAACAAATGCAGCGATTCATTTACTCAAACTCATAACAGAATGAAAGAAAAGCAGTAGTCTATCTTCAGAAAAAAACAAAACATTTAATTTAAATAAACAAACCACAATGGTGGGGAGGGATACAAAGAAACTGACTTCTTTTTCCACTTTAACTGTGTTCCAGTGTTTATGTCTTAGATACTCGGCCAAAAAACAAATAAGTTAAAAACCAAAATGTCACTTCCAGCAACCATAAAAAATATCAGAGGTAAAGTTAAGTTTTTTGTGCAATTTGGTGCATCTCGAATAAATAAATGAATAATCCAAAAAGTAGCTATGTTAATACAGAAACTCCAACAAGAAAAAAAGAAAAATATCCCCCCAAACTGAACTTTCTATTTATGTTCTAAATGCGCAAATCAGTCCGTGCATTATTACATTGCTCCGCCCATTAACAAGTCACCTGCACGATTATGTTGGTTATCGTTTGACTGACGATTGTCGGTTGGAAAATTTTTTAATCTCGCCCAACCTTAATGTCCACCCTACTGTTAATCATTTTGGGATGGCTTTCACAACTGCACACCATAATTTACAGCTCGTTAATGCTATCTATCAAGTTTACCAGTCTATGAACTAACGTTAGTTAACGCCAACTAACAATGTTAGCTAAAATCACAGCAATATTATATCGAAGGTACTGAAGTGGCACATAGCCTAGGTAGCTACCACAACTAAAATAAGATATTTGCAGTATGTTAACTTTAGTTTTTTAAAATAACTTACTTTCAGATGTTTTGTTAGGTTGGAGGTGGAGTCTTTTGACACAGAGAGCATCTTCTTTGCTGGCAAGCAGCGTTTGCATTGCACTGTGAAATTCCGCCCACCCCTTTCTTCTTTGAATATGAAATGGTGTTGAAACTTCCAACTCTGAAACACATTCCTGCCCAACGTGCGCTGCTGACTCTGTTGGCTGGCTCCGGTTGGCTCCGGCTCCATTGTTTGACTAACGCCACCAACAGGACGCTTTTTTTTTTTTTTTTTACAGCCTCTTCTCGCGTGTTTTGTTTGGGTTTCGAGCCGCAATGCGCGGCGTGGAATGACCAAAATTACAGAGGACCGCCATGTAATCCATTTATTTCAACAAAGTAACTGTATTCTAAATACCACCTTTTTAAACGGTAACTGTAACGGAATACAGTTACTCATATTTTGTATTTTAAATACGTAACGGCGGTACATGTATTCCGTTACTCCCCAACTCCACAGGTGACTTACAGTTTCAGTAGTGATAATTTAGGTGGGTCTAACTATTTACAATAACTGGAAGAAAAATGTGTGATACAGAGGCTGTGCTCAGCTCTCTTGTCAAATTCAGAGTGTTAGCTGATTTTCAGTTTCATAACTTAGTGGGTAGCATGCTCGAGTTTGTACATCAGTGATGTTGATGATGAATGGATATTTTTAGGTGATCTGTTTCTCAGGTTTTGTTTCTTTAATTTTCAGTCAGCCACCATACATGAACTATTGATATCCTACACATACACACTTTGCTACAGTTTTGGTTGATGGGAAACTGAACCCTTTTGTTTGTGGACTCAGGCAAGGCCAAGTTAGTAACACTATATTTTATAGCTAGTTTCGCTGGTGATGCTTTTCTTCTTTTGAATTGTTAAAATGATGTCAAAACTTCAAAAAATGAGGTGCAGTCAGTAACCTCAGAGTGGTTATGTTCATGTCTTTTATAAAGAGGGAGGCAGTTCTGAGTAAAGCTAACACGAGCACTGATGACCAGCCAGTGTTGGTCTCTGTTTGCACAGAGTTTCTCGCTGTATTGATGACCCAGAGCCTCTCCGATTCTGGATAAGAATGCAGCAGTTTCTAAACTTGCTATATTTTGTAATCCTAAATTGCACACAGTTGGAGTACTGATGAGCTGGGATTAATTTCTTTTTACATTTTATGCAGAAGGAGAAAACTGAGTGCGTTTAGGCAACTTTGTCCTGGTCGTTGTGTCCTTGGGCAAGACACTTTACCCTACCGCCTACTAGTGTTGGCCAGAGGGGCCGATGGCGCGATATGGCAGCCTCGCTTCTGGCAGTCTGCCCCAGGGCAGCTGTGGCTACAACTGTGGTTTGCCTGCACCAGTGTGTGAATGTGAGAGTGAATGAATAGTGGAATTGTAAAACACTTTGGGTGCCTAGAAAAGCGCTATATAAATGCCATCCATTATTATTAATAATTTTTAGATCTCTTTGCAATCATCTACAGTGCAGGAGACTGTCAGTATCTTTTTTTAAAATCCTTACTACAGCCCTGTCAAATCGTAATGCAGACAATTCAAAAGCGTCCTTCCCTGTCGAGACGCGCATAAGTGATGGTGAAAGCCTACATGAGGTGATTAAAGATATTTAACAGCTTTAATGTAAAAAGGTTCCTATCAGCCTCTGAAAACCTGTACTTGTAGAGCAATGACAGCATGAAGGAAAGCTCATAGTGCGTGTGGCGATACTGGTAATAGAGTCGGCTTGTCGGACAGGCAGGACAGGATAATGGTTCGATAAAGATTACAAAGAGGAGGGGAGTCAGAGGACACCCCTGTCTCGCCTCACAGCTGAGCACAAAAGGATATTTGGCTGAGAGTAATTATAGAAGCTCATGGAGAGTCACAGAGGGTTTGAATTCAGCAGGTGAAGCCTGGTCCGAACGCTGCCATCGAGTAAATCTTTATTATCTCTGAAGGGCAATTTGTTGTGCTGCCAGTGGTCAATTAGGATCAAAAAGCACATATGTAAGAAAGAGCGAGAAAAGAGAGCAGGGCAGTGCCATCGATGCGGTTTCAAAGGCATCAGACACTCGGAGGAGAAAATTCTTCTTTTCATGTGAAATTAAGGTTTATTCACATACATTCAACCAATATAACATGTTTCTGCATCAGAGAAACTCCGAATGTCAAACATACATCCCCCTAAAGTTTAAAATGTTCACATATGAGCAGCAGCTGTGGTCAGCCTGACTTCAGCTACAGTGGCTTGCTCCGATGAAAAAGAAATAAAAAGAAAAACTTACATATGTTCATTATCCAAAGGAAATAACTATTTCACCAATATCCTCTGTAATTTTGGGGCCTCAAAGATGGATGATGGGCGGATGCAGAAGCACCTCTGTGTTCATTACAACTACCAGACGTACTTTAGTGCCTAGCTGAGATGCATTCGCAGTGTTTGTTTCTCTTGTATTACTTTACGTACTACTCTTTTTTGCTTCTTTACATTAACAAACAGACTGGTCACGTTTAAGGAAGATATGCCACTGAGCAAAATATGCTTATTCTCTTTCCTCCCTGGGATAAAAAGATTGATAATATTTTCATATTTGCTGATAAGGTGTAAGACAAGCTTTAAGCGTACCAGGCAGAATGAACGCAGCTAGCCTGCCTCTGACTACAGATAAAAAGGAAACAAATGCAAACACCTCAAGTTCACTATAATATATTTTATATTTCATTTGTAAAATACAGAGTTTGAAAACACAGCACAGAAGCCTGAGAACTATTCCTGAAGACTACTTGAAGAAAGTACATGGAAGCTGCGTAAGAGGTTTCAGCTGTTTTTGCTTTATATATTGTATTTCCATGTATGCTTGCACATATTTCCATAAATGTCTGTTCAAATATCCCAACCAAAATTATACTTAACATTATGTTTATTAACGTAATAAACTACTAATATACTGATCCACAGGACCTGAGACTGAAATGTAACCCTCCATGTTTTCTTTCTTTTTCTTTTAACTTGTGGTTAAGTGAGGGTGCTATTAACTCTGAAATTTACACCTAAAGTTAATTTATACTTTTGGACTGTGAGATAACTCCCACAAGGGTATGATACTTCACCAAATAATGACTCTGTCCGTTCTTGGCAGCTCTTGAGATATAAAAGCTAAACATTTTAACAAATGAAAGGATGAAACCTGGTTATGTAATACAGATATTGCACCTGTGCAGGCGATAACGGCTGATGACATAATGTGTCTCTCAGACCAAATGCTACATGAACACAGGTCCAATCCAGAGAGAGCGTCAGCTGGTAAAGATTCAGTTTTCTAAGTAAAGAAAACTGAATCACCTAGAAAAAACTGTTTCTATGTGTTTTTCGATTAGGAAACGAAGTTCATCTGATAATTTTAAAATCAACCTAGGGAACGAAGAAATAAAGGAGGTCAAACATTTTAAGTTTTTAGGAATAATCTTAGATCCACATCTTAAATTTGACAAGCATGTAAAGAAGATCTCTAAGACGGTCAAGGCTAATCTGAATTGTTTTCAGTTAATTCGGCACTATATACCCACTTCAGTAGCTCAGTTATTTATGCATTCTATGATATTTTCTCATTTTTCATATTGTATGACAGTTTGGACCCAAGCAGCGCCATCTACAATTCAGCCTGTGGTATCCTTATATAATCAATCTTTAAAAATAATGGATAAAAAATCTGTTCGGTGGCATCACTGTCACGTTTTAAAGAAATATAATCTACTTAGTTTTAAGAGTTTTAATCATCTGTGTTTTCTTAAATTAGTTTTTAAATGTATAAATAGGATGGCCCCAGAGTCCATCCATCCATCCATCCGAGGCCGGGTCGCGGGGGCAGCAGCCTAAGCAAAGAGGCCCAGACCTCCCTCTCCCCAGCCACCTCCTCCAGCTTATCCAGGGGAACACCAAGGCGTTCCCAGGCCAGCCGAGAGATATAATCTCTCCAGCGTGTCCTGGGTCTGCCCCGGGGCCTCATGCCTGGAACACCTCCAAATCCTGTCCATAAAAATTATGAACAGAACCGTAGACAAAGGGCAGCCCTGGCGGAGCCCATCACCCACCAGGAATGAGTCTGACTTATTGCCGGCAATGCGAACCAAGCTCTTGCAACGGTTGTATAGGGATCGAATGGCCCGTAGCAATGGGCCAGACACCCCATACTCCCGCAACACCTCCCACAGGACACCCCGAGGGACACGGTCGAGTGCCTTCTCCAAGTCCACAAAACACATGTAGACTGGTTGGGCAAACTCCCATGCACCCTCAAGTATCCTCGAGAGGATAAAGAGCTGGTCCAGTGTTCCGCGACCAGGACGAAAACCGCATTGTTCCTCCTGTATCCGAGGTTCGACTAGCGGACGAACTCTCCTTTCCAGCACCCTGGCATAGACTTTCCCAGGGAGGCTGAGGAGTGTGATTCTCCTGTAGTTGAAACACACCCTCCGGTCCCCCTTCTTAAAGATGGGGACCACCACCCCGGTCTGCCAGTCCACGGGTACTGCCCCTGATCTCCACGCAACATTGCAGAGGCGTGTCAACCAGGACAGCCCTACAACGTCCAGAGCCTTCAGGAACTCGGGGTAGACCTCATCAACATCAGGGGCTCTGCCACCAAGGAGTTGTTTAACTGCCTCAGTGACCTCGCCCCCGGAAATTGGCAGGTCATTCCCCTCATCCCCAGAGTGTCTCAATACATCCAGCGACAAGATAGTATTTGTATTATTAGGAGTAAGGTGAACGGCAACTGCAAGATATTATATCGCAGATCTACATTCGGTCAGTCAGCTTTTTTTATAAAGGCCTGCCATCTGTGGAACACACTTCCAACCGATATCAAATTGATTACAGACATTAGATCTTTTATATTGAAGGTTAAAGTGTGGTTAAAGGGAAATCAAAGATGTAGTCATTTTAACTAATGATTTTAATTTTATTTAAAACTATTGTCGAGTAACTGTAATTGTATTTGTGATGGAATTTGGTTTTATGAAAATGTATGTTTTATTGTAAAATGTATCTATTTAGATTGTAAGCCCAACAAGGGACAATTGTTGAAAAAATTTGCAGTAGCTATAAACCTATGTGCGGCACATCAGTTTCCTATCTTGCACTTGAACTATGTTAAACTGCACTGTCCCTTTTAAATAAATAAATTCAAACACTGTTGTCTCTCTTCCTGCCATCAGTAGTACTCCTGAAATAATCTGTAATTAAAGATTTGGTTTCTGTACACACAATGTGATTCTTTGTGAATTAGTAATGCATACTTCTCAGGAGAATATATCCTCTGATGGGTTCTCCACGCTGCATTGTCTGGTGATGTTTCGCATTTCAGTTTTAGATTTTAGCTCTCCAATCACCTCAATAGATAAGAACAGCATCTGTATCACTGCACGCTTCATGCTAATCCATGAAGACCCAGAGATACATGAATGCAAACATAATTTCCACAGTGAGAACTGTGGCCTCAGACCATGGCCCAGTAGAAGCTGGAAGTCATTGCTCAATAAAGTCAAGTGGACTCGATAGTCAAGGAAAAGCAACAAGTGTGATCTTGAGAACACCTTCTACCCTGGGTAGAAAAAGTTACAGCCAGAAAACCTTTATTCCTTAAATCTGATTCTTCCACACATGTACTTTTGCATTCAGCTGGTTTGTGGCTGTACGTTTAGAAGAACTTTGAGGTTTTAATGGACGCCAACAAAATCAAAAAGTTTCTCTTAGAAATCAACAAGCTCACCTGCAGCTTCAGCTCCAACTGACAGATATGCAGTTACCGAGGCCGTAAAACATATTATGTCTTTCCACAAATGTATTCAGCAGACATCGCTATATAGATAAAAGACTGCGGTGCATACAGTAGAACAATGCTTTGGTCAGAGTAAGAGACTCGCTTCTTTCTTCTGTTCTCTGTGTCTATTGTCCTGCTAATCAGTCGCGTCTTTCACCACACTGATTTCGTTTTTCTGCATCAAGGCTATTTTCATTTATGCTTTTGCTTTGTCATTTCCTGCGTGTTGTCGTCTCTTCCACGCTTCCACCATGCTGCGTTCTCTTGTCATTTAGCTTCCTTATCAGGCTGAGCACGGCTGTCGCTCGTCATCAGAGTTTTGAAGTTTCCTTGCTTTCATTTTAGTCCGAGGCATGGCAATTTTTCATATCTGTTCTGCGCAAATTTGTAATTTTCTTCTCTCAGTTTGTCATCACATTTTATCACTGTGGGTCTTTTACAAATCAAGTCAACCGATTTCAAATGGATCAGTGAGATTGTTTTTCTTTTTTTGTTCCTTCCCATCAGCGTATCTGAAAGCACCTGGCTGATAATGTTTTCTCTGCTGGACTAAAGTACTCACTCATTAGTACAGTGAAGTTAAATGAGCTGATCACAGTAAAACATCACTAAACGTTATATCCAGTTTGTTGATGACAGCTTAGTTGGAAATGCCGCATAGACATGTTGAAAAAAATTAGGTGTCTGATTTTTCACGTCTGATGTAAGACTTAGAGGTAATTTTACTTAAGGGCTTTCGACTAGCCTGTAGGTTTAGGATTGATTCACAGATCTCAATAAGTTATTAGAAGACAGCTCGAGCTCATCTGGGATTCATTTTTGGATCCATAAGTTACCATAATTTTAAAAAATTATAAAACTATTCAAACTCTACTTACCAAAATGGACACAGAGACTTTTTTGAAAGTCTGCACATCCAAGCATCCTATGAGATTTCTGAGATGAGAAAAATGCTGCAAGGATTGCTACAGCAGCTTCACAGTCTCGCCACAACTATCAACGTGACCATGCCCCAACTTTAGGAATGAACAATATAAAACATAGATTGTAACTAGCTAAAACAAACAAAAAGAAGAACTTGTTTATTTCTGCTGTAAAGTTGGGCCTTTTAACGTCGAAGTCTATGGAGACTGACTCACGTTGAGAGCAAGAATCAAGCGCCCACTACAGGAACTGTAGTTGGCCCAACTTTCAGCTCTTGGAGTTATCATCTGGATTTAATGCACTGGTGTGTGACCTTTCTAAGCAAGGTAAAGTTTACATGCAGCTATTTTGTAACCCATCATTTGTCTCATGACACAGATATTTCAGTACACAGTTCCAGTAAATGCAAAATCTGAGTCTCATAGCGGTTCTTGGCTTTGAATTAATTCCCAAAAGTATGTTGTCACCCCTTGACCGTTTAGTATTGTGTGCTTTCACTCTCCAGCAGCTTTATTTTTATATTTTCGCTTTGGGAAATCTTAAATTTTGTTGAGCTGACATTGGACCAACTCATATGAGACAGTTGTCACACATATCAAAGCAATGGCTTTGATATGTACCGGCCAACAGAAGCAGTGAAGTTAATAGGGTTTAATGCCCCTGAGGCCAAATCGGAGCAAATCCCTGTAGTGTAGATGAAAAGTATTGCGGAAAGCCTGAAACCAGAGAAGCTGGTATAGCAGCAGATTAATGCGCACAGTGACACACCAAGTAGCGATACATTGAAAGTTCACTTGTTCACATACAAATGTTCACGTACAAATGTTCCATATCGCCAACATTTATCAACACGATGGTATGTAAAATCAGTCCAAATACACACAACTGTGTGTTTGTTGCAGCATTTACAGTAGTTCATTTCTTCATGCACACCGCTGATATTTGGAACAAATGCACTTAAAAGTGTCGTTCATACATTTCTATCAGCACTCCTTTTTCTGCCTGCTCTGTCAGACCAGTCCTGTGAGAGTGTGTGGATAGCAACATGTGAAATTAGGAAGGATTTCATGCAAAGGCGAGGCCCGCGTGAAATGAAAGGACATACATAGGAAATCTGGGAAAGAACAAAACAGATAAGCTGATTCATGAGACGAGATTTAAAGGGTAAGACGAAGCTTCTTGGCCTGACTGAGATACGGACGAGACATTTGAATATGTCGTAAATGAGAGCGGGTCCTCTCAAAGTGATCCAGCAGAGGTTGTCATGTTGAAGCCTTTGTTATAGTCGTGTCATTTCTGAATGAGCTTCTGACATGGTCCACTGGGTCAGATCTAAAAAAATCATTTCATCCTTGTTTTTTATCATGAGAACCAACTTTGTCTCTCAGTTCTAGACATCACAGCGTGGAGTCGCCTTTGCTCTCGTGTCCGTGTGGTACACTGTGACCACGGCACAGCTTAATGATGCTTAGATATTTTAAGGATGTGTGAGTACATTGGATTCCCTACAGGAAAACATTTTCAGAAGTGACCACTCACAGTACAGCTGTCGATATTTAGATGAGAGTAAAATGACAAAAATGGAAAAAAATAAAAATTAGAAAGATGCTACTCATTCTGCATATTATCAGTTTAAAGCCTAGATTCTTAAAGTGTGGCTCAAAGCCCAGTGATGGTAATATTGATATTATTTAAGTGGCTTTTGAGTTCAAAAAGTAAAGAATACATTAATAGTACATTTCAATCAGATATGGCAGCAGAGAATGAAACTGAAAAAGCATGTTGAATATCTCCAATATTTCAGTTTTCTTTTATTGATCATGGCCCCCTCTCACACATTCATGTCAACACACTTGATATTATAAGGTGAATTTGACACCTCAAGGTGCTTTACAGGTAGGCAGAAATCTCACAATATGGAGAGACCCCGCTCATCAGACAGTCCCGTATGTGGAAACACAAACTCTGTTTTTTTGGAAGGAGAAGAGAGAACAGAGAGAGACCACCTAATACATGCTACAGGAGAGAGAAGATTAAAGCTAATGACGTGAAATAGTAAGCCAATGACAGGAGGGGAACTGAGCACAAGTGTTCAATGCATTATAGCCTGTCCACCAGCAGCCTGAGACTATACCAGCATGACTAAGTGATGGATCAGGTTCATGGTCACCTGATCAGGCCCTAACTATAAGGAGTCTAATCTTAAACCCACAGAGGGTTTCTGTATGCTAAACCTAAACAGGGAGCTGGCTCCACCGGAGAGGGTCCTGAAGGTTTTAGAAACTTTAGGAACCACAGGAAAAAACTTGTTTTTAACAGGAAGATCTCTTTAAGATGTGATGGGGCCTGATCATTCAGGACTTTGTAAGTAAGGCGAAGGATTTAAAATTAAATTCTGAAGGCAATAAAAAGAAACCAATATACTATATATACACTGGTATGTCTTTATTTGAAACAATAAAGCTGTTGTTTGATGTGTGGGTTCTCCTAAGTGGTCTGTTCCTGAGGGTGGCACTCCATTATAAGGGCAACAGTGTTGGTTGCCCTTTCTCTCTCTATTTGTTGTCACAGAATGTATTTTTAATTAATTTTTTTATTTTTAATATACATTGTTGCATTTATTTGTGCATAGCTGCTAGTTTAGTTTTTCTTTATTCACTGTGTGTGTGTGTGTGTGTGTGTGTGTGTGTGTGTGTGTGTGTGTGTGTGTGTGTGTGTGTGTGTGTGTGTGTGCTTTCTCTCTATTTACTTTTTTAACATTCCCGTCTTGACAAAAGCCGTCTCGTGCGCATTCATGCCACTTTACAGCGGGAGAGGACTCCATCATCTGTGATGGCATGACCAACTTTTAAATGTCTCTTTCTCGAGCTGATTCAGTCTGCTGTGGAAAGGTGTGAAAAAGCAACAGTAAAATGGATAATGACCACTTTTATTTCTGCTTCTGTGGACTCTAAAGCAGTGCTCTGTATTTCCTATACGTCTTCATCAGAACGGAGCTCTTCCGTAAGCTGGAACTCTGCCGCTGACCGCTAACTAAACCCAGCAAATTCCTGGTAACCACACCTCCTTCAACCGACCGAGGAATCCCCTCCCCACACCCTGCCTAGCTAATGTCTGTCCGTTTCAATTTAGAATTTACAGCACTCGCCATCCTACACTGCAAAAACTACCGTAAGCCAAGAGAATTGAGGTATCCATTCTGACGACAGTTTTACAGCAGCTAAGTCCATTTAGCATTAAATTCTCCTCCTCCTGACTGAAGACTAACCTATTTTCAGACCAAAAGCAGGGCAGAGAGAAGGAAAAGCTTCGCTCAAATTTAGTGTTTAATTTAGTTAATATCACTGGTTCGCTCTGTAAATTTACAGCAGCCCTCAGTTTGAATTAGACTGCAGGGAACAGTTAGAGAGAAGCTGCATCCGTAAGTGTGTACGCTAATGCAAATTCACAAGCCGGGGTCGATACTTCTGTGTTTGCTTTTCTGCACTGGTCCCTGTTTACACAGAGTGTGTGTGTATTTGACGTGTTCCACATGCAGAACACAGCTCAGTTAAAAAAGTAAGAAATGAGTACAACTCACAGGTCATGTGGACGGGTGAACGAATATGTGAACGCTGAGCAGACGAAGTTACTTTTAGCCAACTGTTCAGAGCTTTACTGTGTACTAACACATTCCTGATCTGTACTCTCACACGCTGTGTGCTCGAGTGCGTTGTTGTTTTTATGATAAATTGGCTGACTGTAATGCAATTTTCTGTGCAGCTGAAGCCTTCCTCCAATATGAATATCAGTGTGAATAAATGACTGTCAGGGTCACAGCTGCAGTGTTAAATATGAACAAAAATGGAGCTCAGACTGATGCCTTTTTTACATCCGTTTAATGGTTCATATGTAGAATATAAATACGCGACTGACTGTGAAATCAGTCTCTCTTGGAGCATCTGTGGCTGTTCATTTTCAGTCCTGAATGCCAAATTAAATGTTGCATATTAATCACAAGAAAAGAAACATTTCAGTAAAAAAATGAATGAATTTGTTATGTTTATTGTTAACTTGTTACCAACCGTCAGGTCATCAGTGACTGGTTTAGATAGCGGTCACCAGCAGTTGTTGTGTTGTCAAACAGAATCACAGTCTGACAAATGTTTTTTGTTATCATCAGACACACTACAAAGGAACCAGCACACGGACCAGTTCCTTACAAGCAGGACACACAAAGCCCACAATGTACAAAAGACCAGCAAGCAACACAATTCACGAAAACACTCAGCACCTTTACAACAGTGCAAACGTTTTTCCTGTAACTCAGTGTTTCATATAAAGATTTGACACTAGGTCTATTTATTTGTGAAACACACTTTATAATAAATAACATTAAATGTTAAGTTATATAAATTCTATTAGCTGCTCTAAATGCTCAGTTTCAAACAGTTTTATCTGCTTTTAAATTTAGATGCCTGCAGTAGGATGTGACAAAAAGTATGTGTACAGCCCTGTTGTCCAAGCCTTTTGTTTGCAAAGGGCCAGTGTTGGGAAGGTTACTTTTAAAATGTATTCCATTACAGAATACATGTCCCAAAATGTATTCTGTAACGTATTCCGTTACGTTACTCAATGAGAGTAATGTATTCTGAATACTTTGGATTACTTAATATATTATCATGCTTTTTACAAGTACGTGAATGTACTATTGCTGTGATTTATTACTGTTACTGAAGGTCGGCACATGTATTCCGTTACTCCCCAACACTGCAAAGGGCAGCCATTTAGAAGGAAGTCTGATTAAAACAAGTACCTTAAAGGGAGAAGATCTAACGGCGTGTTTCTGACAGAGGATGAATGGAGGACCAAAACCCGGTAATTGATTCTCTGTAAATTGAGAAAAAAAAGGGGTTTTCTTCAAAATACTTTATAATGCATGTTTTTTCTTCGATTAAGGGGTTTGGCAGTAATTAGGGAGAATAATGAACATGTGAGCTTACTATAAAGATGTGATTAAAGACTCTTTCACTTTCTGTTACGTGGGGGGGTCCTGAAAGATTAAAGTGTGTTTTTTACCATCTGAACCTAATCAAAGATGTGATCAAAAGCTTAGAAACAGAGAGAGGAGCAACACTAATTTCCCCGTGATTAGAAATGAATTGGAGTTTTGTGTCACAAACACCTGAAATCCTGAAAAATGAAGCCCTGATGAATCACCTCTCTGATTAAAGAAAGACATCATCAATCATCCACAAACCCTCTGATACTGAGCCCGGTAATCTGAAACCAATAAGTGGTCGACTGGGCGGATTCCTCTTTGATACGGAATCACTTTATTACAAATGTCCGTCCTCCTTCCACAGAGACGTTTTCTCCGCGAGTTAAAGCGCTGTTTCTGAGTGAGCTCAGGATGCTTTTTCACATCCAGATTTGGTCAAAGATATTGGAGCCTTCATGGGCTCTCCTGCTAGTTTCTTTATTACATTTTAATAAAGAAACTAGCAGCTTGTGTTTTATTATTTCCTCTATCATGAAGGCATCCAGTCCTGAAGTAAAAACAGATTGTGCTACAGAGGATCTGTCTATCCCGCCTTTGTGGCAGAACAGATAGTCCATCGTTTATTTACATTCTTAGCCAGAAACAGAAAAGAAGGTCACACTGTCTTAGTTTCATCAAACCATATCGTACACTGTAAGTCAGGCAAGTCATCAAAATCAGTGATAAGCTGCTGAATGTGTCCCTGCTCTATCACATCTGTAATCATAATTCCAGTTCAGGTGTTGGACGGCGCTGTACAGGCACGTCACTGTGATGTTGAAAAAGACAATGGCCAAACAAGCTACTGACTGTGACACTAAGTTGGAGCGACGCTGTTCTGCATTTTTAGGTAAATAGTACCATATAACTTTGTTGTTTGCAGAACTTGTGCATAATTTTTAGAAATGTACAATTTCTATTTGCATTTCAAGTTATGAAAATGATTCGTTAAACATGTTTGTGGGTTTTACAGTAAAAAATATAACTGTTTTCTACTCTGATTTTAAAAATTTTGTCAGAATTTAGATCAACTGTGCTAATATAGTATGTCAAAATGAAAAAATAACTCAAATTTCAGATATTTGAGGTTGTGCTGAAAATAATGATACCAAACAAGGCAAGATAAACAGTTTTTAAAGGTGAAATATAGAGGTAAAATCAAAAGTAGTCAAAAACAGCCAATTATACCCTGGACCCCAGAGGGTTAATCTTTCAGCCACTCCCTATGGCTCCTGGCTATAGGTGATGGTAGGAACATAGATCGACCAGGAAAGTGGAGAGCTTTGACTTCACTACAGCAGACCAGTACAGCATCCACATTACTGCAGACACTGCACCAGTCCATCTGTTAGATTCTCACTCCCCTCTTTCCCCACTCATGTACAAACTGCCCCACTTTAGGCTGGAGATCACCACTTGTTGAAGCAAGCAGGACCACATAATCAGCAAAAAAGCAGAGATGCCACCCTGAGACCACTGAGCTCGACTCCCTTTCATCCCACGACTGCATGTAAAAATTCTATCCATAAAAATTATGAAGAGTATCGGTGTAAAGGAGGCATCTGGGCTGAGTCCAATTTCAAGTCCAATAATGCAGGTGTTGTACTGACTCAGGTGTTCTGAAGTACTGTTTTCTTTTGCTGATTATCTATCTATCTATTCTTAGTAAATACTTAGTAAATACTCTTAGCTGTGTCCACCTTAGTTTTAACAGTTTGTGCAGTTTTTCTAGAATCGATTCCACATTTTCTATGAGAATTTCTTCCATTTCTAACTCTTCGTTTGGTAAACAGTGCAAATTTGCATCTAAAAAGTTACCACATTTGACCACTGTGCACAATCTTTAACCTGAGTACAGCAGTCCACTAATTGCTGAGTGGCTGATTTGATTTTGAACCACGATTCAAACTTGGTTTAATACGGGTGTTTCTCTGTAGACAGATTTGCAGCTTCCTTAGTGAAAATAGCAGTAACATGAATAAAACTTAGTTTGATATCCACTGAACATAAAGAACCTGATAAAGTGGCGTGTCTGTCGGTGATGGCTGCTGACAGGATGTTGCCTCGTCTCTGTTTTGCGCTCAAAGAGAGTTCTTCAGAAACCTCAACTAATATATTTTTGCCTTTATACACATTTGGCTTCAGGGTCATCAATATTTTCATCAGAGGCCCCCCCCAACAACTCCAGGCCTCCTGCCACAGTAATATCCAGTATAATGAGTCTTTGCCAAGCAAACATGCCTGCAACAATATTGAGAGCTTCTTTCCTGTCCACTGACATTATTTCCCAAAGGAAGATGGAAATTACAAAAAGGAAAGAAATTCATCTATTCCATCCATCAACGCTGACCCACATCAGCAACAAACACAACAACAACAGCTGCCCACCCCACCAACAATCTCACATCCAAGTCTCACGAACTTCCATTAAGTTCTTACAATCGGCCTTTAAGCCACGACGCACTTCACAGACAGTCGGATAAAGTCGGAGAAGTAATCCAACGTGAACGGAGCGACTTCACATCTCTCTGTGGGGATGAACCATCTAGGCCGCGGGCTATGTGTCGTGTGGGATCTTGTCTTTGTCGGTTTGTCCCGATGTTGCCAGAAGCCTCTTTAAGCGTCTCGCTAATTAAGCGGCAATATGACCTTTGGCCTCCAGGCAGCAACCTAAAAGAGAAAGAAGGAGAAACACAGAGCTCACGTTCTTTGTCTTTTTGTCCTTTGAGAAAGAGCAAGAGTGAAATATTTCTCCCAATTTGAATCATTAAATCCAAAATTCTTCTTGATCCCAAACCGAAGGGGAAATTCTTCTGATTTCTACAGAATATTTTTACATAAGCAAAACAAAGCACTAATTCCTTCCTCCTCTGAAGTATGACATGAACATGATTTAACTCTTTACCCCTTTGAAAGTTTGCTAGGAATAATGTTTGAAGCGCTTTTCTGAATTGACTGGTTTCTCTGGTACTTTAGGTCTGCTTACAGAACACAATGACTTTAGATCAGAAGCTAGTGAGGGTAAAATAAATAATATAAACAAATATATAGGACATCATACTCTTTTCAGTGATGGTAGTTTGTTAAAAGAGGCACCACAGTGGTGCAGTGGTTAGCACTGTCGCCTAACAGCAAGGACAAGCCTTAATTCATTAGCCAACTGGGCCCTTTCTGTGGAGTGTGCATGTTCTCTCTGTGGGTTCTCTCCAGGTACTCTGGCTTCCTCCCACAGAAAAGTAACATGCATGTTGGGTTAATGAGTGATTCTGAACCATGAGGTGTGAATGTGAGAGTGAATAGTTCTGTCTCTGCAACAGACTGGTGTTGCCGGTAACTGACACAGTGACTGTGAACTAGATAAGTGAATGCGAGAATGGATGGATGTTACTATAGGTTGGATCACAACATTGTAAAAACACCACAAAAATCAATTTGAACACAAAGCTGTCACACAGAATAAACACACACTCAGGCTTCACGGGGAACACACATTCACATTTCAGCAAAATAAGAGTTAAACGTGAGGTGAAAGGAGATGGGAGGAAGAGCAGCAGCGCCCACACTCAGTCTGACTCTGATCTGGTGTGTAATGTTAGCAGATGTCTTGATTAGCAATGACATAGCTGATTATTTCACAAAAGCTCAGAAAGAACACTTTCTGCTACGTTTGGAGTCCTGTTTCGACCCCACTCTTTGTGTACACGCCCGAGAAAACTGTACTGCATGAAAAAAGTTGGAAGTCATCCATTTTTAACTTTTTTGTTTTAAGCACCTACAAACTCAAGGATTCGGCTGGACTGGAACATATCCCTGTTTTCAAAGGCAGGGTGCACTTTTGACAGGTTGCATGCCCATAACAGTAGATATTTCAACTACTACATCCATGTAAACTCATATTTCCACATTCACGTGTTTGCTCATCTCAAAATTTGTGTAGTTGAGGCTAAACTTGGATGAGATCTGTTGGTGTAACAAATTATGAAGCCTGCAGCCGAGGCTTCAGGCTGTTCTAAAAGCTCTGTGTCAGTCAAAGGATCTCCCTGACGCCGGCATATCAAATCCACAGCATTAGCTGTTAGCACAGAAGCCCCGCCCACCTGCTGTTTAATTCTTTTTAATTTTATGAAGGACAGCCAATCATAGTAGACTGTAGATATATTTGGTGAAAGAGTTTGAAGGTGGATGCTAGGCAGAAGAAAAAGAGGAAGACATCAGAGAAGATTCATGGGTGTAGAGAAGAAGGTGTGACAGGGTCTGTGTTCTGTCCCTCACACCAACCTTCTTACCTTTGGGGGCAGAGGTTCCACCCCCTGGAACTCTCTTCCATATGAGTTTCACCAAGCCCCTTCACCAGAGCCCTTCAAACTACTTTTGTAAGCTACTCTTTAACAAAACCCTGAAGATCTTTTTGTTACGCTTGTGTAAAACGCCCTTGGGTTCCTTGAAAGGTGCTATACAAATCCAAGTTTGTTTTATTATTATTATTATTATTATTTTTATTTATTTATTTATTTATTTTTATTAGGGGAGGATGCTGGGATAGAGTGCGATGGAGGCCGGTGATCTGCTGTGGTGAGCCCTAAAGGGAGCCGCCAAAAGGCGAAGACGATGACTCCAGTTTCCTTCGGTGCTGTGGTGTAACTCAGCAATGTCACTTTGACAGGGACAGAATCTGTTGGCTGGAAGGGGATTTCTGTGGCTGCATGGAGATAAAAATTTGTGTTTGGAGGAGTGAAGATTATGTATGCATCCCCACAGGTGCATCTATTCTTTCACAACATCAGGCCACAGGCATCTGTAACTCTGAGTAATTGCATAGACGTACCGAAGGCCTCATCTCATCGTCCCACAACAACTGAAGGAAATCAATAGAAACGTATAAAATCCTTTCATTCATTGAGCTCTTTCTCTGAGACCTTTGCTCCTCGTTTCCTTGGTACCAATATCTGTGAAGCACTAAACAATGATTGATATCACTAATGTTGAGGGCCCGAGCTCTTTAATGAAAACAACTGGAACATTGTTGGGATTTTCTTAGACGTAACATCATCAATATGCATGCACAATGAATGGCGACTTGTCAGTAAATTATTGAATATATAAGAAAGATCAAAAGTTTTTAAATAATTTGATTGCCTCACCTTTTTCCTACCTCATCTTGTTCTTCCTCCTGCCTCTGCCTGCTACTTTCCTTATCTTCCTCCTCAGCTCCTTCCTCCCTGTCTCCTCTTCCTCATCTCATCTCATCTATCCTTTACTCCGTCTCCTTTTATCTGTCTACAATCCATCATTTATTTACAGCTTAGAGAGCCCTTCCATAATGATGGAGTGATAAAATATCTTGTGGTCACCTGAATGAATTGAAGATTTTCTGGCAGCGAATCGAACATCCTCAGGTTTCCTCCCGATGAGAAGAAAAATGTCTGGGAAGCCAAAACACTGAGCAGACAGTCCTGCTCGATCAAGCCCTGCAAGTCTTGGCTAACTTTCAAACACCCATCAGAGATCGATTGAAGCAGTCTGTCGCTCTAATTGAACGCTCCCACAGGTCGAACCCCAAACCGTGGAAACCCAAACACTTGAACTGAGACGACTCGGAGGAGCACGGCTCCTGGACAAAGTCCAGTCAGAGCCTCTTTCTGCAGCTGCTTTCCATAGCAGAGAAAAGTACTCTCTCCTACAGGAGCAGCAGCGTGTTTTTCTTTAATCCTCCTTTTTAACTATTCAGGTTCTGTCTGCTCACATGTTCCAATGGAGATCCCAGACTTCCCGCATCTGAAAAACGCTTCAGAGGATCCCAGGAAACTCGTACAGCCTCCAGGAAAGCAGACTGTCTGATAAACACCTTGTTCACTCTCCAGCAGCTCATCTGCAGCTCTCTTCATGCTGCCGCTGAGCCTCTGAATTCATTTCAAAATCCTGCTGCTCACTTCCAGGTGTTACATGGTGGAGGCCTTGAATATATTCCTGAATTGCTGTTCCCTTATCGTAATGTGAGACCTACAAGGTCCTCTTACCGAGTGCAGGCTGCCGTCCCTGGTGAGAATGAATCCAAAGACGCTTTTCAAGGGAGGGTATTTTCAGATTTTGTTCCTAAATGGTTTGACTCCTGTACATCTGCGATGCCTCATAGTGACATTTTTTAACTGGAGGCTATTTATTTGAAATCAAAAGCTCCCCACAAACTTGAACTCCAACATAAATTTGAATTTACTATTTCTATGGCAAAAAGTAAATCATGAGCAAGGTACACACTGAAATGAATACAGCACACAGCACACTGGACAAAACCTGCAGTCTTGGCAGAGATATTTGATTTCATTAAACATACTGTACTGGATTTTATGGATTTGTCGTATTCATAGGTAAGGCTCGGGTAAAGACTGATAGAGATTTTAATTTATTCTTTTGTACATCATGTATTTTATTATATATATATATATATATATATATATATATATATATATATATATATATATATCCTTCCTCTCGTGTTAGCTTTCTGTTATCATCTCTTATGTTAGCGGGTCAGTTTTGACCCGTGAATTAAATCAGCTATAAAATATACTAAAAACAATAAGTTATCATCCAATTTGTTTCTCATCTCTTGGTTACCTTGTTAGGCTTCCTTATCCATGAAAATGTTGGTTTTAATACTTTTGGCGTGGGCCTCTGGGTCTTTTTTTGTCACTATACCCCTCGATTTCAATAAAAAAAAATTGTAAAATTAACCTCAAGAGAATCATATTAATAAATAAAAGTTTTCTGTGTTACCTGAGTATTACTGAGGGGTATAGGACACATCTCTTAAATAAATCTGTTTTATTGATTTTTTTCATTTTAAGATTAATAACTAAAATGACATCTATGGTGTTACGGGTCAATTCCGACCCATAGACATTTACATCAAGAAAAGACAAAAAAAGTTTGTTTTTTTCAGCAGTATAAACTGAAAAAAAGAAAAAGTCCACTCCTCCTTTGTTTTGGTTATAGCCGTGGGTAATTGTGGGCTTTTTATCACTTCCCAATGATACAGCTTCACCTCAGTTTCCTTTGTGAAGTTCTTGTCCGAGGTCATATCTGGTAAAAAATAAAATAAAATATCACAGCTGATATTGTGATCCTGCAGTCCAGTGGTCATATGGAGGACCACACATTTTCATTGTTTCTTCTCAGGGGTGCCACTCACAGCTTTGACTGTGATAATCTGTACATTCCAGGCATAGTTGGTTTTTGCATCACAGGCTTCCCAGATTTTTCTGCCGTTTTTCCCTGGCTTACTGGGTATATATTGCCGGAAGGGGCATTTTCCTCAAAAAGTGGACAAGACGTTCATCCACTGTCACTGGCCCTGGGATGAACATCAGTGGAAGAAGCTGCACTCATCTCTCCCAGACATCCCTGATGGGAGCGAACTTGTCAGACCTCGGTCTGGTCTCTCTGTTGTCAAATCTGAGGACTCTTGAATCAAAATGATATCAAATGTGTGAAATGACATCGTTGCCCAGAAAATGTTTCTGCCTGTCGATGCATCCCATAGACTATCAGTGGCCTCATTGCAGCATCTGTACACTCCAGCAAGAACAATGAAAGCATCCAGGCATTCCTCATCATGTCGCCATGGACTTTTTTTTTCCCTTCAAGGTTTATCATAGTAATGATGATTCTTTCTAGTGACAATGGCATAAATATCTCAAAACATCTCTTGATGTCACTGACTTTGGTCAGAGCAAACCTTGTTTGGGGTCATTTTGATGACATTTGCAGCAGCTGCCCTGCCATGTACATCATGAGGTACTGAGCTCCAAAAGATCTTACCATTTTTGGACTTGAATCTTTCAGCAGGAGTAGCTTCAGCACCAGCGACCTCCACCTCTGATCAGATGTGTCTGTGTCTTCTGGATGATAGTCCACATTGTCTTCCTCCGTAGAAACCTGCCCATCTGAATCGCTATGCTGCTCTGTGTCCTCTCCTTCATTTTCACCAAAAATATGATCCTGAACTTAGCTCACTGTGAATCTTCTTCTCATTTTTTGTATGCTGCAAATTGTAAATGTGCACTCTGGAAGTCAAATGGCCACTCAAATAGTGAATTCACCTCACATGCCCGTGTTTGTTTTGTTTTGTTTTTGTGCAGGTATACTGCAAAAAACATGCAAAATAAGAATCCCCTAAAGCTCATATGATTAGGAGAGTCGCTTGCTGTAAGTGTTTTAGCTGACAGTGCACTTATGATTTCAGTTTTGGCTTTAATTATTGCTTTATACTCATAATATTATACCTGGGTCGAAACCGACCCTAACAACACAAAGGTCATAATTTCAACTAGGGCATTTTATAATTTAGTGAAAAAATTTTTTTTTTTTGTTTTATTTTGTAGAAATAGAGGTTCCTGACAAAGTCAAAAAGCCTTGATACAATAAACAAATGTATGTGATTTTTTTATGCATTTGAAATTTAAAATGGGTCAGTGCCGACCCTAACACGAGAGGAGGGATATATATATATATATATATATATATATATATATATATATATATATATATATATATATATATATATATATATATATATATATATATATATATATATTTTTTTTTTTTTTTTTTTTAGGGGTGCGACGATACTCGTATCGAAATTGAGCCGTTCGATACAGTGCTTTCAGTTCGGTACGCATATGTATCGAACAATACAACATTTGTAATTTATTTTATCAACTTTCCTTCTGACGATGCTGTCTGTGTTGAGCGCTCAGTGAATCTGCGTTCGACTACTCCGCCTAGGCTGCACTGTCGAGCGTAGATCCACTGAGCGCTCAACACAGACAGCATAGTCAGAAGGAAGAGCGCAGGGCAAGCTAGCAAGACAGAAGTTAAGCTCTCCTTGCAACATGGACCTCCCCCACCCTCATTCAGATCTGGCGTTTGGAATTATTTTGGTTTTCATGTGACGTATGACCCTGAAGGTAAGCGAGTCATGGACTAAAGTAAAACAGTATGTTGGATGTGCCATGCAATGCTCAATTACATGGGTGGGAACTAGTGTGTTAGCGCAGTTAGCTCGTTAACGTGTTGGCCGTCTAGCCCCATGCACGGGGCGATCGGCGGTAGCTCGTTAACGGAGATTTGCCGTGTTGTGGCGTTAAGGTCATTTCAACGAGATTAACCTGAAAGCACTAGTGGGAACACGACGAATATGACTGCACATTTACGCCGACATCATCCTAGTGCAAAGACAAAAACAACAAGCATGCTACTAACTTTAGCCGAGTCATTTAGACAGCTGTTAGCACATGATTCTCCTTATGCTGCTGAGAATATAGCCCAGAAGAAGCGGATAGTATAGCTTTTATTTTGGAAAGAGCCATTTCTCTGTAATAAACTCTCTTTTCCAAAGATGAGTGATTCCTCAATCAGATACAGGGCTTGCAATATCGCTAGCCCGACGTCCTGGGGCTAGCGATTTTTTCAGTCGGGCTACCAAAATCTATCTCTTCCCTGCCCGTCGGGCTATTGTAGGAAGAAAAATATATGTCAATGCTTTTGCATTCTTTCAGAAATGTAGCTGGGTAATTATGTCATTGGCATTGGTGAGCCACTGTCAATATGTGACATATTGAAGTCGCGTTTGAATTTGCGCTTGTTTTTTTGCTTTCACTTTGCAATCGCGTGAACTGTGTATAGAGAGCGACAGCACTGATTGGTGAGTGATGATAATTTGTGCACCAATTCCTCTGACATAGTCTTATCAATCGTTAGCTTACTATGCAAACATGACAAGTGAAATCTCCCGCAGCAAGCTTAAACATGTGAGAGGTTGATCGCGCAGAGAATCGCTGAGCGTTATGTGTGTGAGTGCGTGTGTAAAAGCAGCAGGATTTATATTTTAGTTCTGCTGAGCCAAATAAGACAGGTCAGGGTGAAGAAGTGACAGCCAAAGAAAAGCTTACCACAAAACGGAGAAGTTATGACAAATCAGACTATAAGGCAAAAAAAAGAAAGTGCAGCTTTATGGTTTCATGGACAAAAGAATTTCTGTGGCTGCAATATGATGAGCTAAATAACCAGGGCTGCACATAAGTGGTCCGCAGGTGCGCATTCGCTGTCAAAATAAAAAACACGCACAAGGGTTAGGGTTAAATTCAAAAACTGTACTTTTGAGTTAAAATATATATTTATAATTTTAATAAATGACAAATTAAAAAGGCATGAACATTTTTTTGTATCGAAAAAATATCAAACCGTGACACCAAAGTATCGAACCGAACCGTGAATTTTGTGTATCGTTGCACCCCTAATATATATATATATATATATATATATATATATATATATATATTAGTTTTTTTTTATTTTTTATATTAATCACATATTGATTAATGAGAAAACTGCCAGATTAACCAGCCTCACTGAAACAGCATGCTTTACCCGGGACCGGGGGCTCTCTAAATATACCATAACAGAAAAATAATATTAATAATATGCTAATAGTGGTTGCCCTATTGATGCTAATTCTTTATGTTTCACTACGCGAAATCTTTCTCTAAATGTTACACCTCTCTGTGGTCAGGGTTAGGGAGGGGACATGGCTGGATTAGGCCAGCAGCCTTTCTCCAGTTTTACTATAACAGCAATAAAAATCTGTTCAATTGTGTCAAGTAATGAGAAAATGACATTTGGGCTTTAACAACATGGTGCTAAGGAGACAGAGTGTGGTGTTATTCTTGCATTTTCTTAAAATCAGACCTTCTTTGATCTCATTTTGATTACGTCTCATGAAAACACGTGACATTTTAAAAATTCTGTAGCGAAGACTGTCTTTTAATTAAAAAATACTATTATCATCTGTAACTTTAACAAGCTTGTTGAGCCCAGCAGTTTTGTTATGAACTAGACGAGCGGTACTTCGAGGAAAATACAGAGAAAGTACTGAGTCAGCCTCCTACAAACTACATTTATTTAAAAATGCATGAATTATGATTATAAAAGCAGGGTAATTTTCATATTGCTCTCTGTGGTGAGCAGATATGCTCATTCTGCCAGAGCACAGCTGATAAAGCCTCGCAGTTGGGCGATAAGAGTTAGCAGAGATACCGTAGCTAAACACAGCTCACCCCCTCCGATTTATGACGCTCGGCTCTGTGGAAAAATGTGTGTTTTTAATGTAAATGTGCATTATGTAAACTCACAGGGTTATGCTGAGGATTCATTAATCTTTCCATTAGTCAGACAGTTATTAATTTTCATTTAAAGGTGCACAAAGAGGGACTGTTGTGTGAAATCGCAGCCTATTTATCAGCCGGGAACCAGGAGGGAAGACGACTGTTCAGACCCAAAAAAGGTGTGTGCATCCAGATTAAAGGAGCAGACCGGGGATTTAGAAAAGAACAGGCAGAGGTGGGACCAAGTCATTGTTTTGCAAGTCTCAAGTAAGTCTCAAGTCTTTATCCTCAAGTCTCAAGTCAAGTCTCAAGTAATGTCAGGCAAGTCAGAGTCGAGTCTCAAGTCACTGGTGTAAAAGTCCGAGTCAAGTCACAAGTCTGAAATTTTGAATTTCAAGTCCTTTCGAGTCTTTAAAAAAACAAACGAAAAAAGAATGTTGCAGTTATATGCTAAATGTAAATATTAGACCATGTAATTTTTAAATCTGTGTTTTTCTCAACACATGACAAAATAGTGAACTTAGAAAATATACACAAATTGTGAAATTGCACCTCTTTAAAATGCAGCTCAATTAAACTTAGCTCCAAGAATAATTTTCACCGACAGTTCTGAGATAAGCTGCATGTTATTCTTGGATGTGGTTGTAGGACCAGCTTTAAAATCGCATGACAAAAATATCATACACATTAAAAAAAACTGTATCACCAACGTAGCCTGGACAACATTTGCTAGTTAGATGAAGTCAGCTATCTCATCGTAGCATATTTATATGCATATTTATAATTATACGGTTCTTGGAGTGAGTGCATACACTCATGAAGTTTAGTAACTTCAGGTCACTGCAACAAGCCCAGGTACAGTTTACCGACGGATGGGTACAGGACCTTGAAATGCACCGTGTAGAACGAAAGACCATCGTACCTATCATAAGTTTACCAGTCTCACAAATCGTCTTCATAAATACACATTCCTTAACCGTTTATTAATAGGACCTTTGAGCTCAACGGTAATTAATTAGTAGTGGAAATAATTTCTGGTAGCATCACAGAAATGTAGCAGTGACAATAATATCGGATGCTGTAATCGTACTGGGCAATTAGTGATACAAAAAACCTGTTTTATCCTGTGAATAAAAGTATATATTTTTGTCAATGTACCATAATAACAGAAGCGAAACACAATATTGTGTCAGGACAATTCACTATTTATGCACAATAAACAAAGGAGCATAGCGCGACAATTTCTGTTCAGCGCCAGACTTGCTTGTAACCTATATCACCAATTATGTTATGAAAATGACGTATTAACTACTACAAAACACTGACCTTCGTGTAAATGCTTGGAGCAGACTAACCTGTGAGCTGGAGTGTTCTGGGACGTTATATTTGATCTTTGAATGGCTGCAATCCAGGCCATCCGTCGCGTCTTTGTTACTTCGGAAACATGAACAATTTCTTTTCAACGACGTAATCCGATAACAACCGATCTCTTTACCCGTCGGCTTCCCGTGGCTGTCATGCGACCGGCTATTGCAGTTAATAATACAACAGCTTCTTGACATTTTTGTGTTTCTTTTTATCGCTGTATAACTGATTTTAATTGAAAGCCTGCGTGCGCTAGTACCGCTTGCCACGAGTTCCCAGAATCCTTTGCGGTTCTACCCGTGAATGACGTCACATTTTCAATCTCTATATAATATGCATGCTAAATTTTATATTTGGGGTGAAATATCAAGTCTTTTCAAGTAAACCGGTTCAAGTCCAATTCAAGTCCCAAGTCATTGGTGTAAAAGTCCAAGTCAAGTCACAAGTCTTAGAACATTTTTTCAAGTCAAGTCTAAAGTCATAAAATTAATGACTCGAGTCTGACTCGAGTCCAAGTCATGTGACTCGAGTCCACACCTCTGAGAACAGGCATCCTATCAGTTTTTACATTTCCTCCATGTTGTCATTCCTTAAATCATGAAAAACCGTGAGTACTTAAATCATTTCACACATTAAGATCTGTCACATCATGTTGATTAGTCCAACACACCCCATGTCAACAGCTGTATAATTTTTCACTCAAAGCGTGTTATGAATGTGAGGCGTAGTGTCTCCATTCATTTTGTTACTAATTGTTTTTCTCCTTTTCATGAAGGTTTCCTAAGGAAACCCAGGATTGTGGGTTAAACACTTTCGTCCACAGTCATGCCATCTGGACCAACCACCTTCCCACTTTTCATCTGTGACATTCTCCTTGCTCAGGAAGACATTTTCTCGACACCCTCTTTTACTTTTTCACCACTTCTTCCACATTAAACTACAAGTTCTGCGAGCGCACAGCCAAGGTATGGAAGATCTTGGTTGCGTTAAGAGATTTGATTGGGCAATACAGTGTCGTAATGAAAACGAACGACTGTGCTGCTGTTGTGGGCTGCTTGTAGGGACAGTGAACAGTGGCCCTTGAATTGACCCATCAGACCAAATATGCATCAGCCTACCGGCGTACCAGGCCAAGATGAGGTCCTTGATCTCCATCCATACATTCTCCAGTCCTTTTCTCCTTACTTAGTGTCCAGCCTCACACCAGCATTGTGGAGGACCCCACACACCCTCACACACAATTTTCACCCAGCTTCCTTCTGGCAGGAGGTACCGGAGTCCCCCCGCGCCACTTTTTGCACAATGCTCAATCTTTTGTTTTTTGCAATTTTTGATATTTTTAGCACATTGCACTTTATGTAGCCCTGTGTTAACTGTCTGTTTTATGTACTGTACTGCTGCACAGAATGACAATAAAGCCACTTGACTTGACATACAGCTCGCTATAAGGCACAGGTGTCGAACTCCAGGCCTCGAGGGCCGGTGTCCTGCAGGTCTTAGATGTGTCCTTGATCCTACACAGCTGATTTAAAGGCTAAATGACCTCAACATGTCTTGAAGTTCTCCAGAGGCCTGGTAATTAACTAATCATTTGATTCAGGTGTGTTGACCCAGGGTGAGACCTAAAATCTGACACCCCTGCTATAAGGCCTTTTCCTTGAACTTTGCCACCTCTCTCTTTGCCGTACGCCTAGCCTCCCAGTACTGATGAATACTTTCTGCATCTACCTATCTCACTTTTTCTTTGCTATCTTCTCCCCTATACTTCCCTGGCTTTTCTAATAACCATTGGTGATAAATGGTAAATGATTACTGAGTGAACTGAGTAATCACAGTAATGGCTTTTAAAGGAATTTTCACATACTTGAAGTCTTATAACAAAAGAGATGTGGGGCTAACAAGAGCATGTAAAGCAGCAAGCGTAAAGTGCAACCTAACCCCAACCCTTGGTGGTCGGCTGGTAACGTGGTGTAAGAGGCTAAATCACTGGTTAAACTAGCTCTGTGCAGTCCTCCACCTCCCCAACTCCACCTCATCCACTTTGTTTAGCATGTCTTATCCAAAGTTTCCACTGTCATCTTCTTGGGAGGTCCAGTCACCTTCTGCCTTCTTCTGGACTTTTCAATTGCATTCACATTTTTTTACCATCTAAGGTGGAAAATATTTTTCTTTTGTGAACGTACTTGCATACAAATTAGACAGTGATTGTGCTCTTAAAACCTTACCAGCCCCACTAGAGGTTAGAGGTTTTTTCATGTCACAGCTTGTAAAAGTTTCCACATCAAAGCAAAGAGACCACTTAGAACAGAACGTACAAAGAACGAGATACAATAGTAGATCATTTCAAAGTATGGAGCCCTATACAGAAGCCATGAGTTCAAAACTTTTTTAAGGTCACACTACTATTTTTTTCTTTTAATTTCAGAACTAAAGATCAAACATATCAGAGCTATTATCATAGGTCAATGCACATCAGACAGGTTGCGAACTTCAAAGGCTTTCCTCTCCCAACTTGGCATGGAGGACAAACTCTCACTGCCAATACTTTGTCTGGGGATGGGAGGGAGTGATGTCAGCGGTCGCTGTCTGCGCCTCGGCTCGCCGCCCAAATCTGCTCAGATCAGCGCCAAGGTTGGACCGTTTTCCATAACACCCCCTCACATATCAACATGGCTTAAGCGCTGGTTTGTGCTCTGGCTGCAGATGAGGTAAACCGCGGCTGCTGCGTCCTTTGTTTACATCATTAGAGCTGTGTGATGCACTCTGAGCAGCAGACATGCTGGTCGCTCCCAACTGTCTGTGCTGAGGGAAAGCTGTGGAACGTAATTCACCTCACTGCAAAAACACCTAAAGGAAGCTGCTTTTACAAGGCACACATTTTCCCACCTTTAGTTCGAGCAGCTTCTAAGTTGACCCCTAATCTCCTCTGATGAGAACTAAGAACATCAGTGACTGCTGTGGTTAAATGGTGACAGTAGTTTTGTGCTTAAGCCTGACCTGAGCAAATAAAAGCAAAACTACAAAAGAAAGAAATAACTCAGAGAGTGGAAACCAAACGCAAACATTCAGAAGACAAAGCCTGATAACTCTGGATAAACTCTTAGCGGGGAAACACTTTTCCAACTACCTGATGCAGAATTTGCAGCTTGTTTAAAGAAGACGTTATCTCTAAGTGTGTACATGAAAACACGCCAAAGGACACCTTTTACAAAATCTGTGAGCAGCTTAGTCTTAAATAACCTTGTACAGAAATCCAACATCCAAGATGAAAAATCTAAATCAAATCAAAGAATCTTTGCTCAGGATTTGGCATCAGTTTATTCTCATGATTTTAACTGTTGTCATCTTTAATAACTATATATTTTTGTTTATTTCAAATGCATAGGAGGAAAGAGACACTGCAATGCAATATTTCCTCTCTGAAATGGAGTGGGGGAAAGGAAAGTTTCCAAAAATGTGGAAAATAAATTACTCACTGGTTTCTACTGTTCGTTCCAGCATCTAATTCATTTTATTCACTTCTCTTCCTTCCCGTCTGTCCCTTCTGACTTTCGCTGTTGTCTGTGTGCTTTGGTCAGGCGTGCCGGTTGGCAGCGCAGCGTCGATCCTCACCTCTCCTTCCATTTGATTAAATCATGGCATTAGTACAGGGACAGGTCCCGCGGAGTCAGGTGCAGAATTATTAACCTTTGCTGTCGGAAGGACGGCTCTCTTTCTCTGCAGGCCTGCGGTGAGACGACCGGCCAAGATGGACGCTCGCTTCGCAGTGTGTGGCTGGTGTGTGTGTGTCAGTGAGAAAGATGAAGCTAGGTGAGGTGGTCAGCTTGTTGCGCAGAGTGAAGTCAGAGGATAGTTCAGCTGCTCAATCCTCACTGAGGACGGGGAGGTCAAAGACAGAAACATATATACATAATTTTTTGTCTTGAATTTTTGTTCTTGATTTATTCCATTCAATTCATTTTTATTTATCACAACAACAGTCACCTCAAGGCACTTTATATTGTAAGGTAGACCCTACAATAATAAGTAGTATTATTAGAATTATTAGAATTAAATTCCTCAAACTACAAAGTCAGCCTCTTCAATCTTCCCCAACGACACCTTTATAGAATCAGCAATTTACTTTTTGCCATCATCTTCATTACCCTGCTGTAAACGGTGACACATCCATCTGGCAGAGAAACCACATATTTGTATTTCTTTAAGTCATTTATTTTTAATAAAGATGATTTTGTAAAAGGTTTGCTGTTTATTCTCCTCTCAGCTTTTGCTGCTTAACATATTTCAATAATCTCCAGAGGAAGAAAAGCTCATCTTCTGTGATAGATATGATCGCAGTATTAAAGTTAGTAGTTGCATCACAGCACTACGAACAGCGAGCGGCAGCTGCCTGATAGCAGCTTCTGCTGCACACCTGAAAGATTCTGCTGGGGTTTAAAAACACTTGCATTTGGAAATCGGTACAAGAGTGTTTGTCCTGTTGTATAAAGCCTTAACTGACCAATTATTATGTGTAAGCAGAATCCTCGCTGATGGACATAAATGGCTTCCATGTAGTAAATGTCTTTGTTAATTTGTTTACATTTGTACCTTTTTTGGCATATTGTCTGGAGGCAGTTGTAAATAAATATTCCAGCTCCATTCACTGCAGTGATGCAACAAACTTTGCATCTTTCCATGTTTCTGCTCACAAGCTCAGAGATGCTCAGTGACAGCGACGTGTCGTTTTGTAACTTTTTAATGTTGATTTTTAAATTCTTTTTCACTCTGTCTTCAGTATCTTGTGTTAAATTTTCAGTTTATGTTTAAATGGAATGCAAAAGGCCCACATTTGAATGATCTGAATGTTTTGAATTTCCTTCTGTTTGGTTTATGTTGCTGTTATTAATGATTTATCAGGTATTTGCAGCTTTGTTAGTTTGTTGCCATGCCGCATCCTGTTACACGGAAGCTTCCCTGTGCAGATAATCTGCTTTAAAAGAATCCATTTAAACACAATAACTATTTTTTACCATCAAATTAACCGTGGCACTTTCCTGACTGATTTTCCTCACTGTGAGTGTACCTAGCAGCTCTGCCTCTAATACGGCTCAGCCCTGACTGAATGCAGAGTTGTAATTAGCCTATTAACAGTTAACGGGCAGGTTTTTTCCAGCAAAGGCCACATAGTAAAAACATTTAGACTGTAACTGCTGGAACAGACTGAAATAATCAGCTCTGGTTTACACAGATAATTGCCTGTTACACAATAAGAAGGACAGCGTTTGTGACATTGTTTGTGACACTTTGACACATCGAGGCGCGGATGAGCCGACAACCCACGCCGAAGACGAGGCTGTGGAGATCAGGTCCCTGCTGCAGGGATCCAGGTTACCAGCAACAAATTAGGTAATGAATGAAGCTCCGAACTCTGGGCTTAACGAGACCTCGAGCATGTTCCGACAGCCTGCTGACGGGTCGGCGGGTAATGCGTGGGGCTTGGCGATAACAAGGGCGTGCCGTGTTTGTGACAATACGATTTGTGGTGTAACCTCCTAAACCCGGACTTCTCGTTTAAATACCTCCATCATAATAAACATACAAGGATATCAAGTACAAACATATAGTTTCTCATTAAAAAAAAAAGTGCTCAAACCACACAGATGCTCACACAAATACTGCATATATCACAGATTGTTAAATGTTTCCTGAAACTTCAGCCTCACATATTTTAACCTTTTGAAACCTCTGTGTCTTCACTGCAACATATAAATAAAGAATTGCATAAGATGGAAACAAAGTTTGACCTCACAGCAGAAGGTTGCAAAACTTTTACTCCTGGTGGATCCAGCAAGGCCGGGGAGGGCGAACCTGAGTTTTTAACTTTTTGATGTAGTGTCAAGTATATTCACAAAGTTTGCAGCATGGTGGGAAAAAAAAGAAACATTCCATTATGAAATATGTGCAACTTGTTTCTTAACTCAGTGATTATATGTTTGTACTGTACAGTCACACAGCAGTGAGAGGTCTGTGCACAGGCTTGTGTGTGTACTTTACTTTCTTCCTGTTTTGACAGCTCGCTCAGATGAAGGGAGGCCTGCATGCTACAGCATACTGGGCTAATGGCACTCCGGGTACTCTCCTCTGTGTCAGATTAAGGTATGTTGTAATCATTTGAGTTACTTATTAGAACAAAGTAGGCGTCTTCTTTGGCCGCGAAGGAGATTTAACGTGTTTGCACATGTGCAGTGTTTAGTACATTTATATCACAGGTTTGTTGTCCTCCTCGTTGGGGTTCATTTGTGCAGGTGTGAACGCAGTAATGGCACTTAGGTGCGGATCAAAACAACCGTTTGGAGGAGGTGGACTTGGTACCGTTCCAGATGAACTCTAGAGTGATTCATTTATGGTGTGGACGTGATACGATACGAACCACGTTTGAGATTAAAACAAAAATGTCCTATAGCAACTTTGTAGCGTTTTACTTACTTTCAGAGTTTTAAATGATATGGCTTCCAGTCATTCAAGCAAACTCCTCAACATGTATAACCCCAAAAGAGCACTGAGGTCGTCTAGGCAGATGCTCTTAGTACAGTTGAGGTCTCGATTGAAGCGTAGAGGAGATTGGGCCTTTGCAGTTGTAGTGCCTAGACTCTGGACTAATTTGCCATTTTTCATGTTGGCTTTTGATTCAAGTTCAGTTTGAATACAATCAGGTTTGTTTTATGTTTGTTTTGTTTTATTTTTATGTTGAATATATTGTCATTACCTCATTATTGGCTTATTTTTGTCCTATTTTTCTGTTTTTCTGTTGTTTTTTCTTGTTCATAAATAATTTGGTCAACTTTGTTGCTTTTAAATGAGCTATAGAAATAAAATTGATATTGATACATTTGTATTCTCAGTGCGGGGTGGTACTATAGATGTACAAAGGCCTGTACGAGTTAGCAGCTATCCATGAAATGATTGTAAATTCTCCATTTTCTCACACAGAACCTTCTTGCTGTATTTGCTTTTGTCGCTCCCATGCCAGACACATCTGACCAATGAGCGGACTGAACTTTCTAATGTGATTTGTAGTGACGCATTTTGGTTCGCTTTGAGTTCCCTTTGTATTTTTCTCTGTGTGAAAAGAAACCAAACGGCAGGAAAACGCTGCAAGTTTACAAACTCCTCAACTCGTTTGGACCAGAGGACTAAAGGTGTGAAAACTGCTGACCAATTAAAACATTTTGAAAATGAATGTGATCTTAATCAAAGGAGCTTGCAAAGAAAAGCGTCTGGACTTCTTTAAGTTGCTTGAAGTCGTTTCACCTCTCATCCGAGAAGCTTCTTCAGTTCTAAGGTCAAATGGTGGAGAGGGGGTCCTTTTGTCAGGGGGTCCTTTTGTCCCTCTGTGGGGGTCACTCCCACTAGGTTTATATCTGGGACTCTCCACCATTTGACCTTAGAACTGAAGAAGCTTCTCGGATGAGAGGTGAAACGACTTCAAGCAACTTAAAGAAGTCCAGACGCTTTTCTTTGCAAGCTCCTTTGACTACGATGACCTGGATGACTGAGAACCTTCACAGACACAATGTGATCTTAAAGGAACAATTGTTTGTTTGTTAAGAGATTTACACACTGAGTTGTGAAAAATATTCTAACATATTCTAATATTGTTGTAGAAAACTCTGCTCCAAAAACAAATTTTGTGGTTAAATCCACAAAATGCTTTCTTACATATTTCCGGATGTCAGTGTGGCAGTTTCAGTTCTGGTTGGCAGAGTTGGGATCACATCTGAGGAGGCAGAGGAATCACTCCAGAGCAGAGTCTAGCCGTGTGAGGTAGTATTATTATATAATTTTTCCATATCATTGTGTATTCAGTTTGGGTGCACAATTTGAGCTCTGAGCGCACTTGTTACCAAGTGCAGTGGTTTGACTGGTCAAATCCATTTACTTATAAAAAATAAAATTTGGTTTGAAAAATAATCACAAATCTGTTCAGTGAAATACACAAAAGATTTTATGCAATTTTTCGTTTCTGACGTGTAAAGGCCTTCAGATGGCTGCCCCTCCCTGAGCCTGGTTCTGCCACAAGTGTCTTCCTGCCAAAACTGAGTTTTTCTTCCCCACTGTCACCAAGTGCTTACCTCTGCATCATTGCAGATCTTATCATTGGTCTTTACCTTACACATTATATTTTATAAATACATATAAAGCACTATGTTAATAAAACTGAACTACATTGAGTTGTTGTAATGACACAGGTATCTGTCCTGTGTCTATTGCTCATGCACATTCTCAAAATCCATGTGTGAGCTGAGCATCTGGCAAAAGGTGGCCTCCTGCACAATGATGCTGCACTATTGTATGTTGTACAGCTCCTGAGAGCCACCTACACACTGCATAACCGAGTATCAGTATAATGACCAAGCTGACTTGGATGCGACAAAGCTGCCAGCGTCAGATAAAAATGGCGGTTAAGCATCTTTGCTTTGTGCCACAACTTGATTTACCGAAGGGTAAAATCAATACAACTTGACATTACACGTAGTGTCATGGATCATGGTGGCAGGTGAAGTAACTTGCCATGCTAGTCCTCTAGGATTTCCACTCAGATATGATTTTGCTATTGAACATGTTGGCAAGGAACATAAATTCAATCAGCAACTGTAACTTAACTGCACAAACCTGGTGATATTTATAGCATCAGCTGATAAATGTGTAATCTGATACCAAATCAGCTCCCAGAGTTTGGACGAATCAGCCGACCTTATGTGACAGTATTTTGATATGTAAGAGAGCTTGGAATTCCTGCCTTGTTACTTGGCACACGGTTGTATTCTGTTTAGTGCAATTCAGTAGTATGGAGTAAGAAAAGATTTACGACAAAGTTTAAAAACCAGCTGATCACCATGTGTAAGATGTAGAGCTGAGAGCTGAAACAGCAGTGAACACAGACTGTATACTGCTCTGTTCGAACTGCTTCCCTCTCACTTGTGCCAGCTTTTTTGAAAACTAATCCAGTCTCAGCAGAGACAGATGAACAAATTTAATCTGGTATCCTGCTCCCTGTTACCCTTGGCACTGTGGATCGGGGTCACAGCGGAGGGGTGCGTGTGTGTGCGTCGCTGTAAAGGCAAACAGCACGGAAGACGACTGATGATGCTCTAAGGTGAGTGTGAGAGTAAGGAGGACTCAGGTGGTGGGCTGATGCATGATGGGAGTGACGGCAGCTCAGGTGGGACTTAATTCAGTGTCAAATGAGACGGAGCGATGGGGGAGGGGTGATATAAAGTCCTGCATCAGTACTGCAGCTGAGCCCCTCTGATACCTCTGCACATAGATCACACTGACAGGTCAGACTGAGTCTCTGTACAGCTACCAGAGAAACAAAGACATCACAACAGAGGAAAAGACTAATAGTGTAGAAGTAGTGCATAGAAATACACAGGTTTACTACACACTACCGATACACAAAGTAACAAAAGATGATGCTCATTACTGTATTTAACTAAAGACTTTAGGATTTTTCTCCCCACCGTGTAGGAAAGACAGCAGCTGCTCGCTGATGACTTCCAACAAGGCTGCTGGAGGCAGGAGGGGTTACATCAGCTGAAAGGTTTCTATTCCTGAAACTGTGTCAAAGTGACGTCGCCTCGCAAAACAAACAGCACATTAAAAACAAGCAACATTTCACATAATCCCTAATCCACTCCTTTTATTTATTTCTGCATGTGTTTGCGTGTTCTTCTGCTTCTGAGGGACAATTTTAGTCCTATAGAGTGAAAACTGTCAGCTAGTCATTATTTCTTCAAGGCTTCTTTAAGTTGACAGAGGACTGTATGGTCCATTCAAGAACGGAAATAAAAATAAGTAATTTAAAAGGACAATATGTACAAATGCCGAAATTCAATTCCATACCAGGATTTATCCAAAGTCTTTACTGTGATTGAAGGATTAAGAGAATAAGGATTTCTTTTATTGCTTTAATGGTTTCGTGTCTGTTTTTGTGTTTCTGGTTGCTCATTAAAATGTATCTAAGCTTCATGTCATGATTAAAATACAAAGTGTAGCTGGTCCACTCTATTTGTTTGCCTTTAGCGCTGCTAAATGATTGTGGAGGTTCTTGTTGGTTTCTGAAATTCCCCAGAGTTGAATCAGGGGTCATGAGGGCTTAGCGAGCCCTCTGGATCATCAGCAAAAATGGACCACTCTGCTATTTTCTTTTATTTATCATAGCTTTGGGTGGTTATTTTACATAAATCTGGTTCATAAAGTAAAATAAAAACCATCCACTACGGAAGCATCAACATTTATTTTCAAAAGGCCAAAACCAAAAGTTCACCATGTTCTTCTGTCCGTGATTCACACGGCCTATTGTCTGAGGTTATTTTGTAGTTACGATTACTTTTTGCTGCTTTTTGGAGATGTTTTAGTTCCAGTTTGTCATGAACTAGCTGTGTGGAGGCAGATGAGGACCCAAACGCAAAACTCACGGAGACAGGAACTGAACTCAAAATCATTGCTTTATTGCAGGCCTTACAACGAAACAGAACTAAACTGGGAATGCTAACAGAAGACCGAGGGAACACAGAAAGGCACACAGGTTCGGGGAGGAGACATTGACGACGCGACACTGAACTGAGGGAGACATGCACATAAATACACAGAGGGTTAACGAGGGAAGTGGGAGCACACGGGGACCACAGCTGACACAGATAATTTTCTTTTCAGTTTAGTTAGTGTTTATGTTCACCCTTTGTTTTGTACCTGCTCCTAAGCCACAATAAACTGGCTTGCCTTTTGTTAAGATTTAGTTTTCTCGCCTCTGTTTGAGTCTACGCAGAGCACCTACTGCTGGGGCAGTCAATAAAAATAAGTGCTGTTCTTGTATGTTTGAGTAGCCATTAAGTAATGTCTGAAGATTCTTGAAATAAGATAAGATAAGATAAGACTTTATTGATCCCACGACGTTACCTCAGCTGAGGTACAGATATCAGACGGAAAAATACATGAGGGTTCTTGACTCTTATATATTCTGATATTGATGTTCAGAAATAACTTGTAAAGACTTTTCACATTTCATCAGAATCCCTTTAAAAAACCTCTAAAAACCTTAAAAGTTTGTGACCATACAAAAAGTTAATGTTGAAAGGTAAGTACTCAACAGTTAAGTACAAATTTGTCTGAAACTTGCTGCTGAGCACTGAAAAGGAGCTCCAAGGTGAAGCTCATATTTTAGCATTCAAACATCTGAACACAGTCAACCTATAGCAGCAGGCGCCTTTGCACATTGTCTGGGCTCACCTCGAAGCTCTCACACTATCCTTTAAGTTGAAAGCAATCACTTCAAGTAGTTCAACATCTGATCCTCCTGAATCCTCCTGTGCAGGTGTTCTGGACATGAGCAGGAGTCGAGCAGTGCAGAAGTGCAGAAGATGGACAATTTCTTAAGTGACTAATCTTTACTCTGATCACATAAATATATTTCATGGTTACATCCTCTTTATTTACTTAGTTTAAAATTATCTGTACTGCCTAACATTCAAAGGTAAAAAAGATATTTTGGAAGCAGCCTTTCCTCCCAGCAGCTTGCAGCTTTATTACAGTGAACAGTTGCCTTTTCATGCAGCAGGCCAGGAATTTGATTCAAGGACACAGCTTTTCAAGGTAACCGAAAACATCACTTTTTAGCTTTCCGGACAGAGAGAGATGTGTTTCTCATGAAGGAACAGAAAGCAACACAACGGTGAGATTTATGTCTGCACTTTCTGAGCCCACAGTATCAGAGGGCCTTTCACTTCCACATCATAAGAAAGACCCTTAGACCAAGTCTCACCCTGACCCCCACACCAGGAGAAAGACAGATTTTCTTATTCTGATGAAGGAACACTTCAGGGCCTTTCAGGTTTTCTGTTCGTATGAGTGCCAGTTTTCATTTGTTGTACTCTGACACTTATGTCAGGGACTCTTTGGCTACGTTCACACTGCAGGCGAAAGCGCATCAAATCCAATTTTTTTGACCCTATGCGACCCATATCCGATCATGGTATGACAGTGTGAATGGCACAAATCCAATATTTTCAAATCCCATCTGGGTCACTTTCGTATGTGGTACTGGATCCGATACATATCCGATGTTTTAGAAAGCGACTGCTGTTTGAACGGTCATGTTGCATTAAATCCGTCTTTTACGTCACTGACACAAGACAGACGCCAATTATCAGCGCCCGAGAAGACATCGCGAACGCTTCCTGGCCACCCGTGTAGATGTCAGTGAAACTGTTGGGAAGACAACGTTGGAGAAACG
Organism: Aulonocara sp. 'chitande type north' Nkhata Bay; assembly: GCF_057382095.1. NCBI lineage: Eukaryota > Metazoa > Chordata > Actinopteri > Cichliformes > Cichlidae > Aulonocara > Aulonocara sp. 'chitande type north' Nkhata Bay. The sequence continues at coordinate 7,914,400 of NC_141345.1, forward strand.
TGAACATTTTATTTGTACTGTATAATCTGCAGATTCTGACAGAAATCTGCAGCTATCCTTTGAAGCACCGCTCCTCTAAAACAGCAATAAGGATCATTATTAGGTTATTTACTTTATTATGTAAATAACAAAATAACTTAAAGCAAAAATTGGGAAACGTAAAGTCCGAAGTCTTTATATCAAGGGCCATCAGTCAAACAATACTGTTTGCTCTGGGTCTAAACAGAGCGCGTTGTGTGTGACATCTTCTTTTGCGCATGCGGGCCGCTTTGAGCGTTCACACTAGAGCGCGTTTGCTGTCGCATTTTATTTGTAGTGTGAACAAGCAGACAAAAAAATCTGATTTGATCAAAAAATCGGAATTGAGCATTAAGACCTGCAGTGTGAACGTAGCCTTAGAGACACAAATGCTTCCTGTTTAACATCTGCATTTTTCTCTCTCATCACACAGACGGTACACTTAAGGCCTTTACACCGAGCGCTTTGTGAAAACAAATCCAGACTTTTTGGATGTGAACTTGTGTAACATTGTCTTTTGTCTAATAATGAATAAATAATAAAAAGAAAAAATTCCATCTATCCATCCTCTTCTGCTTATCCTATCAGGGTCACGGGGGGCTGGAGCCTAACCCAGAGCTATCATAGGTCGAGAGGCGGGGTGCACCCTGGTCACCACTCTGTCGCAGAGAAATAGTCAACCCTTCTCACTCACATTCACACCTATGGGCAATAATCTTTTCAGAAATCCCTTTGTGTGTTTGCACACACCTCCCCAGTGCCACCGATATTTTGTAGATGGGCGCTCTTCTGGCAGCCTAGATCTCATCCCAGCTTTTTATGTGTCCTGGTAGAACTTTGCAGAAGTTCATAAGAATTTGGTAAATGACATGTAAATCATGTTGTGCTTGAAGTAATCTGACAGAGTTGAAAATGGTGTAAATTTCACTGGTATTTGGGATGATTCCACTCTCCTCATGGGCAGGAATTACTGGGATGTCCTCAGGTGATCATCTAGGTATTTTCTGGTAAGGAGAAAGGAGAAAGGAAAGGAGATGTTTTACTTCACGCTTCTGCTTCAGTGCCGACCTCTGCCTGCCTCACCACCCCAACATTACACGGCCATGCTCCACCAACATTTGAAACATGACCGCCACCGGCTGAGACAACCTGCTGCTGCTTGCCTCATCCTAGCAGTTCCAGCTCTCTAGGAAGCTGCACAACACCGACTGGTGACACGACAGTGAAAGGTCCAACTAAAACCAACCAGCCTGCCACAGTGAAGCATTGGGCAAACAAACATAACCATCTTTGGATCGATGATGTTGGCAGACTGAACTAATTCTAATTGAATCTTAGAGAAGATCCCTTTGTACTTGTTCATTTTCATCATTTTCATCCACAGGCTGGTATTGTAAATTCTGACCCTGTTCTCCGGAGAGCCTTTATAAAGTCCTGATGTGGTTTGCATTGCTTTCACCTACAGGATGGAGACCTCTGAATCAGTAAAAATAAATATGGCACAACTGTGTAGTAATCACTGTGCTGCTGTAGCTTTTATGGGTGCTCATAATATTCTGACTGTCTGATTAACCTTATATTCACTCCTCCCAGCTGCTTGGTTCCTTTCCAGTCTCACAAGGTTTTGTGAAGCCTGTACATGAGTTGAAAGTGAACTATAGAGTGATGTATGGAAAGAAAGGGAATGTGTGTGGCAGTCTGACTGATGGTGCAGCCATGCAGTAAATGATGTTGGTTTAAGGCATCATACCAGGGTAGATTGCCACCTCCTCAAGCCAACACACACACACACATCCACACACACACAGTCAAACTTAATACACAGCCGCCTCTTAATGATAATGCTCTTTAAATGGCTTTATTGATTTTAATGTAGCCTACCACACATATATTTTATGAAAGTCAATACGATAAGAAGGCCACCTCCCTAATGTAAATAGCTGGTTGGAAGTCTATTAGAATGGTTATTGATGGAGGAGTGGTAATTACCTGCTGCTGCACCATACCCACTCGCTCTTTATCCAGCCGTGTCTCAGCCTGACACTTTAAAACCACTATGGAGCTGAATATCAGGGGGAAGCTGGTGAATATGCAATGCAAATCACTGCCCACAGAGTCCATGTGCTTTTGATCAATATGGTGACTTTGGACTGCAAGTAGTTGGACTGCAGTTTCTAATGGAGCGAGGCATCTTTCCAGTACCTGAAGGTAAGAAGAATATGTTTATGCAGTCACTTAAGCTGATTTTCCTCCCATTTAATTTTTCTGCTTCACCTTCATGGCTGCTGAGAATGATTCTTTTACTACCAGTATCGCTTAGAGCCAGATATTCATCCATTTAGAACCACATATCCAGGTTCATGTCAGGCACCGTCTGTTTTTCTATTGTTAAGGTTCAAAATATTGGGGATGGAGACAAGAGAAAAACCACAATAACAACACTGGTCCGGCCGGGTTGAGTCAAACGATGATTTAATGATCACACACGTGGGAGATGGACACTGATGCAGACAGCCTCAAAATCTCAAAATGGTGGAGCATTGCTCAAACTTTTATAGCCTCTGGTGCCTCCACCTTATCATACAAAGCCTAAACATTCACATGCTTTCTCTCACACAGCGCCTAAGCTACGACCTTGGCTCCCTGTTTATCTGCTCCTGCTGAAATGGGGCAGAAAACTCCAGCACACTCTGTTCTCTTCTACTCAGACAAATTAGATTTCTTATAACTCAGCAGTATAATGCATCATAAAACAATATCATTCATTCACAACAAGTCAGCAGTTTAATGTAATGCAAATCAGTTTAACTAATGCAATAGTTATCAGCTTCTTCTAATTCAGGAGAATAATGCAAACTAAAACTACATAATAATTCACAATCTTTAATTAGGGGTATAACATGGCATAAAATAATATTATAATCTAACACTATGTTTCACAGTTCCCTCCTCTTCCTCATTTCCACTTCTTATACTTTCATGAGTGCTTGCCCTTCCTGTTTTTGTTTTCCCTCTCATACTCTGATTATCTTCACCTGTCTCGTCTTCACCTGAATCTGCTTTAATTATCATCTTGTTCCCACCTGTGCCTCGTCTTCCATGCAGTCCTCTGTGTATGTAGAGCATTGTCTTTTCCCTGGCCTGATTCATGCTCATTCTCCATGTTTATCCTTCTCTCTCAGGTATCTTGTGATCAGTTTTACAGTTTTATATTTGTGGACTCTTTAACAGCCAATAAGGGGCTCATCTCTGTGTCCTGCTGGAGTCTCTTTCAGCTGCATGTCCCCAAAACCCCTCATCTAGTAGATGATGTGGTCACATACTGGCTCTGCTTTGAGCTCTTGCAGAATGACTAAACTACTCACCCCATCCCTAAAGTTAAGTCACTCCTTAAAGGAAGTCCAGTTCTGACACTCATATGCACATATGTCTATTTTTATTTTGATCACTACTCACAACTCATGACCATGAGTGAGGGTGGGAACTTGTAAAAAATTTGTTCTTAAAAAATGTCTTTTTCCTTGGAAGTTGTACGTCTAACTGCCACTTTGCTGTTTTGGACCATCCACAGATTTTAGGTCTTTCTCTGAGTGCCCTTTCTAACTTATGTCTCTGCTACAACTACTCCAGCTGCCATTGCAACAAATACCATGGCTAAAATGCCTAACACAGAGAAACAGACGTTATTAGGACCAAACAGCTATTAATATGAAGCATCTCCATTACTCCTAAAGTGTTGGATGGCGGGTTTAAGGTACACCAGGTCATGACATTAGGAAGGCCAGGGTGTCAGGTGTAGCTTATGTTTAGTTCGAAGAGTTACGAGTGTGAAAGGGTGTATTTTAACTCAAACCAGAGCTTTCATCATATCAGATTTTTACTAAAAGCATGTATTTGTTCTTTATTGCGACCGTCAAACACACTGCAGCAGAAAGGAATGAAATCCAGATCTATAGATAAAGGTATGAAGTTTTTGCCTTCTTTCTTGCCTGTCTTCAAATGAGCTTTATTAATATAGTAGCACTTTTTCAGTTTTCCTGTTCAAAGTGCTTAAAGAACAGTATCTTTAATGCTTTTACACTTCCACATGGCTGATTTGTCTGCTGCTAGGAGACTTGTCCTTAAACTGGGAAACCCTGGGTTAGGTTACTGAGTCGATGCCACTCTCAGGTGACTACTTTGTCTGATGATGGGTAAATGACGTCAGATAAGGTGAAGATGTCATGAGCATTTTGATCGTGCCTCGTCGTGCAGGCCTCTGCAGGCTGCTAAACCTGTGATTAAAGCAACCGCTTTAAAATATGTGCTTTATTTGGGAAAAATCATCATGCAAATTCTGACCCCGAGTCTGGATGCAATTCTTAATATGCTTAGGTTTAGCACTGCAACAACAGTTCTTCTCCTGCTCCTGCTTTTGTCTCTGCTGGTGTTCTACTATTCTGCAGTTGTGAGTACACTGGAGTGAAAGTTTTGACTTCAGATTTCTACGTGAGGAGCATCTCCATTTGCATGAAAAAGAAAAAAAAAGACTTTCATGCATCCGATTCATTCATTCTCTCCCCCTCTCTCCCTCGTTTTTCAGTCCTCCCCCTCTTTTTTCCTCCCTCCCAGCTCCACGACTGGGTGACACCGCTTAATTGGCGACGACACCGAAACATGTCATGTCCTGCTCTGCAGCCTCCTCTGCATAATTAAAACAAGAGCAACACTTCATCTCCACTGCAGCGGGAGGCAGATGAGAGCGAGGGCGAGACATACTGGCGGTGAGATTAGAGAGAGAAAGAGGGAGAGAGAAAGGGAGAGAGGTGAAAGAGTCTTCTGTTATTTCTCTTCTTAAAACCTATTTTTATAGACCAGCTTTTATGTGATGGCTTTTATCCCATTATTTTTACAAATATATTATTTTTACCCTCTGTGTCTGTCCTTTTATCTTCAGCTCCCTTTTTTACTTTTTAATTTATTTCCACTTTGATGTTTGAATTTATGTCATTGTTAAATCGCTTTGACAACTGTCCTCATGCAAGCGCTCCATAAATTACATTTAATATTAAAGGGGAGAAGGGCTGATGTATGGATGCACACCGAACGGCCGAGCTTGAGAGGGCTCGGCAAGAAACAGAGGGGTTGTCGTGGCAACAACAGAGCTGGAGTGGATGACCTGTTCTTCTGAGGATGCTCAAACCGAACCTGCCTCTGTCACTCCAACTGTTACCAGAGCATTCTGTGAAAATGAAGAAGGTGAAAAATTATTTCAACACGCTGTCGAGTGACTCTTTTGACTGAGGCTGGGAAGGTATATTCAATTCAATTTCACTTACACAGAGCCGGTTCACAACAACAGTTCTCTGAAGGTGCTTTATATTTTATACCAAGCACCTGGCGCTAGTGTGGAGGAAGAAGTCCCTTTTAAGACCAGCACCAGGCAGGGGTACGGCCATCAGGGGTGAGGGTAAACAGAAAAAAAACCACATGATTGTGAGGAGAGAAAAATGGACCTGGAAGAGAAGTGACCTTGTGAAAGGTCAAAATGATGGGTCAGGGTCACCTGGTTTGCTCTAACTGTAAGATGTTGTGTACAAAACATTTGTTTCTATAAGAAATGTTTCATTTGTTGTGTTGTCCCATAAAATGTGTTTAAATATTATGAAGGATGATGTTTCCAGTATGAAAGCAAGAACCCCCAGACAGCAGATACTCACATAGATGGATTACCACATGAGCAAAGTGGGCATGTTGCCTGAGGGAAGGTCCGTGATTGATTTTAACATATTGAAGTAAGGGAATTTTGGAAAATATACTATTATTATTGTAAAAGTGTTATTTACAATCTGCTGGTCAACATGGAGAAAGCATAGATAGTCTGTTGAAGAAAGGCGAGCTGATGGTTCTGTCATCATTGCTGCTGCAGCTCTGCCTTGGTGCAGGGCCTGGATGCTGAAGCTGCTCAGCCAGTTTGAAGGTGATATTGGTGGAGAAGCCGTACAAACACTACCAGACCGAGCTCAGAGGAAAGTTGGATGTACAGGAAAAAAATGTTTGATTGTTGAATATATTCTGCATTTTTGTCACATACACTACCAGTCAAAAGTTTGGACGCATCTTCTCGTTTAATGGTTCTTTATTTTCACGACTGTTTACATTGTAGATTCTGCTGGTTCAGTGTGCCTTCAGACTTTAATCTGTGATTTATTTAAATAAACTGTGTGCTGGAGTCCTTAGGATGTGTATATATGTAGTGCTGTACTTGTCAGGTAGGTAATGCAACAGAATAAGTAATTTAAATGTTAACATGCTAAGTTGATTTGTGTGAGAGCACATGCAGTGTGTTTCCAGGTAGGCCACAATGGCAAAATGTTCCTGATGGTTTTCTGTTTGTGATTCTGCATTGGTTTTGGAACAATCACGAATAATGCACAAGTTTTATTGTAAAGTCTGTGAGGCAGGATCTGCATCTTCATCTGTCTTGTCTGCCCATTTTGGTTTCTTGAATTCTTAAATATAAGGTCATTATGAGCCCACAGCTCTACTTTTTTGTTGTTGTTGCCTCAAGACTCCCCAGAAGGATAATCCAGCTACGGATATAATTTATACAGTATAACACTATTGTTAATCACTATTAATAATACTGAACCGGAGGTAGTAAATCCATTTAAGCACAATAGAGGGAATAAACAAGTAAATAAATGAGCCTCAGCTGAGTAAATCAGTGACTAATGTGAAGCAGGGGTGGGGATTGTTTCTGCAGTCTTTCCATCACCACCTGAGCTCTCTCCTCGCAGCGTGGCAGCTCGGCGTGTAACACACACGTACACCTTACTGCTGCACCTCAGTGCCTTCTGCAGCTGTTTGACCTGCAGCTGTAAAATGTAACTTTGGTGGTTTTTTTGTTCTTTTTCTTACTGCAGCTATCATGAGGCTCCATGTCGCCGCACTCATAATCCAAACATCACTTCTGCATCTGAGATTTCATTCTGTTTGTGTGACCGCGACTAAAAACTTTGCAGTGAGCAAAGTCGCCCCATTAAATCTGCAGGTAAACAAAACTGTTCTGCTGGCAAGGGGATTTTAAATGACAGGTGAGGTTACTCAGGTGGCTCCTTTTTGTTTTTTATTGGGGTTTTTTCTGGTCACCTTCCTCCTGCAGGATAATTGTTTGTTCACTTGTGATTCCCTCTAATTATTTTACTCTAATTATATATTTGCCAGTGTTGTTTTTTTTATGTCATTAGAACTGAGGATGGTCTTTGATATTGGACACTTTTCGTTATGTTTTAATAATTGTAATTACAGCATACCTACTGTTTGAGTCTTTCCTTGTTGTGTTTTGTCAAACACATTTTATCATTAATTAATTTCAAAAAGCTCAGAAACTTTCAGCAGGTTAAACAGTAAATGTTCATATTCTAGGTTTTGACAGCTTGATCTAGGGTGCATCATCAACCTGCAGCACAGCAGCTGAAACTGGAACTGGGACCAATACTGCTTCACCACAAACTGTCAAGAGAGGCAAAGAAGACAGGAAGAGAAGAAGGGAATCAATTCCCAGTGTGTTTGACAGACAATGATTTAAACAGTGCTTAGTATTATTGATTGATTACAAGGCTGATAGTCACTGTTAAGGATGACAGTTCGCGATTGAAAACGAATTTGAGGAACGAAGAAAAAGCATTTATGTCAGAGCCTTTTGATTTTGATAAAGGTGGATGCTGATCTGAGAACATCCACATGGGAAGCTTAACATGTGATCTTACATTTTCAAACATTAACATGGCTTTGGTGGTCCGAAGGTGCTTCACAGCTCTAAGTTGAGGCTCATGTTTACATGTTGCGTACGTCCCGTAGCTGTGTACAGAGGGCAGTGTCAAAGACGCAAGGAAGTCTTGTCCTATTCTTGTTTGTGTTGTGCTGTTGTTGGTCTTGGAGTTTTTCCTATCTTGTAGAAAAGACAGAAGTTATTATACACCCAGAATTAAAAACTGACCACTACAGGTACACTACTTTTTTTCTTTTGTATAATCTTCCTCTTGTGGTCAACTCTGCTATTGCCACCATTCCCATTTAGGTTAGCTTTTCAACCAATAAGCATTTGATGTATGCATAACATATTTTCTTTCTCCATTGTCTTTGCGTAGGTTGAATTCCCATAATCCTCCTCTGTATGTAGCCAAAGAGCTACACAAGCAAACACCATCCAGGGAATACAAATCTTGCATAACACAGTTAAGCTCTGAAAAGGGTTTCATACTGTAGCAACAAACTCTACAAACTGAGTTATGTTAGTGCAGTCTATTTGTCATATGCCTTCTGAGATGATGCTCCTGCGGTTGTTTAAGGGTTTGATTAATCTCTATAAACAGATGTCTGCATCTGAATATGAAAGGAAAGGAAAAAGATTGATTTGATAACAGTGGATGCTGGCAGCAGCCTGCTCAATTTTCTGATCTGTGAAGATCAAAATGTATGGACTTAAACTTTCAGCCACTGACACAGTCTCAGTAGTCCACAGGTACCTCATGGGTATCATGTTTCCTTTAGCAGTTCACTTGTAGTGCGAGTTCTAATGACACATCATGTTTGAACAAACTCTGGTTGTGGGTAATGCTACAGCAGAGATCCAAAAGTTTCTGGCACAACTTCACCTACTTCCAAGGTGCGTGGAGAGGGTCAAAGATCTGGTGCAACACTTGAAACACTAGGGAGCAACTTTATTATTATTACTTTATATGCTTGTTTACATTATTGTATTTTGCACAACTCTGTTGCTTGTGAAGCTCGCACACAAGAATTTCACTCACATGTGCTGTACCACTGTACCTGCACATGTGATGTGACAATAAAAGTGATTTGATTTGATTATTAGGAGACCAACGTGTTTCGACTTGTGGCCTTAATGTTACAGCCACACTAAGAAAATCAGAAGTTGAGGACCGGAGATTCACCCAAATTATTGTGCAATTAACTTGTGTTCTTGTTGCTCTTGAAACAGTTGTTTCAAAGATATGGACCAGGTCTACAACAATGGCAGTCAAAGTCAGTTCCTGTCTTCAAAGCTACTTTGGAGCATCAGAACTGAATGAGGTCCCCTTGTTGAATTCAGGGTTACATCCAATCCCAGCTGCTGTGGGGGGAGAGGTGAGGTAACACAGAGACAGACAACTATTCACACTCACACTGACACGTATGGGCAATTTACAACCACAAATCGGCCTAACCCCACTAACTACATGTTGTTGGACTGTGGAAGCCAGAGTACCAAACGAGTCGTGTTCATTGGCTCAGACTGACTCAGGGTGCGTTCACACCGAACGCGATAGACGCGACCAGAGGTTCAGGTTTACATGTAAAGTCAATGTAGGAGCGAGAAGCCGATATGCGCCACGAAAACGCTTTTCTGCCGGATTCGCGCAACCAAGTAGCCCGACTGACGCGTTTGAAGCGCAAAGTAAAATACACGCTGCAGTTTGTGTGGTGCATTTTGTGCATTCGCGCTTATCGCATCTACCGCTCGAGTTGGAAAAATCTGAACTCCAGCCTCAAGTCATGCTGCGACAACCGATCAGGAGCCTGGTGACGTGATGCTCTGACCTAGTTCAAAGGGGCAGGTCCAGCCAAAGCCATTCATTCTAGCAATCAGTAGTTTTCTGATGAGGCAGCAGGCTCTCCAGGGCAGAAACAATGTTCTTATTTTTCTCCTCCTTCTCCCTGAGGCTCTTCCACTTTAAGCTGGATCCTTTTTATTCCTGTCTCTCTGTAAATAGTTATATTTTATATATTTATGTTTAATGTTTTTCAGTTTGAGCATTTTAATATTATTGCAAATAAATTTTTTTTAATGAGTAATGTGTAAACCGTCCTTTATGCTGCTGCTGCTCTGCTCTCCACAGTGAATAGAGAAGGGAGACTCTCTCTTCAAACGCTAGATCGACAGATGCCGTCTTGCAAACGTCTGGCACTACTTCCTCCCACATTTCCGCTTCACACACGTGAAAATTGCATGTTTTAAAGCGCGATCAGTTCGCTTTGGACGCACTTCGAGGTGCGAATGTGCAGGCGACCAGCTAGGGGCATCTGGTGCTTTTTGGTCGTGTCTATCGCGTTCGGTGTGAATGCACCGTCAGACTGATCACAATAAATTGACAGTCTGGGTTTATCAGTTAGATGACAATTATTTGCAAACCTTCACCAATCTGTCTGAAAATGATAGCAGTCACGCTTGATCGCCTTACGATTGAAAGAGGTTGAGTCTATGACCAGCTGGTTGCTGCAACTACTTCCAATCATGTGGGACAATAAAAAAAAATCTATGCAACCGCTGATTGTTTTGGTTTGTTTGCTTTAGCTTGTTTGTTTTTTTTAATAGTCACCATCATATTTTTACTCCAGTAAACATAAACAGCTGTGCAGAGAACCAAAAAGGAAGTGCAGAGTCAGAGATGGAGATTTTGTTTTTCTGCATTAATTCCAGCAGTGAGTAGCTAAGAGAACAGGAAGTCTTGGCCCAGATATCCACTGGCTACACTGGAAGAACAGAAAAATTGTACCCCCAGAGGTTATGTCAGCAGACTAAGTGATGGCTGTAATGCTGCAGGGCACCAGCAGCTCTGGTAGCAGCTGTGAAGGTTTTCATAGATTCCAAATTGAATCAGACACGATCCATTTGAATAAACTGACCTCTTAGGTTTTATTTTTCTTAAACTTCTTAAGCTTCTGGTTCAGCACAAATATTTTGTTCAAAATTTGTTTCCCTCGAGTGTATGTTGCGTCTCTTTACTACTACTTTCTTTCATTGGCGCCAATCCTCTACTTGTTCATGTGCTACAGATATTGATATCGTACAGATATTGTACTAGATACTGTTATTTAAAGGACACCTGGGTCGCACAGGATGCATTTTATAATCCTTCAAATGCAAACAAGTAGCACTTTACCCCTCCTCTAAGATTTCAGCCAGTTTTATCATGTTCAGTCACTTATCAGAGCTCAGAAGTTGGGGGTTGAAAAGCTTGAAGGAGGTTTGACTTCAATTGTGTCTTCACCTCTAAGATACAAGCGTCTGGATGAGGACAGCATGGGATTAGCATTAGTGGATTCAGAAGGAACAGAAGGGTTGAAATTGAGGAGATTTTCTCCCTTCTGTTTGGTCCTCTTGACTAAAACCCCCCTGATGTCTGACCCTCAGCGTGAGGCCTGGTCTTCTCCTTCTGTTCTCCTCATGGAACAGGAAGCCCCCCGTTCCCCCGGCAGGACTTCCACTGCAGTGTCCTCATTTCACAGTGGAGGAGGATGAGAGCTCCCTGAATGCTTTTTTCTTCATCCTCTCTTCTCCTCATGGCCTCAGCACTGTGTTTAATACACAGGGTTGACTTTGATAAAGCGCGCTGAGGAAACAGGCTCTATAACAGAGCTCGATTCATGATCTGCCTATTCAGCAAAAGATGCAGGGTGGGCCTGAAGAGGGAGGTGGAGGGAGTGAGGAAAAAATAGACGAAAAGAAGAAAAAGGGAGAACAGTTTGCGAGATGGAGAAAACCCTTTCAGCCCTGCCATGTTCCACATCTCAAAGATGAGCTCCTGGAGGAGTGGCGAGGTGGCTCATCTGGACTTGTGGGTGGAGCTATTTAGTTTTAACACTGTCACTGATGCACAATAGCAACAGTGATAGGCAAACTAATAAGTCTGTTTAAAGACAAAAATATGATTAATATCATTTAACACACTGCAGAGCTGTCTGCTCTGCTGTGAGTCAGTTTCATACCAGTATAGTGAGGCTAATAACTCTAAAGCATAAGGAAATATTAAAAGTAATCATTTATCATGCACAAAGCAATCTTTTTAATAATTACATCAATGGGGAATTCATTTAAAGTACAACATAGCTTGTATGCTAAACCATGCTAGCTACACATAAAATTTCTTTAGAGTAGTTTTGCACAATTCATTGGGCCTTAGATCATCTTCTGTCTGAAACAAGCTGTTTTAATTCAACTGACCCTTACTTGTCCCTTGTAAACAGAAGGCTTGAACAGCAGGTTGGAGGCATGTCTGAGATGATCACATGATCACATTAAGGATGTCCCATCTCCATGACATGACCAAGAGTAGCTGGAAAGTGTTTTAGTCTGAAGTCTGGCCTAATGGATCACGGGATAACTTACAATGATATTATTATTAGAAACTCAGGCCATGTTCGATATAGGTGCGTTTTCAGAAGCTCGGATCAGATGTTTTTCATTTAGCTCCTTTTATAATGCAAACCATTATTGTTACCATACAACAGTCCTGCTTACTGATTTGCAAAATTGAGCTCAATGATCCAGGGCATCGATCTTCATTCAGACTTGAAGTGTATTTTATATACTTTTATAATTTATTATTCCCTCTCGAAGGGATTTTTTTAAAAGGTTGGTAAAATTTTCATCTGCATCGGCTCTACATGTGGAAAACATTTTTTTATACTATAATTAAGGAATTCCCCCTTCTTTGTATCGCCACAATCATTTTTCGCTCTCATCTCTGTACCATCATATTTTTCTCTTTATTATTTATTACTTCTTCTTTTTTCTCTGACATTTCTTTGTTTAAGTCTCAATATCTTTTGTGAAGCAGTTTGAATTAAAGCGTGTATGAAATGTGCTGTGTAAATAAAGTTACCGTGTCCTGCTGATGGAATGAGCACTGGGAGGTTTTTTTATTGCCTCTTCTTTGTATGTTTTCATCTCTTTCTCTTGTTCATTTCATCTTCTTTTGTCCTGGACACAGTGGATTGTGTGGTTGTATTGTCTTGTGTATTGCCCCTCATTTACCATATTTCTAATTATATTCAATTTTAGCCTTTTATTATTTTCCTGCTGCAGTGACACCATCTCCCTGCGGGGATCAATAAATTTTCATCTAATCTGAACCTGATGAAATTGTGTCACACTCAGTGAGGAGCTCTCGTTGCTTTATTTAGTGCAGATTTTAAATTGAGTTTGGCGCTGTGATCCTGCTGCTTTGATATTAAGACTGATGGACTTTTTTCAAAGATCTGACTTTGACCTTTTTGAAGAAAATATTTGTTGTTGGTGCACCTGTGCAGCAGGTCTTTCCACCCAATTCGCACTTTCAATGCTAAATGTTGAGCTTTGTGTTGCATATTAAATTACGTTGTGATTTCCCCTTCCTTTAAAAAGAAAACAGAGCCGATCATTTTCTGTGAAAATAAATCCTGTTAAAAAAGGGACTAGATGTCTGAACTGGATTAAATTAGATTCCAGAGCACTAAAGCAGAAGCCCGCAGAAAGAAAACATGTGGGGATGAGCTGCCTGTATCCACAAATTACACATTATTTGCAAAGTATGACTGTTTTAAATATGAAATATTTTTCCCTTCTGTTTTTTGCAATTATATATATAAAAAAACAAACTCTTTTTAGACTTTGCAGAAAGTTGTTGTGTGACACCTAACCATGCATCCTGCGTCATTGCAGGGGCCCCGCATAAACCCAGACCACCCTCTCTCCAGCCATCTCCTTCAGCTTTTCTGGGAGAACGTCAAGATGATCCCAGGCCAGTCGAGAGATATAACCTCTCCAGCATGTCATCGATCGAGTAAATGCAAACCAGTACAAAACACAAAGGGGACAGAGACCTCAGGTCAATGACACCTTATGTGTAACAGCAAGACAGAGGTGGCATCTCACGGACGTCCTCAGAATTCACCCTCTGTAGATCACAACAGTTCACTGTGAATTTCATTGTAAAAAAAACTCTTCACAATACACAGTATGTTAGTGTGTAGCATAATATGCATGTGTGCATATATAACAGTGATGCTATGGCAACCACGAAAAACCCCACATTAACACCATGTTAATGAGTTACAGCCCAAGAACTGAGAAATAAAACCCATAATGAGGTGAAGTATGATATGAAAAATACATTAAAAGCTGAATAAATGAAGACACAAAGAGAAGCGTGTATGTGTGAAAAAGCACATCCACCACAGCTCCTCGCTGTGTGATGTCCCACAATTCCTCGCGGCAGCGGCAGCAGCGGCTGATGATGATGGCGATATTAAGGAGGAAATGTTGTGGGGGGACTTCATTGCCATATTCTACATTTTGTGTAATAGAATGTAACTAGCATCATTATTTTTTCATCACAGCCCTCCCACAACTGCCTTCCACATCTAGGAACATACTTTCCTCCTCGCTCCATCCCTCACTCTCTCGCACTGCTCCGTCATCACACAGCGAGTCAATTAAAGAGCACGAGATAAAATGGAATGGTGGAAGGGAAAAAAGGAAGGGGTTGTGGCGGCTTGCTTGTGGTGGCTGCAGCTTCTGAGGCTCCACTGCTACACTTGAGGGCGACATCTTGGATTTGGCGATGATAACAAAAAGGATGACAGAAGTGAGCAAAAGCCAAAAGCGTGTCAGGATTGAAGTTAAAGCGTCTCTAGAAACAGGAACTTTTTTTTTCTTCTGGTCCACAGGGTGGAGTGAAATGTTGCTCTCTGTTTTTGGCTGAAGCAGCTACAAACGTGACAGCCAAATGTTCTTTCGCCACTGCTCATCAAACGACGGCCATCATGCAAATCAGCTCTGTAGCCTTTAAAGACGTTTTATATACGTCTATTTTAAGACCTCTCACAGTGTCCGTGTGATGATGAAAACGGCCGAGTGCTAACAAAGAGCAGGAGGGGAGGAAACAAGTGAAAACTGCTAATAAGGTTACAAATAAACAAACCTCCTCGATGAAGACATTCGCCATCATGACAAATCATATGTGACTAACAGGAGGAAATGACCATCTGCTGCTTATGTACTGTTTTCTGCAAATAAACAAAAGTCCAGTTACACTTTAGTATATTGTATCTTTCCCAGGAAGTGCAGATGGCAGTTAAATATGCTACAAAAGCACATCTCTTTACATGTGGTCGATTCAGTTAAAAAATACATCATATGTGAACATGTCAGTTTTAACCTTTCAGGCTATTTTGCATTAACGTTCACTCACAGTTTTATGCCTGTCTATATTCTGAAGGTTTTTATTAAAATACCATTTAGAATGTGATTTACAGAAAATTGTAGATTTATGAAGCAATAAAATAAACCTTCCATTTTTAAAAATGTATTCATTTATTCAAATCCTGTTCTGGTAGTAGCATATGCAAAATAGCTAGATAACGCCTTATTTGAATATTTAACCAAAAAATATCAGAAAAATGCTGTGTGTTGTACAGTTATTTCCTTTTTAACCTTAATTTATATTTTATTCCTTCCTAGTAAAATTTACCCTTTTAATTTTTCATATTTATTTCCCTTTTTAATTTTTCATATTTATTTCCTATCTATTCATAGCCTTTTCCTTTTTTGTTTTCTTTAGGTCACGAGCAGTTGTCCAAGCATTTCACTGCATATCGTACTGTGTATGACTGTGTACGTGACAAATATAATTTGAATTTGAAACCTTTCCAGGGGCAACAAAAAGCAGCAGATCCGCAATCGCAAGTAAGAGAGCTGGTATGAAAGATGTACACAATACAATGTGTTGTATCCCCAATTTTTGGGGATACAACACATTGCTCATCTTAGAAGATCACTACACCACAACTCTACAGAACATTTTATACGAACTGTTTAGAGAGCTGCCCCAGGAGTGGAAGCTTTTGTAGTGGCCACAAGGTGGGCTTACCAAAACTTCTCATGCATGATAGAGGATGTCATTGAGAATACAGAGGCACTCACTGCATCCTGTGAAGAGGGACCTGGGGACCAGGTAGTGACAGAGGAGGATAAGCACGGGCATTAAAATGAACCCACACCACGACCTCCACCTCCTCCACATATACACCCTGAAACATAATCATCATCATGACACACACAATTTCAACAGACGCAGACAGTACAACGCACTCATGCCGTTCAATCCACTAAACAAGGGCACAGCTCGGACGGACTTGAGAGCCGCACATCAAAAACCAAACACGGCAACAATAGCCACCATGACAGATATAAACCTCAAGTCAGCGGTTGAGTGTGAGAGAGATCAGGGACCTGAATATCCAGAAGAACCTGCGACGGAGATTCCACAACCTTGCATGAGGCAGCATGGGGGATTGAATAGTTGTGTGGCTTTATGATAAAGGTCTGTGAGCTATTTAGAGGAAGGTTCAGCCCCTCCCCTAGCTCACAGAATAAGTTGTGACTTATGTGACTTGTCACTGCCCAAGTGCTCCACAGGGAGGACTCATCCCCAATTTGGGGTTTCTCACAACTTGAGGAAAACTCTATGGAGAACCTAGATCTGGCCCCCACCTCAGCCAACCATCAGGCCAAAAAACCACATCTCTGCCCTCAGGAAATTAGTGGATCGGTATGTGACCGTGACCAGAAAATGAGTAGTGTTAGGTGATTTGACTGCGGCGAGGTTCCCGACCAACTCAGACCAAGACCTCTAAATTGATAGTTACTCCGGTACTAACTTTCACCATGCCCAAGGAATACTTTCCAAAGCAATCATTGACAACCAAGTGGAGAAGGTGGTGTTGGCATTTGGGATAAATTGTAGGGCACAAAGAGCAAAAGAAACTGCTATTAAACAACTACAGTCAGCAGTGAGGGAAGCAAAGAAACAGTTCCTGCATTTGGAAATTTGGATCCCCCTTATCAATTATTCCAACCTTTCGCCCACGGAGGAGCAGAACACTCTGCAGTTAATTAAGGGTCGTATCAGATGAAATATGCCGTACATCCCCCGAATTTCCTAGGGATCTTTTCCATACAAAGGCAGACATGATCCATTGGACATGTGAAACTGTTAAGGCCATGTTGAAACATTGGAGCTTGTTTTTAGGCTTGAGCCTAAAATAAAGGGTCACAGCCCTTGGTTTTTAAAAAACGTGGTGATTTTGGCCACGCATTTTAAGCATTTTTAAGCTTTCTGCAGCCTAGGAGTCTATTACAAAAAGGTTTGATGTTCATACCTACTATAGATATATATATATATAAAAATAAAAAACATTTGATATTCAAATTTTTTTTATAAATGTAATATTTTAAAAACACAACAAAATGGGAGTCCAAATCTTTTACAGCAGCCTAAACTTGGCAACCACCACCCAGTTCTTCACCCCCACAGATACACAGACTGGTGGGACAAGACACAACTGATTTTAAAAACATGTATAGACCATGTAGAGAAAAACACAATTTTAAACAGGAAGAAGTGAAAGCACTCCTGGAATTAATGCACAATAAAGAAAGAAAGAAAGAAAGTGTACTTTATTGGTCCCCGTGGGGAAAATCCCTCTCTGCATTTAACCCATTCACTCAGTGAAGCAGTGGGCAGCCATTGGGCGCCCGGGGAGCAGTGTGTAGGGACGGTACCTTGCTCAGCTCAGGGTAGCTGTTCAGGGGAATCGAACCCCCGACCTTCCGATCACCACTCTACCTACTGAGCTATCCTCTGCCCTATAAAACCATTGAACCGTTATTAAGCCAGCAGACGAAGGGAGCACAATTGTTATATTAAGCAGAGATCAATATATTTTTGAAGTGACTTGACAACTTCAATGATCAAATTCATTACAAAAACTTAGGCATACCAATATTGACGCAATCAATCCCAACAGTGAAACAAATTGTAGACCGATTACATAGGACAAAATTCATTAATGCCAAACATAGGACATACATTATAGGTCAGTCTGAACCGAGACGTCGTCGATTCTACATTCTTCCTAAAATACATAAAGATCCCGGGACCTGGATGGTTCCGTGGGAGATTCCCACAGGACGGCCAATTGTGTCCGATTGTGGAAGAGAAACGTATGCCACAGCGGAATATATTGATCACTATTTGTACCCTCTGTTTATTAAACATCCAGGGTATATCAAGGCCACGCATCACTTCATTGAATTGGATAAAGATCTGTCTGTTCTATTGGAATCATTGTTCTTCACGATAGATGTGGAGAGTCTTTATACAAATATTGACATTCCAGCAGGTTTAGCAACAGTGAGGAGATTTTTCCAAAAATTCCCAGACAGGAAGAGACCAGACAAAGAAATATTAAAACTATTGGAAATAAATTTGAAATGTAAAGATTTCGAATTTATTTGGGGAGTGCTATTTACAAATTAAGGGGACAGCGATGGAGGAAAGATTTGCTCCATCATATGCCAATATATTTATGGCAGACTGGGAGAAATAGGCATTGGCCAAATGCCCGATCAAGTCTTTGCACTATCTCCGGTATCCGGATGACAAGACACTTAGAGGACTTCGTACAGATTCTGAACACACATGACCCATCCATCAAATTGATACGGAAAACAGCATTGATTTTTTTGGACACTACAATTTACAAAGGTAGGGACTTCCCATCTACAAAAAAATTGAACATAAAGATTTTCTTTAAAAACACGGACACACACGCACTACTCTATTAGACTAGCTCTCACCCAAAACATACCTACCAAGAGTTAATTAAATGTCAGATGATTTGATTCCGAAGGATATGTACCAGGGATTTTTCAGAGGCGGTCAAAGTTCTCTTTAAAGCACTCCGGGGAAGGGGATACTCCCGCACCTATTTGAGGAGATGTCGGAGAACATTCCAAGTGCCCAACCTGAGGACCAGAGGGACATTATCCCCTTGATATCTACATTTTCTACAGCTGGTTTAAGAATACAGAAACGATTAAAGACAAATTTCGAACAGATAATTGGGCAACAAGGGACAATTGGCAACCACAGTGTGATATCACCATAACAAAAATCTAAGGGATTATGTAGTGAGACTCAACCTGACGCAATCAAATAAAATAAGATAGCTGTGTCCCAAAACGTCGGCTGCAACCTTCGGAGAAGACCTTCGCGGTCTACGTGGGCCGGGTCCTTCGAAGACCGAGAAGGCCGGAAGTACGAGGCTGTGACATGGGACGGTCTAGCCTTCAGATTTGCATCACCGCTGTGTCGGTTTGATAAACTCGGCCGTTGGCTCCTTGCTATCTAAAATATAACAGGACACTGGCGTCAATTCTCAAACGTCTCACACTTTGACATTTATTCAGCTGTGTGAAAATCCCGGAGGAACCCACCCAATGGATTAATAAAGTTTTATTTAATCTAATAATCAAATAACTTTGATCTCAGCCAAACCGATTTACTCCGATTTTTCCTGGACTGGCTTTTTATAGCAGATAACCTTAAAATTATTCTGAGGTAGAACAAAAACTGAAGAAAACCATGAATCAACATATAAACATTACCTGAAGCTTACAGAGGTATAATAAGAGACACAGCTAAGCAATTTTGCATAATTTTAAATGGTATAAAAAACAGCAGAAATGAGACTTTCTTGTCAGAAGTCAGTTAAATAAAAAAATAAAAAATTGTGGTGGAAGTGAAACAGCAAAACAAAGAGGGAATTCATGACGATGTTTATGTGAAGCGTCGTTTGGATCTTCTTTTGCTGCTGGTTAAATCGGTTTTGGTTGGAGAGTGATGAAACCTGCACCTTCAGAGTCTGACGCATCAGAATCAGTGAGCTGTCAGCTTTCAGCCCCGACGGCGTGTCCATGCACGTGCTGTTGGTTGCGAAAGCCGACATCTCACGGATTCTGATGCGTCGGTGGGTCCGCGCTTTGTGTTCACGTCTTTGTGCAGAATCCGTGTAGCTACTCCCATTTACTATTTTATCTGTTTGGTGGTTTGGTGAGATTTAACCTGAGATTCTAGCATTTTGGGCAAAATTAATTTATATTTAAAACTATTCAGGATTTTAATGAATCGATATCGCGTTATTTAAGCTAGAATCAATTTTAATCGGAAAATCGATAACCAAAACGCACCCCTAATTACAGACATTGTTTCTTAAAAATACAATTTGTGTAGGTAAATGCATACAGACACACACACACTAAAATTTCAGGCAGTATGGGGTTAACTTGCTGTTTTAGTAACACCAAATAGAAAACATGAAATACAAAACTTAACTTTCAGGGCAGAACTGATTCCAGCCTCACTCTGTTTCAGACCTTTGAGTAGAGCACATCTCAATTGAGAGTTACACAGCAGCCACATTCCCGAGGTTTTCCTTTCTTTGTGGGCTTTCGTCTGAGGAAAGGCCAGACCTTGGCCGAAACGTTATGGCTAGTGATGTGTCGGTCGCGAACGAAATGGCTATTAGAGCCAGGTCTTTGACGTGAACGACGCGAGCCGGCTCCTTATCGTGATCCGTGGGGTTTTTTTTCTGTCTCTCACTCTCTTTCGCACTTTGCTTCTGCTTCATTTTGCACGCGAGCCTTGTGCTTTATGCTGGGCAGAGGGGGGAGGAGCGGTAGTTACACTCACAGTAGCACAGGAACAGAGCAGGATGGAGAGAGAGAGAGAAAGAGAGCCAGGGACAACAATGTCACATTAGAAAGGTATAGTAATTATCCACAACTATTTTCAGTTGCAGATGATAAAGGATTCAGAAAGTTTATTCATGCAGGTCCATATGACAGAGGATATGAATGTTCTTTTTGTTTTCATATTTTAATTTATATTTAATTGTGTTGTGGTTTGCAGTGGTTTGTGTTGTTTCTCTTTAAATTTGTTTAAAAGGAAAAAGCTGAAAATTTAAATAGTTAAAAGTTGAAATGTGAATTGTTGATTTTTGTATTATATGATTTATTTATTACATTTTATGTGGAGTGACAAAGCATGTACAAACGTACGAACTCTAAAGCACGTACAAACCCTTAAACACGTACAAACTCCAAAACACGTAAAAACTCAGAAGCACGTAAAAACTCAAAACACATAAAAAACACAACAGAAGTGCTCCAGGATGCTGGGCGCAGTGTTGAGCTTTTGTTACTTAGTGGCTACACAAGCCAGCAAGTACCAATGACCGGATTTGGTGTGTGGTAGTAACAGGTAAATGAACTTTTTTTTAAATTATTTGAATATATATGAGTGCTTGTGTATAAATACACAAACAATACACATGCTTTCAATTGTGTAATTTAAGTGATCTAGGTAGCTTTGTTTTGGAAGTTCAGTTAACGCTAGTGATGTGCGGATCGATCCTGAAATATCGATTCCTCCGATACCAGTCATTTATGTTCTAGAATTGATTCTCACATTAAAATATTGATATTTTTAGTAATTTAGGGTTAATTTGTAGTTTATCATTAACAGGAACACAGTGGAAAGCAACTATAACATTCGGATTGTCTACATTCAAAGGAACTACTTCCTCTTCCGCCTTTCATAGTCATGTGCGAAATACGGCTGTATAAATGTCTCGCAGCCCCTTGGCGCGTGCACTCGCAGCAATGGCTGAGCGTAATTGTGCGGACGTATTTTACCTCCACAAACAGCTGAGACATGGTTTGCGATACATGTGGCAAAAAAGTGCTCCAAGAGTGAGGTGTTGTGGCTATACTTTCCCAACCTTGAGACCTCAGAATTAGGGAGACATTCAAAAGGGCTGTTGGGGGGGGGGGGTGATACATACATTTTACAGCGTTTATGTCACGGTTCTGGGTAGGGCTGGGCCGTATTATACCGTTCACGGTAATACCAGTATAGTATTAGGCAACGATAGGAAAATGAAATATCGCGATAGAATATGAGTAAAACGCGCATGCGCAGTGCCTTTGTTTTCATACGCACATGGCCGATATTTGAGTGAAACAGATGAACCAAAATTGGTTTGTAAAAATGGTGCAACTTCAGTGATGTGGAACTGGTTTGGTGTTTGTCCGTCAGATACACGACAAAGCACATTTTTTTGCAGAACATGCAAGCGGCCGTCGTTATTGTCGTATTTGTCAGACTAAGATGCTCTTAAATCTGGGAGTAATCTGGGTCCTAAACTCCGTATATTTCAGGTCAAACGAACACTGCAGCATCACTGAGAGTTAAAAACTGTCTAAATTCTTTCATCTTTAATAAAACGATCAGCATTGCTGCTTTACCAGGTGTAACTATGAAGTTTAACTTCCAGGCATCCATGAAAACAAAATTTATTACATTTAACAGCGTTAGAAGTTAGCAGGAAGCTAGCGGAAGTTAGCTCGCTAGTTTCGCTAGTTACCTAAGCATGATATTGCATGTTCTGACTGAGAGATTTCTGAAAAAAATCAAACGTACAGCTCTGCTATCACTTCCAACATAAATGAAGACAGGAAACTAAACAGCAGTGACGTTTGTAGGGTTACCCATACGGTAAAAAAATACATTTTTCCTGGCCAAAATATATTTCAAATATATGGTAAATATATTTTGTATTTGTGATGCTCCAAAAAAATATATTTTTGAAATTGAAAATATATTTCTTTCAAACCAAAATACATTTCAAAACATATTTTAGGGTGAAGAAAATACATTTCCAACCTTACAGTAGAATGTATATCAAAGTATCCTTTATTTAAAATATATTTAGTGCAATAATGATGATAATGATAACAATACTAAAAGTAACATGTTTTATGCACATCTGCAAAAAACAGTTGGATTCAAACAAAACAGAGTCAAAGGTCTATCACGAATTAGGTCGTTTATTCATTTGCTTACAGTATTTCACATTACACAATATCTCACTATAATGTAGCGTTCATTGACTTTGAAATTATCTGTCAGTGATACAGTAAACAAGATACAACAACTGCTATGTACACTTTAGTTTTTGACAATATATACAATTTAGTACTTAAAGGAACACACTCCACTGTTTTGGAAATAGGCTCATTCTCCATCTCCCTCAGAGTTAAAAATGCAGCGTCTTCTTTCTAGATCCGTACGTTAATAGGGCTCTGGAGAGTGATCTTACGGGATGGGGCGTAGCCAGGATTTTTGGTCAAGGCGCCATATTAGCAGGCCAAACAAATGCTTGCTGTGTGGTCGGTTGTAATGTTAGATTGCACTACCGACAAAGGAATAAGCTTGAAAACAGGCTCTCTTTTCATTGTTTCCTCACCTGGAAACATCATGAGGGAGCTTATGTGTTGGATGTTACCAAAAGAAGGCGTCTAGCCTGGATAGCAGCTGCGAGACGAGCTGATATTCAGTTCTCTACCAGCCACAGATATCTGTTGGTGTGCTCCAGTATTTTCATTCAGGTAAGTTCTAAATAAGTTCATATTATTATTTATAGCCTGTTAATTTTATTTTCAATAGCACAAACTTAGAACAAACATGCAGAACTACCTTCTATTTATAGAGTTGCTAATTATTTGGCATTATTGCAACAAACCAGCCTATGAAATGAATGAAACAAATCCTGACTGGGTTCCAACACTACACATGGGGCACTACGAAATCCCTGCTTCAAACTACATGCTACATACCACCATGCCAATCAGATTACTTCTTCCATGTGAGGGTAAAAAGGTGACCTTCCTGGATAAGATGGCAAAGGTTTGCTGCGTTTTGGTGAACATGTGCCCCAGTGTGGTAGTAAAACCAGGGAAAAATGCTCTTGTTAAATACTTTTAAGTCTTGTGCTGTTTATGTAGTGATAAGTTTTCAAAAGAGACAGTAAATTACAGAATGCTAGTAGTGGGTGATATTATACAAATGCTGTCATGATTTTATGTGAACATTTTGTCATTTGTAAACTATACATAACATTTTTTCTACATTGTAACTGATGTGATGTTCGACAAAGTGCTTTTAATTAAAAATAGGCAAACATTTCTTTGTTTCTTTATTCAACTTTTGAACAGTGGTATTTAGTAAGTACATATTCAGTAAATGCAAAGTATTTACATGGCCCCCTAAATTAAAACATTATGGGTTATTCAGAACAGAACTATGCTTGGAAAAATATTGTCCCATCAGTTGATCCAACTCCTCCACAGTAGCAGGTGGAACCTTTCTTTTTTGAGGATGGCTTCTTTTACCTGTCACAACGAATGGTCTGTTTATGTTTTGATGAAGAACCTTTTTTTTGGGCAGCTGAAGAGGAGAAGTCTATCTTATGGCCAACCTCTGGCTGTATCTTGGTCATATTACCCAGCAAAACCCAGTATGCAGGTTCATCTGTAACAGTCCTTGTGCCACAGATCCTCACTGTTGCTTCTACATTAAACAGAAGAGCAGTGACATGGCTGCAAGTCTCCACGACTCTAGCCATACAGCTGCAGTGGGCGGCTTCAACCTTCCCTGTGATGCTCACAATGACCTGTGGCTGCAATGCTGCAATTCAGTCTTTAAGAGTGCAGGACCTAAAACACACACAGACAAAGTTCATTTAAAGACAAGAACTTTAATAAGCCAAGTCCGACACAAATGTGTTTTATTTACTTTCAAATCCATTTATCATAAATGTAACAAATAAAGTGTTTTTATGTATCCATCTATAGAACGCTGCATGTTATATTCTAAATCTGCATGTTTCTTTTTAGAAACCTATCAGCAAAAAATGAACCTAAAGTATGTAATGCAAGGATGTAATCACTTTCAAGAGGGAGAAAACATAAAGTTCGACTTTAAGTGACAACTATGGACACCTAATATGACAAGCAGATTCTGCAGGTCATTAATCAATGTATAAAACTAAAACAGAATGTATTTTTAGTGACACAGGACACAAACAAGGAAGCAAGATGTGTAATTAGGATTATTTATAATAAATATGAATTAATTAGGGCAATTTCTTTAACCATAAAGAATAACTAAATCCTTCAGGACAATGTCACATCAATGCACTGAACTCACTATGTTATCCCTCTAACAGAGCCTCTACATGTTCTCACTGTAATTTCCCCCTCACGAATGAATTTTTGCTAGCACTAATTTGAATGCTGGGGGGAATCAAACGCATTTTACTCGCAGTACTCAAGCTGACTTACCTTTGCTTGAATGACGGCGTACTCACAACGTGGAGGCTTAAAAATAGCCAAATCTTGTACCCAGTCCTTGGTGAATTGGATGTGCGCCTCCAGAGATTTATAATTGCGAAATTGGTGCGCCGTGTATGCTCTGACTCCACAGACAAGGTATGAGAGTAGATCATGCTAAGTCAATAGCGGTTTGGTCTTCAGGGTTTCTACTCCACGGCTATATTTCATACGGGTCCACATTTCAACAATCAAGTACCGTCTCTTTGCATCTGGACAGAATCTGTCTCTATACCGTCATTTTCTTTTGAGCTACGTTTCAGAATGGTTCGTAGCAATCTTGTTTTGATTCGTGACCTGCCAAGATGGTGCTGCGCTCCCACAATGCATTGCGACATTACGTCAACTCCAAAGCCCTTTGCGTGCAGGAGTGTATGCGCATGCGCATTGCCACGGTGGTTTAAAAAATAAAGATATAATGAAAAGTAATTAATAAAAATTAAATATTTAAACATTCCCACAAATGTGCAATGAACGTGCAAAAACTCTCTTTAGTAGTTGTTACTGTTTCTTTCTTTCTTCTTTTTTTTTTTTTTTGAAAAATAACGACGTCTCTGAGGCGCGAAATCTGACAGCGAGAGGAACGGCCGGATACAGGAGACGGGAAGAAACAAGCCGATTATGTTCGCGTTAATTAAGTGGTTGGAAGATGTAAAATTCTCAATTCTGCCAACTGAACATATACGAGATTTTAATGAGGATGAATAATTAGCCGGCATGGAGGAAACGGACCTTTATTTCATGGAGTGGCGACAAGAAGCCAAGGCGGGTGGCCAGTCTAAGAAGCCTCCATCATCAAGCTAGCAGGTGCCTTTTCCCATATAATATTACTTTATTCTCGTGTATTTGGAACGGAAGCGTAGAGCTGCCACCCAGGCAAAAGAGAAATATAAGTATATCACGTTATAACGTGAAAAGTTTATCGTTCTAACAATATACTATCATGTTTGAACAACATGTTTGAACAACATTGTACGAAAAATGTACATAATTGTCACGTCCGTACAATATTGTGCGAACGTGACAATTATGTATATTATAATAACGTGATATTATATTATACAAACATGAAAAGCATAATGTTAGAACAATAAACATTTCACGTCATAACGTGATACAGCTCTATTTTTCTTTTGCCTGGGTGGCAGCTCCACGCTTCCATAATTTGGTAATCAAAATATGTAACTTAATTAATTATATTGTGACGTACTTTTGCCTTTTCTTATTATTCTGCCTTCTCAATAACTATCAAAGCCTATTCACATTTAATTTGGCTTTCACAGAAATCCTACCTCTCCTTCTGGCTACAGAGTACTTACCAAGGTTAGAAACAAAGAACAGTTATGCTTTATTAATGTTCACTAATTACAATGTTCCACATTTCCTTGCTTTTTAAGTCATTTTTAGGCTTTTTAGAGTTTTTGTTTTTTATTTTTTTAGCAGTAATGTTTCTGCCTATTTATTTCAGCCCATGAAATCGAATGCAGATCTTCCTAATGTGAGATTTACATAAATGTAAGTAATTTTGTTTGTCATTGTCATTAATGTTGTTGCTGTTGTTGTTTTTGTGCAGTTTGCAATCATATAAACCTAGCAAGCATCAGTCAGCACAGTGACTAACCTAAACAGATTCTTGCTTTATTCACATATATTATATGTAATTATATATACCTGCACATTGTACCTAGGGTTGCAGCCACTTGGCCCCACCCCATTGTTGTGACAGCCCTGATTGTACTTATACACTGCATCTGAACAGGGAACAGTCTGCCACATTAATGTATTTTTAAGTGACTTGTTTGTAATACATGAATTTGTTTTTTACAGATGTCAAAGTCTCAACCTCATGCTGCCCTCCCCCATCCTCCTAAAGTAAGTATTTGTTGTTGTAGTTTTTTATGCGGTGTCTGTGTCACATGCTAATCATAATTATTGAAATAACTGTTTTCTAACAGATTTTCCAAAACACTAGTTATGTTTGTTGTCATTCAGACCAATACTACTGCTTAGACATTGTTTAGTGGTCATGCATGTTTGACAAGCTCGTTATGATACCAAAACAGTAGGCCTATCACAATAATCGATATATCGACTTAACACACAATACATGTACATGACCTCAATAATTGTTGATGATGTAATTTATCCGCCATTATATTTACAAAAATAAAATATAATGATAACAAAACAATAACATTAAATAACATTGTTTTCTATTTGTTAGAAAATTTACTATTTATTCAAGTTTTTAAGGTATCTAATATTTTGATTCCTAATTTCAATGATCTAAATACTTTAAGAATTAGATGTTGGTTTGTCAATTGAAAGTGTGTAGATCTTGCATTATTATGGTGTTATATTATGATTATACATTCAAAGACATAAAATGGTCTTAAAATGACAATGACATAACTTGTCGCAATTGTTTATGGGGCAATATACCGACCAACAAAAAGTCGCTATCGTAACAGGCCTTCAAAACAGACGGTTTTATGATTGATAAATTCAAAAAATAAATACATTTAATTTCTCTGAGATTCTCTAATATTCAGTTACAGTTCACAACACAGTTACCCGTACATGCAGTATTATACTGTAAATATAAATCTCTGCATTTAGCATCCCACTAGAAGCGTCACAGTTACTGCCTCTTTTTTTTTTTTTTTTTTTTTACAAATACCTGTACTATCACTAACACATTTACTGTTTTACTTTTAGCCTGTGGATACAAATGCAGATTTCCTTAATGTAAGTTGTGCATTTTAATTACATCATGTTATTTTTATTATTATTTATTTATTTATTTTATTTTACATTCAAATATTTCAAGCTTCTTGGTTAAAGAAGCTTGATTGCTAGTAGGTAAAGAATAGTTCACCTATAATTCATATTCCCAATTAATTTCTCACCTCTGATTGAATGCCTTTGTTTGTTTTCCTTTTGACTATAACAAAACATTTTTGCTGGATATATATGGTGAATTTATATGCATAGATACAGTCGTAGTGCTTGACACATGCAAACAGCAGTAGATGTACTAAAAAGGAAATAATTACAATCATGATGTTGATTGCTGATGTCAGTATATATATTTTAGAGGAATGTTTTGTTTTTCACCCAAAATGAACTATATTGCTTCAGAAGAGATTTATTACCCTACCGGACTCTTATATATTGTTCTGTTTTTTGTTTGTTTTTGTTATTTTCAGGTTCAATGGTGCGTGTTCTTCTAATGGCCGCCTTCCCACTGGAGGTTTTGATCCACAGCAGTTTAAAAGGTAATCAGCTTTGAAAGTCAGTTCAAATGGTTAGCTAATAGTACTTTAAAAAGCCTACAACTCTGTCACCAGTTTCTTTACCAAAAATTACCCATAAAAGTATCGCTCAATAGCATATATTGTAGTTCAAATGTTTAGTTGTACAAATATCAAACTTTTGGAAATCTAAAACTAGTCAAACACTCAAATGTTCATGCTTTTTATAGGAGGACAGAGCAAAACGGACATCGGCGCAGAGTGAAGAACTGCCCTTGATAAGGACACTATGACAGCCATATATAGTAAGTGAAGACTTTCTGTGTATCTAAAATTGCATACAGCACAAGTAACTTACTTTGCAACCATTAAAATAGGTTGTAAAGTAAGTTACCAATACAAATAGGTGATGATGCATTGTAGTGGTTGGTCTCAGACAAAGAAGGTCAACAGATTTATGAATGCTGGAAGGTAAGGAGAGACGACCAAAAGGGGTGTTAGCATTACTGTAATGTGAACTGGATAGACTTCCCATCTAGGAAAAAAAAGAGGTAAAATTATGCGTAAAATATATCTGTATTAATATCTGTATCTATATAAACAGAAATATCTGTTTGCTAAATGAAGCCAGCTAACATAAATCACATTTTTATTTTAACTCTGATAAAAGTAATAGAACTGTGACTTTTGTTTGTTACAGTGGCGGTAAGGAAGGGGTTTCCCAGCGTGTCCAGAAGGGCTTTGAGGATTGCCGTGAAAGCTGGGGGAACTGAGACTGCTGGAAAAGGAAAAGAAATTACATTTTAAGTATGCTGACTTATGTTCATACAATCACACACACATATACACATACACACACATATGTGTGTGTGTGTATATATATATATATATATATATATATATATATATATATATATACACACACACACATATATGTATATGTGTGTGTGTTTCTTTTAGAATGTTTGAGTATGTAATGAGAATAAACTTATAAAATGAATATTCCTTGCTTGATTGATATGCTATATGTATGTTTTAAACGTCAAATAAAGATTTCTTTCAGATGTTACATGTGAATGTGTTTTCTTAGAAATATATGAAGGGTTAATTTATATTTTTTTGAATGATTTTAAATAAATTTAAATTGTATTTTGAAATATATTTTATTAATATATTTCAAAATATACAAAAAATGGCCAAAAAATATATGTGCTAAAAAACATTTCAAAATACATAAACATATTTCAAAATGTATTTTAAAATACATTTTGAAATACATTTCAAAATATACAAAAAATGGCCAAAAAATATATGTGCTAAAATACATTTTAAATATATAAATATATTTTAAAATGTATTTTAGCACATATATTTTTTGGCCATTTTTTGTATATTTTGAAATATATTTCAAAATGTATTTTAAAATATATTTTTTTACCGTATGGGGAAGTTGGGCTAGCTGGTATATAATGATGTGCTATGTGATCACTAGCGACACAGCTACGTTAGCATAACATAAACAGTGAAGCTGGAGGACGAACACTAACACTTTTCCACTTATAAAAGTTAACGTTAAGGTTCCTCATGGTTAGAGAAAAATGCAATCGCATGGCAGGATGCTGTAAACGGACCAAACTTCAGTCAGGAGAACAACTGAGATAATGCATTCATAATACAAGGTTAGTCATTAATATACTGCAACAACATGGGAATAGAGCAGCTGCCAGAGAATTCAACATTAATGAATCAATGGTACAGAAGTGGAGGAAACAAGAAGAATGAGTTTAATAAAGTTTGATTTATCTGACTGCTTTGTTTCGCTTAATGTGCCTTATAATCCTGTGCACCTTATGGTCCAAAAAATACGTACTGCACACTGCAGTTTAATGTTGCAAAGCACCTCTTTTTAACTTCAGTGGATATTATACATGGTTATGCTCAGGATATGTCAGCCCATTTCTACTGGAAATGCCTTTTGGTTAAACTTTCAGCAAGGAATTTGCATTTGCACTGTTACATTTTATAAAAATTTTATAAAGCTTCAATGTACATAAAAACCAGCTTCTTGTTTAAGTGAAAATAAATGGAAAGTTGTCTTTTTGCGCTAGTAATGTTGTGGAGTTTGTATTTTGTCTCGCATCAATTATATCATCAGTTATATCGTTATCGCAAATTTTCAAATATATATCGTGATAAATATTTTTGGCCATATCGCCCTGCTCTAGTTCTGGGTCAGTTTGACCCAGTATTTTGAGTAATGTTTTGGTTTATTTTTGAATGATTGTTATGTTTCTCTGGTGCTTTGTTGGGTTTTATGATGAATCTGCCTTTCAAGTTACTTTGGTGTGTTTGATTGTTTCCTTATTCTCTTAGTGCTTGTGATGATGATTATGATGATGTTCTATGTTCCAGCTTATTCTGATTTATTCTTAGTTCTGCCCGTGTTAAGTCTGTGTTTCTTAGTCTGCATCCTTGTGTCTTATTTCCTGTTTTATTGTGAAAGTCTATGTCTTATGTTAGTGTGTGCCGCTTTGCTCCCCCTGCCTCGTTAGTCCAATTTCTCCCAGCTGTGTCTCCCTCCTGTTGCCCATTCCCTGATTACCACCCTGTGTATATTAGGCCTGTGTTTTCCTGTGCTCAGTGTCGCGTCGTACCCTCAACTAGCTGTGTGTTCTGCGTCTATGTTCCTAGTGTTTAGTCTCCTGCTCCAATTTTGTATTTATTTTCCAGTGTCTCAGTGTTCAGACTTTTGTTTGTCTTTTGGTGAGTTTAGTTTGTACTAGGTTTTTCACAGCAATAAAGCTGCGCTTTAAGTTTCACTTCCGTGTCTGAGTTCTGCATTTTGGGTCCACCACTCCTGCTTGCCTGCCTGCCACACAGCGATTCATGACAGTTTATTTATCGGATAAAATACGTTAATGTCACCGTTATTATTAGCCGGTCCGGAAACAGCGGGGGTGTCCAAATTCAGAGGCTGCTTCCACCTGAGGACCCGCCCTTCGCGGTCTAAAGAAAGCCGGGTAGTACGTCATGAGTTCCCTCGGTGGAGTGAAACTCAGCCGTCTGCTCCTTGCTATCTAAAATATAACCGGGCGCTGGCGTAAACTCTCGACCGTCTCACACTTTCTTTAATTAGTTTTCTGTTTGATGTTTATTCAGCTGTGTGAAAACCCCGGAGGATTAATAAAGTTAAATTTAATTTAATCTAATCTAATAACTTTAATCTCAGCCAAACCGATTTACTCACGAACAAATAAAACACTGAAAAAGCCGAACAATAACATTTTTAAGTTATCAAAGTGACTTATATATCATGTTTAACCCGAGTAGCGAAAGGCCACCGGGCTTTGAAGACGATGTGTCGATCGGCTCAGATATTTGAAGTTTACACAGCTACATTCTCACCTGAAAACATGTTAAAAGTTTTGTTTTTGTTTTTTTGCGACCCAGAAAGAGAAATAAGAGTAATATTAAAACTAAGTAGCTGCCACCATTGTTGAAAACTGGAATTGGCTGGGCCGCTCTATGAATTCTCCAATATGGTTTTTCAATTTTGTTGTCCAGGTGGAAATTCGGGAGAATGGTGGCTCCGGGATTCTCCCGGAAAAATCGGGAGGGTTGGCATGTATGGTTGTGGCAACATCACTAACCTTGTCTAACACCTCAGAGGTAAATCATATCACAGAATATGAGGCGCGTATGTTGAACGAACTGAAGAGGAGGAGAGGGACGGGTGCTGCTAGGGAGAGAAAGACCTCTCTCATGGAGTCCTTTAGTGCTGCAGGCAGGCAAGGTGTTCAAATAGCACACAACTTCAGGTTTTTTTTTATTTCTATATGATGAACTCTGCATTATTAAGTGATAAGAACAAGTAATCTGATGTCCTGTAAATTATTGTGACGCTATAATTTGAGATACAATAAATAAAATATGTTTTTGTATAAAGTATCGAATCAGTATCATCGATACCACCCTGAATATTACTTGGTATCGGATCGGAAAGGAAATCAGTGGTATCGCACATCACTGGTTAACGCTAGAAATGTGTTTTGGAGTTTGTATGTGCTTTGTCTCAAGGGGCCACCGCATATATTTATATATAAACATATATAAATAAAACCACTTTTTTTTACATTAGTAATTCCTTTTGTGTATAATTTTATATTATTGTTAATAATAAATTAATGAAAGCAACAAAACAACCTGAAGAGCCGGCTCTTTTTAGTGAGCCGAGCCAAAAGAGCCGGTTCTTTAAAAAGAGCTGGAAATCCCATCACTAGTTACGGCATAGCACACTAATCATTGATTTATTAATTTGAGGTGTTTTTTATTTATTTGGTTTGTTTTATTATTAAATGATTTATTTTCCTTTCACAGTAAAATCATAAAAAAATACACTTCCTACCTTCCCAAAACTTTTTCTGGGGTTGGACGAGGCGACCCATTGGGGGGATGGACAGTGCCTTTCCTGTCTCTGGCCGGAGACGGGCTCATTTCTCCATTCCTAACCCTCAGCCTAAACCTAACTGTAACTTTATTGTAACCCTGACAGTAAAACCACATTTTGGTGTCTGAAAAATGCATTCAAACTCGTGGGGACCGGGATTTTGTCCCCATAAGGCCTGTTGGTCCCCACTGATCAGTCTGCTGCAACAGGGTCAGAATTTGGTGTAAACAACATGAAAGCATGGATTCATCCTGCTTTATATCAGTAATTTAGGCCGCCGGTGACGGTATAATGGTGTGGGGGGTATTTTTCTTGACACATTTTCAGCCCATCAGTAACTGAGCACCACAGCCTCCGTGAGTATTGTAACTGACCACGTTCGTCCCTTAATGACCACAGTGTACCCGTCTTCTGATGGCTGCTGCCACCAGGATAATGTGCCATCCAGGGGCGGAGCGTGGGGGTGGCTTACTGGGCTTAAGCCCGGGTTGTTTTGTCAGAAGCCCGGGGTCTTTTGGAGTGTAATTTTTTCATAGTTAGATGCCTGGCTGACAACTGTATAAAACAAAAAGTGCACACAATATTCGAAGCACATAGTGCACACTGTGGGAATTTACGACTGTGTGTGAATCCCCCCTGATATTGGTATGATCCGAGCTCAGGCACTAAGCAACTGAGCGAGGGGGCGGGGCAGCTGCTGCCTGTGAGTGCGCTGTTGGAGAAACGGAGCCAGCCATACTAAGGAGAGCTTAAGTTTGAGCAGGTACCAAAGCAAATCATTCGTACCGTACAAATAATGTAAATATGACGGTGTATCACGAAAGATTGATATCAAACTGATCACTTGACCAATATTACGTTACTTGCTCTTCAAGTGAATCAACAAATGGCGAAATGAAAAGCCGAACAAATGCTATTTTTTTAAGAGAGTCTTAGCTTACGGGTGTTTATTTTATATTTTCAGTTCTTACCCTCCCCGACTAAATCGGTTTCAGTTATGTACTGAAATATAAGAATGGACATTAGAGGGTTCTTTCAAAGAAAAAACTCGGGTAAATGTTATTTTATATATTATGCTTTGTATGTTGTTCAGTATATTTCTATGCAAAACAAGAGGGATTTCAGTACACAGCAGGATATTCACATTTGTAACCAGATATTTACATAAAACATTTTTACTGTACAACATCAATTTAGAGTAAACTTTTGTTTTAGATAAATATTGAAATATCTTTTGAATTAGTTAATGTCAGAATAAAGAGAGACAGAGCTGTCTATTTTTTATCACTTTCATTAAATTTAGGAGTACATATACACTAAGTTTGTTAATTAATAAGAAACTGCAGACGATTCCATTCTGAGCTGAAGAAGCTTCTGATAGGTTAGTAGAGTCCATGTGAGTAAAGTGGTGGCACAGCTGTGGATGCATATAAGGCAAAACACAGAGCCTGTTTCTTTGAAATGGGAAAATCAAGAGATATCAACCAAAACACCAGGAAAAGAACTGTGGAGCTCCATAAATGTGGCTCAAGTTTGAATACAATTTGGTGCCATTTACAATTAAGAAATACAGATAGTTTCTCTCTTTACTCTTAAAGTTAACAAATGTGTTTTTTATATTTATCAATCAAAAAAAATAAACATTTAGTCTGATTTGATGTTGCAATTAAAAAAGTGTTTGTGTTTTGATCTGAAGAGTACATAAATATCTGGTTTCAACTGTATATTTGATGATTGTCAGCACAAAGAGGGAGAGAGAGGAACAGAGAGGGAGATGGAGAATGAGGACAGAACAGAGGTGGAACAAGAGCAGGTGAGACACACATGTTAGTCAAATGGTTGTTTACCAAAAGTATCACCGTATCATAGGTACTCATGTATCTAGTACCTAGTGTTTCTTTTTAGGTTTGCTATTTTTCAAATTCTATATTTATTAAGTTCTGCAGGCTTGTTTGCACAACAAGGCTAAATAATTATATAAACCTTTCTCAATCTAAATAGTGGACTTTGGTAGAATTAAAAAAATAAGTGTAGTGCAGGTCTATGATGATTTTTAGTGCTACTATCATCTAGTTCTGATTGTGGTTCTGTCTTGGTTAAATCCCAAGTACTCCTGATTTTGAACTGTTGTAGTCCTGTTTTAATTCTGGATCAGTTCTGGGTCTGGTTGAATTGGGGTTTAGTCCTCGTGTCTTGATACAGCCCTGACCTTGTTCTGCGTTGCTGCTTAATTAAAAAACTAGTTTAAGGTGTCCTGCACATGTGATATATATTTTTCCTTATATGAAGTCATTCTTTTTTGAACAAAAGTCAAAACAGAGCCTATTAATTTTTCAGTCATTTCTACACCCCCCCCCCCCCCCCCCCCCAAAAAAAAAAAAAAAAAAAAAAATCAAACATGCATACTACCCTTTAGGGCTAAGCCCCGGGTGTTTCAAATGTCTGGCTCCGCCTCTGGTGCCATCACCATGTCAATCGTGTCAACTGGACCAAATCTCTGATGAATGTTTTCGGCAATTTGTTGAATCAGAGAATTATGAGAATCCAATGCAGTACTAGCATGATGTACCCAACAACGTGACCGCTGAACATGTAGCATCTCCCCTAAAATCTCTATAAAAAGGCCTAATATGAAAAAGGTCCAACCATCGCACAAATTACAGTACTCTGTTGTTCCATTGTAATCATTTTGGTGGCACTGTGAATTTTTGAAATGCTTCCCCTTTAATTCACCAATATGTAGCTTGTGACAACAACAAAGCACACACATTCTGAAAAATCTCAGAGAGAAAGGTTGCACCTATTTGTTCAGCTCCATAAAAAAGAGCTTTATAAAAGCACTGCATTTCCCAAAAGCAGTTAGAGCCATTTCTGAAATAAGCATGCTGTACAATTGCTCCATCATTTGGTCCCATTTTTAACCTGTTGTGCAGCAGTGGCCCATGCTTTAACAGGTATTTTTGCAATCTTACGAATATCTCCCGTCTCCTCAGAATAATGAAATATGTATCTTCCCAGGCAAAAGCGAAGATTAAATCTAATATTTTTGAAGATGAAGTCAGGAGCTGGCGAAGTCTGTGAAAATATTGGATTTGCAGAGCAGTGTGTGAAGCTAAAATTACCCACACTGAAGATGTAGTGTGAGGAGCGCATTAGCAGAGGAGCATCCAGGAGGCGTTCAGGTGTAGTACTGCTTCAATCATTGCAAGTAAGTCCGTATAGAAAATGTTGTTGCAAAATGTCTCATGTGTCAAAATCACTGCCTTGTGTTAGGAGTAAAATGCCCTCTGTGCACGATCACAAAGCTCACACAGATGTGGCCCACACTAAAATCTCAGAACTGTCACTTTTAACATCCATTCAGACTGTTACTGAACTCAAGGACAAGAAATGTTTGGGGTCTGTCTGTATTTGTCTTCATTAATCATCAACATCACTGCGCTCCTGACCTGCAATGCCGTGTTTTTTACCTTCAGAAATGGGTCGAGATGTGACGGGTGAAGGTTCACCGGTGTCAGATAATGCCGTTCACAGATGAGACCGTCAGACGCCGCCCGGCCTATTTTCTGCTCCTTGCTCATCGTGATTGCCTGTGAAAGATCAATCAGCGCTTTGTGGTGCTGCTCTGCTTTATCGTCACTGTCACATATCACATAAATAAAGTCAAATTACTGGACGCTCGGTCCCTTTTCTGACTTGTCTCCTTCCCTGAGGGAGCGCCGGAAAAAGATGGTCACTTTCTGATAAAAGCTCCATTTGACCGAGATCACACCATTTTCTCCAATACAAAAGGCTGTAATTGTGCTCCGCCGAACACTGTCCATTTCCAAGACAAATACTCATGTTTTCTTCATATTTCTGAGGTAATGGAGAGGCAACACAAAGCATTAGCTGCTGCTCTGTCCACAGACAGGCATTAAAGCTCCAGCCTTTTCTGTTTTATTTCATTCAAACATCCACTTTGTTCAGAATCGCTCAGATATTACACACATCAGAAAGCTGTTTCAGACATTTAGTCTGTGAAAACCCTTGTGCCATTAGTTCAGTTAGCCGTGCTGAACGTGGAAGAAAAAGAACAAACTTTCAAACTGAGTGAAGCCAATGGCTGTACACTACAGAAACAGCTATCAAAACACCTTAGCCATTTAAAGTCTGTGTTGTTTTTCAATACTCTCCTCAGACCGGTAAATCTTTAAATTTTAAAAAAGGGTTAAATACAGACAAAACTGACTTTAGAGTAACTGGATGAAATGCGCATCAGCTACTTATGGACTCTTTTCAGAGGAGATAAATTTAACCTTAAGATTTCAGTCTTTGCACCTCTAAAACCGGCTGATTTAACTGCCAAAACCTGAGAAGTCCTGATTAATTTCATGTTTCAAATAAAACATAAAACTCTGAATGAAAGAGATCAGTAGTGCAAGTGTAAATAAGCACCGAATCATGTTCATAGTTTGACTATGGAAAAAAGAACTTCAGTTTAGATGATTTTACCTATTGACATCTGGCTCAGTTCACAAATTCTGAGTTAAATGTTAACTAAATACCTTAAATGTTAAATATTTTTTAACAAAATTCATATAATACATGGAGTACAAAGATTAAATTATACAAAAACGAAAGAAAACCAAAATGTCACATATGCTGATTTCGTTCATCCAAAAAGCAGTCGGAAGAAGTTATTGACAAACCTCAATGACAACAATAAGCATATTTTTATTTAAACAGAATTATTCATTGCGTCAAATCCAAAATATTATCATACAACTCCATACTTTTACATCAGCACAGCCTCCTATTTTGAATTGTTTGTTGCAAAATCTGAGTAAAAATGGAATAGCCACAAAATAAAATATATTTATGCCTCTTTTTGAAATGCTTTATTTCTGGACGTTGCTTCGGTTCCACACTCTCGCTAAATGAAACTAACAACCCGAGCTGTTTTCATTTTTATCTTTAAGGTGTTGAGAATTTTGCTGCTTTTCACAGGTAATTGTTTTTTTTTTCCTGTTTTCATTTTTGCATGTAAGATGAATTTTTTTAAATGTCAGGTTTGCTGTACTGATTCTGAACATCAGGAAGATAGATTTTTATAACAGTGTTTTGCCAGCGTTTAATGAATGTTATCTAAACTAAATGTTGACGTAGCCGCTCCGATCCGTCTGTGTGCGTCACTAATAGACTCGGTTGGCCTCTTCATCTTCATCAGCATCAGTTATTCCATCTACTTTGACTTCTCACTCTCCTCTTTAACCTACATAAGAAAATTAAAATCCTATAATTATCTTCAATTAACGGAAAGAGGGACATGCAGTGATTAAGGAAATCAAGTTCAGGGACTATTTTCATTAGCTGAGCCTCCTCCACCTCGTCACCTACATCCCCCTACCCCCACCCCCTTTCTTTAACATTCACCTTTAAGCTCACTGCACTGATTTTAATTAACTTTTTTCTTCTTTTCCATCTGAGCTACCTACAAATTTGCCTTCAGTCTGCATGCCGGTGTTGAGCGGGTAAGATAGAAACAGCATTTTTTGTATGATGGCTTTAGAAAAACATGTTGTTTTTTATTGTATTGTTTATTGTGTTTTTTAAGACTTTTTTTTTTTTAAATGTACCTGGTACAGTTTGTCAGTGTTCACTATAAAAGCATTGTGGGGATAGCAGGTCATCATTTTCACAGTTGGCTGCAGCAGCACGATGTTTCACAAATGCACGAATGTCACGATCTCAGCCTCTGTTCCTGCTTTCTTACTACTTCAGGCTGGACGACAGCTGTTTGACTTTTCTAAGCAGGAAGAGAGGGTAAAACTGATTTTGTTTGCAGTGACTCACTTGCATGACGTATCTCAGCAAGTCATTGCCAGGACACTGGAATCAGCACACCTATAAATGGAATACAATCATGTTCATGTTTTGCTGTGGGGAAAAGGGCCTGTTTTCATGAAACTGTCTCGATATGAGCTTCATTCAGATTGCCCGCTCACTCACTCACCCACTACATCGGATTTACCTCTACATAATTTGTCTATTATGTAGCAGAAATCTGTTGATACATTTCAGACAGTAGCTGGTTGCACCACAGGTCTATAATAAAATAAAAAATCTACAACATATATGAGGCACCTCTCACATTTCTCCAAAATGTTACAATGGGAATGGGTCTATAAAGGTCAGATTTACACTTGGTTTAGACTATCAAGCAGGACTGTGTCCTCTTGCCCTCATGCCTGTGATGGGCATTGGATCTCCTATAGTACTCAGAGTTATCCATCAACTTTCATTTAATTTTCAGGAAGTGGGTGAAGCTGCAGCAAAAGAAAGTGGTTTGAGTCGGCCACGTGGTAAGACATTGTATTTGTCTGTCAAAAAATGGGGCGTTGATGGTCTCACACAGGGGGACGAACGCAGAGGGTTTACCTACTGCATGTACATGGTCTTGCTTGTTACCTGACTCATTGCCTGGGGGATGGAAACTGGTTTTAGCCGCAGATCCAGGATTTCTGCTATTGAACCTTTATTTGTACAGGTAACTCAATGTTTCATTTACAAGAGACACCTGTTATTTACTCCGAAATCACCACCAGTAAATAATACTTACAGTAAATGATGCTTGTTTTAGAAATGATTGTTTATGTATGTCATTTATTGATGGTTGACTCCAAGTATCTTGGGGTCCTGTGTTCACAAGTGTTGGGATAGAGTAGTGGGAGATTGACAGATTGACTTGTACAGAGTTAAATTTAAATCCAGGTGTTGATGTACTGCTTGATCTGCATCCCTGTACTCTCCTATGGTTACAAGCTTTTAGGTAAAGACAAAGAGAATGATGTAACAGATAAAATGAGTTTTCTCTGAAGAATCAGAGTGAGAAGTTAAGCTATTCAGGAGGTACTCAGAGTATAGCTGTTACTCCTCCACATCAAAAGACACCAACTGAGGTGGTTCCTAATAGGATGCCTTGTGGGCGCCTTCTGGGTGAGGTGTTCCGGACATGTCCTACTAGGTGGAGGCTCCGGAGGAGGACCAAGACACGATGGAGAGATTACGTCTCTCTCAGGCTGGGCTACGAATGCCTCATTGTTCTCCCAGATGAGCTGGAGGAGGTGGCTTCTCTGCTTAGGCTGCTTCCACACAACTCAGGAACTCAGGACTAGGTGGCAATGTAATAATAGTGTTATTATAAATAAAGAATCACATTATTATTAGTAGTAGTAATAGTAGCAGCACACACTTTTGCACATTTAGGACATGACTGTATTAAAGAGATGCCATTCAGTACAGAATAGCTATTATACTCAGTTGTTGAATACATGAGTTGTGAAAGCCCAGACAGCTTCCTAAAAGTGTCTTTGTTTATTTTCATTCCCCTGCTGAAACACCGAAACCTGAAGATGTCCTGTAGGGAGGGCAGCGGGCAGCCTATGGTTCTTTAGGCAGTGCTGATCACCTTCTGCACAGCTTTCCTGTATGCCACTTAGTAGCCAGCATACCAAACTATGGTGCTGTACATTAGTACAGTGTCAGTACTGGAACAGTAGAAGGACAACACCAGCTTTTCTTCTGTGCAACTCGTCCACACCATACTTAAGAAACACCATCTTTTTTAAGCACCACTGTTATGTTAGCAGACCAAGAGAGATCCTCACTGATATGGACTTCAGAAGGTTGTAGTTTGTGTGGGTAAGCTGCAAAGAAATTGCCCTTTTTTAATTAATAATTATATGAATCTAAATCCTAATGCAGTCCCCACTGATGCAGAGCGGGAGCACCCTCTGCGTCTTGTAGTCAGTGATCATTTCCTTGCTTTTGTTGGCGTTGAGTTATTAGCAGAGCACCAAGCACACAGCTTCGGCACCTCATCTGTGTACACTGACTTGGCATCTCCAGATATAAATCCAACCACAGCAATGTTATCAGCAAACTCCAGTTCAGTTTTTAATATTATAGGATAAAGACTCTGCAATATTCAAAATAAAACCTCAACGACCAAAGAGTGACTCACAGTGACTATTTTTAGATGTTTTTTAAGTTGTGTTTTTATTTGTGCCATTTCTTGATATCAATCAAAGTCAGTGTCTCAAGATATTTTATGATCACTGCTGTGAGTGCTGTTGGCCTGTAGTCATTTACAGACTACAGGCCAACAGCTGGTCTGTTGATGGCTGGTCTCTTTGAAGCAGGATTTATAGTTGTCTTGAGACAAGTTGGGACGGTAGCTTGTGTCCATGTTTCAGTCCCTACACTGGCTGCTGTTGGGACCAGCCCACTGACCTCGCTATGTCCATCGGTATGTTATGGGATCGTAATGTTGATGCAACAGGTTAATCCGGCATTCTGCAACGATTTTTTGCGTGTTTTAAAGTCTGATTGCATTTTTATAATAACGGCACACACACAAAGCGTGCACATGCTGCTATTATAAATATACAGCCAATCAGGCAGCTTGGAGCTGCTGGCTCCATCTGCCCTCATCTGTTTGGGTTTTATCTATTTCATTTTTAGTCTAGTTTTTCTTTTTAATCTACCTATATTATGATGGATGGTTGTATGTCTTGAACCGTTTTCCAGGAAAGACAGTTGTTGCTATGTTAACAACTACCATAGATCTGAATAAAGAACTTGTTGAACTTGATAATAATGG
Source organism: Aulonocara sp. 'chitande type north' Nkhata Bay (assembly GCF_057382095.1). NCBI lineage: Eukaryota > Metazoa > Chordata > Actinopteri > Cichliformes > Cichlidae > Aulonocara > Aulonocara sp. 'chitande type north' Nkhata Bay. The sequence continues at coordinate 7,955,646 of NC_141345.1, forward strand.
CTTGTACTTATATAGTGCTTTTTGAGACCCTCAAAGCACTTTACAATTCCACTATTCATTCACACACTGGTGTAGCCACAGCTGCCCTGGGGCAGACTGACAGAAGCAAGGCTGCCATATCGCGCCATCACCAATAGGTGAAGTGTCTTGTCCAAGGACACAACAACCAAGACGGACAGCGTTGGAGATCAAACCGGCAACCTTCTGGTTACAAGATGAGCTTCCCAACCCCCTGAACCACGGTGAACTCTGGATTTTTTTCAACACACTTCTTAAGACAGATCAGAGCACTCTCCACCTTACTGATATATCTCATATATATCAGGAAAGGTGTAAAACAACCATTGGCTCACCATTCTCTCATTAAAGAACAACCAAAAAATACTATGCACAGTTACTCAAACCAGTGACTTCCAGCTGTTGGGCCCATTTCCTGTCCTAACTGAGCACACAGTGAACTGTTTGCAACACAGTTTAATGTAAACGGACTGGAAATAATGTAAACGTCCATCTATTCATTTTTTGCCACCATAGTACATCCAACTCTAAGCCTGGCGATAACGTCGCCCTTTCAACCATTTTTGTTGGGATATCAAACAACCATATCTGAAGACCCCTGCGTCGGGCTGGGGACCCACGCTGTACCCCGCTTGTCACCATTGGAGGCTCCAGGTCACGGGTGATCTGAAGCCTAAAACTTTCATAGCAAGCGGTTATGAAAAATAGCTGGACGACAATGAATTTCCAATACTGCAAATATTTCACAAGCGAGTTACTTAACAGAATAACATTATTTAAGCGAAACTCTCAAACGTGGTCTCTGTATGTGTTTTTATACTATTTTATTAAAATCTTGCTGTTTGGGCAGAAGAAGAGACGGCTGAGACGTCTCTGGAGCATTTATGCGCACCAAGCACTCTCAGTGGGCAAATCACATTAGCGCCAAAGGCTCCGATGCCTCTGTCTTTATTTTCTGAGAGCAGACAGGCTGCAGTGCATGATGGTAGAGCTTCTGTTACCTTTGGTGTGTCTTTAGAGGATTTGTGGTGCACTAAATTTTGGATAAAGTTTACAGACAATCTAAGATATTAAACACTGCTGGAAAATGCCTGAATATTGCTCTATAGTCTTCAGGAAACAAGTGTGCAATTCAAATACGGCCCCTGCTATTCTCTGAAGGTCTTCTTACTCCTTGTGAGGGCGCGAGTGTTGCTGCTGCGGTCCAAACAGCTATCAGGACCCTTGTCTTTGTTAGAGTTTTGATTGTGTGCCTGCTGGACTTGATTGCTTGGACAGTAACTCTGATGACAAAGTCACTGCATGGATTCTCTTTGAAAACAAGCTTTTGATTATTGTTTTTAAGAGATCTGTTGATTTAAAGTTGTAGACAACCTAGTAAACATTAGTTTACAGTTAAATTCTGTGTGTGAATGACCAAGAAGTGGCCTAAATCATCAGTGTAACAGGAGTCACTTATTTTTTCTGGTTGTTTTATAATAAAAATATTGGATCAGACAATGCTGGATTGTGTCAGTTGAAGCCAGATTGCTGTAACAAAACTGGAAACGCAAACAGCTTTTGAAGCTTTGTTGAAATAGGCTTTTTGTTACTTGACATTTCTGACTTTTTGTTTTAGAAGAGCTGTTAATGTGACCAGAAGATCTCAGTGCCGAGTATCACTTATATGCTGTTCTGTTTTGAGTCTTTGTGGGTTTAGTTTACTGAAACAATGAAAGCAGCCGGTGTTTGGGTTTAGCTGAAAACTTTCTCTCGCTATTAAAGATAATTTGCAGACAGTTTGTGGCTCCAGACTTCTTTTGTTCAGCGCACCGAGCTTGCTGTGTCAAAGGCACTGAATTTAGGATTTTAATTTCAGAGAAAGGAAAGCAAGCAACTTTTTTTTTTCTTCCTGCAGAGAAAGTAACAACAGCATCGTTGTGGCTTTTTTCACTTGAGCACAGCAAAAACTAAAAGAGGAAGGAGCTGCTGTCAATATCTGACTGACAGTACAGTGTGAGCAAGCTGTGAGCAGTTATTTGTCTGTCAGCCAAGAAATTCACAGAGTGCCAAATACATCCACATACAAAAGATTAATCTGGAAGACAAGCTCACCATGGAATAATACAAGAGTGAAAAACAACAACTGGTAAATAATTATGCATCTGTCTGAATAAACGTTAACTTCCTTACATTCAGGACATTTTAACAATGGACATTTTGACCTCCATCAAGCTCTAGTATCCTTAGAGGATATCTGGGGAAACTATTCCAGTTTTCATGGAAGCAAAACAAAAGTCGTCCTTTTTAAATATTAAACTATTTGAAAAACTACACAAATAGAATCTAGTCGATTGTTTGAACAGGGGGCTGCCAGGCTGGAGAAAAAGAGGAGGACCACAGAGAATATTCATGGATGTAGTGAAGGAGGACATGTAAATGCAGAGAGACAGATGATCCACGGTGTGACCCGAAAGAAAGGAGCTGAAAGAACTAGTTTTGCTTGAGCAGTGGCTGGAAGTCCTGAGGTTTTCTGATTGAATCTCTGCTCAGGCACTAAAACGTTCTTATCTCATATGAACACAGGGGAGAGATGTAGCTCTTTGAACCACCTCTGACATTAACGTGGGCATAAAATCTGTGCACCAGGAGCTTCATGGCACGAGGGTTCCTGTAGGTCCTGTAATGTACAAAGCAGGGGTGGGGGAACTCCAGGCCTCGAGGGCCAGTGTCCTTAGGTTTTAGATGTGTCAGCTGATTTAAATGGCTAAACTACCTCCTCAACATCTTGAAGTTCTCCAGAGGCCTGATAATGAACTAATCATTTGATTTAGGTGTGTTGACCCAGGGTGAGATCTAAAACCTGCAGGACACGATAGCTTGAAGCGTGGAGTTCCCCACCCCTGGTATAAAGTATTACAGTAGTTCAGTGCAGCTGAAGGCTCTGCTTCTTCTTCTCGACAATTAGAACCAGAAATAAACCTCCAGCCTTACAGACCTATGAGGATATAACCGAGAGCCAATGAAGAGAAACTAATATAGAGAATGCTTCTAGTCTCTGTCGGTTCTCTTTCTGCAGCATTTTGGATCGACTGAAGGTTTTTCATGGAGTTTTTAATGTAATAGAGTTACAATAGTCGGGCCTAAAAGCAACAAATGCATGAATTCTTTTTCGGCATCACTCTGAGACAGGATGTTCTTCGATTACTTCAATACGACACAAACGAAAGAAGGCATCCATTATGTCTGTTTAATGTTTGCGTTGAGGGACATATCCTGGACATATCAGAAAGCACTATGGCTGTGATTACCTTCTGCCTAAATGAGAAGATGTGTCTTGATTTCATCTAAGCTTCTGGTGCAAATGTCTAGGAAACTAAGCGAGGCGTCTGATTTGCTCCCAGTTTTTCTGCAGTGTGACACCAAACCCAAACTTCACAACAGCCAGAGTAATGAAGAGCTTTGAATTTTGTAGTTCCTAGAACTTGTATCTACACCATGTTCAGCTGAAGCAGATAGAAGCTGCTAGCCTAGCTTCATTAAAGGTTTATCAGCTGGGAGCACAGGTAGCACAGCCTTCTGGGATGAAACCTGGAGGACACTGCTCAAAAAAACTGCAGCTCTGATTCAGGCTTGTGTGTGTGTGTGTGTGTGTGTGTGTGTGTGTGTGTGTGTGTGTGTTTGGGAGTTCTTGTGCAGGGGTTGGAACGCCCAGGGCAACGCCTGCAGGGTTAAAGTGAAAGGAAGACACAAACAGTTTCTACTGATCACACATGCACAAACAAGATACACACTACAACCCCACACTGTTTTATGTTCTGTGTCAAGTACACATGCAGCATCAGACTGCCACACACCCAGCTGGACACACTGTAAATACACACTCTTGCTAGCACAGCACTCCTACAGCTCGAGTTTGTTGCTTCACTGGGATCCAAACTAAAAAGTGACGCGTATTTGTTTGGTAGTTACGATTCTAGATGATATTTCATTTTGCACACACTTACATGAGCCATTTCACACGGCACAAACAACTGATGTAATTACGGGAGTTGCTGGAAATCCACGTTGACTGCTTATGATTTCACAGTGATTTCTCCTGTTGCAAGTAGTTTTTTTTTTCGTCAATCATTTATTTCTATTTTATTTCTAAATATGACTCTAAATTGTTTGTTTTGTGTTAGTTTTATTTGTTGTCTTTCGATTAATTTGCTTCATGCAAACACTTTTGTGTTGTGGTTTGTATGAGCTTGGACTGCAGGTCTGTGTGCAGACATCGTGCAGCTCTGACAGTTTGACTTCAGTGTTTAATCTGTTTAATCCTCTCTCGCTCGCTCTCTCGCTCTCTGCGTTGCGTCTTATCTTCCTGCTTCATGATGTTTGTTTGGAGATCTCCACTTTTGCTGTGTTTCTGATGACAGTGAACACATGTGAGCGCCATGTGGACTCCACTCCAACAAAATCCTCTTTGCCGCTGCTATCAGGAAGGTAAATCTGATCCAGTCATCTTCCATTTCTAAATGGGGGTGTTTGATTTGTATTCATGCAGGTTTGTTTTCCATCTAACTGATGGAGAAAAAATGAAAATCTCTGGTAAAATGGCCAAAGCTGATAAATCCAGATAATCTCTTCGGTCCACAGATCTTCAGCAGCAGCCTGGGTTGCCTGCACACTGTAAAAAATACAGTTTTAAAAACATGTTTATCCTTTAGAGATGTTTTTTTATGATTAGGGTTTGAACGTCCGCTTTGATGTTTATGTTCACTTTTAGATTTGAATTGCTGTGAGTGAACATGAAGCCAACCGAAATCTTATTTTAAGCTTATGATAAAAGAAAGTGTTAATGTTTTTTCACATCATTTTTCTATGTTTTAGTAGAATTACTCATTTTTATTTAAATTGAAGAGCAAAAGCACATGTTAAAATAAAGATAATGCAAATATAAAAGCCTCTGGGTCTTGCTCCCGTATACTTGGAAGGACTGCTTACTTATACATTCATTGAACATTACTATTCAACTTTTGTTCTGTTGGACTTACACAATTTTACTTCTTTGTGTTTGTTAGCATGCCTTTTGGCTGTTGTAGTCTCTGGGCTGCACCATATATCAGAATTTTCATCATTGGCATGGGGGGGGGGGGTGAAGTCTGGCTCCTGATTTCCCATTTTCTGTTTTCATATTTGAAGGTGTCGAGTTCTAAATGTCCTTCGTGGCTCTATTTTTTTTATTGCTGTAATCTCTGCCCCTGCCGATTTAAAGCTTATCTGAACATTCAAGTAATGCACATGATTTGAGAATGTGTTTTTATTAGCAAGTTATTTATTTAACAGCTATGTCAGCTGTGGCTCGGTGTCCTGCACTCTAAGAAATAAAACGTTGGATTTAATTGACAAAGTTAAGGCAATCTTTTCCACAAAACCTGGTCAATTAAACATAAATCAATATGGTTGTTATCTGCAATTTCAATGGTGATGTATATCAGAAGTGAAATTGTTCTATAAAAGCAACAGCTTTCCTTTCATTGTTACTATTTAACACCATTAATTAGAATTTAAACACTTTGTTCATTTTATTAACTGTATTGCTTTAGGTTCAATTGACAATATTAATTTGAATTTAATGGCACCATTTAGATTGCGTTTTGGACCTAATTAATTTGATTAATTATGATTTAATTAATAGTTTCATCTATATGCTAAATGTTTAGGTATCAACAAAACAAGTCTAGAAAGGTTCCTGAGTTGTCATCTATACATTGTAATTAGGTGTTTGGACCTTTCAGAGGTCTTCAGCAAAGGTCTAACACTTAACTACAGAGTACAGGTGACAACTCAAAAACCTTTTTACACTTGCTCACGAGTTACCATTTATAACATTCAAGATCCTTGCACTTCAATAGAAAACTCTTACACTAAAGCTTACATAAAGTGTAAATGCAAAAAAAAGGGTGCTGCATCAACAACTTTATTTACGGTGAGCCTTGACAAGGCAAAGCTTCTACAGGGAACAACACTGCATAAGGCAATATTAAATGCTTAAAGTGCATGACCAAAATTTAAACATTGGAAACAACTTTCCGAGTTTCAACAAAGTGACATTGTAGTGTGCCGTAAGATGTCAAATTCAATACAACTGTGATTATAGTCAGATCTGCAGATTTACCACAGCAACTTAAAAATCACTGTATAATGCAATTACAGTACAGAAAATAGTTAAGTGACACAAAAAGGTAAAAACGATTTAGTCCCCAGTTCCAAAAATCGGATTCAGAATTATAAGTTTTCTATTATATAATAAATTTTACAATAAAAAAATGCATATAGCAAATCTCAAAATATTCTTAATTAAATGCTAAGACCAAAAATCCAGTACTTAACTTGAGTACAGGTGACAACCTTAGAACCTTTTCACATTTGTTTGCACATACACTTTAACATTTATAACACTCCTTGACCTACAATGGAAACCTGGTACACGAGAACTAATATGAAGTGTAAATACAAAAAAAAAAAAAAAAAAAAAAATTGTGTTGCTTTAACAACTTGAACAAAAGCCTTCAATGAGGCAAAGCTTAAACAGGGAAACAACACTGCATAATGCAACATTAAATGAAGTGTGTAAAATAAAATGTAAACATCTGAAACAACTTTCCAGTTTCAACTAAGTGACAGTGTAGTGAGGAGTAGGATGATTTCAGGATCTACAGTTGTAGGTCTGCAATGGCTACAGTCTGCAGAATTACCACAGCAACTCAAACTGAAGAAAATGTTGTGAAACAAGAAAATATATCCATCTGCGTAATTTTGTCCTCAGTTCCAAAAACTCAGTTTCTGAATTATGTTTTCTTTTCCACAATCAAAAGAGTAAATCTCCTAAATATTAAAAACTATGACAAAATATTTACAAACAAGGATCAACATATATATATTTATAAACTTTTAAACAGTAAAACAGAGCACTTATTTTGGGAGACATTTCAATCTAGAAGAGTCATTGCGTCTCCTTTTGGCAGAGTTTGTTCTTCAGCACTTGTATTTTGTTAGACAGTTTTTTGTCTTCCAGCCCCATGAGCACCTTCTGGAAGAACTCAAATGTGTAGCGAAGTGGCTTTGGGTAACTCAGATTGAGGCAGTAAATTAGCCCAAACAAAAGTGCACACCCGCTCGCCACATCGTGAAGATCCTGCAAGACTGTGCATCTCTCGATAATGATGCCAACATCTTCAAGGGAGTAATCAGGCTGTGCTCCTTCATGGATTATTTTATAAACACGCCAAATCCATCCTCTCAAGCTCTTCAGCTTCCATCACGTGGAAATCCTGAAAAGGACAGAAATATTTTAAATCCATTGTATTTTGGTCCTTGCATCATCTATCTATTCACTCCATTTTAGTTCAAATGGTCCACACTATCTTAATTACACATATCCCTGAATGAGATTGAGGAGAACAGACCAAAGAAAAATGTGGATTTAAGACTATCACCAAATAAAGACCAAGAAGAAGATACATGAAACATGGACAGAGGGCAGAAGGAGTATGCATTAATAATATTATCAATATTCTGCTGACCAGGGTCATTTTCTTTAGTTTCGCATAAAACAATGTAAGTGAATGGAAACAAAATCCTAGTATTTCCCATGCACTTTATTGTTGTAAGCTAATTTAAAGAAAACTGATTACTGCCTGAACAGGAGAATGCCTGGGCTTGTTTAGAAAATACATTTTTCAACTTACAAAACTCTGGGAATTATGACAGTCAAAATTTTACTGAGGGGTGGAATATCCCTTTAAAAATAAACTTACCATGTACTCTTTGATGAGATTTTCAGGGTTCTCATTCAGGTATATAATCACAGCTTTAAGGATGCATTCACGCTTCACTTCGATTCGGGAACTCTAAACAACAACACATGCAGCGCAATTACTTTTTTGAAGTTTTTAGAGACCCCCACAGAACTTAAGTCAATTTTTATTGTTTTTTAACCAATTCATAATTGTTTAAGTAATTTTAAACATGCTTTTTGCAAGCAAGTAGTTTTTTGTGTTAGAGAATGAGAAGCTTACCAATTCATTCCCATAAAGATTATAAGTTATGAGTCCAATTACACTGATTGCGATACATTGGGTCGTGGAAAATGCAGCTTTAGCGTGGTGTACCACCCGAAAGAAGGAAGATAAGTGTTGTTGCATAGGAGTACTGTTCAAAGGAATCAAAAACATTTTGATAGAGATTTCCAAAAATTAATGACAAAAAACTACACACTGTCACACTGCAACTAATCTATTAGTTACAGAACATTATAACAAGACAGAATACCTGTGAAATTGCAGACAACGCTGCTGTGATCCGCCGCGCTGTTTCCCCTCCTTTTTTTCGTAGAATCTTCATCAACTGGTCAGAGTACTGGTCAAGACTGCTCATGAATGTGGACAGCAGTGGAACTGTGGTGATAACCTAAAAGACCAAATAAGAGAATTCAAAATGTAAAATTGCGTATTAAGGAAAAAGTAAATAATATGAAAGCATTAGGTACCTTCAACATGCACTTTTGGAGCACAGCTCAAATCTCCGCAGCTCCAAATTCCACAACCAGCAACCTGAGAGAAAAAGAAAAACAGAAAAAATTAATCGTGTACAGTGAGACACATGCAAAGGGGTAGCACAGAGATGGTCTAAACTTAAGAACAATACTGTTTCTTTTAAAATGTATTAATAATACAAGTTAAATTTCAAATGCTCCAAAATTTCTATTACTCATTTCATAAATCTGTTCCTGTGAGCACGTTTACCAGCCCAGTCTGTGAACGTGACCCACTTGCCCCCAAAAATAAAATCAAGTATACTGGGTGGCTAGTGCTCCGTTTGTATCGGTTTGTGCTGGTAAAATCATCGTTTGTATCGCTAGGTGTCAAAGATATTACACTTTTATTTAATAGGTCATTCAGAGTCCCCCCCCCCCCCCCCAAAGCAACACGAAAATGGCCCAAAATAGGTCAAAACATGCCACAAAATGCTCGGGTGCGAGCGAGCATTTCCTACGACTTCTACATCACCCGGACGCTCACTCGCGCCCGTAAGCACGGGGAGCGTGCTCGACGCCCGTGACGTCATCGCGGAAAAATAAAACATTAATAACCGGTTAACCGTAGCAGCACAAATGTTCATTTTACCGGCAAACAAGCACTAACCAAGCAGAGCATTTTGTGGCATGTTTTGGCCTATTTTTGGCCGTTGTCGTTTTGCTTGGGGGGGGGGGGGGGGGCTCTTCAACTCTCAATGACCTATTAAGTAAAAGTGCAATATCTTTGACACCGTAGCAAACAAACGGAGCAATAACCACCCAGTATACTTGATTTTATTTTTGGGGGCAAGCAGGGGTCACCTTCAGAGGTCTCTTTGAGACTTGATGCGCGAAGATATGCAAACTACGCAGCTAGCGGTTCTCTTCAGTGAAACAGAGTATGGACTCGTCGACAATCACTGCACATGTATCCCAATTCTTGTTCGGGCTAACGTTCTCCTAACTTGATAGTGCAATAAAACAAATAAAATAAGTGTGCTATTCGGAGTTCGAATGAAATTTTAAACGCAGATGGGACAATATGCAAATGAATGTTTCCAATGCTAGCAAAATGCTACAACCTACAGAACACATACTGCCCACATATTTACCGGAAAAATATACGCCATATATTATCACAAAGTACTAGTTAAATTATATTCTATTAAAAATAGGAAGAAATTACCTTAACTCCAACGGATGAATCGTGATTAATCCCTCTTTCCAGACACGTGGCCAAAGCACACTGTGGCGTCGATGAAGAAGGTCAATGCGTATGCGCGAAGATTTTTTTTTCATTCTCTGCGCATGCTCAGAAAGGATGTGGAAAGGGCTCTTTGGATTTAATTAAATGTGTTCAATAAATTGGAAATATCAATATTATTTAACATTAAAACGGTATAGAATTAATTAAATAAAATTTAAAAATATTAATTACACCCATAAGATTAACAATTTTAAGTATATTGAACATAAAACTAAGAATTAATTTAAAAAAAAGCCCATGTTTCATTTCTTAGAGTGTGTGTGCAACTTCACTTTGTTTTGATTTAGTTTCATTTGCACTTGTTTTTTACTTTTTTATTTTCACTTACTTTACCTTCGGCTCTCTTCCACAGCATGTCTTTATCCTGTCTTCCTTCTCTCTCCCCAACCGGTCGCGACAGATGGCCACCCCTCCCTGAGCCTGGTGCTGGTTAGGGTTTCTTCCTGTTAAAAGGGAGTTTTTCGTCCCCACTGTCGACAAAGTGCATCCTCATAGGGGGTCGTATGATTGTTGGGTTTTTCTCTATGTATTATTGTAGGGTCTACCTTACAATATAAAGGCAATTGTTGTTGTGATTTGATGCTGTATAAATAAAACTGAACTGAATGTTTACCGTCGGTGACGAGTGGGTCCCGTGCTGCTCGTCTCACTGTGTCCATAAACTGATGCATCTCCACACAGACACAAAAAGAGACACCAGCAGTGTCGAGCTGTGATTGTCAGCGTGCTATTCTATCATGGGTACATCATCATCAGCGGCTGTAGCTCAGGAGGTAGAGCAGGTCATCTACTGATCGGAATGTTGATGGTTCCTCCAGTCTGCATGTCAAGTATCCTTGATACTAACCCCAAGTTACTCTCCGATGCATTTATCGGAGTGTGAATGCACTTAGAAAGCACTATGTATAGAGAAAGTGCTTGTGAGAATGGGTGTGATTGGGTGAATGTGGCATGTTGTATACTCCGGGAGAGTAGAAAAGCGCTATATAAGAATCAGTCCATTTACCATCTAAACTTTGTATTGGGGCATTTAAATTCTGGTGTGCTGGTTAAGAAGAATTTGTTCTGGAACATACTTAAAAATGGTTCTTTTATGTGAAAGAACATCTTCTCCCATCTAGATGATCAAGACCTGAACCTGTTTCTGTCAGAGGTTTTCATAATGAACTCATTGTTGCACCTGTGTCATAAACGCTGCAGGACACTGCTCCTCCCTCTCTCTGTCACTCTTCATCAGAGATGGGTAATCCGATTACTTTTTCAAATAACGAGTAAAGTAAGGGATTACTATTGCAAAAACGGTAATTAGATTACCTTTACTTTCCTGTAGGAACGCTGCGTTACTGCGTTACTAAAACTGTGATTTTTTTGCGAGAATGTCTCATGTAAGCAAGTGCTACGTTTGTGACAACAGCTGTGTGCAGATCAACAGTGGATCATATATCGAGTATGGGAGAGAGTATGAGCGTGCAGCGTTTAAAGTGTGGAAGCACTGACCTTACTTTAAGTTTGATTCCATAAAAAGTGACAGAAACATTAGCGTCCATTAGCATTGTGCGTGGGAAGAAAACTTATTTTTACAGCGAAAAAACCCCCCCTAAACTTCCAAGCAAGCACCGAGTGCGCTACCACGTAATGGGAAATTCACAGAGAAACTGCCGTATCCTTCCACTGACCGCTGCGGCACACCTGCACCAGGGTAAACCTCCGCCTACTCCACTCCTGCTTTACAGGTGAAAATAGAGCAACAGGACCGCTAGTCTTTGATTTATTTATTTTCTGCTGTGTTTTACTTGCATCTATTTGAAAGACTGAGTGTAAACACAAAAAAAAATTATGTGCTGGAATGTGCAGAAAATAGGTTTAAATATTAAACAAATTTCTTCCAGTCAGTGAATGTTGCATATAATTACATTTTTGCTTGATGCATGAAGTTAAAAGATTAAAACTAATAAAAAAAGTTTTAAAAAGGGACTTTTCCATTTGATTACATTCTGTATGATGGATTATGTAGAAAAAGTAGAATTGGGCTGAAAGATCTATCACTTTATCACCTATTCAGGTTGTAAATCGTGTTTTTTAAAAAGTAACTGAGTAACTAAGTAATTAATTACTTTTGAAAATAAGTAATCAGTAAAGTAACAGGATTACTTTTTTGGGGAAGTAATCAGTAATTAGTTACTGATTACTTTTTTCAAGTAACTTGACCAACACTGCTCTTCATGCATTCATATTCCATGGCTGCACGCTGTTAACTTTCTCTCATAGTTTTTGCTTTTCCTCTAGGTTCTGTTTCTCCCTGTGTACACTTCAGCTCTCTCTGCCTGGAGCAGCATATTTCTGATCTGCCCCTTGAACCTTCTAGGTCTTTGTGTGCTGTTACTCACTTCCTTTCTCTGCTCCACTCACCCCAGCCAGGCGAAGCAGACCATTCCCATCCTGAGCCTGTTCCAGCTGGAGGTTTCTTTCTCTTCAAAGGGAGTTTCTCCTCTCCTCTGTTGGCCATTATGTAAGCTGAGGTACTCACCTTCTCTAATGTGGACCAGAAGCCTGTTTAGTGCTGATTATGTTTTATCCAAGTGCTAAATGAGTGGATTTAACTGGAAAATTATATTTCTTAAATTCAATTCAGCCTTACCTATCTGAAAGGGGGTTGGGTGGGGTGGATGTTTACCTGGCCCTATGTGCACCAACAGAAGATTCTGGGTGGATGTTAAGAGGCTAAAAGCAAAAACAGCACAGGATGTAGAATGCTGGGTAACCTCCTGCTAACAGAACAAATTCAGGTCTCTTTGCAACTGAGCGAGGTTTTTCCGACGATGCTGTCCAACACGATGTTCGAGTATCTCTCACAAGTAAATAAGCTCTGAGATCTGGTGACTATAAACAGCAATGAGGCTTTTTGGGATATATTTGGAGGAAAAACTACTGCACTTATTATACTTTAGACTCATTCATTAGGTGAATAACAGGATGATTTTGCCTTTTTTTCCCAGTGTATTTACAGTGAACACGCTGACTCTCAGCTGCTTCTTATATAAATGCAAATATGCTCTTGCGGTTCTGATCACACAGCATCAGTGCTTTCCTTTTGTCACATCTTTTGTGGTGTTGTGCAAAGCTAACATGCAACAGGGCATAATTACAGATTCGAGTATGTTAATAAAGGAGCGAGCGCTGATTTAGCTAAGAGGCTCACTGTGTACCGTTTAAAGCCGAGTTTCCCTCGTTTGAATATTCATCACAGTCACACTCAGATGAAGATGAAACGGCCTCATTGTTCATCAGCAGTGGCGGCGTGCCGGCTCGTTCATGTTATGCACATATTAATGATGAGGACAATTCTCTTCGAGTGATTCCTAATCTGTTGACAAGAAGTCTCTGCAGGCCCTTCAGTCAGTTTGATGCAGATGATGATGGTGATAATGTTTTATCTATAAATCCCCCTGAGAGGGGAGCTGGAAGTCCTTTACTCAAATTTTAGACTCGTAAAAATTCAAAAAAAAAAAAAAAATCGGATCAAACAAGACTTTTTACTATTACGAGTACAAAGCAACATGTTTCCACACTTTTTTTTTCTGATAGATGGAGAATTATAACGTGCACATCTCAGGGAATTACCGTCATTCACCGGCATCATTTATTCATTAAGGCATGAAAAGAGATGGGTTGCAAATTTGTTTGCAGATATGCAGCTGACCTGTGATGTATTTACATTTATTAAATGCATCAATCTTTTGTTTTCTTTTAGAGGGAAAGGTCACAGGTTAATCTCATCATGCAATCTCTTTTATTAAACCAAGACAAAAATGAAGCTTTGGGGTAACACCGTGTCCTCTGCTAATGCATGGAGCCATTTATTTCTGACATAAAATATATTTTTCCATTTGAGAATAGAATTTGTAGTGATGTGTTCAAGGTCGAGAGCAGCTCATTGTTGGCTGGATTTCTTATTTCTTTTGCAGAGAGATATCTGAGATATCCATTTTTACTACATTCTTTCTGTTTCACCTCCATCATTAACTGAGTAAAATTATATTGAAATACACTTTTTATGCTATTGTCAAATGAAAATACCCAAACTTGAAACGCAGACTGTGTTTGTACCTGATATATCAAACCGATGGTTTTAAATACATATTCATATTTTACTCTCACAGTCCAGGCGCAGTATGTTTTTAGCACTTTGGATGAATGCGTTTTGACTTCTCTGTATGTGAAGCAGACAGCAGCTCAGTGGTGTCAGAACTGAGGCTGCGGTGTGCAAACTGTGATCCAGATTCGACCGTTTCCACAACTATTTTTATCGCTCGCTAATTAGCGAGACTTTAATTTCTGCTCCGTCCTCCAGACGGACCACAGGGGGTTTAACACTCCACAACCTGACGCGCCCCACTCCTCCCCTTGCCTCCACCTCCATCATCGTGTCGGTGGTGATGACTAACATCGAGCAGTAAGTTTAATAGCAATTGCAGGTGAAAACTTAATAAACACATGTTGTAGCAATTAGAAAGTTGTGAAATGCAATAGATCAGGATTTGTGGGTACAATAGCAACTAAATATGTGGGTGGCTGTGGCTGTGGCTACAATGTAGCTTGCCATCACCAGTGTGTGAATGTGTGTGTGAATGGGTGGATGACTGGATATGTAAAGCGCTTTGGGGTCCTTAGGGACTAGTAAAGCGCTATATAAATACAGGCCATTTACCATTTACCATAAATATGACTCTCTGTATTTGTGAGGATGATCAGTGAGAGCATGTACGCCCAGGCAGAGTTACTGTATATTCTCTGGTGTGTTTGGTCATTCACTGGAAAAAAATTTTTTTTTAAAAATCTTGATTTTTTTTTTTTATTTAAATTATTTAATTATGCAGGATTGTGTTCTATTTTGTTTAATGCAGTCTCTGCTTCATCTTTTTAAGAATAACTGTTAACCGTTGTTATATTTCATTTGGTATCAAATGTGAGAAATAAAACATGGTGGTGAATAAGTCACATCCATGTGTGATTATTTCTTCAAATTTCCATGCTGGTCCTTCATTCATGCTTCCGTATACGTCTAAATCCTGCAGTCATTAGAGGCAAATGTGCTCTTCGCCTTCACATGCCTGTGGTGAGGTGCATCTAACCTATCAATATCTATACCAGTGGAATCTGGGAGCTCTTTTTTTACATTGATATTATTTACAGAATAGAAAAGTCTATAAACCAAAATGTGTGAGTGACAAGAAGAGCACAGAATGAACAGAATTAACCGCAAAGTGGGAAGAAGGTGCAGCTTTTTCAGTTTGTACCTTAATTTTCCCAACTGTGGACTTTGTGTCTCTTTAATTGTCTTCATATTATTTTATAAAATGTCCCAAATTCTATAAAATCTGTCGTTTCCAAAATCTCCCTTGAGTATAGAAAATATTGTACTTTTTAAAAAAGTCTTCGTATGTTAAAATCTCTTTCTACAGTGTCTTCTGTTTCGTAAAAAAATGGAAGTGTGTCAAAGAGGCACACAGACACAAACAGCAGCGCTGAAGCATCCTAGTTTTTTTTTCTTTCTTTTTTCTTTTTCTTTTTTTGAGTTAGATGAGTCGGAGGCTTTAGCAGAATTCCTCACAGAGAATTCATCCAATAACTGTTGGAGGGGGAAAGACAAGAAATTAGTTTTCTGCTCTCTACTGATATGAAACAATATGAGCTGTACTGTTTGCTGTGTGTGCGTGTGTGTGTGTCACCCAGGGCTCTTCATCTATCGTGCTCCTCACAAAAGATTTCAAAGCACCAGAAGAGAGAAAAGTTTCGGTGCATCTTTGAACTTTAGCTGCCAGTCGACACATACTTTACCTCTCGTCTCATCTGCAGTCGAGAAACAGTTGCAGGTTCACGTCTGTAATAAGCTCACACGAGAAAACTGTAAAATCCGATTTTCCTGTTTGCTGTGGTCTCACATCTGATGGTTCATGACCGTGTCAGATCTGCCCCTCTTCTTTTACAGTGTGTGCTTCACCATCTGATTCGTGTCTGATGTCTGGCTCTGAGGATGGTCAGCTTGTGTTCACAAGCAGGTGCAACACCTGCCTACAGCTGCTAGGGGCTGCGCCCCAACCTCACCCTGCAGCCTGCAGCTAGATGTGCTGGGTCTTCTGGCTGCTTGCAGAGATATTTAGGTAAACATAAATATCAGGTGTTACGTGAGGGTCTGAGACACAATAAGCATCACACACATCTATAAATCTAGGCAATACATTTTTACATGTACTGTAGTTTTAGTGCTTGTTATAGCCTGAGGCGCCTGCTGTAGTTGTGCCCTGTGGCGTTGCCCTCCACCCACTCTCAGGTACCACCCGTGGTCCTGTGGAGCCAGAGAGCAGCTGACTCCACTCAGCAGTCCACCCTCTGAGTATTTCAGCTGAGGGAGAGGAGCTGGAGCAGAGTGCCTTTGTCTGGAGAGTGTGTGGGCTTTTTATTTGCCCCCCCCCCCTTTTTCCTTTTTTTTTTTTGGTAGTAGCTTCAATGTTTTCTTGTACTGTTTTTTTTAAACAGTGGTTTAGCAGTGACTTTCACTTCCCAGCCCCCTTTTCCCATGAAAGTATTTAGCAACAGTTGAACACACACTGGGATTGTTGCTGTCACGTTCCCACATCCTCCTGACCTTCTGTGGAGCGTTCAACCCAGCTGAGCCTCCTGTTTGATGGGGATGCACCAACTTCCCGAGAAAACAAGTTGTGTAAATTAACTTTGTGTCGGGGCTAGCAGCTTGGACTCAAGCGCAGGCAGCGGGTTGCGTTCAGTCTTTTCATTTTATTATACATCAGGTGCTATTTACAAAAGTGAGGGATTGGGGAAGGGCTTCCACGGGTAGAAGAGGAAAGGAATGGATGCTCCAAACACACAGTGTCTCAGCCGCTCCTCACACTCTGCTCTCGCTCTCAGCTCACTCACGCTCAATTCACCAGATTGCGCGGAAACAGGAAGGGACCGGGGATCTGGAGACAGGAAGGAAAGCAATCACTAACGATGCGTGACACAATTCACTAATCTACAAGTTGGGATTCTCACTAACGTGGTGATTCAATATTCCAGCGACGAGAGGCTCTGAGCTGCTGCCTTCAGTAGGGTCCGAGAGTGGTGATAAGCTACAGGTGATTGATTAGCGGCAGGTGCGCATGCCAAGGGCAGGAGCCCGAAGAGAGCTCCGCCCCGGCTGAGTGCTGCTGGAGCAGGAGGGAGAGGAAATGAAAACAAAACAAAAACACATGAAGCCTAGCAGGGCTGGCCGGGGAGACACAGGGACCATGACACTTTGCATCAGGATGTTTCAGCTTTGAGTACACAAAGGTCAAAACATCTACAATGAGTGATCTGAAAAGAAGTTAAACCTGTTGAAAACAGCAAGTTTTCTTTTTTTGAATCTCCCACACATCCACAAATACAAACTTCCACCCAGGGAAGCCAGAAGATTTCTGGGACTCTTGAAAAACGTTGACATTGATCTGCTGTTGGAGCAGCTGATGATGAAAAGCCATCCTAAGAAGCTTTAGTGATGATTTGCTTCTGATCAAATTAAAGTGCTGTAGATGCTTCATCTATTCATCCATGCTCAAATGGAAACTACTGGAGTAGCAAACACACAAAATAACCTGGATCACAGCAACACTTATGAGACATGATTTATTTTTTGTTGTGTTGCTTAAAACGTCACAAAAAAATGATTTAATGAGGCTCATGTGCTTTTGCATAAGTGTCACATCACCACCGACTGTGGTATGAGATCCTGTGTAGAGCTTTTGAGACTGATGATACTGAATGATACTGAATGAATAGTGTTTTCTCATTTGTATATTGTATGTATAGTCTACAAAAATGGTCGTCACTCCATCATATTTGTGAGAAACATTTGAGCTCGTTGTCCCGGATGTTTGGGACAAGACGTTTTTACCTGCCGGCTCTCATCGTCTCACTGCCGCTCCGAGCAGCAGCAGGAGCACATTAGCGTGTCGGCTTTCGCCTGTTATGCAAAAACAGAGGGGAAAAAAGGCCTTCTAATAACGTCTGCTGGCGGAGGAGAGGAGAGACAATAACAGAGAACACATTCAGACAGATTGCCAACATGAGGAGCAAAGTGACAGCGGAGTCTGAGGGGAGTAATATTACAGCCATTTGGCTAATAGCCACTGCGCTCGTTACAGAGGCTTCACACAGACAGAACAAACAGTCTGAGGGAGAGCTGCTGAGACGACGGCAAGAAATCAGAGCATTTTAGCCAGGTGAGAGTGCCGTCAGTCAGCAGGTGTGAAATGAAAACTGCACCCTCCAGGAACTCTCACAGAAAAACTCCCTCACCTGCTGCATAATAGGCAGGTATTTATTCGATATTTTACCAGAGGTCACTTTTTAAACAAGCAATGTCTGACGCACACACACACAAAACCAAAGTGTGATCATGAAGATGCTTGAAACAAACTGGGTGTGTCACCTGAAATAGGTACCGCCCCAAATCTGTTCTGCCAGACTCCCTCAAAACTGCAAAACAGCACAAAATGCCCATTAATGGAAATAATGAGCAGTGTAATGTGGACTGTGGGGTGTAGTGAGTGCACAGGTGCAGAGCAGTTAAAGAGGGGGTAACACACTCAAATCAGTCATTCAAAGTCATTCATGTATTTACAATATAAAACAAAACATTAATTAAAAGTAAGTTTAAATAGAAAAAAATACATAAGAACCAACTTAAAAAAAAAAAATCAAATATGACCCAGTTGTGACCTAAGTGAGAATTCGGTACAACCAGCAGCTCTAAAAACAACACATCCTGAAATTCCTCCTCTAAAGGAAGAGGTCCCGTCCCTCCTGGCAGCAGCTGCCTGCCTGCCACTGCACACTGTAGGGCCCTGGTGCATCTACCCCGTCGGCTCGTCAACTCCTGCAGGTGCTTCAGCAACAAGTGGACCCACTTTTTCATGGCTCTGTGCCTCCAGCTCCTGCTGCAGTGTCATAGTGTGTCCTTGTAAAAACGCACTGACCCTTCCAGGGCCTCCCTGCCATGGCTGCTACTTAAAATTCGTCATTGTCCTTTTTCTATGCTTTGTGGCTCTGCTGTGTGGTTCTCTCTCTATAGTGCTCTCTTTTAAAGACTGCTGATATATACAAGTTTAGGAGCACGTATACATATATAACATCTTTCTTCATACATCATGTGTTCACATGCCACTGCTGCATTAAAATTGGTTCTCCTTTAACAGGTTATAGAAAATGGATTGATCCATGATCGTGGCTTTGATAGAGCTTTCTTCCTGTTAAAAGGAAGTTTTTCCTTCCTATATAAATAAAATTGGATCAAACCCTAAAAAAAAAAATTAAACTCTGCATCATATTTTATTGTATGTATTTGTTTGCAGCATGAGCAGCTTGGATAGTCGCTGCCTTCATATGATGGTTCCATCTCTTTAGTGCCAACTTTGGGGGTAAAATATTTGCAGGTGCATACAGATTGTTATGAATCTCACCCCACACGTCCCCAGAAATATTTGGGATTCATTAACGAGAAAAAAATCAGACATGATTTGGATGTCTTAAGTCTATTCTAGTAAGCCTAAGCATACTGAGAAATCTTGAACTTCTAAATATGTCAGGGATTTAAAAAACAAAACAAAACAGCTAAATACTTGCTCTAGTGAGTATTTGTGGCAGCAGGATGGTATATTTGAAAGTGAGTCAAAATAAAGTCTACTGTGTGTTTATGTTCATGTTAATGGAAGAATGCATCGCCTAGTCCATTCACAGAGGAATGAGACGTCAGGCTCCAGACACACACAGTCCTTGCTGGTAGGACACGTTCACTGCCACGTGAAAAATGTAGATTAATGCTGAAACCAATAACTAAGGAGCTGAAAATGGGAAATCTGACAAGTCCAAAGGAAAAACATGAAATCTGATCCAGTTCAGGCTGCATGTTTTAAAAGATGAACTGCTGGGAGATCTGGGATGGGGGGTATTCCCACCACAGATAAAGAAACTTTCCAAAGATTTTTCATCACAGCAGAGAAGAAACTTCCAGTCACAGGAAATCGGCTCGTCGGGTGGATGTGAGAGGAGAATGACTAATTATGAGCAGAATGAATAAGGCCATGCGGCTCTATAACTCAGCCTCCAATCTGATATTTAGAGGGAGTCATATTGAACTGGTGACGTTTTTGATTGGTAAGCACAATATTTACTGAGTAATATTTACTGAGTAGTGCCTCAGCAGCCAGCTCTGCTTATTAGAGCAGATTTCCAGGCTTGGCGGGCGGCGGCGGCGGCTTGGCAGCCGAGGCGCTCAGATGTGGATGTGAAGGTAAATTTTGCCGCCGCCCTCGGCTGTCACGGGGAATACGGATAATTCACTACAGGAGAAAATGGCACAGATTGCAGATTCTCCTGAGTATACAGGGTGTGTGTGCGTGTGTGTGTGTATGTGTGTATTCTCATCGTGCTGCAATTCTGAAGAAATGCTGGCACTCAAACAGAAATCAATGCTCCGCACATGTAACTTGTTTGTGGGTTTGTTTTCTTCTTTGTCGTCTTTTTGTTTCTCGCTCGATGTTCTTTACCAAACTCCACCGCACCGACGTCTTGCTCTAAACCGCAGCGGCTGGCTTCACCTCCCAAGGAAAGAAGAAAGCACGGAGATTAGATGGGCCCAAACAGTTTGGGTTGTAAATCCCTTCCCTTCAGACCAGCAACATTTCTCTTTTTCTACTTTTCTGTTTACTGAAATTCTCTGGAGACGTTTTGTGCCAGAGAATCGTCAGGAATTACAAAATCAACACTTTCTAACAAAATAAAGGATGGATCGTTTTTCCTGTCACCAAACGCTCGGTTCGTCTTTGGGTGTCTCTTGATGTTTGACTGATATGTTTGTTCATTAGGGACTTGGCTGTCTGTCATTTTGCAATACAGGAATGCTCAGCAAAATGAAGTTGTCACCTCTTCCAGTGCCACACACACTAAGTGCATAATAGTAGCACGACAGGAGCGCACAGGATCACAGCTGCAGATTTCAGAGGGAGATTTTAGTCACTGCCAGGTGTTGCCTCATCATTGCGTTTTCAAGCTTCGTCGGTATCAGTGTGTCATAAGTGTGGAATTTCGGTATGTGAGTATTTCAGTCACCGTATTTGAAGAGGAAGGTCATTTTCTCTTTTATAATAAAGAGAAATGGTGAATAAGTCATTTAGGGGCTCAGTGAGCATCAGTCGTTGTCAGAAAGACGTCACAAACAGGAAGAAGCAGCTGAAGTTTAGCACTAGTAGCTAGCTACTGTGCTAGCTCACATCATTTTCCACACTGGAAAATTCCACAGTCATTTTTCTTTCTCACCATATGAAACTTCGTGTGAGTTTTGTTTTTGACTAACAGGGTTAGCTTTAAGTTGCTTTAGTCATTTAGTGTATTAAATGGCTAATTTCTGTTCAGTGGCACTGATCATACTCTATGATTTGATTTTGTATGACGTTAGCCTTTTGTGCCATCAGATGGCCCATCTCAGCCTGGCCTCCCTTGGACATGTGGAAGTGTAATACAGCCTCCACCACATTTAGTGGAGTTCCTGTTTTACTATGTTACAGTCCTCAGTGAGGAAACTGCGGATGAGACCATGTTTATTAAAATGTCAACTAAAGCCTGAAAAGATTTGAGCTTTTGTTTCCTCCACCTGCATATTTCCATTTAAATCTGTATAATGTCCCATCAACACAACCTCAACATCTGCTGAGCAAAAAGTCTCCTATTTCTGAAGCCGGATGATTTATCACTTTTAGCAAGAGATACATGAAGTGCTGCCTGTTGCTGTGAGAAAGCTTAAGAATCAAACTAAACAGACTGAACATCTTTTTATTTTATAGTTAAAGGACTAACTAACTAACTAAACTGTACATGAATCTGCTGGTGTGGGCCTTTAGCCTTGGAACAAGAGCTACAGCACCCGTGAGAGGTTTTTCCCCGTTTTTCTCCTACCTTAGAGATCAGAAGAGAAAAATGTGATTCTTCCCTCACACACACACACACACACACACGCACGCACGCACACGCACGCACGCACGCAAGCACGCAAGCACGCACGCACACACACACACACACACACACACCGACATACTTCATTCTTAAAAATAAAAGACAGCCACAGAGGATACATCTAATCTGGTGGGTTTCATCATTTTCATCATTAAAACGAGGAGAAACGAGTCTCAAATTCTCTGGAAGTCCATGTTTGAAGAGAAATGTCAAAACCTTGGACCGTGAATAATTTCTAACGAGCAGCTCCCTGTGATATTTTGTTGACCTATAGCTTCAGCAAATATCCATGAAATCAAATCCATTTAAGAACAAATCAGACTAACTGCACAGTAATCAACATTATTCTTTGTTACTGTCGAGCTCCAAAGAAAAGATAGCGCCCTGCCCTGCTGCTGTGTCTGAAAGTCAGGTCTTACATCAAAAATGAAGATGGAGCAGTGAGTCCCTGTCCGCCGGGGGTAGTGTTTCTTTTCTTTAATTACTGGACTGAACCTCTTTCTATGTAATCACAAACAGAGCAAGTCAATGCACTAGATGGAAGATTATGTACTTGAATATTTGGCAACACAGGAGCTGGTACTTAAAGAATAAATAATTAAAAATTCTTTCTTTATGGATGCTGTGATTTCCATTTGCTGCGATCAGCTGACCAGTGCTGTTTCTAAGGTTTTCTGCTGTTGGACATTTCAGACATTTTACATTATAAAGGTGGAATTTTCATAACAAATAACATCATCAGCTGATATGCAAATCTCAGCCAACCATAGATCTGTCTCGAACCAGGGGCCACATTCAAACACCTCTATTCACTTACTTGGACAGATTTTATTTTAGCCATCAAGGCAAATGAAAACTGCACCCGGTAAACTTTTCTGAATTGGTTTGCATTGGTTTGCTAACTACTCACCAGTCTGTTCTGCACCATCCAAAATACTAAATACCACAATACTGCAGCTGCCCAGTTTAACCTGCTCTAATCTTTGAATACTCTTCAGTTATAATGCCAGGAAAAAACAAACCCAAGAAACAAAACATCAATGCACATGCGCTACAGTCAGCTGATTTCAGCTCATGTGCTGGAGGGGGGAAGTATAGCCACACAGGTTTAGAGGGGTGGAGATGAAGGACAAGAGTGTTGTTGTAAAGTGGAAACTGCATCAAGCAAAGAAACAACCACATTATATTGCTAACACACTTTCAACTTTTTATAAGCACCTACACAGAGAGCATGCTAATGCAAAGCTAGCCCAGTACCCAGAGTGATAATCAGTCGGACCCTGATTTTCAGTGATGAGCGTTCAGGCTTGTAGCCTCTGTTTCTACCTGTTTGTGTTTCTGAAGTGGAATAACTCTGTCGATGCTTTAAAGTGTCTGTGCTAGATTTGGTCTTTGCTTTGTTTTTATATAAAAAAAACACTACAACAATATCGTATGTGAGTCCTCATTAGGATTGGGATTTGTGTTGATGTGTGGGGCTGTAGGCTGAGGTTTATTGTTAGCTGATGACAGAGTAACAAGAAAGTAATAACAGAGCAGTGTAACACTTTCTTCAGTGAATAATTAGCATTAACGTACTGCATTACTTTTAAGAACAGCAACAAGTGATGTGTAATACATTACTTTTCTTTAGTAATGACGTCAACACTGGTAATCAGCTCCTCCATGGCCAATTCATTTCAATTCAGATTTATTTAACTAGCTTGAACAACAACAGACACTTCAAGTCACTTTTCATTGTAAGGTAAAGAAAGAAGCTCCAGCAATCAGATGGCCCCTATGTGCCAGCATTTGGCAACAACAGGAAAGAAAAACTCCCTTTTAACAGGAAGAAACCTCAGCTTTAGGACGTATCTTTATTTGCCCCTTCCTGAGCCTAATGTTAGCCAGAATGTTTTTTTAATGTGTAACCCCAAAGCGTGAGCTAATGTTTTAAAGGTGTATCTGAAGCTGTGAAAAACTCCTCTGTCCAAACTTTTTTCATGCCAGATGTCAACATGAAAGAAAATGTGCAGAAATATAAGAGCAAAGTAAAGTTTCTATTCAAATAAATCAAAGTCTTAACAAACCTCATAAACTAAAGGCATATTTATTCAACTATAACATATAGAGGAATGAATGAAAGCCACTGTATTTTGCAACATTACATTTTACATTGGTGAGATCTCTTTTTGTAAGAATCAATATGCTCGGAGCTGAGAGACATAGATGGAAGAGAGTGGGAGGCACTGGGTATGCTGAACAGTATATATTATGAATGAAAATAAGGCCAGAGAAGGATGCCAAATATAATCAATCAAATAAGGAGTTTGAGAGCAAGGTAAAGAACCGAGGAGAGGAGAAAACTAAAATGAAGGAGTGCGAATGAAGGAGAGGAAAAATAAAGGAAAAGGACTCGGGGGTACGAGCTAGAGGAAGGAGGAAAGGTTTGTCTGAGGAGTAGCAGGAGGAAGGGCGGCGTTCAGTGCATCACTGCAGCAATGGAAGAGAGAAAAATGGACTGAATGGATAGACAGAACCGGGAAAGGAGGGAAGTTCACCCATGCAGGGTCAGTGGGAGTGAAGGGGAGTACGAGGGAGGAGGAGGCACTGCGCTGGGGGATATTATCCGTCAGAATCACCCTCTCCTCCCGTCGAGTGATTGATACAAGTGCTGCCTCTGGAGGCCCTGAGGGGAGCCCCACCCCCTCACCCCTTCCATCCATTCATCCATCCATCCCTCCTTCCAGTTCTTCACCCCTCCTCTGTTTTCGCTCCTCAGCAGGCTCCTCAGTGGCCTGCCCTGGGGCCGACAGTGATGGAGAGAGGCCGCGAACATCAGAGACACAAGGGAGGAAGGGAGACCGAGGAGGAAGGAGGGCTGGTACTGTCCGAACTGCAGAAGCATGCACCATCTCATGGTAGAGCTTGTCCACTTCCTCTAGCTATCATGACCTCAAGGAACACACACTTTCTGTCATAAAAGAAAATTATATAGTCTTGTAAATATTGCTGGGTTTATTTCAGAGCATGAATGTGAATGATTCTCAACTCTTTTCAATCTAATGTTTTCACTTCAAAAGAGGGTCCAAATGCAGCAACACGAGGGGAGAAGTTGACTTCACTCGACTAAAGACGATACAAGATCACTAAAGTACAAACAAACAAAGAGAGTCAGCAGACAAACCGCAGCAAAGGTTAATCTAATGAGGGATAAGCAATCGGAAAGGCCTGGAACGACACAAACACAGGAAATCACACCAACAAAGATACACATGGTAAATATTATCACGATGAAAGAGAAAACCACAGTCAGAAAGGTTCAGCTCACTTTGGTTAAATACATCTTTTGTGTGATTTTTGTGGGGAGACAGATATTTTTTCAGATCTGAGAAGGAGAACATGTTCATGCTTGCAGCTCTGTAGTTCAGTTAATTCATTTAATTTCAGTGTTATTTATACAATATAGTTCGATGCTCTACCAGCACACTCCCAGTGATGTCAGGTGGGTGGGTGTGGGACTTGTGACAGACCTGGAGCAGGTAGAGGTAGTTATATTTTACCAATTAAAAACAAAACTTTGCACAAATTTTAGCTCCCATCGTCAGCTGCTCTCCTGATTCAGACAGGAATAATAAGCAAGTAGTGTCCTGTGCATTAAAAACAAAAGCCTCTCAGTTATCTCAGGTAACAATTCAGCTGCTTGACCAGTGGGAAAAGAAATCTTCCCACAATCTCATTATGTCCCATAAAATGCATAAAACCATAATTAATGCATTAATGTAAATGGCTCTTTGTAATGCATAATGATCCTGAGGGTGATCTTGGTCCCTTTAAACAACTTGAAGTGCATCTACAGCGGCTCTTCTTCCTCTGCAGGATGGTGCAGGTTCAAGTGAGGGTCGTGTTTTTAGTAAGAGCAGCCATTATTCCCTCTAACTGTGAATTTGCATGAACCCGCTGAGGTCAAGTTTGTTAGCTGCTGTTAACGCTGCCGTCCGGCTCTCTGCCTCCTACTCTGCCGCCACTTCACCGCCACGCAGAAAGAAGCTATTGTTCGTCATTTTGACGGAGAGAAGGGAAGGAAAAAAGGCACATAACTGCAGGCGCTGTGTGAAATGTTAAAATGGAGATTAGCCCGGCCACCGCAGATCTCGCTTATAATGATTAAACATCGCGCCTTGCATTTCAATGGGAACACTTGTGGCTGCGAGCGCTCTGATAAGGCTCTGGTTTAATTCACACATACACATGCAACATTTAGACCAAAGAAAGGACATGCTTTCAGAGGGGGAGCAAGCGCTGGTTTGTTTAGATGCTTGGCTACAGAAGCCGCCTCTGTCAGAAGAAGAAACACGACTCCAACAGAAAATCAAATGCAACCCCTCTAGCCTTAAAAATTCTCAGAGAAGCTTATCAGCGTTGTTTTAATTCTAGCACGTTATCGGTCGTTTTACGTGGTTAAGAAAGACAATAATGCACTATGAAGTGGAGCGCTTTGCAAAGAAAATGGCAAAAATTCATTAAACCTGACCCAAAACTGTTTTATTGATATAATTATAGTGACATCGTGCAGCAGTACATGATGCCACTAAATGCAGTGTAATTGAATTAATCAAATGCAGTGGGAGACGTAATCAAAATAAACCATCTGTATGCTCTCTCCATTAGAGGAACAACATCACAATGAGCTCTTTATCCAAGGCAAATATAAATTTTTTAGCAGGGATCAGCCTCTCTCCAGCTTTACTACCGAGGCAAAAGTGCCTTCACGAGTGTTTAACTTTGTAATTGCACCACATTCGCGTTTGGTGATTCCTCCACAGTATGCCCAAAGAAAAGAGTGACTCAGACGCTTGCGTCTTATTATAATATATCGTAAAATTGTTTCTTGTTAATCGAGAATGAGTGACAGCAGTGAGGGAACGTGGCAGCGAGCCACTGATTTACCACTGAAGTACTTTTGTAAGAAACTTAACATCTGAACATCTGTCACAACATATTTTATAAAACCCAATTTTTGCACTGCTGATTCATATTTATAAGAATTAATCTGAGAAGAATGTAGCCTGTACATTCAATTCAATGACCCAACAGTAGGAGGACAATGTGTTCTTATGTTAGACGGTAAAATCTTCACCAAGAATTGTCCTTTTTTTTTAAGTGTTTAAAACCACATTTTAGAAATGCCCTTTTTGCTCCCTTACCCACTTTCAGGTCGTATGTCAATGATCATTTTCTAAGTTAAAGTTGTTTCTTGTTCAGATCTGCTTTTAAAATACTGAGATGGCAACAAAAAATGCAAGGCTTCACAATGGAACTCTGCTCATAGGCTAATGCCACTTAACAGCCAGAAGGCAGCACCTCTCTGTGGCAGGAAGTTTTACAGAACAAGGTATTCTGTAAGAACCTGAGAGAACCAGCACAGTTCAGCAGCACTTTGACCTTGATATTGACTGGTTGTATGGCAGCTGTGTCAGAATAAACTGAAGCAATATGTAACTACATTTTGCACAGGAAAGAAGTCTGCTGGTGCTAGCACTGCAAGTGATTGTCATAATGGACGTTAATAAGGACTAAGGAGCAACTGGCGGTTAAATGATCTTTATTACAAAAGGGAACACCAAGGAATTAATTAAAGGCAGGAATAACTGACTCAGAGAAGTGCTGCTTGACTGGAATGAGGCAGGGTTTTCTGTTGGACGGGAGAACAGCGTTAAAAGAGGTCCAGGTGAGTGTGGGAAAAAAAGACCATGTTGACAGTGTTTATTTTAGGAATTTGAGTTCTTACTTGGTTTTCCTTCAGTGTAAACGTGGTGGAAGTGTGCAGGTGAGGAGTGAAGGAGCGGTGGAGAACAAGGATGTCAGCAAAACCGTTTCCTGCCAAATGAAGCGCGACTAGCTCGAGTTGAGCAGGTAAGTGAGGCGGAGCTATTTTGAGAAATGGAGGCATCTGACTTCAGCCATCGAAACCTTTACTGGAAAATGAGAATAAAGCAGGATCACCAAGGAAAAAACGGTTACCTTGATTATCACCTGATAGGTAGCAATAATCTGGCAAACATTGGAGTGCCAGTAGGCCCTTAAATACTGCAAACCTTAATTAGTGGAGTTCGTCTGAATCCCGGCAGCATCAGCACCGCCCACAGGGCGGGCCAGCGAGAGAGCCCGGTCCACTGCTCCACCTGAGACTTCGGGGAAACAGAGAGAGGAAAAATGGAGAAAACCCTCCAACCCACAGAAACCATGACAATAATACCCACACTTAGCAAACTAATTATAATGTCTAACCTCATCTATTAAATCGCATGCAGTTTTGACTGTTAAATTAGTCAATTAGATTTTTCTCTCTCCTTTAATCAGCTGATCAGGAAGGGGACGCCCCCCTGGAAAAACACTGTGTACACAGCAGTAAAGTCTCTTTTTTTTATTTCTTTTATTTCTTTTATTTTTTGCCTATGGAGGGATTACATTGTTGAATCAGTGCTGCAAACTAGTTTAACACACCCAAGAAAATGCTTCCAGGGATTTTAGAGTTGCAATGCGGGAGGGGCGTGTGCAACTTGTAAGCAAAGTATAAAAGCGGCTTCCACATTAACTATTAAAAATGCTGCTTTATTTGCTGGGGGCAGGAAGTGTTGTTTGTTCCTGCAGAGCATTTTTGCTGCTTTAAATTGGATGTATGCTAACGTATTGTTTCAGGGTTAATTCCATGATGTGCTTCTTTAGCTTCAGCTCTTATTTTCCTCTTTTATGATGCCTTTGGTTGCATCATCACGTCCTCATTACAGTCATTACATGGGAACTACACAAAACTCTCTGTGTCCCGTTGGCCCCTATTGCTTTCAATTTTGGGGGGGGAAAAAAATTGCTTCCCAAAAATGTAACACCACCATCCACTTCTCCTCTCTAGCCTCCTCTGCGTCTTCCAGCTCAGACTAGAGTGTGAAGCAGGCTGAGAGAGGCTGCTGATTGTGGAAGTCTCAGCTCTCGAGTGTTTAGAGGATGCCTCTTTATGTTTCTGCCCACTGTGATTTTTGAAATTCATTTTAGAATCTTTTGGAGAACCCAACCTTAACTATCATAATCATCGTCATCTTAATGTGCCCCTGTCACCTTTAAATTGAAGCTTCGGCGTATTCGATTTGTTCTGTTCCCTCTAATTTTCCTGCTGTTCTCTGCGGTTGCTGCTGCGACCTGCTTTCACTGCCGAGAATCAATACGGTTTTATCTTACATTATTATGTTATCATCTACTTCCCATTCTAGGTATGCTTTACACCCCTGCCTCAGCAGAACCACACGTAGAGATGAGCTGAGGTCAATGGGAGAAATGAAGAGAATCTGAGAGACAAGAAGAGAAAAGGCAAGAACAGAAAGGTGAACGAGTGCAGGTAGAGGAGGAAGCAAATAGAAGACAAACTAAACTGTGAGACCAAAAACACAAAAGCAATGTTGGAAAACAAGATGGTGATTGCACTGATGCTTTTGTGTCTACATGTTGAATCTGAAGTTGTTGGAGAGCCCAGCATGCAGTTGTTTTGGTCTGTTCACAAACACCTTCCTTGGCATGATGGCTCTTTTTCTTTTTCAATAGAAAGTGGCCCTGAAACAGGTTTGAGACAGCACTACCTCCGAGGAACGAACACACACACACACACACACACACACACACACACACAGGTTTCTGGGGGGGGGGGATTTGGCTGGAAGAAGGAAAAAATCAACAAAGCCGTCAAAATGAAGGAATGAAGGAAACAGGAGCTGAAAGAAGCTGAAAGGCAGGAATAAGCAGAACGATAAAGAGGCAGAAGGTTAAGATGGCAATGAAGATATGATGGACGGTAAAAGTGGAGAGAAAAATAAAGGAGCAAACAGGAAACAATGATGAAGGCAAGGACACACAAACCATTGATGCAGTGAGAGAGAGGGGACAGAAGGAAAGACTGGAAACACAGAAAACAAACGATAAAGATGAGGGAAAATAGAGAAGAGCTTAAAAGGAAAAAACTTGGTAAGGAAGAAAAGAATGCAACAAAAAAAAAGATTAGAGAGAAAATTGAGGGAATTAAAAGGCCAGATGGGGCAATAAGGTTTGGAAGGACACAAGTGAAGGAAAGGCAACAGGTGACAAAGAAGTGAGAATAAAGTATAAATCACCAAAAAGTAGAAGAAAATAGAAGAGCAGGAAAAAAATAAGGGAGAAATTAAATGTGGGGGATAAGATGCATGAAGTGTGCACGACTTGGGCTGCAACAGTGAAAGCATGGATGAGGAGAAAAGGAGGACGACGAGGCAAGTGAAGACAAACAGTCTAAATAAACTAGAAGATGAGAAATAGGGTAAAGTGATAAAAACCTGTGGGGAAAAAAAAGGGGGGAGAAAAGCAACCTGCTGCAAGTGTGTCATCCTCCTCAAAACAAGCTGTGATAATATTTTCTTTTTGTTGTTCCCAGAAATATTGTGCGGCAATGAATTTAATCATTTTGCCCTGAATTTCAATTTACTGCTGTAATGCGATGCAACAGCGCTATAAGCACAGTGTCAAAGTGCCTTCCTCCGAGTCTGTTTGATATTCCTCGTACACAGCAGCCACATACAGGGTTTGTTTTTATTGAAATGTGATTGGGTGGTGTCTCACTTTAGGGCATGACACTCTGCAACTTGAGGATTCACGAGTCAATTTCCTGAAGTGGAATCCAATAACGCTGAAGAAACCGAGGCGAGGTGTTTACGACTCCTTAGGAACATCAGGTGAGCGACGCTGAAAAGGCTGTAAGTCACTCTGAAGATGGAGCTGGAAACGTTTTATGCTGAGAATGGGAGGAAGTATACCCGTGGAAACTGTTCATTCTCCATCGCTGGGAAACCGGGACAGCAAAATCTGCTTTTTCTTCCCATGGAGAAACCGAGGTCGTCCTCCGGGAATTTAGGCTACAAATAGGTTACAAAGTGTAGCTGAAAGTTTGATCAGTCAGACCTTCTTAATAATGTGACAAAAAAATAAATCACTTTAGCAGGTTATTGGTATCAGCCAATGCAAGTTATTTATTTTAAATTGGACAAAAGTTTGTGGACTACAGAATAAGGAATAATGGAAGTCCAACAAAAGGACACTTGGAAAGAGAGGTCGGCTGTTTCCTGAGGTTCTGCTTTCAGCTGATATTGATCAGAAAATACAGCCTTCCCAGCAGGAGGCCATAGATGTTCAAATTTCCACATTGGCACAGCTGGGATTAGATTTAACTCTTTATTTAAAAAAAATCATAGATTGAACCTTTGTATGTCATTTCCATATTTTGACGCTTGGTTTGGGATTTTGCTGTCTGCAGGAAAAAATGTTTAAAAAATACTTGGAAAGTAATTTACAATTCAAATTACTTTAATTACTTTAATTACTTTAATTCAGTCTTGTTTTATTTATATAGCACTAAATCAGCAGCTGCCACAAAATGCTTTATATTGTAAGCTAAAGACAATACAGAGAACACCCCAACAATAAAAAGATTCCCTCTGAGCAAGCACTTGGCAATACTGGGAAAGAAAAACACCCTTTTAACAGGAAAACCTCCAGCAGAAGCAGGGTCTGAGAGGGGCGTCCATCTGCCATAGTCAAGGGGAGGGAGAAAGCACAAAAACTGGCACTTACCTGAAACTCGGATGTGCTCTTGCATTACATTTTCAGTTTCCACCAAACACAATTTTCACTCGTAACGCACTGTCCTAGTTCAGTTAGCCCTGGTTCGTGACTTTGATGTCTCAGCTCTCCACAAGTCTAATATTTTTTTATCACTATAGTTCTTTTCATCTGTCCCACAACTTCACACAAAACATCCTGTTTTTTACAGCTGTTGAACGACATGACACAGCAGGCCTGTTAAATTAAAGCGCTGCAGATGTTTAGGAGGTGGATTTGTTTGAACTGTTTAGAGATATAGTGGCATGCTAATTTGAGCTAATCAGCCATAGAGTGTGATTTAAAATGTTATAAATCTGTGCAACCAGAAGCTTTGTTTCCATCCACAGACCTTAAAATGGGCAGTTAGGTTTACTTTTATTATGCCTACATGAAAGACTCTCATGCTTTTGGAAGGCAAGAAGAGAGTCATGGTCTCAATGATCATCTTCAGACTGGAGTATTTACTCCAGGTACATAACACAGAACCCTTATGTAACCCCTCCATCAGGCTGACCATCAATCTTTCATTTAGACTCAGCATCTGCAGGTTTATGGGAAGGGACAGATGTGTCTGCAGATGTGGCTGTGCAGAGGTATAAAAAGTGTTAAATAAAGACAGCCGACGTGAAATTGTGCTTGGCATTGTCCCCGTTCTGAAGCGACACATGTAACAAGGCTCGTGTTTAACTAAGTGAACAGCAGGAACATGAACATCATTCTTGTGACAAGCTAATGGCTGTTGCAAATTCTTTTGTGTCATCGAACCCAATTCTATTTATTTTTCACAGTTTTATTGACTGACTCATTTCAGCTTTCCTAAAAGCACATCCAGTGACTGAGAGCCTAAATCCTTGCAATCTTCCTGGAAACTATTTTAGACTTTGGTTTGTACAGTGGATGTTCACAGAAGGGAGTCTGCAATGTAAAAAGTATAATTCATGTGCAGTTGTTCAAGTTGTATAATGAGAAACGCCAGTTTGTGGGTGTTCCCTATTTTCCTTGACCCCGTTAAGCAAATATAGATGGTTATACATGTGAATTTATTCTTCAGATGCAAATATTGTCTAAATAATGTGTACATTTTGTTTTTCATATGGTCACTTTGGATATGGACGAGGGCGTGTGATGTAGATCTGTGCACCAAGACATCAGCGAACAAGAGCAAGACAAACCAGACACAGCGACAGGTCGCCTTCAAAGTAAAAGCTGCACATTTTGAAACAAGAGGTATACAAGAAATATTAAGCACAGTTCCTATGTTCATCACTTCATGACAAAGTTATTGACCTATGGATGAGTGCATGAGTGCATATATAGCAGGTATATGACTTAATCATGTTTCTTTTTAATTTCATAAACCTTGTTGGTTCTTAAAATGTTCTCTCCAAATAAAAGTTTTCACTTTTTAAAATTTGTTTGCTTGTGTGAATTGTGTCTTTTTTTTAACATAAATTATCAAGGTATTCATGTGGACACAGAGCATCACATTTACTTCAGTCAGCTGTTATTTGTGCATCAGCTTAATAAAAAAGCGATTAACAAACTAACTCATGAAAGCAAAATTAGACCTGCTGGTTCTCTGACTTTAGACTTCAAATGCTCGTTCTCATCCAACTGTAGTGGTGTGAGCTGTGAAAACATCAGTGTATGGGGCTTTTAAAAAAAAATAATAATAATAAGAATTTATAGATTTACAGTCTAATAACTATTTTAGAATAAATAAAATGTCCTCCACTGAAACAAGGATATGATGTCATCATCATCAGTGGAGACTGGTGGATAAACGTACAACTACAAAAAAGTTATCACATAGAATTTTGCTATTTAATTTTTTTCTTTTTTTTTTAATGGCAATGCATGAGTTTGCCACAAAATATTATTATATATAGTCTTGTGGTTTGTTCAGGGGGAGCTTTGCTAAGCTAAGCTGTGCAGCCATGTTCTCTTTAGAGAGAAGAGGCTTTTCTCCTGGAAACAAACCACACTTGTTCAGTGTTTCTCCTGTTTCCAGTTTTTTATTTAACATCCTAACCTGTCTGAGATCAGAACGTGCGATGCTCAAAGGCAGGCTCCACCTCAATGTGAATTTGCTGGTAGGTCCACTCATTGGAACATTGGCAAGCACCTTGAATGTTTTTCACTTGTGAATCTCTCTCACTGTAAAATGAGGAACTGCAAACTGTTTGGAAATCACCTCATAACCTACAATTTTACTCTAACACAGCTTCAGCCTGGTACGCTGTGTTGGTGACTTTAAACGTGTGATAGTGTAAATGGATCACAGACATCCTGTTACAAGGCATTACTGTATATTTGAATTGCTTCATGAAGGTAACGTAGGTCCTTGTATTTGAGTTCGTTCAGATTATTTTCTTAAAAGTGTGATGAAGGCTGTAATGTCTTCCCACTTTTATAAAATCAGAGATTTTGACGTTGGGAAAATACGCTATTGTTCAGGACAGCACCACCCACCCTTGCATCGTTGAATGGTTGAAGGCACTGCAAGTCGCAGTTTTTGATATTTATTTGATTGGTTCTTTTGTGTGATTTTGCACTCTGGCACATTCAGTGGCAGGGAGATTTACAGGAGGCTTTTGTTTTTGATTGGCACGTTCAGATTTGTCCCAAGAGCTTTGCTGACCTGCGCTGCACAGAAATATGCCAAAGACATTTATTCACTGCAGAAACGTGCATAGCAACATTTCTTAATCAGAAACAACGGATCCAGTATTCTAGATTTTATGCTGGCCAATAAGAGCAAGCCACATTGTTTTCTAGTAAAAACACGTGATTTCATTGCAGACTGACACCTGCAAGACAAACTGAGCGACAGCCGGGATGTTTCTTTGACTGATGTATTTTATTGTAAAGCTATAAGGAAGGAGTAATTACAAGATATCATTTCTTTGATTTGCTCAGCAAAAATAAAAGACCACATTTTTTTTTTCAAATTCAAACATGCGAATGTTGATCAAAAGAGAACAGATGAGGCTCAAACAAACACATTACCCAACTTCCTCCAAGAAAATTAAAAGACTGAAAACAACAAAAATTCATGTACAGTTTGTCTTAAGACTCGGCTGAGATGAACATGAGAGAACAGAAAGCGGTAAAGCAGACGGGTGACTGGAGGAGGCGCACTGCCAACCTCCGCTCTGAGCCTGACGCATCACTCCTACATTTAATAGAGCCTACGGTACTTGAGACGATATAATCCTACAGGTTCAAGGTCAGACTTCCTTCATGTTGTTTGAATATATATATATTTTTTATTGACATTTTTTTTTTAAAAAACCTACACTTGCATGTACATAAAACTGTACAAAAAACAAGGCATCACTAGCATTTTTCCTATATAAATATAACCAACCAACAATTAGGCTACAAACGTGGACTTCCTGTAAAGACGAAAAGTGATTCGGCGGTTCTGTCCTGCTGTTTTCTTCTCTTCTAAAACAATATGAATCTTTACAACATTCTTCACACAAGGAAGCCCAATGCCACCGTTTAGAATTTGTTTTCTGGGATTTTTACCTCCAAGGTTACAACAAAATAATTTTAGGACCCTAAAAAATTCTCACAACCACATCTCAAATAAATAACTTTGCCTTTCTCAAAAAAAAAGAAAAAAGAAAAACAACAACAACAACAACAAAAAACCCCTTATACAATAGTTATCTCCACTAACATCACTTTGTGTGATGATGATAACCTTGTAGTTATTTTTTCACTGATTTGGCTGATTTGCGGTCCCGATTTCTTCTCTTTTTCTTCTTTTTGTAACCATCAGATATCTCTGGGAGATAAATAAATGACATCAAAAGAAGTGATTATAAACTGATTAATTCCTTTCTTCAAAGAATTTTAATGGAGCCCTTAAAGTCCTTTTAATTTCAGCACACAAAATAACACATAAAAAGCACAGATTAGCACTTTAGGAGCTCCAAGAAATTCTGTTTACTTTAGTTTCTCTCCAGATGTCACATCCTTTGCTCATCATTACCAGAAAAATCGACGTAGTTACGTGAGATAAGTACGTGATTCTGTAATTTTGTATTCTTCCCCTTTTTTTGTTGCATCACCCAAAGAGATCGCATAATGGTAAAGGTGTCTGCAGGCACCGTCGACAAAGATCCATTTCACGCAAACCAAGACGTGGCTCTCGTCTTATTGTCGAGATCAACTGTTTTATGTTTTGGGAAATCAACATTTAATTTTATTGATTGTGTAATCGCAAAATAACTAAACTTTCACATTCTCCATTCAGCTTGCCGGGTCTGGCTTTCAGTCACGATGGAGTAAAGAAATAGAAAACACAGAGTCCAGTCTGCCTGCTCAGAAAACAGATATCATCATCATCATTTACATGCCGCGTCTGGTAAGAAAACAGCAACAACCATTTATATTCATACAGTATGTCTATAGCAGTGTTGATTCCATAACATTGATAAAACAACTGTGACAACAACAAAAATGTATAATATTTATAAAGTTGGTTTGTTTCATGCTCAGCTGAAGCTTCGACTGCGGAGACTCCAGCCTCAGTATAATACACAACCAAAAAACAGCAAGCCACTCCAAAGTCTATCACGTGATTTCATGTGGAACTCGTCTGCAGCTCTCATGTGATCGCCCGCCTTTATTCTGTAGACTTCTGCACACCAGAAGTGCAAGTCAAAGAATCCACCGGTTACTGTCACGCAAATCAAATTAGCATGGTGACAATGGCGTTCAAATGGTGGCCAAATGGTCTTTTCATCAAAAATAATAACTAAACCTCAAACATGAGTTTAGAGTCTGATGCAGTAATATTCAATGTAGGACCCAGGCTTCTGGTGCTCAAAGTGGTAAAAGTCATTCGGTTCAAGTACACTTAGTTCAGCCTCTTTAAAGTTGTTTACAAAAGTCAACATTGAGCGTAAAACTGACCCTTAAATAGATCAGGCAAAGCAGAGATGTGGCAGTTATGAAGAATTTCAAAAATAAACAGAGGTCTCTTGTTTCCCTTTGAAAGCTGCCGTTTATTTCTGTGACTTAAACACAATTATCAATGCAAACGCCCCAGATATAAAAACACTGATTACACGAGAGCCACAAAGTGGTTCCGGTCTAAATATAAGTGGACAGAAGAAAGAGAGAGGAAAGATGAATTCACTGAGTCGTTATGTTACCGACAGACTCACGACACCGCTGACAGAGTCAGCCCGAGGAGGGAAAAATGCTGAATTAAATCAATCCCGTTGTGTGTTAGAACAAAGTGAACCTTTTGCAAAACCGAGTAACTCGCAAACCAAAAACATTCACCTTTTGTTCAAACTGTAAAATCCACCGTTCAGCTGAACTCACAGATATAGACGTGATCCATAAAGGGACCACCAGAGTTTCACAGCTGGATCAGGGCTGTTCATGAAAATGTTTTAAAAGTAGGAACTACAGACTGCGTCTCAAACTGTACTCTCCTAAAGCTGATCTAATGAACAACTCTGGACTGTTGTACAAAGCAACAGCATCCACTTAAGAGCTGGTTGTTGCTTATCCATTGATCTTTGTGTTGAAATTTGAGTGACTTTTCATGATTTAGAGTTCAACATAATCCTTCTTTATCTTAGCCTTGGAAGATTAGATTGCTTCTTTTTTGCTTCTTTAAAGTGAATTTAAGCTTCAGGTGAGAGCGCCAAAACAACCCATGAGTAAGGCTCGAGAGTTGGTAACACGTGTATGTCAAAGGTATGTCACAACGACTCGTGTCATTGTTAAGCAATGACTATAAATAAGTTCAGCTTTAAGAGTCTGACGACTTGAGACAGTCTGCGTTTTAGGAAAGCAAACTTTTCTCCACTGTTAAGTACAGCTGTGGATTTCATACATAAATAATGCCTGTCAGTAGTAAACCAATGTGTATTTTAAAAATAAACCGTTCCTGGGAGATGTTTATGTGTTGGAGTCATGAATCAGTCTATAAAGTGTTTCAGAAGCAAACTATGGTAGGGCACTTTAGCTGTTAATAATACATCAAGGGTAAACCAATGTTTTTTTGTTTTGGTGGTAAAACATTTTGAAATGGCAAAAAGCACATTTTTAATTTAAGGTCTGCGTTTTAATCCTAAAACAGTTTTCACGAATGATTTTGAGAGGTAAACTTGCAGCGTTTTATTAGTAAAAGCTGCACAGAAGTATGAAGGCGGAAAAAGGAAAGAAAACTGTAGATACATATGCATTAAGTTGCACTCAGCTATGAATGTCAAATACAGTTTCTGATCAATATCCTTTCCCTTAGAGATGCTTATATTTGATAACGCATCAGATTTTTTTATAAAGCTCCTCATGTCTGTGTTTGCTGACTGAAAGGACGAACTGCAGCTGACTCAAGCTCCATAAAAAGATTATACATTAAATTGCTGTTTTATTTCTTTCTCTCAGGCCCAGCTGAATATTTTTATCATCTATATTTATTCTGGAATATCTAATATTCTATACTTTGGCAGAATCAGAAATAAACACAGATATACTCTTTTTCTGTAACTGGAAAGCTCCCTCTATTTAAAAGCAGCAGGATGTGAGTGCACTGCATGCAGAGACACCTGTGTTCTGCTAGGGGCTGATGGGTGGTGGTGGATTTTGGGGTTCACGTGTTCCACCAGGGAGCAGGAAGTGCTTGTTTGAGACACCAAACACTTATGGTCATGCAATGTTTTAGATCGTGCCCCCCCTCCAAAAAATAAATAAATAAATAAAAATCTGTGTCTACTTTTAATATTAGCCTCAGATTATCATCCCTTTTTAATAAAGCTGGATTAGGTGACCCTAAACCCTCCCTTAGTTATGCTGCTGTAGGCCCAGATGGCTGCCTTTCCCTGAGCCTGGCTCTGTTGGCTCAGGGGTCTTTATAGTAAAAAGAATTTCTCCTTCCTCACTGGAACCCTGTTTTACTTAAAAAAAGTAATGCATTACACATTACTTGTCATGTTTCTTAAAAGTAATGCAGTATGCTCACCAGAGAAAGTAATTTGTTACACTACTCATTTATTAATTTCTTGTTACTATGCAGGCGTATCTGAAACACATTGTCTCATAATCACCAGTTAATGTAAACCTCACGCTACAGTCCCACACACCAACATAAATCCTTATTCCTGATGAGGATATACGATCCTTCAGTATTTACATATGAACACAGCACAAAGCAAAGATGGAAAAGAGACTTCAAAGCCATCGCCACAATGATTCTAGTTTAGAAACATGAACAGGTAGAAACTGAGGTGTAACCCTGACTGCTCATCACTGCCTCTGTTACCTGCTGACGTTCAGTCTCTGGCTGCTGGGCTGGAGTACACCCACATTTAATTTCTGCATTACTGAAAGATGTAATGTGATTACAGCAATGTGTTCCACCCAACACTGACTGTTGCCAAGTTCTTGCTGGTTCTCCTTTTGACGTGGGGTTTTTACCTAACATTGCAAAAAAGTCTGAAATGACTGTTCCGTATATGATATGGCTGGTTGTATCTGAACTAATCAACATTTTTTTTCAGATTTTTTTGAACTTCATAGTTTGACTCTGTGCTTTACTTGAAAAAAGAACATAAGAAGAAAGATTTTCTCAAAATGGTTTTCCCACTCTGCTGTAACCTGAGCCTGACCGCAACCACAGCTCACACCTTTGGGATAAGCTGGACCACATGACAGGCTTTGTTACCAAACAACTGCAAATTTCTGTTACTGGGTTCCAAAATCTGCTGGTACCCATGATGATGTAATCGACTGTATATGGATGGATGTAGCCACCATGACCTCTCCCATTGGCTGTGGGCTCCACATTTTGAAGCATCATAGTAAGCTGATTACTTAGCACTCCACCTCAACACACAGACCCACTCATCTGCTGAGATACAAATGAAATACTGAAATTCATACATCACAGTGGAAGCAAAGTCTTCTTGTATGGGCTGTATCGCAATGTAAGCTATTTCATTTGTCCAGTAAGCACATTAGAAATGCTCAAAGTACACCGACAGCACAACTACAATTGAGAAGTCCAGTTTAGCGACTCAGATTAACAAAGGTGAGGACAAGCCGGTACTGAATGGCTAATTTGGTCAATCAAAGTGGCCACACACCCATATGAATTTAAAATGATAATAATATTAAAATAATGATGATAATAATAGTAATTATAATTCACCCTAGAACTGGAGGACGTTGTCCACAAGGCTGCAGTAAACATGGGAGTTCTGACAGTTCACACTTTGCTTCATTTTTCAGCTCCAGAGGTTGTTATTGTAACCACATGTTTAACAATAAGACGCGAACATTTACATGTCCACGTACTTTTGGACCTCTAATATAGGAACGCTCAAGCCCTGACACATTTCTTCATGCCTGTATTAAGCATCATAAGCCTGATGTGACTGTGCAAACATGCCAGCAGTACCCGCGTTTGCTTTAATGCACAAGCAAAACTACGGGAGGCCTAAAGAGCAAACAGCGACAGCAGAGTTCACCAAAGGTCATCAGGTATTACCAGGGTTCATTTTTCTTTGTCTGGGGTTAATTGCTGCGAAAGAGCTGAGGTCATACCGATGCTATATGACCTCTCCCCCTCTCCCCTATCTTTGCCGTGCACAGCATAAGACGTCGGGCACTTGGGAGTTTATCGCCCATCCAGGCTGTGGGTAAGCATCACAGAAAATAATATAATTACTCACTCACGCTGAATTTGAAGCGTGGCAAGGGGAAAAGGAAGGAGGAAAGTCAACATGGGCCTCTAAGGTTGGCCTGTAAATAATCAATCCGAACTCTGAGCTTTAAATCACCCGAGGAAGAACGGGGAAGGCGAGGAGCGGCGCTGGGGCCTATGAACTCTAAATCTGTGTCACAGTGGGGACTGAATGGTGGCTGAATGATGGCTGACTTATATGCAGAACACAATGACCGTGTGTGCAGGTTCTTAAGAGGGAGATGCATCAATCAAAAATCAAATATTGTCGAGGCAACGGAGAAACCTCGCTTTGAACCATACACAGCCCACACGGAGAGCTTCAATACACCAAATGCTAAATGCGTGACCCTTCCGATAGCCCCAATTTGCCGTGTTTTCTTCGCTGGCAGCTCAGCTTGTTGGCATCGCTTTGATGTTCCCTCTTTGATTGTGAGAAAAGGATGTTCATGTCACATGCTGTAAAACATTAATGACTAGTCATTTAGGCTCATCAAGACTTTTGTGCTCGTGTGAGTGAGACAGTCACAAATCTGTTGCCTTTTTCTGGAAAGGAGCAGTTCTGGAAATGACAACATGAGGCAGATTCACTTTCTAGCAGAATTTAATATCTGTCATGTATAAGTCCCATATATGTGTAGGATTAACTGAAGAGGTTTTTTTTTAATTAAAATGAACATTTTCTTTTTTAATTGATGGACTGACAAATCTGTGGATAAAGCTACTGTCAGCTGTTCTCTTTTTCCCAATGGCTCGTCACAGTGAGCAGCTCCGCACGTTTCATTTGTTAGATTTTTTTAATGCTGAACGCCCTTCCTGACGGAAGCCCAAAGGTACATCTGTCTCCTTCCAGAATCGAGTGGGTCAGGCAGATCTGCTGGTATTCAGATTACAGATCAAAATCAGTTTTTTTGGATGCAGAGTCTGCACATCCACTTTTCATTTTAACCAGTCTTTGCAACATTACCAGATTTTGTAGCGCCTTTCAACAATTATTAGAAGACATGAAGAGTTATATTCTCTGTACAGTCTTAATTTGATGAAGCTGTTAAGGCAAAGGGATTTATAATTTGAAATTTCTAATTATGGACACCTAGTAGATGTGCATTACTATTTCTTCTCCAGGCCCAAAAATGCAAAAAGAAAAAGGTGCATGTTCAGACTAAATGCAAAGCAGAGTTTTTGTGTTATGTGATTATCTCTCTGGTGACACAAACAGAGGCGGCCATGCTTCTATTAGCCGAGAGTCTCACAGACTGTGGATTCTTCTGATGCAGCTGACAATCACACATGGACTGGTTAATGCCTATCTTACTGTCTGCGTTTATGGGTAGTAGTTTTATATGGGGACATGAATAAAAGAGAATAAAAATTAAAGAGAGGGCCTTGAGAAAAGTGAACAAAATTGAACGACTTTCTTGTAAATTCTGAAAATATGTTGCTTAATTTCAGCCATCAGTTGTACTTTGCTGGAAGTAGTTCTATGGGTGAATATGTGCATGTTCTGAAATGGCTCTTCAATAAAACTCAACATCTGACCTTGATTCTAGGTTGGAGTTATACAAGCCTTCATGAAAATATACATCAGAGTAAATGTAAATGTTTTAATCAGTTGCCTGAGAAGCTGTCAGGTAAATCCCAGGTAGGGATGGACGCCGATGAAAATAATCTCACCACAGTTTTTGCTTTATTTTATGACTTTCCAGTTCAGTGTGAGACTAAATGACTTGTTCGGGAGATTTTTTTGCAGCACACTCTCTCACTGTGCCTTTCCTTTCATCCATCCACTCCCAGCTGGCGTGCATCACTACAGGTGAAATCTCACATTATCCTCAGCAGCCATTAACATGAGCCTCAGAATGAATGAACTTCCAAACCAGCTCACTTTTACTGGTGCAAATTATTGCCGGTAATATGCCAAGCCTCGGGTTGTAATTAGAGTTTCTGTGCTGTGCTGTGCTGTGCTGTGCGGAGAGGGTGTTAGCGGACTCGAGCCTGTACAGGTGTCATTAATCCTGCATTCCTATGCGACTTCTGCACTGCAGGAAATGGCAGCCACCTCCCCCGCTGCACACAGCTAACAGGTTTAATAAATACTTCTGCTAAACGCCGCACGGCTCGGCCTCACACTGAGAAGGTAAAGAGGTGGGAAATAACGAGCGGCGACAAAGACTGGAGAGCTCTTCCTTCAAGCTCGAAAAACAGCAGGGAAACATTCACCACAGTCACCACAAGCACACTGAAGCCCACCACAGCTGTAAAGGATAAAGGAGCCATAACACTCTGTGGACTGTCAGCATCAGGAAACCTACAGCTGCTTTGTGCTTGTGGGACTGCCTCCAAAAACAAAACAGGCATCGCGAACAACATCTCCGCTCTCTGCTAAGCTTTGAAAGATTAAGTGAAGATTTTGGAAATCATTAATCTTAGATTATATTCAAATACTTTCTAAAAGTGAGCTCCCGACGTTGTGGCCTTCCAAGCTAGCAGTGGTAAGAAGTACGACATGGATGTGATGCTGAAGATGATCACCTCTGAAGAAGCAAATAAAATCAGTAATGCTTCCTGCACGCTTTAAAACGGTAAATGGCCTCATACTTATTAAGTGCTTTTCTACTCTCCTTGAGCACTCAAAGCACTTTATACTACAAACCTCATTCACCCATTACTGCACCCTAAAGTGGTAGCAAACAGAGCAATATTACACTCCCTGTGGATATTCATGGTCTTCCGAGGATGAATCTCAAGGATGATTATGGTTTGATTCACAACTACAAGAAGATTTTTATGAAATAATGCCTGAACATTCATGTTCTTTGGGGATGATGCAAACATCAGAAATGTTGAGATCCAACAGATTGCAATGCACAGGTCATGTTCTGCTCCCTGGAGTGTGAACCCTGGTATTTGAATTCCTTCTAAACCTTTCCTGTGATGTCACAAGACAAACTTTTTATTGAGTCTGAAATAAAAGCTTACAGGCTGTCACGGACTAGAGCTACAGCTATGACGATTCTCCATTAACACTTTATTGAGTTGTTTATTTGGATCAACTGGATTATAAATTTTAATCTCAAAAGATCTGTGAGATCTGGAGCCACTGGACAAACTAAAAGCTACTCACTTAAGTTCAGAATGATATACAGAAAAGCAGGAAGTCTTCAGACTGGAGAAGCCGAAACTCTAACTAATTTGAAAAGCTTTTTTAAAATTTTTTTAACCTTTTCGGCTTCATTAATGCAAATGCTCGTAATCAATCCGTTATCAGAAACTGCACAATAAACAGAGTAATCATTTCTTCTTTACGATGAACAATGCTGCCTTAAGCTGAGCACTTTAAACTTTTAGGTCTCTCACATGTGAATGTATCATGGCATCGAAGATAATTCGATGCCAGAAAGAAAAATGATCAGTTTGATGCAAGAAAACCGTCATTTGACTATTTTTGGATACCCTTCTGTAACATTCATGTTTAAGTTTATCATATTATGGTATACTACTGACAACAGCATGAATAATATAATCGCTTCTTAGATTCTAAGTGCTTCTTTCAGAGTCTCAGGTTTCCTTCAGTTCTGTATGAAGTTGTATCGGTGCGCCTCTAATGTTTCTGCTTCCTCGTTAACGTAAATTCCACCGTGTTCCAGTGTTGGACAGCAGAGGAAAAATGATTAAAAAGTCTTGTGTTTGTAACTCGGCACCGTTGGTGATGCTCAAGAGTCCAGGTTCCTGCAGTGTGACGGCGAATGCCACGGCATCATTTCTCTCTACATGCAACCATTTTCAGTCCAGTGTTACATGAAGAGCTGCAGAAAGATTAACGGCCACGGATCCGCTCTGCCACAGCAGTTTCCACTGTCACTGTTTGTAATATTTACAGCCTGTACAATGAAAAAAAGACTTCTCCACAGCAAAATAAAGAAAAGAAACCCTAAATATCTCAAGATTGGAAAACAGCTGTCTTTCTACAAATGTCTCACGTTAACGATGAGCTGCTCCTGACAAAAATAAGCCAGTTGATTTGATGCAACTTGGCTTAAAAACATAATATTTCCCTGTGTCTTCGAAGGTGACAGAGAAAAACTAGAAAGAAAAGTAAATCCAAAAAAAGAAAATGAGGATAGATAGCAATACACAGTATACTTAAGTAGGATTTACAAGAAGTTATTTCCCTTCACCCCCCGGAAGGTTTGTTTTTTGTTTTTTTCCGTTTTCCGGTCCCACACAGCAACAAAGCTAAAGCAACACAAAAAATCCAGCTGAAAAATGTGAGTAGCTAAATAGTTTCCCATTTAAATTATCACAACAATGTGGTGTAGTTTACATTCCTTCCAAAGCAGCTCAAGCCGCATTTTCATTAATTGATTTTGAATTTCTTCT
This sequence comes from Aulonocara sp. 'chitande type north' Nkhata Bay, assembly GCF_057382095.1. NCBI lineage: Eukaryota > Metazoa > Chordata > Actinopteri > Cichliformes > Cichlidae > Aulonocara > Aulonocara sp. 'chitande type north' Nkhata Bay. Next base: position 8,000,274 of record NC_141345.1, read on the forward strand.
ATTTTACATGTGATTGGTTTTTGCAGGGGGTGGGGATGTCTGTGGGTAGAGGTGGAGGGGGCTAAAGCCTTGTAGGTAGATGCATTTATAAAAAAGGTAAAAGGGGGAGTAGGTGCTGTGGCACAGCAAGTTATAGGCACAGGGGGCAGCTGTGAGGGGGCGCGACAGGTGGTGGCGAGCAGCTGGGCGATGGGGAGCGCTGGGCGATGAGTGTGGGTTTTAAGGTGGAGAGCTGTGCCCTCACAGGTAGATCTCCCTCTTGGAGGTTTGGCCGGTTGGAGTGGTAGCTGAGTGGTACTCCACCGCCTGGCTCAGCGGGATCTCCTCCATGCCACAGTCTTTACTGGATGAATCTCCGCCACTGGGGTAGGCACTGCTGTAGGGTGTCATGAAACGCATGTTGGCCACTTTGGAGCTGCTGCCACCACCGCCACCACCTGGTCCACGCTCCTCCATCGGCAGGGGCTTGGGGCTGCCGTTGGCCATCAGCTGCTCCTGCCCGTCCATCTCTTGGTAAGGCACGAAGGTGGAGAGCTTGGGGGCATTCTTGGATACCTTGCGGTTGGGAGAAGGCTGGCCGGGCATCCAGCAGGAGTCAGAGTGGCCAAACTCGGTGCACTCCCGGGTGCATTTACCGGTCATTGCCACGTCGGGAAGAGGCCTGAGATCTGCAGAGAGACACAACAAAACAGAGAAGAGAAAGCATGAGTACCGTGGAAACAGCAGCGCGAGGAAAGGTGGGAGATGAAGATGACATTACGGTGCAGAGGTTTCACATAAAAAGCCTGAGATAATAAATAATAAACTCTAGTCTGGGCTTGATGCACCAGCTGCAACAATAGCGATCCAGATTAGGAGGTTTTAAGGATTTGGGTGGGATAAGTTCAAGTCCTGTCCTGCTTTTGTTTCCACTATTACTCTCGGGTGAGGTTTAGACACTTTAAACTACTCGGTTAGGGTTAGAAAGAGTGTTTTTTGGTGTTTTCTCAAGGTTTGGGTTAAAAGGAGCACATCACACTCAACCACTGCAGAAAAATATATTTGCAGTGACAGCCCCATCTCACTATTGTCATAACCCAGTGGGTTACACACTGCTGCCAAAGGACATCTTGTGCTTGTACACAACAGCAGCTTTGACAAAATGCTATTATTTGCCACATCTGTGAAGAGAAGCGCCTGTAATGTGTCTTTTTGTGGAATGGTCTTTAACGGTGTCTGTCTGCTATTCTGAGCTGTATAGGTAGTGTCCCGTCGCTTGTTGTTGTTGTTGTTGTTGTTGTTGTCTCATCTCAGCAAATGAGGCCCCAAACCTGGACCTTTTAAAGCTAATAAATAAAAAGTCAGAGAAGCTTTAGAATTGATTGTCACTCCATGTCACCTTAGCTATATGAATATTGGCTAAAATACAAATGAAGCTTTGAAGATGGGAGTTTTGATTACATTTGCAAATCTGCAGAATTTGATTGAACAGGCCGGGGATACGGACACAAGGATTTAAGATCTGTATTTAAGTTTGGGATGGATATGCCCATTATTTCCTTTCTCAGATTTGAAGAGAGCAAGCTGGACTCTGATGCTTTTTCTTCTTTGCAACCTATTATGATAAAGCTTGGATTCCGGTTACTATAGGCTAGCACTTTTTTCCAGGTATATGCATATAAATACCTCCAGCAGTAACAAATGTGTGTCTGCAAGTCTTTCTTTTTTATTGTTATTTATTAGGTTGAACTTTACTTGCTGTTTTGTGCATTAATGCTCATCTGTGGGATTTTGTCTTATGTAGCAGAACAATTTCCCCTGAGAGTTTGCAGCTAAAAGCCAAAGTTGGTTGTAAATTGCATTTGACTACAGTCAGATAAATGTGTTTGCTGAATAAATATTGGTATTTATGTATCCAAAGATCTCATAAATGATGCTTTTGTTCTGTAAAATCTAACAAAACTGCAAGTGCAGTGTCACAGTTCAGCTGTGTACAGGCTGGCGAGAGCAGGAGATGCTGATTAAAACTGTCATTACCCCTTTATCCACACGCAGTTCTCTCTATTTGAAGAAAATTAATTAAAGCTCTGTGTATTTTTAAAGTCACTAATAGTTCACAAAGTGCCAGGAATTTGTTGCTGACAGAAGGAATGCGCAGATCCAACGATGGGCGCTGAGCGTGAAACAGGATCAGCTGATTTAGTGAAGGAGGGAAAAACACGCTCAGGTTCATTAAAATATTAATTAGGTTTCGCAAACAGCCACTTAAGGCTAAAATAACAATTCTGTTACTGCCTTGTTCTTGAAAAAGAAAAATGACATAATGAAAGATGATGGCTGCAGAAAAAAAACATCTGTGTTTTAGTGTGTGATTATTACGGTCACGATTTCTCAAATCTGGATTTTCTTTTTTTGTTTTTCTGTAAGTTGTTGAAGCTTCTCATCCTGTACCTCTGAGGTACCTCTGAGGTACGGAGGCAGACAGATGGAGACTGACAGACAGACGTGGGGCTGAGTTCGCATTTTAAAGAAATCACAGCTTAGAGTGGAAAAAGGTCAGAGATGGAAGCAGAAATATCAATGCGTATGCAGAAAGTAACCTTTCTCCTGTGCGTGACATTAGATCATTCTTTGATACTAGAGGCTAGGGGCTCAAGAGGGGGCAGAGGAGGTGGCGGTCCTCCTGGGGGATGGCGCTTATTTCCCAAAATGGCCTCTGCTTCATGCATAATTGAAATTCATTGCCTCCTTTTTGCAAAAAAGGAGCTACAGTCGGCTTTTCTGTCTGTTTGCGGCTTGATGTGTGCGTTCTAATCCCGCGGAGTGCTGAGTAGCGGACGCGCTGTCTTTTTTCAACGCTTCCCCTCCCGTATTCTCACGGCCGCCGCTGCCATGGATTGTAGTTTTTAAGCACTTCCCATGCAAAAGCAAGGTGCTTGCAAAAATGTTAAGTCATGTGCGAGTGGCTGCCGAGTTCAGAGCGGCTGTTTAATAAGTGCTTTGCCTCCAAACGTCGTGTCAGCAGGAGGCTTATAGAGCACGGACTGCCTCAGAGCTGTACAGCTGAACACACTCCAAACTTGACTCACTTCCACAACAACAGACGAAGGACTCAGCACTTGAGTTCAGCTGGACTACTGTGTGCACGGGAACTTTGTTAAACTAAAGCTGCGATCACTGCCATCGACTTTGCCGGTGGGAGAACAGTAGAAACTTTATTAGAAAAGTCTTCCAGGAGCAAATATTACATTCGGCTCTGTAGCATTTTAACCAGTGCCCACTGAACAAGGGAATACTGGCAGGCAGCATTTACACGCCAGCATTTCCTCGTGGTTATACACATGCATGGAAGTTACTTTCAATTGTAATTTGAGGGATTGATATTTACAGTACTTATGACCTAAATTATTTATAATAGCTAATGTGACACAGATTTACATGATTGCAGATTTAGGCAGATTAAACTGAAGCTTTCGAGTTGTCACTATCAAAACAGAGGCTGAGCCCAAAAAGCTTCACACTCTCTGGACTTTCAGGAAATTTGATCTTACCCATCCTGCTCCCCTGACAAACAGATTACAGGCCAGGTAATGCATGCAGGCCACCACAGACGGTGTCAAATCTGATCTCATAATTAAAGCTAGTCCTCCCACACAGCAATCACCATTTGGCCCAAATGTGGCCTTGCACTTACAGTTTCCTTTAGGCCACATTTGGCTTTGGCTAATCCTGCTAACTCAAAGCACGGCTTGAGTTTTATGTGGCAAACTTGAGGTGTGCTGTTGGGCCACATCTGGCTACCAGAGCAGATCGTGCCAGTGCCACAACTGAGCTGAAAGTGCTTTGAACAGCTGAGATTTGGTGTGTTTTCTATGCAGGCTGTTCTCCTTTCCGATCTCGAGACTCTGCACAAGTTTAAAAAAAATTCTATAACAAGGGTTTGTTCACTTAATGTTTAGTATAAGGGTTTTTGTGTTCACGGTTCTACATGTTTAAGAGTGGCATCAAATGATACAGGACAGGTTAATTCAGGCAGGTCTTCAGTGACCTCCCTTATTTTCAACTTTAAGCTTTTTACTTTTAAACCCATTTATTTCAAAATAATCTGTTCTGTCTATAAGTCGATCTTGCACTAACCCTGCCAAATAGTGTTACAGATGTTCCTCCTGGAAGGTTCAGCCCCTCTGTCTGTCACTGTTTGTCATCGCGAGTTCTCCGACACTGTCAGAGTGGAGTGTTTTTCTCAGGGGAGCCATCTTTGAACAGGTGATGTTTACAAGAGTAACAGGAGATAAACAGGAAGCTCACCTTCTGTTCGATCTTTGCAGTCACAGCACAGTTCAATCAAACTGTTGTTTCATGCCTCATTTCAAATGAAAGCAGGCAAGTCTGGTCAAAAATACCGTACATCACATCTGTGTGTTACAATTAGGTGGAAAAAATGTAAATACATGTATCTATTTAATGATGTTTGACATTTTTACTTGTTTCTATTCATATATTGACACGGTTTGTGTTTTTTCCAAATTTTGGCCACCTGTCCCTTCAGAAGAACTGGTACGCTTTGTTAACTGTATGAGAATACAGATACCAATGAAGTCTTCTAGTTCTACAATTTTGTTTTACATGTACACTGACAATAAAGGGCTATTCTATTATATTCTATTTTTCAAAAGATATAATAATCTCTTTCCTTTCACGACAGATAAATGCCATTACCAATTAGCAGTAACATTAGCACGACTTTAAATGTCTCACAATAAGAGCTTCTAAAAGCTCTAATGGTGGTTCTATGGTTCTAAATCGGAAACATTTCTTTTTACCATGGATTCGTTCCTAACGATTTTTAAAGATGTCTCAGAAAGCAGTGATAAGTAATAAGTGTATAAAATATGATACAGGTGATACATAACAGGTGGTGTGCAATTGTGCACAAATAGAATTAATGCTGCAGAAATCTGTATTACAATAAATGTATCAGGACCCGATAGAAAGTGCAGAGATTAAAAAATGTTCAATCCAGTTTCAAACACTGGCCTTTAACTCTGAGCAATATTTGCCAATTTACAGAGTACTCTATGTGTTTATTTAGTTATACGAAACTGTACGTATGCATGCACATTCCTGTATGATCAAAGACGGTATACAACCTAACAAAACTCCAAAACACTCACTGAACTCATTAAAAAGTACAGGAGCAAATCAGAGCGTGAACCTGTATCCGGGCCTCGGCCCAGTGATCTGTAACTCTAATCACAGAATTAGGGCTGATGGGGGTCATGTTTGTCCTAATTAGGCACAAGCACTAATTGGCCTTGTTTTTTTGATAGAGCTAATTGGCGAGCACGATGGGAGGAAGAGTTTGGGCGGTTAGGGTTGGTTGTGGCTAAGATGTGAGATCAATAACGATTTTGGCTAATAAGGCCTTCCTCTGTTGGTGGACATTAGCTGGGTGCTGCAACCACCGCCGCCGCTCCTTCAGCACAGATCTTCATCAAAGACAGCATGAAGGCTGATCAGATGTTTGCGAAGGCTGCTGACTCGCCTGCTTTTCCTGACTCTCATTAGTGGCTGAAGCACAAATGTAATTATCTGAGAACTTTGTCACCACATCAATTAGACACAAACTTTGACTTAAAGCTGGTGGGACTCATTTACTTTCATAGAGTGTTACCGTGTTTATATTAATGCATGTTTTCAGTTCATATCTGACTATTTTCTTGTACTGCTTTATTGTATTGATATCATTTTCGTTCATTTCATCTCAAACTTTGCTCTGCAGCTTGATGCCCACAGCATGCACTGGTAAAGTTGTCAGAGTATGTCTGTCTGTGATATGACCCTTATGACCCTTATGACCAAGAGAACAAGCTCAAACTCAAAAACATAATAAAAAAGATATTTTAAATTAGCAGTGGCAAAAATTTCTACAACAGCAGTATTTCTATTTTACTATGTCGACGGGATGCAGAGAGACTTCACTGTTTATGCGCGATGTCTCAACCCAACCGGTCGGGGCAGATGGCTGCCCCTCCCTGAGCCTGGTTCTGCAGGAGGTTTCTTCCTGTAGGGAGTTTTTCCTTCCCACTGTCGCCAAAGTGTTTGCTCACAGGGGGTCATATGATTGTTGGGGTTTTCTCTGTATGTGTTATTGCAGGGTCTACTTTGCAACATAAAGCACCTTGAGGCGACTGATGTTGTGATTTGGCGCTGTATAAATAACATTGAATTGAATTCAATTGATGTGAGGTCTATTTTCATCATTAGTTATCATTAGAGATTTTGAGCATTTGCCCTTCTATAAAAAAGAAAAACGTTTTTTTGAAACTAACTGAACACACTAGAGCTCCCCAGAGGATGAACCCCTTCCAGAAAACATCTTGCATTTTTTTTTACCTTACATTTCTCGTGTTCTTTGCCAAAGTGTAGGGGCACACATGGTCAGCTGTGTGGTGGCAGAAATATTCACTCAGTATAGTCATATACCTCTGCATCTGCGTAACATGAATAAATGTATGTGGTGTAGTAGCATTATTAAGTTGCATTTTTATGTACCTTTGACCAGTAAATTTAAACTCATTCATTTAGATAGGGCCTTGGAAACAGCTGCCCAGATGCATCACAAAGATGACTGCTAACTGACAAGATCTGCTTCTAAAAGTTCTTGTAGTCAGCACGAACGATGTGGGGGAAAATGGGGTGATGTGATGTGCTGAGCGATTTCGACAAGGGCCAAATCATTAAGATTGAATTTGACTGAAGTATCATGGAAACTTGTCAGTAGTGCTGAGTAAACACTGAAAGTTGTCCAGTGAGGGCTGTCTTGTTTGAACAACTGTGATCTATGGCAACTCCAACTCTCAACCTGCATTACTCAAAAGATCTGCCGCCAAGATCGGAGCGCCTGATCGCACGGGGTACATTCAGAAGCCTCATAAAGCAAATCCCTCACTGGGCGGGGTCGTAATGTTTTTGTTGAGAGGCACTGAGATGACTGGTATGATTAACCATCTGACCTCCCCGGGGTGACAAACATCACAAAACATTTAGCAGTTTAAAAAGTTCCCTGAAGCACCAACAGCTGCAGCTGCAGCATCGTTCGGCGGCTTCAGCCTTCTTGTCAGCTCTTATGGGAAGTTTGAAAAGTTCTGGGGTAACCCCCGGAGGAGGAAACGCTATCTGTCTTCCCCCTTCTACCCTCGGCAAGGCTCGGCTTCGGTGCTGTCAGAGGGCTGAAACACTGAATTCAAGGTTGCCTCTATTAGTCAGGGCGATTTAAAATGGAGTAGCCCTCCTGAGTTTTTTCCCCCTGTAGCCCTTATCTGTACTCTTGAGTTCCAGTAAACCCCAGGGACCCTCACACGCCCTAGCAACCCCTCTCCCTGCATAATACACTCCGCTACCTTGGTCACCATTTTCTGGTCAAACTAATTAGATTTCAGTGTCCCCGCTTGGGAAGATGTCAGTGGTATGAAATGGAAATAATTTCCAGATGAGTATCTGACATTTTACGCTGTCGACTGGAGTAAAGAGCCCAGGCGGATTGGCTCTCTCTTTCCCTTTTTTCCCCTCCTCCTCTTCTCCTTCCTCTTTTCCGCTCCATCACTTTAGTCTCAGAGATATGCTAAATCCTCGTGCTTCCCCCCGCTCCGCTCGGTCCTGGGTGATAAATGGAAGCAAATGTACACAAAAGAGAGCTTCTCTTTTTTCTGCTTATGCTTGAAGTGTTAATGTGTTTAATTACTTTGAAGCTGGATTTTGCATGTGTGTGTGCGTGTGTGTGAGTTTGTGTTGCAATAAAAGCAGCGGCAGGAAAACCTTCAATTAATGTCTTTTCTCTGTCTATGACAATAGCTCCAATTTATCTTATAGGAACAATAGAGGAGTGAGAGGAGGTGCAGCTGCTCTGAATGCTCAAAGACATCCAGGAGAAAGCGGACGACGTGCCGCTTCCCCCGCTGCAATCAGCGGTGATGCCAGCAGCCCACATACACAGAGATACCTTCGTTTCAGACAATTCACTGACTTGCACTCCCTTCCTGGAGGCTATAACTATGGCGCTTGGATCAGACTAAACCACATTTCATTTCTTTGAAGAGTTTTCATGGTTTTTGTGCCAAATCAGGTGATTGCAAGGCTACAAATTTGCCATTTATTCCAATGTGCATGTGATGATCAAGCAGGAGGCTCAACAACGATGTTGCCTGAAGAGTCTTAGCATTGATAGTCCACTAAAGTCATCGTAGAGCAAATGACTAATTATTTTGCATGGATAGCAAACTGAATGATCTTCTTTTTCAGTATCTCTTTGTTAGTGTGTATTTATTTTTCCTATTAACCTGGAGCTCTAAAGTCCTGGGGATAGAGAGCTTATAGATGAAGTCACCAGCTCTAGCTTGGCCTAGTTTTTGTGACCAAGGTCCATCTCCGTCCGCTCACCTCCAACTGCTCACAGCAGATAGCCGGGTTCTGCCAGAGGTTTCTTCCTGTTAAAACGTACTTCTTCCGTCCCACTGTCGTCAAGTGTTGCTCACAGTGGTTGTCTGATTGCTGGAGTTTTCTCTGTATTACTGTAGGTCTTTACTTTAGAATACAAAGAACCTTGAACAACAACTATTGTGTGATTTGGTGCTATGTAAATAAAAGTGAACTGAGGGTGCAGCAGTAGTGTGGTAGGTAGCACCATCACATGACATGGGTTTGAATCGTTTTGTTGGCTAGGCCTATATGTGTGGCATTTGAATCTTCTCTCTGTGCATGAGTGGGTTTCCTGCAGGAACCTCAGCTTCTTCTCACAGTTCAAAGACATCTAAGTTTAAATTTAGTGTAAATTGGTGTGCTCTATGAATGCCTTTTTATCTATGTTACTTAGGATTGTACATTGGATTTTTGCACACATTGGTCCTTATGCATT